>NC_137802.1:28112930-28725430 GCF_963383645.1 Muscardinus avellanarius | reverse complement strand
TGCTTCCAGCTGCCACCCCCTGCAGCATGAAAACAGTGATCCACCAGTGGTGGCAATCCACACTGCATTCCCACACGCACACCAGCTGCCACGACCCTTTCCAGTTCAATCCCAGTTTATTTAAAATCTGGACGTTTGCTGAGCGTGATGGGGCACGCTTGTAATCCCAGCACTTTGGAGGCTGAGACAAGAGGATCGCACCGGTTTGAAGCCAGCCTCAGCTACTTAGTGAGGCTCTTAGCAACTTAGTGAGACCGTTTCCAAATAAAATATAAAATAGGTCTAAGAGTATAGCCTGGAGGTAGAAGAGCCCCTGGGTTCCACCTTAATTGCGACACACTCACACACACACAAAAAAAATCAGGATGTTCTCACAATCTTTAATCTTTGAGAATTCATTTTATTTTTTAACAAATCTATAAATACGCTGATTTTTTCTATAATTTCTAAAGGTCAGGTAAAAGGAGGGAAACTGCAGGATGTGCTCACCTCACCATTCATAACATACTCATTATTTATTTATATACTTATTTATTTTTGTGGTCCTGGGGATGGAACTCAGGGAAATTCAACATCTGGGTTACAACTCCAGCCCTACTTTTTTTTAAATTTTAAATTTTAAATTTTTTTTTTTTTTTTCTTTTTTGGTGGTACTGGGGTTCCTGGAAGCCCATCTACCTCTGGGCTACACTCCCAGACCTTTTTTTTTTTTTTTTTTGAAACAGGGTCTCATAAGCCAGCGCAGCTGGCTTCGAACCGGCGCGATCCTCCTGTCTCTGCCTCCCAAGCGCGGGGATTACAAGCGTGCGCCACCATGCCCGGCTAATTTTTAATTTTTAATTTTTAATTTTATTTATTTTTTTTTTTGGTGGTACTGGGGTTCCTGGAAGCCCTTCTACCTCCGGGCTACACTCCCTCGGGCTACACTCCCTCGGGCTACACTCCCAGACCTATTTTTTATCTTTATGTGGAAACAGGGTCTCTTAAGCCAGCGAGGCTGGCTCCGAACCAGCACGATCCTCCTGTCTCCGCCTCCCAAGTGCGGGGATTACAAGCGTGCGCCACCACGCCCGGCTAATTTTTTATTTTTGAAACAGGTTCTCACTAAATTGTGGAGAATCTCACTAAGTTGCTGATGCTGATGGCAAAACTGTGATCCTCCTGTCTCAGCCTCTCAAGTATGAGGATTACAAGTATGGGCCTCCACATCCAGCAACATACTACTTTAAAAAAAAAATCATATAGCCAGGGGCATGGTGCCACACGCTTGTAATCCCTGCACTTGGGAGGCGGAGACAGGAGGATCGCGCAGGTTCGATGCCAGCCTCACTGGCTTATGAGACCCTATTTCCAAAAAAAAAAAAAAAAATGTAAAATAGGTGGGGGAGTGTAGCCTGGAGGGAACAGGGTTTCCAGGAACCCCAGTACTACAAAAAAAAAAAAAAATCATGGTAATCTAGGCCAGTGGCAAATGCCTATAGTCCCAGCACTCAAGAGGCTGAGGCAGGAAGACTGTTCAAACCCAGGAAGTCAAGGCTGAGATGAGCAATAAAGTGCTACTCTGTCTAAAAAAACAAAACAAAGCAAAACAAAAACTATGATTTCATTTACATGTTTCTTTTTCTATTTATTCATCTATCTGTCTTATCTCTATATACACAGAGAGAGATGTCTACAATATTTTATTTTTTATCTTTTTTTGCAGGTCTGGGGATGGAACCTAGGGGCCTTTGACCTCCAAGCTACACCCCCTGCCCTATTTTTTATTCTTTATTTTGAAAAAGGGTCTCACTAAGTTGCAGAGGGCCTCACTGAATAGTGGATGCTGTCCACTAACCGCGATCCTCCTGTCTCAGCCTCCTGAATGCTGGGATTACAAGCGTGCCCCACAACGCCCAGCTTAGAATATTTTAAATTTTAATTTTTTTCCAGTACTGGGGATGAAATCCAGGGGCATTTTACCTTTGAGCTATACCCACAGGCCTATTTTTTTTTCTTACTCTTTATTTTGAAACAGGGTATCACTAAGTTGTAGAGGGCCCCACTAATTAGCTGAGGCTGGCTTCAAACCTGCGTGATCCTCCTGTCTCAGCCTCCCAAATGCTGGGATTACAAACATGCACCACGCCCGGCCCAGAACTATTTTTTTTATATTTTATTTGGAAACAGGGTCTCACTAAGTTGCTGAGAGCCTCACTAAGTAGCTGAGGCTGGCTTCGAACATGCGCGATCCTCCTGTCTCAGCCTCCCAAGTGCGGGGATTACAAGCATGAGCCACCAAGTCCGGCTTATTTTTTTTAATTTTTTAATTTTAATTTTTTGTGGTAATGGAGATTTAACCCTGGGGCATTATATCTCTGAGCTATGCCTCCAGCCCTATTTTTTATTCCTTATTTATTTATTTTTGGTGGTACTGGGGTTCCTGGAAACCCTTCTACCTCCAGGCTACACTCCCAGACACCTATTTTTTTATATTTTTATTTGGAAACAAGGTCTCTTAAGCCAGCAAGGCTGGCTTTGAACCTGCGCAATCCTCCGGTCTCTGCCTCCCAAGCGTGGGCATTACGAGCATGCGCCACCACACCTGGCTCTTATTTTTTTATTTATTGATGGTACTGGAGACGGTACCAAGGGGCTATACCCCCATCTTTATTTTATTCTTTTTTTTTTTCTGGTGGTACTGGGGTTCCTGGAAGCCCTACTACCTCTGGGCTACACTCCCAGACCTATTTTATATTTTTTGAAAGAGGGTCTCTTAAGCCAGTGCGGCTGGCTTCAAACCTGCACAATCCTCCTGTCTCTGCCTCCCAAGTGCAGGGATTACAAGCATGTGCCACCACGCCCGGTGACTTGCTGAATGTCAAGCAGATACAAACCCCATACTCAAATTGTATAGGATAATAATCACTTAAGGCTATAACAGCATCTCTAGAAAAAGAAAACACCTTAGTCACCTCTCTGTGCTGACCTTTGTCCCTGGTCCTTGTAATTCAGTTACCCTAGAGTCAACACACTTAGCACCCTAATAGTTGATCCTCACCCTTGGTTAGAAGTAACATAATGACACAGGACCCAATGTTAACCTGTATTTTACATGTCTCCCAAACATTCATCCATTCATCAGCCCATCAATATACCGAAATAAACTTTACCTGCCAGGCATGGTCTTGCATGCTGGTAATCCCAGCATTTGGGAGGCTGAGGCCAGAGGATCACGGTTGGCGGATATCCTCAGCTACTTAGCGAAGCCCTTTACAACTCAGTGAGACCCTGTTTTTTATTCTTTATATTAAAACAGGGTCTCACTGAGTTGTAAAGGGCCTAAGTAGCTAAGGATGTCTGTGAACTATGATCCTCCTGTCTCAGCCTCCCAAATGCTGGGATTACAAGCATGCACCACCATGCCTGGTTTTTATTTTTTATTTTTATTTTTGCAGTACTGGGGATGGAACCCAGGGGCATTCTACTTTCCAGCTACACCCCCAGCTCTATTTTTTATTCTTTACTTTGAAACGGTCTCACTGAGTTGCAAAGGGCCTCACTAAGTAGCTGAGGCTGTCCGCGAACTGAGATCCTCCTGTTTCAGGAGGATGGTGCACTGTACCTGTTTCTGACAAAGATTCATCAAAATATCCTGCAATGATTGAGGAATCTGTCAATTTCTCCTTATAATCCTGTCAGTTAACATGTTAGAAAATGCATATATTTTATTATTATATCTAACTACTTCCACCAAATAAAACACCTTTTTTTTGGAAGGGGGTTCTGGTGATATTACCCAGAGTCATTTTACCTCCAAGCCACAATGCCAGCCCAATTTTTTTGTTCTTTTTCTTTTTTCTTTTTTTTTTTTTTTTTTTTTGCAGGTCTAGAAATGGAACCCAAGGACATTCAACCTCCAAACTACACCTCCTGCCCTATTTTTGTATTCTTTATTTTATATTATTTTATTTATTTATTTATTTATTTATTTATTTATTTTGCAGTACTGAGGATGGAACCCAGGGGCGTTCTACCTCCGAGCTACACCTCCAGCCCTAATTTTTATTTCTTATTTTGAAACAGGGTCTCACTGAGTTGCAGAGGCCCTCACTAAGTAGCTGAGGCTGTTCACGAACCGCAAACCACGATCATCCAGTCTCAGCCTCCTGAACACTGGAATTACAAGTGTGTGCCACCATGCCCAGCTCATATTTTTATTCTTTATTTGGAAACAGAGTCTCACTGAGTTGCAAAAGGCCTCACTAAGTAGCTGAGGCTGTCTTTGAACCTCAGTCCTCCTGTCTCAGCCTCCCGAAGGCTGGGATTAAAAGCCTGCGCCATAGCCGGGGCGTGGTGGCACATGCTTGTAATTCCAGCATTTGGGAGGCTGAGACTGGAGGATCCTGGTTTGCGGACAGCCTCAGCTACTTAGTGAAGCTCTCTGCAACTCAGTGAGACCTTGTTTCAAAATAAAGAATAAAGCCGGGCGTGGTGGCAAACGCTTGTAATCCCCGCACTTGGGAGGCGGAGACAGGAGGATCGCGCAGGTTCGAAGCCAGTTTCACTGGCTTAGGAGACCCTGTTTCCAAAAAATAAAATAGGTCTGGGAGTGTAGCCCTGAGGTAGAAGGGCTTCCAGGAACCCCAGCACCACCAAAAAATAAAAAAAAAAATAAAGAAAGAATAAAATATTGGGTAGGGGGTATAGCTCGGAGGTCGAATCCCTGTGGTTCTATCCTCAGACCCACAAGAAAAAAAAAAAAAAAAAAAGCATGTGCCACCACGGCCAGCTAAAACGCTCCTTTTCTCCCAATTTTTACCTTATAATTTTTTTGTGTTTGTATACTGGGGATTGAACCTAGGAGCATTCTACCTCTGAGATACACCCACACCCCTATTTTTTAAAATTATTGTTGTTGTTTTGTTTTGTTTTTGTACTAAGAATGGGATCTCCTCCTCCCACCCCCCAGGTATTCAACCTCTGGGCTACATCCTCAGCCCTATTTTTTTATCCTTTTTTTTTTTTTTTTTTTTTTTTTTTGCGAGTCTGGGGATGGAACCCAGGGGCATTCGACCTCCTAGCTATACCCCCTGCCCTGTTTTTAATTCTTTATTTTGAAACAGGGTCTCACTAAGTTGAGGAGGGCTTCACTAAGTAGCTGAGGCTGTCCGAGAACTGCGATCCTCCTGTCTCAGCCTCCCGAATGCTACAAGCTTGCGCCACCATGCCCCGCTTTTATCCTTTATTTTGAAACAGGATCTCATTAGGTTGTGGGAGGCCTCACTAAGTAACTGAGGCTGGCCTTGAACCTGTGATCCTTCTGTCTCAGCCTCCCAAGTACTTGGGTTACAAGCATAGGACACCAGGCCCAGCCCTATTTTATTATTTTTGCTTTGAAAGAGGGTCTCACTAAATTGCAGAGGGTTTCACTAAGTAGCTGTGAGGCTAGCCAAGAACCTGTGATTCTCGTCTTAAACTTCCAAGTACTGGGATTACAAGCGTGCACCACCACACCTGACTTATTTTGTCTCACAATAAAAATGCTACACCAAGCCGGGCGTGGTGGCGCACGCTTGTAATCCCAGCATTCAGAAGGCTGAGACCGCAGGATTGTGGTTCGCAGACAGCCTCAGCTACATAGTGAGGCCTTCGTAACTTAGTGAGACCTGGTTTCAAAATAAAGAATAAAAAATAGGGCAGAGGGTATAGCATGAGGTCGAATGCCCTGGGTTCCATCCCCCTCAAAAAAAAATCTATACCAGCCTTCTTTACTAGCCTTCTTCTATTGCTTTCTCCTTTGAGAAAGGAGAAAATTTTTTCAAAATTAGGTTTTAGTTATTTCTAAGTAGCATAGAGATGGATTTTTTTGTTTGGTTGGTTTTTATTTTTGCAGGACTGGGGGTGGAACCCAGTAGCAATCTACCTCTGGGCTACACCACTGACCTATTTTATATTTTATTTTGAAAAAGAGTCTCACTAAGTTGTTGAGAACCTCACTAAGTAGCTGAGGTTGGCTTCAAACCTGTGTGATCCTCCTAGCTCAGCCACCCAAGTACTGGGGTTACAAGCATGCGCCACACACCCAGTTTTTGTGTGTGTGTGTGGTACTGGGGTTCCTGGAAGCCCTTCTACCTCCGGCTATACTCTCACGGGCTACACTCCCAGACCTATTTTTATACTTTTTTATGTGGAAACAGGGACTCTTAAGCCAGTGAGGCTGGCTTCAAACCTGCGTGATCCTCCTGTCTCCGCCTCCCAAGCACCGAGATTACAAGCGTGCGCCACCACGCCCAGCCATACCCGGCTTTTTATTCTTTAATTTGAAACCTGGTTAGCCAGGCGTGGTGGCGCACGCTTGTAATCCCTGCTCTTGGGAGGCTGAGACAGGAGGATCACACAGGTTCAAAGCCAGCCTCAGCTACTTAGTGAGGCTCTCAGCAACTTAGTGAGACCCTGTTTCCAAATAAAATATAAAAAGGTCTGGGAGTATAGCCCAGAGGTAGAAAGCCTCTGGGTTCTACCCCCAGGACCACCAAAAAAAAAAAAAAAAAAAAAAACGAAATAAAGAATAAGCTAGGCAGGATGGTGCAAGATTATAACCCCAATGTTTGGGAGGCTGAGACAGGAGGATCTCATTCAAAGATAGCCTCAGCTACTACTTAGTGAGGCCCTTTGCAACTCAGTGAGACCCTGTCTCAAAATAAAAAATAAGAGGCCGGGTGTGGTGGCACACATTTGTAATCTCCACACTTGGGAGGCTAAGACAGGAGGATCTCACAGGTTCAAAGCCAGCTTCAGCTACTTAGGCTCTCAGCAACTTAGTGAGACCCTGTTTCCAAATAAAATATAATAGGTGTGGGAATATAGCCCAGAGGTAGAAAGCCTCTGCATTCCACCCCCAGTACCACCAAAAAAATAAATAAATAAAAAATAAAGAATAAGAAATAGGGCAGGGGATATCGCTCGGGGGTAGAATTCCCCTGGGTTCTATCCCCAGTACTGCAAGAGAGAAAAAGAGAAAGAAGGAAAGAAAGAAAGAAAGAAAGAAAGAAAGAAAGAAAGAAAGAAAGAAAGAAAGAAAGAAAAAAGATAGCAGGGTTAACCTGAACATTCATTAGTGGGAGGTGGGAAGGGGAAGCGGGGTGGGGGGAGGGCACCAAGCACAGTCTTAATGTATGCCATATTCAATATGTTCCACATAAAAATAAAAAAATAAAAGTTCTGATTAGCCAGGCATGGTGGCCCACACTTGTAATCCCAGAATTTGGGAGGGTGAATGCCGAGATTACCTCCTCCTGGGCATCTGCGTGATGATCTCCCACGCAGTTAATTGGCTGGGCCTAAAGTAGGCGGAGCCCCGAGAGGAAGTGTTGTCTCTGGCCAAAGTACTCCCCCACTCTTAGATATTCTTTCATAACTATTATTCTTTTGGTAATGATTCTTTTAACTTTCTACACTGTGGTGAGCCGCCATTGAAAGATGGCGCCGGCTTCCTGCCTCTGAGCTTGATTAGGCACATGGCTGTGCAGGAAGCAACTCCATATTTGGAGGCTAGGGTTGCGTAACACATGACGTGGTGGTGACCTGACGAGCGTGAGCCAGTGAGTGAGTGAGATGTGGCAAGAAGTGATTGGGTGAGTTAATGTTTATAATGCCCTGCGCGAGGCAGATCTTTGCCATTCCGCCATTACGAGTATCCTGAATAAACGGCTTGCAAGAAGAGCTTCGTGTCGTGTCTTAATCGCTGGTCGAGGGACGCGACACTACACGAATTTCTCCAGTGATGTAAGATCAGGACTGTGAGAGAAACTGAGTCCATGAAAAATAAATTTTCTAGTAATTTGTCTAAGCCTCTAAACACCCTCGGCTTTGCTCAAAGATGTAAATCTAGTCAGAATTCAGATACTGTGGAAGCAGTCCTGCTACTGCTACCGCAATTACAAATGCAGAATTCCTCCCTATCTTTGACCTTCATTCTAATCATTACAATAGAGCCAAGGGCTAGAAGGAATCTTGACCTTCGACCTTCGAGCCTAGTGATAGCACTGCCTGGAGACAGGGCGACACCACCTGGTTAAAATAGCTATGTCAGAACAAAGGACAGATATAAGAGATGTGTAAGTGTGAAAGAAAGGAAATATGGTGAGAATAAGAAAGCATTTTTGTATGAAGAGGAGCTTATCCTAAGATTGTCCCAAATGGGAAAGAAAGGAATTAGAAAGATTAAAAGCAGGTTGCAGAAGGATTGTGGTGTGGAAATGGATTATTAAAAGAGGAATAGGCTTCTAATAAGCCTATGTTTGAGGAAAAGTGCTCAGCTGCTAGAGAAGTACATCTGACAACTAAATCTAAAAACTTCATGTTATTTCTTGGTATTTACCTGCTAAACTGTGTTATGAGCTTGCTTAAGCTTTCAGACTTTAGAAGGTAATGCAGATGAAACCTGGGAGACCTCCATCGCATCCCCCTGGATCGCCATATCTCCCCATGCCTGCCATATGGACTAAGCCCTAGGAATGGAAAGTTCCGAAAGGGTTAAAGAAAACTCTTAAAGACTGGATTCTTCAAGTGATTTTGGGTGTGACTTTTGTTCTTCTGGAATTTGCCCACTAAAAGCCTCTGCAGCTGCAAGGCCAAAGGGGCTGACTCGAAGCACAAGACCCACCTGTAGGGTCATGGGACTGATTTCAATCGCAAGGACCTGTGATGTCACAGGCCTTACTTTTGTCTTGTTCAGGGTTGGTGATTTACATGTTTATTTCACTATTGTATTTTGGGTGTTTGCACTTTTCTACTAGGAAATCACGGGGAAATAGGGAAATATAAAAAATCTTGTGTCTAGAATAAAGTGGTCGATTGCACAAGAAGCATTGGTCCATGTCAGATTTTTTCCGCGCCGTGAACAGGAACTTAAGGGAATTTATAAAAAGGGGAAAAAAATCGCTGCAGATAAGTGGCTGCAGAACTGCACCCGAATCCTTGCCCATCTTTCTGAGATAAATCGATCTCAAGTGGACTCAGCGGCCATCCCGATTGAGCCAGTCTGCCACAGGTGAAACCAGAGGATCACGATTTGCCAACAGCCTCAGCTACTTAGCAAGGCCCTTTGCAATTCAGTGAGACCCTATTTCAAAAATAAATGGACTAAGGGGCCAGTGAGGCCAGGATTGGAGCCTGCCGTGAGGCAAGGCTGGTGCTGAGGCCTCCAAGGCCGGGATCGGAGCCTGCCAAGGGGTGAGGCCGGTGCCAGGGTCAGCGAGGCTGGGATCGAAGCCTGCCATGAGGCAAGGCCGGTGCTGGAGCCTCGGAGGCCAGGATCGTAGCCTGCCGAGGAGTGAGGCCAGTGTCGGGGCCAGCAAGGCCAGCCAGGATCAGAGCCTTCCATGAGGCAAGGCTGGTGCTGGGGCCAGTGAAGCTGGAATCGGAGCCTTCCGAGGGGTGAGGCTGGTGTCAGGGTCAGCAACGCCAGGATTGGAGCCTGCCATGAGGCAAGGCCAGTGCTGGGGCCTCCAAGGCCGGGATTGGAGCCTGCTGAGGGATCAGAGGCCCCAGCACCGGCCTTGCCTCACAGCACGCTCCGATCCCGGCCTTTCTGGCCCTGGCACAGGCCTTGCCTCACGGCAGGCTCCAATCCCCGCCTCGCTGGCCCAGACACCAGCCTCACCCCTCAGAAAGAAAGAAAGGAAGGAAGGAAGGAAGGAAGGAAAGAAGGAAAGAAAGAGCAAGCTGGGGGTGTAGCTCAGAGGTAGAATGCCCCTGAGTTCTATCACCAGTACCACAAAAATAAATAAATAAACTTTTTTTTTTTTTTTTTTTTTTTTTTTGCAGGTGTGGGGATGGAACCCAGAGGCATTTGACTCCATGCTACATCCTCTGCCCTAGGGTCTCAATTAGTTGCAAAGGGCCTCAGTGAGTAGCTGAGGCTGTCTGTGAACCATAATCCTCCGGTCTCAGCCTCCTGAATGCTGGAATTACAAGCCTGTGCCACCACACCCGGCTTAAAATAAAACTATTATTGTTTGAGAAAAGAAATAAAAACAGAAAAAGTAAAAGATAAGACCACAGCCAGGCGTGGTGGCGCATGTTTGTAATCCCAGCACTTGGGAGGATAAGAAAGGAGGATCACACAGGCTCTCAGCAACTTAGTGTGATTCTGTTTTCAGATAAAGTATCAAATACGTCTGGGAGTATAGTCCGGAGATAAAAAAGTCCCTGGGTTCCACCCCTAGTACACCCCCCCAAAAATGATAAGACCATATAATCATTTTAAGCATAAGCATACTTATTTTTTGTTTTTCATACAGGGACTGAACCCAGGGGCATTCTTTCTCAGATTTACTCCACCAGCCTCCCCCCCCCCTTACTAGGGATGGAACCCTGGGGCATTGTACCTCTGAGCCACACCCCCAGCCCTATTTTTTATCTTTTTATTTTTGAAACAGGGTCTCCCTGAGTTGCAAAGGGCCTCACTAAGTAGCTGAGGCTGTCCTCGAACTGTGATTTTCCTGTCTCAGCCTCCCAAATGCTGGGGTTACAAGTGTACGCCACCACACCCAGCTCTACCAGCCCTTTTTTATTTTTTATTTCAAATAGGGTCTCACTGAGTTGCTAAGGCTGGTCTCTAATCTGCAATCTTCATGTCTCAGCCTCCCAAATCTTAGGATTACAGCCATGCACCACCATGTCCAGCTTAAGTATATTTATGGCAAAATGGGGGAAATGTGTAAACTGTAAATATTATATGGATCAATGGAAACTCTTATACATTTCTGGTGGCATATAAGTGAATTTTACTACTTTTTGTGTGTATGTGAGTGTGTTTTATGGTACTGGGGGTGGAACCCAGACGCTTTCTACCTCTGGACTATACTCCCAGACCTATTTTATATTTTATTTGGAAACAGGGTCTCACTAAGTTGCTGAGAGCCTCACTAAGTAGCTGAGGCTGAATTTGAACCTGTGTGATCCTCCTGTCTCAGCCCCCAAGCACTGAGATTACAAGTGTGCGCCACCACACCCAGCTAAATTTAACTACTTTTGAAAATAATTTGACATTTTCTTACAAAGTTTATCTTTTGCATATCCTATTACTCAGTAAATTCCACTCCTAGAGAAACTGTTTCACATATACACCAGGAAACACAGGCTAATGTTCAGAGTAGCACTGTTTATAAAAGCAGAAGACTGGAAACCAAAATGTCTACTAAAAGGATAAGAGGTAAATTCTCATACATGTGACAATAAAATACTATATAACAATGTAAATGAATGGACTGCAGCTACACAAAATATGGATGAATCTTAGCATGGTTCAGCATGATCTGGAGTTTATCATATGTATTATTCAATGTGAAATGACAGTACACATTTAGGATTTCTGTGTTGAAAATGAATGAATGTTGCTTTATTTTGGAGGTGGTACTGTGGATTGAATTACAGAGGCATTTGACCACTGAGCTCTATCTCCAGCCCTCTTTTTTGAAACTGGGTCTCACTAAGCTGCCAAGGCTGTCCTTGAACCTGAGATACTCCTGTCTCAGTCTTCCAAGTACAAGAATTACAAGCTAAGTTAGTGTGTGGGGGGGGGGAGGGGTAGATACTGGGGATGGAACCCAGGGGCCTTCTACATCGGATCTACACCTCCAGCCCTATTATTTTTTATTTGGAAACAGGGTCTTTGCAAAGTTGCTGACTCTAAGTTACTGAGCCTAGCTTCAAACCTGTAATCCTCCTCTCTCAGCCTCCCAAGTACTGAAATTACAGATATGTGCCACCATGCCAGGACCAATATGTTATTGTTTTTTTATTTTTATTTGTACTGGGGATATAACCCAGGGGCATTCTACCTTCGAGCTACACCTCAAGCCCTATTTTTTATCCTTTACTTTGAAACAGGATCTCACTGAGTTGCAGAGGACCTCACTAAGTAGCTGAGGCTGTCTGCAAACTGCAATCCTCCTGTCTCACCCTCCCAATGCTGGGATTACAAGCATGTGCCACCATGCCCAGCCAGGACCAATATGTGATTTAAAAAGCATTAAATTAGCTGAGCATGGTGGCACACATCTGTAATCCCAGTACTTGCAAGGTTGAAACAGGAATCACAGTTTGAAAACCAGTCTCAGCAAATTAGTGGGATTCTCAGAAACCTATGGAGACCATGTTTCAAAACAAAAAAATTTAAAAAAAAATAGAGAGGACTGGGGGCTATATTTCAAAGGTAGGAGGCCTTTTGGGTTCCATCCCTAGTACCACAAAAACAAACAAACAAACAAATAAATAAATACATTTGTTCTAAACTAAAAATGTTTAACATGGTTAAACCAAAATATGAGGTAAGTGTGCACTCTTCTGGTGGAGAGTTGGGAAGAACCACTTCAAGTGTCTTGGGTTTCCAGGACTAGAATTTATCCACCAGTAGAGAGATTGGTATTTCTTACCAATATCTGAGTTGCAGGGACAATCTAAAGAAGTCCTGTTCATAGAGCAGTAGAGAGAACAGAGTAAAAGAAATCTAGAGAAAGACCCAAGTAAATTTCCCATGATTTCATATGTAGATATTAAGTCTCAATATTTTTATCTACTTTCTGTCTAGTTTTTTTAAGTTTTTAATTTTTGTTTACTTTTTTATTTTGGTCCTGAAAATGGAACTGAGGGGGATCTACTTCTGAGCTACAACTTCAGCCATTTTTGCTTTGAAACAGGGTCTTACTAAGTTGCTAAAACTGAGCTGGGCGTGGTGGCGCATGCTTGTAATCCCAGCATTGGGGAGGCTGAGACAGGAAGATCACTATTCGATGACAGCCTCGGCTACTAATTAGTGAGGATCTTTGCAACTCAGTGAGACCCTGTTTCAAAATAAAGAATAAAGCCGGGCGTGGTGGCGCACACTTGTAATCCCCGCGCTTGGGAGGCTGAGACAGGAGGATCACACAGGTTCGAAGCCAGCCGCAGCTACTTAGTGAAGCTCTCAGCAACTTAGTGAGACCCTGTTTCCAAGTAAAATATAAAATAGGTCTGGGAGTATAGCCTGGAGGTTGAAAGCCTCTGGGTTCCATCTCCAGTACCACAAAAAAAAAAAAAAAAAAAAAAAAGGCTGGGGGTGTAGATTGGAGGTAGAATGCCCCTGGGTTCAATCCGCAGTACCGCAAAAAATAAAATAAATACGTAAATAAATGGCTAAAACTGACCTCAAACTTGCTTCAGCCTTTCAAGTACTGGAATTACAGGTTATGTACCAATGTGCCCTACTAACATTTGGAACTCTTCGCATTAGAAAACAAATTTACTAGCTGGACGTGGTGGCGCACACTTATTGCAGCAGCAAACAAGCAAATAAACTAATTTTTGTGTGTGTGTGGTACTGGGGTTGAACCCAGAGGCATTCTACCTTCAAGCTACACCCCCAGCCTGATTTCTTATTTGGAAACACAATCTAGCTAGGTTGATGAGAATTTCACTACTTACTGAGGCTGTCCTCAAACTTGCTATCCTCCTATCTCAGTTTTCCAAATACTGGGAAATACATGGTATACACCACCATGCTGGGTTGGAGCCTCTCCTTAGGTGCTAGGTAGCATGGTGACTCTTCAGAATGCCATAAACAAGTCACCATCCTGCCTTCAAGGAGGCTGCAATCCATTTCAAAGGGCAACACTGAAGGTTAAGTACCTAGCGCAATGAAAGCACTTATGAAGGCTGTCGTGGACGCTCCTGGCATTTGATCCCAGGACCATTCTCTAGAGGAAATGATCTCAAACTAAAACTTGGCAGAGATGGGGAAATGGAAGTTAACCAAGGCAAAATCATACGGGAGGAGACAGGGTGTTTGGGCAGTGAAAATTGAGAACTTTAACTGGCTACCAAAGGGGAACAGCGAGAAGTGAAACTGTGAAGATAAGTGGGGATTAGATTATAAAGGGTGTTTGGGCCCAAAGGACAAGTCTTTAGAACTAAAGCTTCGCCAGGTGTGGTGGCGCAGGTTTCTAATCCCTGTGCTTAGGAGGCTGAGACAGGAGGATCGCACAGGTTCGAAGCCAGCCTCCACTACTTAGTGAGGCTCTCAACAACTTAGTGAGACCCTGTTTCCAAATAAAATATAAAATAGGTCTGGGAGTATAGCCCGGAGGTAGAAAGACTCTGGGTTCCATCCTCAGTACCACACCACACACACACACACACACAGACACACACACACACACCAAACAACAAAAAAAGAACTAACGCTTGCCTCCAACCTCTGGCACCACTTCTAATCATTAGTTTTACCCTAAAGGGAAAGGAGTCATTAAACAAATAAGAAAAACAAGCTAAAGAAAACACAAAAAGGAACAACCAAGGGACAACTAACATGGCAAAAATTAAAGGGATAATAGAGACTAAAGGTTATTAAATCAAAGGCTACTGCCAGGCATAGTACACACTTGTAATCCCAGTACTTGGGAGGCTGAGGCAAGATAATCATAGGTTCAAAGCCAGCCTCAGCAATTTAGCAAGTCTCTCAGCAAACTGGTAAAACCCTGTTTCCAAATAAGAAAGCCGGGCGTGGTGGCACACACTTGTAATCCCAGCATTTGGGAAGCTGAGACCTGAGGATGGCGGTTTAAGGCCAGCCTCAGCTACTTAGTGAGGCCCTCCGCAACTCAGTGAGATCCTGTTTCAAAATAAAGAATAAAAAATTGGGCAGGGGGTATAGTTCGAAGGTAGAATGCTTCTGAGTTCTATCCCCAGACCCGCAAAACAAAACAAACAAACAAACAAAAACAAATAAGAAATTTAAAAAATTGGGCTGGGGGTGCAGCTTGGAGGTAGAATACCTCTGGGTTCGATCCCAACCCCCAAAATGAATAAATAAATAAAATAAAAAAAGCAGGTCATGGTGATAGATACTTGTAATTCCAGTACTTGGGAGGATGAGACAGGATTGCAGTTCTAAAGACAGTTTCAGACCCAGAGAGACTCTGGGCCTGGCAGTACATGTTTGTAATCCCAGTTCTAGGGAGGCTGAGACAGGATCACAGATTTACAGCCAACCATGGGTGTGGTGGCACACACTTATACCAGTACTTGGGAGACTGAAACAAAATTTCAGGTTCAAGGACATTTCAGCAATTAGTGCAACTCTCATCAATTAAATGAAATCTTGCTTCAAAATAAAAAATTTTTAAAATAGCTGGGCAGGTGTGGTGGCACACACTTGTATTGTAAACCCAGTATTTGGGAGGCTGTTACAGAAAGATCAGCTTCACTGCCAACCTCAGCTACTTAGTCAGGCACTCTGCAATTTAGTGAGCCTCTGTTTCAAAAGTAAAGAATAGCTGGGCATGGTGGGGCACGATTGTAATCCCAGCACTGAGACAGGAGGATTGCGGTTTGTGGACAGCCTCAACTACTTAGTAACGCCCTTTGCAATTCAGTGAGACTGTTTCAAAATAAAGAATAAAGGATAAAAAATAGGGCTGGCCGGGCATGGTGGCACACGCTTGTAATCCCAGCATTCAGGAGGCTGAGACCGGAGAATTGCGATTCGCAGACAGCCTCAGCTACTTAGTGAGGCCCTTCACAACTCAGTGAGACCCTGTTTCAAAATAAAGAATTAAAAAATTGGGCAGGGGGTGTAGCCCAGAGGTCAAATGTCTCTGGGTTCCAGCCCCAGACCCGGAAAAAAAAAAAAAAATAGGGCTGGAGATGAAGCTCAGAGGTAGAATGTCCCTGGGTTCCATCCTCAGCACCACAAAAATAAATTAAAAAAAAAATAGGCCTGTGGGTGTAGTATGGAGGTAGAATGCCCCTGGGTTCAATCCTCAGTACTTGAATTTAAAAAAAGATTAAATGGGCGTGGTGGCAAACGCTTATAATCCCAGTACTTGGGAGGCTTAGACAGAAGGGTCAGCCTTGGCAAAGCACCAAAGCACTGTTACCTTCTCGAGACTGTTTCCAAGTAAGAAAATTGGGCTAAAGCTGTGTGGACTATTCCCCCCCTCTGGAGATTGAATCCAGGGTGTTATACTCTGAAATATACCCCTAGTCCTATTTCTCTTTTTTCTTTTTTGGCAGTAGTGGAGATAGAACCCAGGGGCAGTCTACCTCTGAGCTACACCCCAGCCCTTAGTTTTTATTCTTTATTTTGAAGCAGGGGCTCACTGAGTTGCAAAGAGCTTCATTAAGTAGCTGAGGCTGTCCAGGAACCGTGATCCTCTTATCTCAGCCTCCCAAATGCTGAAATTATAAACTATTTTTTTTTCTTTTTAGTGGTACTAGGGGTGGAGCCCAGAGGCTTTCTACCTCTGGACTATACTCCCAGACCTATTTTATATTTTATTTGGAAACAGGGTCTCACTAAGTTGCTGAGAGCCTCACTAAGTAGCTGAGGCTGGCTTCGAACCTGCGCGATCCTCCTGTCTCAGCCTCCCAAGAGCTGGGATTACAAGCATGTGCCACCACGCCCGGCCCACTATTTCTTTTTTTTTTTTAATCTTGAAACAGGGCCTCATTAAGTCCTGGAGGGCCTCACTAAATAGCTGAGGCTGGCCACGAACATGCAATCCTCCTGTCTCAGCCTTCCAAGTGCTGAGACTGCAAGCATAAGCAACCACACCCAGTGACTAATTACTATTTTAAAAACAACAAAGCAGCTGGGCTTAGTGGTGCAAGCTTGTAAACCCAGCATTTGGAAGGCTGAGACACGAGGATCGCAGACAGCCTCAGCTACTTAGTGAGGCCCTTTGCAACTCAGTGAGACCCTGTTTCAAAAATAAAGAGTAGCCGGGCGTGGTGACGCACACTTGTAATCCCAGCACTCGGGAGGCTGAGACCTGGAGGATCACGGTTCGCGGACAGCCTCAGCTACTTAGTGAGGCCCTCTGCAACTCAGTGAGACCTGGTTTCAAAATAAAGAATAAAAAATAGGGCAGGAGCTGTAGCTCGGAGGTCGGATGCCCCTGGGTTCCATCCCCAGACCCACAAAAAAAAAAAAAAAAAAAAAAAAATTGGGCTGGGGTTGTAACTTGGAGGCAAAATACCCCTGGGTTGCATCCCCAGTAAAACAAAAAGCAAACAAACAAAACAAACAAAAAGAACTTGCCAAGCACGTGCAAGGTCCTGGATTCAACCCCCAGAACCAGTGTGTGTGTGTGTGTGTGTGTGTGCGCGCGCGCGCACTATACACACACACAATATCATAGGCTGCCATGAAAATGCTTCCATCTCCGGGAACCTGGAAAGGTGAAGTAAGGGTAAGGATGCAGTTTGCAAGCACTGGGGTAGGGGCACTGTCAAGGTGGGGATACGCAGTGGTGGCCACTACCAGCCATGCTGAGTAAAAACGAGAATCACCAAAACTAAGAAAAAAGGACACAGTAAAAATCAGAGTGCTACTAAGAACTGGAGCCAGAGTTTAATTGCCACTGAAATGTTGGGCCCTTCACTACTTCCTCTGAAGGATATCAGGGACAATGTGACATAACACTGGGGAAGATCATTGTACAAATAATTTGCACTTCAGGTCAGACTCTTTTCCTTCTCAGTCTTCAACTCCTTCCAGCTTCACCTACCTACCAAATGTTAACTCACAGGTGAATAAAAACATGATTACATCCATTAATTTTTTTCTAGTCTTTTTAATTTTTGCCTCTGTGCTTCTCACATTGAAGGTTGGCATTCTCTAGTTTCTCCAATGATCCAGTTACTAGGCAAGCTGTGTGTGTGTGTGTGTGTGTGTGTGTGTGTGTGTGTGTGTGTGTGTGTACGTACTAGAGATTAAGTGCAGGGGCATTCTAACATTCTAAATCGGAACCACACCTCCAGCCCCATTTTATTTTTCAAACAGTTTTGCTTAACTGATGAGTCTCACTACTTGACAAGGCTTCCTGAATCTGCCATCCTCCTGCACCACATGCCTAAATCCTGGGATTACAGGTATGCACACCTGTTTTGCACTTATTCCCATCTAATTGGTCACTGTACTGCCCACCAGCTAAATCCACTCCAACTCTCCAGCAGCTCCTTACCCACCACCAACCTATCTTGAGTAAATTTCTTTTGGGAGGGGGAGGGTTCCTGAGGATGGAAACCAGGGGTGTTGTATCGCTGATCAACACTCCCAGTTCTATTTTTTTTTTTTAAACTTGGAAACAGGGTCTCACTAAATTGCAGGTTTGAATTGCTAAGGCTGATTGTGAACCTGTATTCTTCCTTTCTCATTCTCCCAAGTACTGGGATTATGTGTTACCATGATTTCGTGTATGTGTGGTATTGGGGATGGAACCCAGGGGCCTTCTACCTATGGGTTACCCTCCCAACCTATTTTGTATTTTATTTGGAAATAGGGTCTACGTTGCCGAGAGCCTAAGTAGCTGAGGCTGGCTTTGAACTTGTGCAATCCTCCTGTCTTAGCCTCCCAAGTACGGGGAAAGTGTGTACCACCACAACCGGCATAAAATGAGCTCTTAATCACAAACCATGCATTACTCTCCAAAGTTCTTATAGAATAAAATTCAAACCACTGAGCCAGGCGTGGTGGCGCACACTTGTAATCCCCGCGCTTGGGAGGCTGAGACAGGAGGATCGCGCAGGTTCTAAGCCAGCCTCAGCTACTTAGTGAGGCTCTCAGCAATTTAGTAAGAAACTGTTTCCAGAAATAATATAAGTCTGGGAGTATAGCCTGGAGGTAGAAGGCCTCTGGATTCCACCCCCAGTTTCACCAAAAAAAAAAAAAAAAAAAAAAAATTCAAACCACTGTTCTGTGATTTAGCTTATCCCACCTCCACTTAACACACACATACACAGCCTCTTGCACCACTCAGAGACCTCTTCCTGTTATAGGATGCATTGTTCCAGTCTGAAATACTGCCAACAAGTCTTGAGGACTGGCTGAAATCTGAAGTTTCATGGTTTATTTTTTGTGGGTCTGGGATGGAATCCAGGGGCATCCGACCCCCAAGCTACACTCCATCCCTTTTTTATTCTTTATTTTGAAAGTGTTTCACTAAATTGCGGAGGACTTAAGTAGCTGAGGCTGTCCGTGAACCACGGCCCTAGGGTCTCAGCCTCCCGAATGCTGGAATTACAAATGCACACCACCACACCCAGCTCATAGATTCTTTCTTATGCATTCTCTTGTCTGCACGAGACAGCATCCAAGCACAGGAATCATCTTGTACTTACCAAATAAAAATTTTAGATTTTAACTCCCTGCCTCCACCATGCCTAATGGCTCAAAAGGACTATTCCAAAACGTGTCTACCATGCCAGTTCTTTCAGAACACATGCAGATTATAATACTCAATGAGCCATTACAAAGACCAGACCAGTTTCTTGTGTCAATGTGTAGTTAAGGTATCAAATCCAAGAGCATTTTACTTGACCTACAGAGTGAAACTTATTTTGAAGCAGGGTCTCACTAAATTGATGAGGGCCTCACCAAGTTGCTGCGATTTTTCTTCAACCTGTAATCGTTTCAGCCCGCCACCCCCCAGTACTGGGATTATTAGAGGAGTGTGCACCACCGTCAGAGATGTTTTCATTCAGTAACTTGCTCAAGGTCATGTAACTAGTAAATGATGGAAAAGCAAAGACTGGATTGCATTTATTCTAAATTGCTATGGTTTATCTATAAAGTTTCAGTTAGCACTGTTACCTTCACACTAAGTGCATTTACTCCAATGTATTTTCACTGCAGGCACAGTGTTGATTTTGTGGTACTGGGGGAGGGGGGCAGAGGCTTTCTACCTCCAGGCTAAACTCCCAGACCTATTTTCTATTTTATTTGGAAAAAGGGTCTAAGTTGCTGAGAGCCTCACTAAGTAGCTGTGGCTGGCTTTGAACTTGTCCAATTCTCCAGTCTCAGCCTCCTAAGCGCTGGGTTTACAAGCCTGTGCCGC
The DNA here is from genome assembly GCF_963383645.1 of Muscardinus avellanarius. Taxonomy (NCBI): domain Eukaryota; kingdom Metazoa; phylum Chordata; class Mammalia; order Rodentia; family Gliridae; genus Muscardinus; species Muscardinus avellanarius. The sequence goes on along the minus strand of NC_137802.1, from coordinate 28,705,568 downwards.
CACTCCAGGCCCTAGCATTCTATGTGTAATGAAAATAACTGCTTTATATTTTCCAGGGTATCCTCAAAACTCCTCAGGAAGAACAGATGTCTATCACAATCCATTGTCCTATATAAACTGTTTTGGATACATTGAAAAAATGAACTCAGACAGGTATCATATGATAAATGAAGTACTTTATTCAATTTTGTAGATAACAGGTACTCAAAAGATTTGTTAATGACAATATTTACCATTTCCTAATCAAGACAGGAACTTTTTAATAATGTAAAAACAAGCCAGGCGTGGTGGGGCATGCTTGTAATTTCAGCACTTGGGAGGCTGAGACAGGAGGATCCAACAGGTTTGAAGCCAGCCTCAGGTACTTAGTGAGATCCTGTTTCCAAATAAAGTATAAAAAAGGTCTGGGAGTATAGTCCAGAGGTAGAAAAACCTCTGGGTTCCACCCCTAGTATTGCAAAGAAAAGAAAAAAGTAAACCTTTAGAATTCTTGGATAAAAACAATTAGCGATTGCTAGTTAAGACCTGAAAACATTGCTTTTCAATGGTAGTTTTCATTTATTTTTGTGGTGCTGGGGATGGAACCCAGAGGCTGTCTACCTACCTTCAGGTTACACTCTCAGACCTGTTTTCTATTTTATCTGGAAACAGGGTGTCACTAAGTTGCAGAGAGCCTAAGTAGCTGAGGCTGGCTTTGAACCCGTGCGACCCTCCTGTCTCAACCTCCAAAGTACTGGGATTACAAGCATGGGCCACCAGGCCCAGCTGGATGTTTTCATTTAAAGCCTAAAATCCCAGTCCCCAGTCCCCTAACTAAAAAACCCCAGCGACCTTTTTGGAGTTTTATTAGGCGACTATATTAAGGAACATTTCTCCCCCAAACTCTACCAGTAGACAAAAAGTAAACTTTGCCTAAGCACACTTTTTATTTTTTTGGTGGTACTGGGGTTCCTGGAAGCCCTTCTACCTCCAAGATGCAAGAGTACTTTGTGTTAAATTAGAGTCTGAGTTGCAAAGGGCCTAAGTAGCTGAGGCTGTCCCCAAACCTGTTTCAGCCTCCCAAATGCTGGGATTACAAGTGTTACCATGCCTGGCTTGTTGGCAAAATTTAAGCTAGTATTCAATGACTTTTATTAGGCCCAAAGGGTCCATTCCCTATGATTACAAGTTGAGAATTGAGACAGGTCTCCTCTTTCTTATAAGCCCTAAGGGTCTTTTTGTGTGCAGTGCTAGGGATTGAACCCAGGGTTATTCTACCTCCCAGCTACACCACCAGCTGATTTATTATTTGGAAACAGGGTCTCACTAAATTGCTGAGAGCCTCACTCAGTAGCTGAGGCTGGCTGCGAACCTGGATCCTCCAGTCTCTGCCTCCCAAGTACTGAGATTACAAGTGTACACACACAGCCCCAGCTCCCTTGGGATCTTATACTTCAAAAAAAACCAGTGCAAGTTTAGAAATAAATCTTCCATGTTAACAATTACTTTCAACTTAAAATCCAGCATCAGCCAGGCATGGTTGCACACACTTGTAATCCCAGTGCTTGGGAGGCGGAGACAGGAGGATCGCACAGGTTTGAAGCCAGCATCAGCTACTGAGTAAGACTCTCAGCAACGTATAGGACTTACAGGCAAGATTGACCATGCCCCAGCTTTTATTATTAATACAACAAAAGGGAGAGGACCTCCAAACATCACCAACATTTTTAAAGAACATTCCCCATGCTGGGCATGGTGGTGCACGCTTGTAATCCCTGCGCTTGGAAGGCGGAGACAGGAGGATCACATAGGTTTGAAGCCAGCCTTGTTGGTGTAAGAGACCCCGTTTCCAATTTTTTTTAAAAAAAAGTATAAAATAGGTCTGGGAGTGTAGCACAGAGGTAGAAGGGTTTCCAGAACCCCAGTACCACACAAAAAAATAACATTCCCCACAATTCAAATATTGGCTCAATTGCATTTTAATATTATGAATTGACTCCTAAATTTTTCCCTAAAGATTTTCCCACTTTTTCCTGGTACTGGCTACACTACACACCCAGGCCTATTTTTTATTCTTTATTTCAAACAAGGTCTGTCTCACTAAGTTGCAGATGGCCTAAGTACCTGAGGCTGGTTACGAACCTGCAATCCTATCTCAGCCTCCTAAATACAGGGATTACACAGCCTCCTAGGTACAGGGATTACAAGCGTTTGCTTCCACACCCAATTCCATTCTTGCAGAGGTATTCTGAGCAACACTCCCAGCCCGTTTTATTTTGATACTCAGGATTGAACACGAGGGTATACCATTCAGCTACACCCCAACTCTATTTTTTATTTTTACTTTGAAACAGGGTCTCACTAGGTTGATGAGAATCTTACAACTTGCTGAGGCTGCACTCAAACCATAGATTCTCTAGTCTCAGCCTTCCAAGTACTGGAATTACAGGCATTCACCACCTCACCCAACTTATTTTGCTAAGTTGTTGAGGCAGACCTGGAACCTGTGGTCCTGTCTCAGAAGCACTGAAATGTGTGTGCCAACATGCTCAGCTATATTTTTTTCATTTTGCTCAGCTGCCTATAGTCAGTTTTAACTGGAGCTGAAAAACAGAACTTATGTAAAACAAAAGTTATCACTAAGTTTTTTTTTAAAGGACATTTAAGTTATTCTTCTTGAAGATACTTTCCCTAATAATCACCTTATTTCTACCCTGAGAAAAATCTTCAACTGTAAATTAGTATTTAAACCACCATATAAAATTTTTTAAAAAGCAAAAAACCAAACCAGACAAAGAGTAAGGTATATTCAGTTTAATCACTGTTCACACATAGTTGGAAATATATTAAGCATACACATTAAGTCACAAAAAATATTCAAGACTTCTTCACTTCTAAATACTATCTTAAACTAAGGAAATTTGGCTAGTCTCATTACTATTACATGCATTTAAAATTACATACTTACCAGTTTTTCATTGTCTGCTTATCCCTGCTAGGAAAGGGCAGAGTTCCTTAGAAATTTACTTCACTTTAAATCTTAAAAGATACAAACTGAGGGTCCATACTCTGTTGAGTGCTTATCTCGAATATATCATATCACATCCTAGAATTATAGATTTTGGATTTACTTTAGAAAACTACTATTGTTCATACTAAAAAGCATTGCAGTTGACTGTTTATTGGTTCACAAAGATCACAGCAGGAATTACAATGAGATAACACCCTTAGGATATACTGACATTACCTATGATAAGGCCAAAAACTAGAGGGAAAGAAATCATTGTGTTATACAGGCTAAAACAGGGAATAAAGCAGTAAAAAAAAAAAAAAAAAAACTAGAGGCAAACTTTCACTGGTACACATACATCTCAGAAATCAGTACTTCTTTCCCACGTTTTAAATGCAGGATTCAAGTGCCTTAAATACTACATTTGAAAATACCCAAATTCAAAGAGAACCCAGGAAACAATTAACATGACTAATTTTGGTAAATCCAAGTTTACTGCAAAATCAGCTTAAATAGAAGTCTTGTATCTTAATTTTATATATGAAAAGTGGAAAGTAAATATTGAAAAACTTCTTTCACTATCAACTAAAAAGAAAATCTCAAGTTTTAAGAGTTTAAGTGCCTAGAACCAAATCTACAGAATGATTTATGTGTTTTATATTTAGTCTGGGAACTAGGAGTAACAGGGAATTGTCTGGTGATAAAACAATCACCTTTATATCCCTAAAGTAACACCCAAAGAGATGAACAATTTCAGACTGCTCAACCTCTTTGGTCAGTGCTCCCCACACACTTTTTTTAGGTCTGGGGATGGAACCCAGGGGCATTCAACCTCCGAGCTACACCCCCTGCCCTATTTTTTTTTATTCTTCATTTTGAAACAGGGTGTCAATGAGTTGCAGAGAGCCTCACTAAGTAGTAGCTGAGACTGTCCACAAACTGCAATCCTCCGGTCTCAGCTTCCTGAATGCTGGGATTACAAGCGTGCGCCACCACACCCAGCCCCTCAGTGTCCCACTTCAATTAATTTTAAAAGGTAAAACTGCGACACACAGAAGTATAAAACAATACTCACCAGAAAGGCAGCTTTAAAGGGATTTTTTCTGTACTGGGGATTGAACACAGGACCTTGCATGTGGCAGATAAGCACTTTACCACTTAGCTACATCCACAGCCAAAGAGATTTTTTTTGGTGGGAGGGGCAATACTGAGGATGGAACCCAGGGACATTTTACCTCCGAACTACACTCCCAGCTCTATTTTTTGGCTTTTATTTTTGAAATAGTATCTCACTAAATTGTGAAGGGCCTAAGTAGCTGAGGCTGTCCTCGAACCGCAATCCACTGGCCTTAGCCTCCCAAATACTGGGATTACAAGTGTGTGCCACCACACCCAGTTTAAAGAGATTTTTCTTTTGGGGCGGGTCTAGGGATGGAACCCAGGGGGTATTCGAACTTCAAGATATACCCATCCCCTATTTTTTATTCTTTATTTTGAAACAGGGTCTTACTAAATTGTGGAGGGCCTAAGTAACTTATGCTGTCCTCAAACCACGATCCTTTGGACTCAGAATGCGCCACCATGCCCAGCTTTTAAAGAGATAGTTTTAAGGAAAACAATTTCCACTGTATCTATTGACATTTCTAATATAAACTGTGAAAGGTAATGTAACTTTAAGCCCTTGGGTAATTTTATATTAATAAACAATTAGATACTTTTTAAAGTATTTATCTCCAGTAAATTTTTTGAATACTCAACACATGACTTCCAGATAAAGTTAAGACAATCGATCTACTTTCAGGATGACTAATCACCATCTAGTTAAAGAGGTAAGCTATTTTTATGGTTTGATCTTCGGAAGCTAAAACATTACACATAAGCAGAGGAAGCCATACATTCTCATATCAATACTATAGACTGGAAAGAGGATTCAGTCTTGTAGAACTTAAAGTTTTACCCTTTTGTTTCCTTTATCAATGTTTTCAGTTTATGTTGTATTTCTTTCTTTTCAGTACTAGGGATGGAACCCAGGGGCATTCTACCTCCAATGGACATTTCCAGCCCTAATTCTTTTAATTTGAAACAGAGTCTCACTGAGTTGCAAAGGGCCTCACTAAGTAGCCGAGGCTGCCTGTGAACCTCCCGTCTCAGCCTCCCAAATGCTGGGATTAAGTGTGTGCTACCATGCCTGGCTCGGTTTATATATTAAACAAAAGCACAGTATTTAAAGATTAAAAAAACTCACAAGCATGATTCAAACAATGCACTCCAGAATGAAAAGATAATAAAAAAAAATGCTAACACATCTTTCATAACCTGTTATAATCCCTGCTGCCCCTCAAAAGGATTTCATGGCAATCTGGCTAAGCATGTTGACAGCTTTAATTTCAGTATTAAAAGATGTTACTCTTACAAGTAAAATGAACCCACAGTGCTACTACATAGTTTACAAAAAGAACAACAAAAAAAAGATGTTGCAAGTGTTACTAAAAGCACTTATTTTCAAAAAAATAAACAGTTCTAACTAATGATTATACATATTTTTCACTGCTGGAGATGAGGGAACTTGCTTTTCCTAAGGTTAATTGATACTGCAAAAAGTCAAAAGGTGAATATGAGAACCACGATGAAGAAACTTAAACCAAAGACCCTGAACCCAACCTTGGACGCCTTATTATATTCCAATTAATTGCAGCCAGTTGAAACTTTCACTTTTTTATGCACATTAGATCTACTTAGGTTCAACCACAACTAGATAATAAAGGAGCAGTACTACACCTTTATCACAACTGAGGTAGCAAACCTCAAGCTACTGTGGCCCAAGTATTAAGTGTTTGAGTGTCCATTGGATATATTAGTAAATACTCACATTTAAGAAACTGCAGAGCTCTCTTCCTTGTGTGGGTTATATGGATATGTTTGGGGAAAAAAAAAAAAAGGAATATCAGGTACTTACAGATTAAACTAACCTGTACTGGCAGGGCTGTGGGATTTTTCTTCTCTACCAGTAAGTAGCAAATGCTGAAATTCTGCTGCTAGTTAACAAAAACACAAATTGTATTAAACTGAGGAGTTCAATCCATTAATTTAAAAATCAATGTGCATTTTATTTCCTCAGAGCCTGATAGTAATACATTTGAAAAATTTCCCTAAGTTTAACATGTTACCTACATTGGCTATTAAATTTAGAGTGAGCTAATAACACTGATTATTTGTTGGACACATCTCAGCTTTAATAAAACTATGTATTCCAAAAATGTGAATTGTGCTGGAAATTTTGGTTACCCTAAAAAGGGGATGGCATATATCCAAAACAGTAATTTCTAAATTAGTATATGTAGATACATCCTCATAGACAATTTAAACAGCTTTCAATTTTCATAAAAATTCATTAAAGATTTTCAACTTTAAAATCATGAGCTGAAAAGCAAATTTGATGACTTCTCCTTAAAGTCTATTACCAAGCTAATAGTTTATAAAAGGGGCTGGCTCGGCTAGGTAAGTAGATGTCCCATGTTTCTGATTCAAACAAAGGACCAATAACTTTCTTCTTGATCCACTTGGGTAGTTAAGCAGTCTGGGAAATGGTTCTGCAAATCTTATTCTGATATCTGGTTAAGAATGAACTACTTATAAATAAAATAATAGTAATAATTTACATAAAAATGTGGTGAACCCTAAAAAATACAACAGCAAAAATGCTGTTATTTTTATAACTAAAGACTATACAATGTTTTTTCTACAGAATAATATATAATAAGATGAGGAAACATCGTTCTTCAGTCTTCTTTTTCTGGTTTTGGTGCTGAGTATTGAATCCAGGGCTCTTACTATTAAGCACAAACTCATCACTGCAGTATAACCCTAGCTTCATCCTTCCATTTTTATCCCAAATGCATTGCCAATTCCTCAAACTTAACATAACCATAATACTAAAAAACGAAACAAAACCCCAGACACTGTAAAAATGTCAGAGGACTTAGAAAATGCCAATAAAGGACTTCAGCATTTTACAAACACATTTCACGAACTTATGACCAAACATAGCACATTAAAACTATGCCCTTACATACCACTGCAGCATTTAAAACAATGCGTGGAGTCCAAGTAGGCAATCACTGACAGTATACTCACAACTATCTCCTCTATAATTTGATCAGAATTAAAGCACACACAAAAACATAGTCTCATATATGTTTTTGGGGGGTTGTAATGGGGACTGAACCCAGAGGCATTCTACCTCCAAGCCACATCTCCAACCCTAATTTTATTCTTTATTGTGAAACAGGGTCTAAGTTGCAGAAGGCCTAAGTAGCTGAGGCTGGCTGCAAATCTGTGATTTTCCTGTCTCAGCTTCCTAAGTACTGGAATTACCATCGTATGCCACCATGCCTAACTTTGTATGCCTTGCCTTCTCAATAACTTATCAACTTTCATCTAATAAGCCAGTCTTGATTTATTATACCATGTTTGACTTGCCTCAAAAAGTCTGAATTAACTTCAATGATCTTTTAGGTTGCAATTTTTACATAAAAGTATATTTTTTTTTATATATTTTGTGTGTGTATGTGTGTGTGTGATACTAGGGATGAAACCCAGGGGCATTCTAACTCTGAGCTACACCCACAACCCTATTTTTTTTTAATTCTTTATTTTGAAAAAGGGTCTCACTGAGTTGCAAAGGGCCTTACTAAAAAGTCTGCAAACCAAGATTCTCCCGTCTCAGCCTCCCAAATGCTGGGATTACAACAAGCATGTGCCACCACATGAGACTCTACCTTAATTATCACCTGTACATTTTGTTTAATAAAATACATTAGATTAGCTAAAGATTTAAAGAAAAATAGACCAATATGAATAAACTAATTTTATTTATTAATTCGTTTATTTTTGTAGTACTGGGGATGGAATCCAGGGGCTTTTCTACCTCCAGGCTATACTCCCAGACCTATTTTATATTTTATCTGGAAAGTCTCATGAAGTTGCTGAGAACCTCATTAAATAGCTGAGGCTGGCTTCGAACCTATGCAATACTCGTCTCAGCCTCCCATGCGCTGGGATTACAAGCATGAGCCACCACATCCTGCTAAACTAAGTTTTAAACAATTATTGTCCAGAGTTGGGAAGAAAATGAACATTCTGTTGACAGAAACATGCAAGAATGTAGAGTTAGAGCAAAACATAAGAAAACTTATTAAATTATCTTCTGAGTCTTACTGAAGTCCTCCCCTCCCCCACGGTAGTGGGATTCAGTCCCAGAGGTATTCTTCCACTGAACTACATCACTACTCCTTTGTTTTAATTTTTAACATTTACTCACTTATCCCCAGGGCAGTTCTACCACTGGGCTACACACGCCCAGTACTTTTTGAAAAAGGATCTTGTTCTTATTAAGTTTCCAATGTTGGCCTTGAACTTGTAATCCTCCTGCCTTGGTATCCCAAATTGCTGGGATTACAGGTCTGTGTCACAACACTCAGCTGAAGAAATTGTTCTGAGATTCTACTTTAATCTATATCCTAACAAAAATGCGAAGAACATTTAAAATGTTTTAAGAATTAAAACTTCGAAAAATGTACTCCATTAATTTATAATTGTCACTTTAAAAATCATAAATCAATTCAACTTAAAAAAATATTTATGTACAAGATTCGATATACATGTTAAGTACTTATTTTGCTTAAAAAAAAAAAAAGTAGGGGATTCCTTTACCATAAAAAGGTTAGGGGTAATTGAATCCCCCCTTTGGAGGACGACTTCTCAGTTCATTTTAAGAGTAGTTTCATTTTGGCAGACAAATATTCATTACGTAAGCAAATAGCACTCCTCCCTTTTTGTAGTACTGGGGACTGAACTCAGGAACATTCTACCTCCAAGTTACAACCCCAAGTCCTTATTTTGTGGATTGCCTTGAGGATGATCTTGCTAAATAGCCGAGGCTGAATTCAAACCTGTAATCCTCCAGTCTTAGCCTCCCAAATGCTGGGATTAAAGGCTTGTGCCAAAACACCCAGCTAAATACCACTTTTTAAAGCAGACATGGAACCCAGGGGCATTCTACATCCGAGCTATATCCCTAGCACTATTTTTTATTCTTTATTTTTAAACAGGTTCTCACTGAGCTGCAAACAGCCTAAGGAGTAGCTGAGGCTGTCTGTGAAACGTGATCCTTCTGTCTCAGGCTCCCAAATGCTGGGATTCCAAGCGTGTGCCACCATGCTGGGCTTCAGACATACCTTTTTTATTAACAAAACAAGAAAGACTAGTGTACACGTTTAGTAACATTTTTTGCGGTACTGGGGATGGAACCCAGGGGCATTTCACTTCCAAGCTACGCCCCAGCCCTATTTGTTATTCTTTGGAAATAGGGCCTCACTAAGTAGCTGAGGCTGTCGGTCAATCACGACCCTCCTGTCTCAGCCTCCCAAATGCAGGGATTATAAGTGTGTGCCTCCACACCCAGCCACATTTAATAACTCTTTCTCCCCAAGTGTGCCTACTTTCATCAGCTTACCCAAACAAAATTTTTCACAGTAAAGTGACCACCTTTCCTTTCTTTCATTTGTCAAGTTTTACCACCAGTGGACATTATGAACACCTGAAAATTACATTTTTCAAAATATTGATCTGAATTACAGAATTACAAAGATATCAAAGAATACCTCAAACTATGTATTACTACCTTTAACAAATTATGCCACCTTCAATGAATCCCTCCCTCCTTCCCCCAGTTTTAAGATAAAAGCCTATTTTAATTACATTTATTTCAATTATTACTATTAGAATTAGGTCCAACTACTTCAAGAAGATTCTATATATTAGAGAATAGTGGGTGCAATACAAAACAGATCTCCAAATAATCTTTTTTTTTTTGTGTGTGTGTGTGTGGGGGGTATACTGGGGATGGAACCCAGGAGCATTCTACCTTCAAGCTACACACCTAGCCCTATTTTTTTTTCTTTTTACTTTGAAATAGGGTCTCACTGAGTTTCAAATGGCCTCATAGTAAGTAGCTGAGGCTGTCCGCGAGCCTGGATCCTCCTGTATATCAGCCTCCCGAATGCTGGGATTATAAACCTACGCCACAAGCCACCACCCACCACGCCTGGCTTCCAAATAATCTTAAAATGTTTAATTACTAAGTTGCACCAAATTCTGGTGGAGTTCTTTTTGCCAAGGAAGTAACAATTTTTAAAATGTCCGTTTCCATACATAATTCAGTCACAATTATGAAAATGAAAAAGTCTATGTTCAAATTAAGCAAGTCAGAAATTAGATTCATCTTAATGCATTTTCATTCTTCAAAAACTGAAATACTAAGTTGCTAAATGTTAGAGTTAATTGCTACTGTTCTAGGAAAACACTATCTGAAGAGGTGGTTGCTCAAACAAAAGAAACATAATACATGTTTGTTTAGGTGTCTCTTCTAATTCCATCTTTATCCCCTACAACTGACACATAAATAATAACTTTTCTCACCAAATAAAAGGATATTTTGGTTGGCAACAAATGTGGATACTATTCATGTGAGTATTACATAAAATACTTTTCAGCAAAAGCTAAAAATGAACCTCAAAATAATTATTTCAAAACTAATTTAACATATTAATAACTACTGCACGATTCAATTTTACTTTGGCTTAATGCAAGTTAGTAGGAATTTTTTTTTAAACTGGAGAATAAATCTAGGGGCATTCTACCTCTGAACTACAACTCCAGTTCTTTTGATGAACTCTTGAGACTGGTCTTGAACATGAGCTTCTCCTGATTCAGCCTCCCAGGTATTGAGATTAGAGGCATGTGCCCTTGTGCCCATCTTGAAAATTGATAATCATATCACAAGTGTATTCTATATCCACACATACCACACAAGCACACAAAGACACCACCTTCCCACTCTCCATAGGGCTCTACATTAACATTTGCTCTATTGTGGTGAGGTTTAAAAAATATTAAAAATCAAAAGCATTTCTGAATAACCTTTTAACCTTGATGTTCCAATGAACAAGTTTAGGACTGAGGACACAGATTTTAGTACCCTGTGGTATTTTCAATAATTAAACTTATCCTTGAGGTTAAATTTAATCATTTGAGGTGAAAATAACCAGTAAGATTTTCCTAGAAGAATGAAAAATTTGAATAAAACATTTCATGCCTCCAACATCATCAAATTACTAAAGTTCAATACAATAATACAAGCTTTACTGAGGCTGTTAACTATGTGATATAAATTAGTTTTTGTTTATAAGCACCACAGTCAAACGTGAATATTAATATAGAGCCTTCTCTGCCAAAAGAATATAAAAACCCTAAGTTTAATTAAATTTAGGGGCCTTCACCAAACTTGCTGCAAGTTTGGGGACATAAATATCCAACAGCCATAAAGCTGTGAAAGCCCCTATAAGGAATAAAATAAATCCCACTTGCCTCAGACTGAACAGGGCAACACTGAGACTCAGCCTCAGCCTGTCCTATGGCAGGGCTATAGGAAGAAGAAAATTTTAATTTTAGAAAAACATTACCCAATTAATTTAAAAGACATGCATTAATTTTTTTTAAATCCCAATGATCAAGCAAAGCAAAGGAAAAAGAACAGCTTTTTATCTACAATTCCACTGTGAGCCCATACTTGTGGAGAATTTCCCCTGAAGTTTAATTAACAGGAATTTAAGTTCAATATGTAACTTGATCAGTGGAATAGATACTCTTCTCGCCCCATACCTAATGACAAATGTGTGAAATATTTCTAATACTGATTCAACTCAAATAATTAATCCCAGCAGCCACTCAAATGTTGATCCCTATCTGCTGGTCTTAGTACTATTAGTAAACTCAATGAAATAGAAACTAGTGCCAGACAAAATGTTCTAAGTTATTTTTGTTTTTCTAATATGGTAATATTAAGTGTGGATGAAAAGCAGAGCCAACACTGCCAGTTTTATTAATCTTAAAAAATTCCATTATCATGGCAATCACAGTGCTTGCCCAAACACATGAAATCCCAAAATAGTATTGTGAGGACAAATGAAATTCAGTTTGACTCAACTTCAGATTACTGAAGGAAACTAAGTCACGAATTATCTCAACATAATTTGTTCTTCATGATTCAAACCACACTATGGACCCCAGAAGCAATCGGGTAAAAGGTATTTTCTAGAAGCTTAATTATCCTTAGATGCATGCAAAAAATTATGCTTTGAATATAAAAACTGGCACAATCTCCGAGCCATATAGTTATAAAACGAAAAGATGATCATGTGGTTAAGTCAAGTGACATACTGAGTTTCTCTACATAAAGTGCAAATAAAGCTTTGCATAATTTTTTTTTTACCTTGTTACTTGGGTGGGGATTAAACCCTGGGATGCTAAAAATTGAGTTACACCCAGTTCTTTTCAGAGACAGGGTCTTGGCTGCACCAAGGCTGACTTCAATATTAGGACTCTCCTGCCTCAGCCACCTGAGTAGGTGGAAGTAAAAGGCACGTACCACTACAGTGCCCAGCTCAAGCTTTGCACAATTCTTCACATTTGGTTTCGGAAAGCATTTATTGAATCAATCAAATCTTATCCATGCAATTTTACCTTACTTTGAACACAAGCTTTTCTTTGGCAGTTATGGGACAAAATATCATATTTAAAGAACCACTCAGCTTTAAAATATTGAAGAGGTTTGGTTTAAATAAATTTTTACCTGTCACTTAAAAACAAACTCTTCTGTAATAAGTAAAGCACACTGTGTGTGTGTGTGTGTGTGTGTGTGTGTGTGTGTGTGTGTGTGTGTGTGTGTGTGTGTGTGTATTGCTGAGGATTAAACCCAGGGATATTCTACCTCTGAAATATAACCCCCAGCCATATTTTATTTCAAAACATGGTCTCCCTAATTTGCTGAGGCTGGCTTTGAACTTGAGATTCTCTTGTCTAATCTCCCCAAGTACTGGGATTATCTCACATATTGAGATTAAAGGTGTGTGCTACCACACCAAGAATGTAAAACACTTTCAATATATTTTCCTATAAAACTAAAGCCTTATTTCATATCTTCACATAAGTTACTAAAATGTCATCTTAAAAATCTTAAGTTTATAGTGAGAAAACCTTAATTCAAATTCGTTAACTTGCACAAGTGACTTGATACTTGGAAAAACAGAAAAATGACCAAAAACAGGTCAACAAGGAGCTGTTATTTTAAGAGATTTGAAAAACAAAAACTCAATAGCAGCATCATTACTACAGAAAAGTTCTCTCCAGGAACAAAGTAAAACTCAAATTTCCAAAGATGAAAAGTTTAACAGTAAAGCCATCTAGGCTTAATAATTAAAAGTATCCATCAAATCAAATGAGTAACATAACCTTCCAGGAACATAAAAAAATTAGAAATTGCTAATCCATCTGTTAACCCCAAATAATCCTAACAATGGCATTTAGATTCTCAGCATTACACTTAGAATAACATACCGACCCATTAACAGCAAAAACTATTACTGCATGCACCTAAGCTTCTAGAAGTTTGCACCTGAAAAGCTTCTGAGGTCCATGCAGTACTGAAATCTCAAAAATAATCAGAAAGAAATTAATGGGTCTGGCACTAGGCTCTAAACATCACAATAGGAAGGAGAAAGTATTAGCACTTATATTTTAAATACCTACAACATGCGATGACACCAAAGGATGTGGAACGGTGTCAAGATTTAAAGCCCATTATGCAATGATTCATTCATACTTAAAAGTTTTTGTTAACTAAAACAGTAACATATAATTTTCTATATACTGTTTAAAACATGCAGCTAAAGAACAATCTACAATTCAAAAGACAGAATGATATATCAAAACTGCATTGTTAACTATGAATTTTATTATGTGGACATCTACTGTGGCATTCATCTGTACAAACCTTTCAGGCAGTGGTCCACAGCTGAGTTATGAATAAAAAGGCATAAATTTTTCTCTCATTTTATTACAATGGAATTTAACAGTACAGAAAAGTCACATGACCTTAGTGGGTCAGATTCCTTAAACCCTGCAACATGAGGAACTCTAAATACATTAAATATTGTTACACATTCAGACTTCCAATGTACAGGTACTTGGAAACAGTTACAGCCCTCACCAAGCTAGGTTGGGGACATGAAGTCCAACAGCATCTGAAATGCTGTGAAGGCATAACTTTACAAATAGCAATGTAAGCTTACAGAACTTGCCTTTATTAAGGTGGTATGTTCATGTAATTCCAGCGCCTTCACAATTTAACGAACCAAATTTACTATACTTCACTTCTAAAAACCTAGATGAAACATGAAAAAGAAGCCATACAGTATAAATTGCAACTTCAGGAAAAGTTCCTGTTTTATTATTCCAAATAATTTTTCCCATGTAAAATAAATGTCCAATAGTTCCTGGTATGTGGGAAGATAAAGTTTGTTAAAAGTCACAATGAAGCCTTATTGACGGAAGCTTGGCTATATAAACAGCACAAGTTGAGAAAAGGTTTAATCTCCAAACCTATTAGACTGGATGAAGTAAGATCAGTAACGGCCACCTTGCGACATTACAGGAGGTCTCATTCCCATTGGAGGTCGAGGAGGCCCACCTTGGTAAGGGGGTACCATTGGCGGTCCCTGCCCATACGGTGGCATAGCACCAGGAAGGTAACCTGGCATGCCTTGATGATGACCACCATACTGACCTAAAAAAAAACACATTTAAAAAACAAAACATAGATTGAGTTGGTTCATACAGTGTACTTCTACCATGTTTTGTAGATAAATACGTATACTTAGAAAACCCACTAAATTATTAAAAAAAAAAAAAAATACCATGAGGTGGCATTGGGGGTCTCATTCCTTGCTGCTGTGGGATGCCTGGCTGTGGCGGCATCATACTTCCAATTGGTCCAACTGGTGGATTACCGATTGGGGCCTGTCCTGGTCGAGGAAGATTACGCTGATATTTAGGTAACTGTGCCCTTCTCTCTTCCTGAAAAATAAAAATAAGCACAATGTTAAATACATATATTAGGTTAAGTAAGCATAAACACACACATCAAAGTCTTATTTATACAGCGACTTTTTTTGGGGGTGGGGGTGGTACTGGGGTTCCTGAAAACCCTTCTACATTTGGGCTACACCTCCCAGACATATTTTATATTTTTATTTGAAAACGGTCTCTTAAGCCTGCACGGCTGGGCTTTGAACCTGCATGATCCTCCTGTCTCTGCCTCCCAAGTGCAGGGATTACAAATGTGTGCCACCAAGCCTGGCTATACAGAGACTTTTTACAAAACTTAACAATCAACTAATTATAATTACTTTTGTTTTCACAGAAGAGTGGAACTACTTAAAATCTCTATACTTAAAAAAGTAACCTAAGGCAGTCGTGGTGATACACACTTGTAATCCCCGCACTTGGGAGGCTGAGACAGGATGATCGCACAGGCTCGAAGCCAGCCTAAGCTACTTAGTGAGGCTCTCAGCAATTTAGTGAGACTGTTTCCAAATGAAATATAAAATGGGTCTGGGAGTATAGCCTGGAGGCAGAAAGCCCCTGGGTTCCACTCCCAGTACCACACACAAAAAAAGAGGAACCTAACTATTTGTATACTTGAACACAGTTAACAATTTTAAAGAGAAAAAAAAGGAAGGGCCTCGGCAAGAACGGACTAGATGAGGTTTTTTTTAAAGGTACTGGGGATTGAACGCGGGCATCTAACCCTAACCTATACTCCCAGCCCTATTTTATGTTTTATTTAGAAACAGGTCCTCACCAAGTTGTGGAAGGCCTCACTAAGTTGCCGAATCTGTGATTCTCCTGTCTCTCAAGTGCTGGGATTACAGGAGCGTACCACCACCACACCCAGCCTCAAATTTATAATTAACTGGGAGCAGGAGTGCCAGCTATTTGGAAGGGTGAAAGACGGAGGACTGAAAGTTTGACGCTCACTTGGGCAACTTTGGCAAGACCCTATCTCAAAATAAAGTTCTAAATAAGTGGTGCAGGTCTGTCAATCCCAGCTCTTGGAGGCTGAGACAGGAAGATTGCAAGTTCAAATCAAGCCTCAGAAATTTACCAAAGACAGTTTCATATTTTAAAAATAACATAAGCTGGGTGTTAGTGGTACACACCTGTAGTCCCTGTATTGTGAGGTTAAGAAAGGAGGATTGCAGGTCTGAGGATAGCCTCACAAGTGGTGAAACTCATCAACCTAGCGAGACCCTGTTTTCAAATAAAAAATAAATTAGGGCTGGGGTATAGCTCAGAGGTACATCTGGGCTCAACCACCAGTACCACAAAAAATAATTAAAAAATAAAAAGGATCTGGGGTGTTCCTCAGTGGTAGAGTGCCTCTGGGTTCTATCTATAGTACTGAATAAACAAATTTAACTTAAAAAGTAAGGGGGGGTGTTAGAGATTCTCACTCAGGGAGAACCCTGCATTAAACACTACTACAGTAAATTAATAAAATATTAATTTTATGTAGAGACAAATTCCTTTATAAGGGTTTCAAAGGATCTGCAGATCCTACCTTACACTTTTTTCTTCAATCAACAGGTGTAATTTTTTTTTTTGGGGGGGGGGAGACTGGGGATGACACCCAAGGCCCTTTTACACTATCAGGACTATTTTATATTTTACTTGGAAACAGGGTCTAAGTTGCTGAGAACCTCACTAAGTAGCTGTGGCTGGCTTCAAACCTGTGTAATCCTCTTGTCTCAGCCTCCAAAGTACTGGGATGACAAGTGTGTGCCAACACACCCGGCAACACATGTAAAATTCATGTCCGTCTAAAACGTTGTTGTTGCTGAACCCAAGGGCATCCTACCTATGAACTATAACCCTAGCATTATTTTATTGGAAACAGGCTTCTCACTAAATTGCTGAGAACCTTGTAAAATTGCTGAGTGCAGGTCTTCAAACGGGCAACCCTCCTGTCTCAGCCTTCCATGTACTTAGATTACAGGTATGTGCCACCATATTTGGCCTTAACAAAAACCCTTTTTTTATTCTTTTTTTTTTTTTTTTTGCGGGTCTGGGGATGGAACCCAGGGGCATTTTACCTCCGAGCTATAGCCCCTGCCCTATTTTTTTATTCTTTATTTTGAAACCGGGTCTCACTGAGTTGCAGTGGGCCTCACATGTAGCTGAGGCTGTCCGCAAACCGTGATCCTCCCATCTCAGCCTCCCGAATGCTGGGATTACAAGCGTGCACCACCACGCCCAGCTTTTTATTCTTTATTTTGAAACAGGGTATCACTGAGTTGCTCTCTATGTAATAGCTGAAGCTGTCTGTGAACCATAATCCTACCATCTCAGACTCCCAAATGCTGGGATTACAAGCCTGTACCACCAAGCCTGGCAAACTAAAAATTAAGAAAACCCAACTCACCATTTTTTTTAGAAATGCAAGAGAAGAGCTTCTAAGATTGAAACATATATCTACCCATTATTTATGGTAAAAGTCAGAAGAGTAGAAGAGTAAAGATTTGGTAAGCACTGCATCACATAGTTATCACTTAAGTACAAATTAACAGTTTTCAAGTAGACAAGCTGCTATAACTGACTCCCATCAAATTCTGCTCATAAAAAAAAAACACCTAAAAACAACTTACCAATGATATATCCTCATCTGGATGGATCAACTTACTGGTTGCACTGGTGGTTGTAAGTGTAGCAGGCTTACTTGTTATTGAAGCTGCTGGTTTTGCTGTAGTACTATTTGTTGTACTAGTGGTTGAAGCTGTAGACTGTGTATAAGCAGGGAATGTAGGTTTTGGGGGTTCTGTAGTTGTTGCAGGGGTACTATTTAAGGGCTTGAAATCTGTACCAACAGGTCCTTGCACAGCTGCCTGAGCCTGAAAAACACAATCCATCAATGAAACTACAAAATTCAAAGGTGTGTCTAACAAGATTAAAAAAAAACAAACAAGATACCATTAAATAAATCACCAAACTTTGAATGAAACCCAAAGTCAGCATAATAAATGTTCCACAAAATTCAAGATAATACAGATCAGTATCAAGATATTCGATTAAAGTCACATCATAGCAGTGAAAATCAAGACTGTATACGTAATTTCTCAAATGTCTTCTAATCTCTGCACCAAAAATATATGATGCTTTGTATTTACTTATTCCAGGTTGCTGAAATAAGAGTATAATAGAATCTAATGTGGTCACTTTTAGTATTCTAAAGTAGTCACTTAATGTTTAATGTTAAAAAATATAAAATACTATGGTTTAGATTAATTCTAGTTACCAACTATACCACAAAAATTTAATATCGATGGTGACACATCAAAAATATGTCCTTACGAGTATTCTTTATAGAAAGTAAATACAATACTTTTCAAAATTAGCAACAGCTAGGTGGTTCTCTTGAACAAAAGGATAAATTTAGCAGGCCCTTTTAAGTAAAAAGGTACCAGTGAAAAATTTGTTATTTTTCATAACTTCAAGCATCTAAAATAGCAGACTAGGTCAACAGTAGAACCAAATGCAGAATACCAAATTTCCTTATACTGAATGTGATGCATTAAACAGCATAAATCAAAAATAGCTTAACCATGCATCAGGCCATTCATAAGCCACTATAATGCATTTACTGCTTACATGCTTTTAACCCTTTAGAACCATAGGATATGTTAGTATTAATCCAAGTTTTCAGTGTAATTTTTATTAATAAAATTAATTTTACTTTAAAAATCAAACTATTTTTAAAGATTTAGTTCTTATGTAGGGTCCAAAGGGTTAAGTTATAAAGCCATTTTAACAATTTTAAACTGCAACTTCCTGCGTACTTGTGCTGTGCTAGGAAACAGAGCTTTAGAGGATGCAGACAGACTTTCTGAATTGGATGAAGCTGTACTTGAGCTTGTTACAGGTGTCCCCATCTGTAGCATAAAAGAAAGGAAACAATGAAAAGTCTCCAAACAAATGGGTGAAAATAAGCCACGTGGCTGACTTTTTAGTAGATTGCACTTTTGCAAATGCAAATATTAATGCAATCAAAAGTAAAATATTTAAGAGGCAGGCAGTTAATGCATTTATAATAAACAAAGTGAAAGTAGGAGCCTCCAAAAAATTTAATTCTATACCAATAAACCTAGTTAGTTAACCAGTTTCTTTTCCAAAACTAATGTGTTTTGCATTGTGATATTTCAAGAACGAGACATTAAAATGAGAATAGGGATATACTGATATTTCAATTCTAGAACACCAACACTCTAGGAAAGATTTTTGTAGAAAGTTTAACGTATCTCCATAAAAAAAAATCCTCACCTACCAAAAAGCCTAAGATATATATTCCCAAAATAGGTTAATACCAGCCCCAAAGGGGGTGCTAGAATAAAATGTATATATACACAATATAAATTTGCCACCAAATGTTTATTCACTTAAAGGAGATAAGATTTCTAGGAAGGGGGTCCGAATAACTTTTGTAATCTGAAAAGGAAATGGTACATACACAAAGGTAAATTGGGAACCTATCACCTAAGTGCAAGAGCAATCAATGGTAATACCTTTGGCATCCATAAACATGATAAAAAATGACTAAAAGAAAACCTATTTTAAAAAACTAGAAATAAAATAAAAATTATGCATTCTGATCTTAACTACATGCACTTAATTCTAAATAAAAATGAAAAAAGCAAAAAAAAAGGTGTTTTTTTTTTTTTTTTGGCAGGTCTGGGGGTGGAACCCAGGGACATTCGACCTCCAAGCTACACCCCCTGCCCTATTTTCTATTCTTTATTTTGAAACAGGGTCTCACTGAGTTGACCACTAGAAAATCTAAGTGTGAAAAAGTCAAAGGCCATTAAATGATGCCCTTCCAGTGAGCATATACATGGTTCTAAATTGTGGAAAGAGTATAACAAATGATTTTGTAAGCTCTTAAAAGCTGTAGCCTCATTACACTTATAGTTCAATAAAAAAAGGAGGCGCTCTAAATATGTCTTCAGAAATTAAATTTTCATTAACTGCAAACAAGAATAAAAAAATATAAGAAAAAAGAACTATTTCTGAATCCAACCTTTAATAAATAGGAAAGATCAAGGTATATAAACATGAAAAGGGACAGAAGAGCACTTTTTAGTATAATTATGTTAAAATTTTTATTTAAAAAGATAAAGATAACCTATGACACAATTTCATAGTTTTGAATAAACAAGTACATTTTGCATTTAAATAAGACCACTTTTTTTTTCCCCAGGAATTTCACCTTACCTGTCCGGCACTGGGGAAGAGAGGCTTAGTAACTGGAGGCTGTGGAGCAGGTACAGTTGCTGTTGGTGCAGGTGGTCTATTAAGAATACCTGGTGCTGAAACAGCCTGTGCTTGAGTCATTGGAGGAATTCCAGGACGTGGAACAGGAGGGGGCATACCTGCAAAAAAAATTTTGTTAGGGAAAGAGAGGTATTTAGTAGATTAAATATTTAGTTCAAACAAAAAATGTTTCTATACTAAAGAATTACTACTGACTGACAGATTGCTGAATAAGGAGCCTCTGCGTAAGGACAAATCTGCAATTTACTCACTCATTACTGACTTAGCTAATTTTTTTTTTTTTTGGTGGTACTGGGGGTGGATCCCAGGGATGTGTTCCTACCTCTGGGCTATACTTCCAGATCTATTTTATTTTATACTTTATTTGGAAACAGGGTCTCACTAAGTCGCTGAGAACCTAAGTAGCTGAAGCTGGCTTTGAACCTGTGCAATCCTTTTCTCTCAGCCTCCCAAGCGCTAGGATTACAAGCATGCACCACCACGCCCGTCAGCAGCAAAGATGTTTTAAACGTCCCCAAAATATGTAAGAGAAGTATTTCAAACTACCAGAAAAACAAATTAGGGCTGGGGTGTAGCTCAGAGGTAGAATGCCTCTGCATCCAATCCCCAGTACCAAAAAGTCTAATGTAAATAACAGCAAAAACAAATCACAAATATTACGAAGCGATAGTATTTCTTTGAACACTCTAAAAAATTTCCCTCATTTCCACCAACAGTGCATTCCCCCCCCCCTTTTATTGCAGGTTTGGGGATAGAAAACAGGGAAACTTGACCTCCAAGCTATCCCCCCGCCCTATTTTTTATTCTTTACTTTGCAACAGGGTCCCACTAAATTAAAGTCCTCACCAAGTAGCTGAGGCTGTCTGCAAACAGCGATCCTCTAGTCTCAGCCTCCCGAATCCTGGGATTACAAGCGTGCGCCACCACGCCCAGTTTTTTTTTTTTTTTTCTTATTTTGAAACAGGATCCCACTTAGCTGTAGAGGGCCTAAGTAGCTGAGGCTGATGGCAAATCTGTGATATTCCTGTCTCAGACTCTCAAATGCTAGGACTGCACAGGTTCAAAGCCAGCCTTATCTACTTAGGCTCTCAGCAACTTAGTGAGACCCTGCTTCCAAATAAAATTTAAAATAGGTTTCAAGTGTAGCCCAGAAGTAGAAGACCCCTGGGTTCCATCCTCAGCACCGCAAAATAAATAAATAAATAAATAAATAAATAAATAAATAAATAAATAAATAAAAAATAGCTCAGAGGTAGAACGCCCCTGAGTTCAGTCCTCAGTACCACAAAATAAAAAGAACACAAACATATACAAGGATGGTCAGCGAAGCAATACTGGTAATGTTGGAGCACCCTTGTAATTCCAGCATTTGGGAGGCTGAGACAGAAGGATCGTGGCTTGCAAACAGCCTTGGCTACTTAATGAGGCCCTTTGTAACTCAGTGAGACCCTGTCTCAAAATAAATAATAAAAGTAGAGCTTCGAAGCTGGACCACTGGTGGTGCATGCTTGTAATCCCAGCACTTGGGAGACCGAGACAGGAAGATCTCACAGGTTCGAGATAGCCTCAGCTAAAATAAAAATAAAAAATAGGTATGACTCGGAGGTAGAATGCCCTGGGTTCCATCTCCATAAAAAAGAGGGCTGGGGGTATAGGTCAGAGGATGCCTCTGAGTTCTACCCCCAGTACCACCAAAAACAAACAAACAAACAAACAAACAAACAAACAAACTAACTAACTAACTAACTGGGTGAGCTGGGCTTTAGCTCAGAGGTAGAATGCCTCTGGATTTAATCCCAGTGCCAAATACACACAAAAAAGAAATAACAAATGCCTACAAATTAATAGCTTATTAGATTCCGCTACTGCTTGTTTTAAAAATTCCTATCAAATACACCCACTATTTGTGTTTGGGGTGGGGGGGGGAGAAATCAGGGATCGAGCCCAGGGGTATCTTACCTCCCAAGTTATACACCCAGCCTTTAAAATTTTGAAACAGGATCTCACTAAGTTGCTAAAGGATCTAGCTAAACTGCTGAGCCTGTGATCCTTTTGTCTCACCCTCCCACATTCCGGAATTATAAACATGTGCCATCACACCCAGAAAGCACCTATTGTTTTTACCACCATGTCAACCTCAGGGAAGAAAAAAGGGTCCAGTCATTGTTTACAATTCTTATAGTAATTATAGAAAGAAATAACAACCTATGGAAATCTAAAATTTGCATGGTACCATCTACTTTTCTTATACACTTAGAAATAAGCCTACCCACCCAGAATATTTAAAAGGAAATTAAAATGTCTTACCTGGTGGCATACCAGGCATCAGAGGTGGTATTCCTGGTCCAGGTGGCATCATTCCACCCATTGGCATCATTCTATTAGAAAGCAAATTTCAAACACAAATGAATTAGCAGTATAAATCATGAGAAAATATTTTGGCCAACACCTGAAACAACACTAGATAAAAGTGAATTGGACTTTTAATACTGAAACCAATCAAAATGAAAGAATGCACCATACACTACAATCATATAAAAATAAAGCCTCAAAAAAAAAAGAAAACCAGCAAACATTTTGGATTTACCAGTAAATGGGAAAAGAATAAATCAGTATTTGTTGATAAAGCATTAAAAGACATTGAGAAAAAAATAATACTCTTCTTGCCAGGTGTGGTGATTCACACCTGTCATCCCAGTACTTGGGAGGCTGAGACAGGGGAATTGCAGGTTTGAGGTCAACCTCAGATTCTCAGAAACCTAGTGAGACCCTGTTTCAAAATAAAAATAAAATAGAGCTGAGGGGTTAGAAGCTCAGAGGTAGAATAACCCTGGGCTCAATCTCCAGTACCCGCCCCACACACAAATCATCTTAGTACATACACAGGAAGACCCTAAAATATCTCTAACAAGCAAAATCATCTTTGGTTCTACTTAAAAAATATTCACACAGAATATATATATATATATATATATTAAAAAAAAAAAACTTCCACACCGACTACAGTGGTGGCAAGACTGTAACCCCAGTACTTGGGAAGCTGAGACAGGACTGCAGGTTCACTGCCAGTCTCAGCTTCTAAGTGAGGCCCTTCACAACTTAGTGAGACCCTGTTTCAAAATGAAAAATAGAAAAATAGGAATGGAGGTGTTGCTCAAATAATGCCTCTAGGTTCCATCCCCATTACTGGGGGGGGTCCAGAGTTGTCAAGATTTTTCAAAAGGACAATAACTAATGTACACTATGATTTTTGTTTTGGAGAGGCTACAAAAAATTACCACCAAAATTAAAGACTGTCAAAAGTGAAATCAAGTTGCATAATTTTTATCTGCAATAATTACCTAACACTAAATCATAACTTAGTAACATTACCAGTATTTCTTGTTCCCCTAAAAAAGATCACCTTCAGTATCAGTGTACAATTCACTTCAAAAAATTACACATTTGTCAACTGAATTTAGTACATTTTTTTTGGTGCTGGGAACTAACCCAAGGCCTCATGCATGCTAAGCATGCACTCCACCACTGAGCAACATCCACAGCCCCAGAATTTAGGACTTATACCAGAAGTTTAACTTTTGCATATATAGTTAGATAACTATATTCTTTTCTTTTTGGTACTACTGGGGATGGAATCCAGGGGCTTTCTATCTCTGGGCTACACTCCTATTTTGTTATTTAATTTGGAAACAGGGTCTTCCGAAGTTGCTGAGAGCATCACTAAGTAGCTGAGGCTGGCTTTGAACCTGCGCAATCCTCCTGTCTCCGCCTTACAAGTACTGGGATTACAAGCGTACGCGACCACGCCCAGCTACAAACTCTAAGTAGAAGAAAATGTCATTATATTCTACAATTATAAACTATATAATTTGGCGTTAAGTATATATTACTTGATACTTTTATTACCAGGTCCCATTACTTTTATAGTAGTTTGGGGAAAAATAACTGCACGTTTAGAAAACGTTTTATTTGATGGGGCTGTTTCCTCACATTTTAATTTCCTCTTTTAAGAAACTTGTGTCAATCAGCTTGCAAACTTTAGCAGTTTTAGTGAGGAAGGTTAAAAAATTTTGAGTCAACTGAATAGATATTAAACACACACAAAAAATGACATCATGATTATACCTCCTGAATTACATTATGAATGAGATGCTTACATGTTTTCACCGCAAAATGACTGGGTGTATTTTCTCTGATGATGCAATCTGTGAAAATGTATGACAAAATCAAAATCTAACTGTGATTTTCAAAATACAGTGGGAAAGTGTATTGTATACCTCTCACATCCAACAATATTTAAGTAAACGTGATGAGCATGAGCACCTCGTATTCATTCTAGTTTCTGGTCCTTTGACAAATCATTTACAGAGTCTGCTTCCTGTCAAACTACAGTGTCACAGATATTTCTGAAACTCACTCAAATCTATAACCAACTACTTTAATTACAGCAAATGCAATTGAAGCAGATGGCTGCCTACATGCATCCTAAAACCCCAAAACCTATTTTCTTCAGAGGCAAATGTACCTTAAATTCATTGGCTGATTCCTTATATCAGACAAGACTTACAGAGAGCCCATACCTTCTAGAAGCAAAAAATGCACATAATTTAATTCATGAAATACCCAAGTTGGAAAAAAAAATCATTA
Organism: Muscardinus avellanarius; assembly: GCF_963383645.1. Classification (NCBI taxonomy): domain Eukaryota; kingdom Metazoa; phylum Chordata; class Mammalia; order Rodentia; family Gliridae; genus Muscardinus; species Muscardinus avellanarius. Next base: position 28,680,652 of record NC_137802.1, on the reverse strand, counting down.
CCAGACAAAAGCCAATTAAAAGTTCTCTTACCCGGGTGGCATTCCTGGCATAACTGGTGGCATTCCTGGCATCAGAGGAGGAACACCTGGCATTAATGGAGGTATGCCTATAATTTCAAACACAAAAAATCACAAATTAATATTAAATATGTAGGGTATTATGTCTATTATCTTACCGATGAAATCCTAATGTGCTACCTGCAAAGAAAAAAGAAAAAAGAATGCTCTACCTGGAGGCATTCCTGGTGCTCCTGGAACTGGTGGCAATCCTGGCTGTGCCATCGGGGGGATATAACCTTGTTGAGGTTGAACTGGCTGTGGTTGAAATGAAGTTGAGGCTGCAGAGTCATCATCATCATATTCATCAGAATCATCTTGTTGCTTCTTCTTTTGACTCTCTGCTTAGAAAGTTTTAATTAATATTTTCCAAATAGTTTAAAAAAACTAAGCAAATTTAGGTCATTCAACTTTTTTTTTTTTGGCAGTAATGGGGATGGAACCCAGGGCCATTCTACCTCCAAGCTATATATACCCCCCAGCCCTATTTTTTGTTTATTTTTTGGGGGGGTGGTACTGGGGTTCCTGGAAACCCTTCTACCTCTGGGCTACACTCCCAGGCCTATTTTTTATACTTTTTTTTTGGAAACAGGGTCCCTTAAGTCAGCGAGGCTGGCTTCAAACCTGCGCAATCTTCCCGTCTCCGCCTCCCAATCACAGGGATTACAAGCATGCACCACAACGCCCAGCTCCTATTTTTTAATTTGAAATGGGCTCATTGTGTTGTGAAAGGCCTTGCTAAGTAGCTGAGGCTAGGCTGTCAGTGAACAGCGATCCTATGGTCTCCACCTCCCGAATGCTGGGATTACAAGCGTGTGCCACACTGCCAAGCCCTGACATTCAACGTTTTTAATTTTGGGAGTGGGGGACATTGGAGATGGAACCCAGGGGCATTCTACCTCCAAGCTACACTCCCAGCCCTATTTCTTTATTCTTTATTTTGAAACAGGATGCCACTGAGTTGCAGAGGCTGGACTTGAACCTGTGATCCTCCTGTCTCAACCTACCAAGTACCAGGATTACAAGCGTGTACCACCATGCCTTGCGACATTTGACATTTTTTAAAATTTCAATTGGTAGCTGAGCATGGTGACACACACTTGTAACCAACCCCAGCCTTTGGCAGGCTGAGACAGGATCGCAGTTCACAGCCTCAGCTACTTCATAAGGCCTCTACGACTCAGCTGTCGACCTGTTTCAAAATAAAGAATAAAAAAAAAAATAGGGCAGGGGTATAGCTCTGAGGTAGAATGCCCGAGAGTTCTACCTCCAGTACCCCCCCAAACACATATTCAATTGGTATTATTCTCTATTTTTCTTTTTCTCTTTCTTTTTTGGTGGGACTGGGGTTCCTGGAAACCCTTCTACCTCCGGGCTACACTCCCAGACCTATTTTTATACTTTTTTATTTGGAAACGGTCTCTTAAGCCAGTGCGGCTGGCTTCAAACCTGCGTGATCTTGTCTCTGCCTCCCAAGTGTGGGGATTACAAGGGTGCACCACCACGCCTGGCGCTCCATTTTTCAAATATACATTTCACCAAGAGGAAAAGATTAGCATCCTTACCCTAACCTATAAAAGGTAAAAATGATCCAAGTGTGGTGGTGCACACCTATAATCCTAGTACTTGAGAGGTTGAAACAGAATCAGAGCTGCTTAGTATGGACCTCCCCTTGTTTTATTTTATTTTTTGCAGTACTGTGATTGGAACCCAAGGGCATTTTCCTCTAAGCTACACCCCTAGTCCTGCTTTATCCCCCCCCCCCCCCGTGGGTCTGAGGGTGGAAGCCAGCCAGGGGCATTCGACCTCCGAGCTACATCCCCTGCCCTTTGTTTTTATTCTTTCTTTTATTTTTTTTATTTTTGGGGGGTTTGGGGATGAAACTCAAGGGCATTCTACCTCCGAGCTACACCCCCTGCCTTATTTTTTATTCTTTTTTTTCTGCAGTACTGGGGATGGAACACAGGGGCATTCTACCTTCAAGCTACATCCCAGCCCTATTTATTCTTTATTTGGAAACAGGGTCTCACTAAGTTCCGGAGGGCCTTATTTAGTAGCTGAGGCTGACCGCGAACCCAGATCCTCCTGTCTCAGCCTCTCAAATGCTGGGATTACAAGCGTGAGCCACCATGCCCAGCTCTATTTTTTTATTCTTTATTCTGAAACAGGGTCTCACTAAGTTGTGGAGGGCCTCACTAAGTAGCTGAGGCTGTCAGCGAACCTCGAACCTCGGATCTCAGCCTCCCAAATGCTGGAATTACAAGCGTGCCACCACGCATGGCTTTGTGTGTGGTGGTACTGGGGGTGGAACCCAGGGTCTTTTCTACCTCTGGCTACACTCCCAGACCTATTTTATACTTTATTTTGAAAATAGGGTCGTACTAAGTTGCTGAGAATCTCACTAAGTAGCTGAGGCTGGCTTTCAACCTATGGGATCCTCCTGTCTCAGCCTCCCAAGTACTGGGATTACAAACATGCGCCCCCACACTCAGCCCAGCCCTGCTTTTAATTCTTTATTTTTTTTTTGGTGGTACTGGGGGTGGAACCCAGAGGCTTTCTACCTCCGGATTATACTCCCAGACCCATTTTATATTTTATTTGGAAACAGGGTCTCACCAAGTTGCTGAGAGCCTCACTAAGCAGCTGAGGCTGGCTTCGAACCTGCGCGATCCTCCTGTCTCAGCCTCCCAAGCGCGGGGATTACAAGCGTGCACCACCACGCCCCCCATCTGAGGCTGTGAACCTGTGATCCTCCTATCTCAGCCTCCCAAGTACTGCCATTACAAGCCTGGGTCACCATGTCAGGCCCCCGCAAATTTAAATCTTGACAGCAATGTTATTGAGTATTTTACTGGAGTTTCAATTAAGAAATAAAGAACAATCCTGACTATCACAGTGGCATTATCAGTATTTATGTGTAGTGGTAGTGTTTGACTTGGAATTTGAAACCACGTGCCATATGGTAGAAGCTATTTTTGTGTTTGTGCCTGGGAGTGTGGGTTATTGGAGATGGAACTCAGGTGCATTCTACCTGAGCTACATCCTAACCCTATTTTTTGTGTGTTACTGGGAATGGAACCCAGGGGCATTCTGCCTTCGAGCTACACCCCATGCCCTATTTTTTAGTGTGTGTGTGTGTGTGTGTGTGTGTGTGGTACTGGGGGTGGAACCCAGGGGCTTTTCTACCTTCAGACTATATTCCCAGACCTATTTTATACTTTATTTGGAAATAGGATCTCACTTAGTTGCTGAGGCTGGCTTCAAACCTGTGCGATCCTCCTGTTTCAGGCGCCCAAGGGCTGGGATTGCAAGCATGCACCACCGTTCCCGGCTCTTTCTTTATTTTGAAACAGGGTCTCACTAAGTAGCTAGGGCTGGCTGCAAACCGTGATCCTTCTTTCTCAGTCTCCTGAATGCTGGGATTACAACCATGTACCACCATGCTTGGATCTCCTAGCCCTATTTTAGTTTTTATTAGGAAATAGTGTCTTACTAAGTTGTGGAGGCAGGCTGTGAATGTTAAGTCCTGTCTCAAGTATACTTGTATTACAAGCATGTACCACCATGCTAAGCTAGATATTATCAATCACACTTTTTTTTTAAAAAAAGCCTCATAGATCAGATAGACCTCTTTGTCATAGTTTATATTTTGTGATAGAATGGAAAATGGTTTCTTACTGAAACTGACCCAGGATAATTCTTACCTTATTACTTTTTGTACTGAGAATTAAAACCAGCATTCTACCTCTGAGCCCTATCCCAGCCTTATTTTTATTTTTATGGTAGTGGGGATGAAACCCAGGGAATCCTAGCCCTATTTTTTATTTATTTTTGTCAAACAGGGTCTAAGTTGTTGAGAGCCTCACTAAGTAGCTGAGGCTGAACTTGAACCACAATTCCCCCTGTCTCAGCCTCCCAAATGCTGGGAATACAAGCCTGTGCCACCATGCCCAGGGATCGCAGTTCTCGGCCACCCTCCGCAACTTACTGAGACACTGTTTCAAAATAAAGAATTAAAAAAAAAAAATAGGGCAGGGGGTATAGCTTGGAGGTTGAATGCCCCTAGGTTCCATCCCCAGACCTGGGGGGAAATAAAAAGTAGGGGAGGTCCTAGCTGGGCATGGTGGCACACTCTTGTAATCTCAGAATTCGCTTGTAATCTCAGCTCTCAGCCTAGCTTGTAATAGCTTATATATTAGCATTCTGGAGTCTGAGACAGGAGGATCTCATTCCTGGACAACCTCAGCTACTTACGCCATCTGCAGCTCAGACCCTGTTTCAAAATAAAGAATTAAGAGCTGGGCGTGGTGGCGCACACTTGTAATCCCCGCGCTTGGGAGGCTGAGACAGGAGGATGCACAGGTTTGAAGCCAGCCTCAACTGCTTAGTGAGGCTCTCAGCAACCTAGTGAGACCCTGTTTCCAAATAAAATATAAAATAGGCCTGGGAGTACAGCCCAGAGGTAGAAAGCCTCTGGGTTCCACCCCTAGTACCACCAAAAAAAAAAAAAAAAAAGAAAGAAAAAGGTAATAATCTCACTAAAATGAAGCTACATTAAAAAATAACATCTTACCTTGTGTTTTCTGTTCAAGAAGTCGCCGTCTTTCATCCATGTCTTTTTCTGGAATACCTTCCATACCATATATTTCCAACTCAATGTCTGTTCTCCCAGGTATTGCATTTGGTACAGCATCTATTGTCTCTTTATGCACCTACATTAAAATCAAAACATTCGTTATACAGACAAAAGAACTTTGTAAATCTGAAAAAGAGCCAGGCATGCAATCCCATTATTTGGAAGGATGAGAAAGGAGGCTCAGAGGTTCAAACTAGAGATCCTGCTTCAAGGACAGCCTCAGCTACAATAATACTTTCAGAAACCTAGGGAGACCAATTTTCAAAAAAAAAAAAAAAGGATGCTGGGAGTGGTTGCACACTTGTAATCCCAGCATTTGGGAGGCGGAGACAGGAGGATCCAGGTTCCCAGACAGCCTCAGCTAGTGAAGCCCTCTGGAACATAGTGAGACCCTATTTCAAAATAAAAAGTAGAAAATCCGGGCTGCGGGTGTAGCTTAGAGGTAGAATGCCCCTGGATTTAATTCTTTGTACAATTTCTCCCTGACTCTCCACCAACAGTTTTCTATGCATAGGGATTTGCTCACTTCTCATTTCTCTAAGGTCTAATTTAGCAAAAATTTATTCAGGCGTCTCTAAAACTGGGAAAAGTAGAAAAAATGTTAAAACTTTTTTTTGGTGGTACTGGAGATGAAACCCTTCTACCTACGGGCTACACTCCCAGACCTATTTTATTTGGAAACAGGGTCTCTTAAGCCAGCAAGGCTGGCCTCGAACCTGCGAAATCCTCCTGTCTCCACCTCCCAATTGCAGGGATTACAAGCGTGCGCCACCACCCCCGGCCCAAACTTTTTAGATTATTAGATCATAAATTTCAAAGCTCATTATCTAATAGTGAAAAGATTTAAGAAACCTAAAAATTATAAAACACAATGCTGTTAATCCAAAAGAGATCGTTCATGGAATACATTGTGGAATAAGCCTACCTTCAAGTGATGGCAGCTAGTTACATGTATTATTAAGGTCATACTGCCTTCAAAATCTAAATCACCAATCCTTGTTCTCTCACCCTAGGTTAGAGGCATTTCATGATCTCAACTTTTCACCAATTTAACTTAAAATGAAAGATGTTATCAGTAATTTAAAGATTAATTCACACTTTTTTTGTGTGTGTGGGTCTGGGGATGGAACTCAGGGACATTCAACCTCCGAGCTAAATCCCCTGTCCTACTTCTTTCTTTCTTTTTTGGTGGTACTGGAGACAGAACCCTTCTACATCTGACCTACACTCCCAGACCTATTTTTAAAAAATATTTTATTAGGAAACAGAGTCTCTTAAGCCAGCAAAGCAGGCTTCGAAGCTGCACAATCTTGTCTCTGCCTCCCAAGTGTGAGGATTACAAGCATTCACCTCCACGCCCGGTCCTATTCTTTATTTCGAAACGTTCTCAGTAAGTTGCAGAGGACCTCACTAAGTAGCTGAGGCTGACATCAAACCTGAGCAATCCTCCTATCTCAGCCTCTCAAGTACTGGGATTCCAAGCATGCACCACCATGCCAGGCTTAATTCTCACTTTTTTTTTTTTGCGAGGTACTAGGGATAAAACCCAGGGGCAATCTACCTTCAAGCTACACTCCCAGCACTGTTTTTATTTTTTTGGTACTGGGGTTCCTGAAAGCCCTTCTACCACCGGGCTACACTCCCAGACCTTTTTTTTTTTTTTTTTTAATATTTTTTATTTGGAAACAGGGTCTCTTAAGTCAGCGAGGCTGGCTCCGAATCAGCCCGATCCTCCTGTCTCCGCCTCCCAAGAGCAAGGATTACAAGCATGCTCCACCATGCCCGGCTGTTTTTATTTTTTTAACTCTTTATTTTGAAATAGGGTCTGAGTTGCAAAGGCCTAAGTAGCTGAGGCTGCCTGCGAACCCCAATCCTCCTGTCTCAGCCTCCCAAATGCTAGAATTACAAGTGTGCTCCACCATGCCCCACTTTAATTTACACTCTTTAAAAATAAGCCAGGCGTAGTGGCCCAGGCTTGTAATCCCAGCGTCTGGGAAGCTGAGACAGGAGGATCGCGCAGGTTCGAAGCCAGCCTCAGCTACTTAGTGAGGCTCTCAGCAGCTCAGTGAGACCCTGTTTCCAAATAAAATATAAAATAGGTATGGGAGTATAGCCCAGAAGTAGAAAAGCCCCTGGGTTCCACCCCCAGTACTACCAAAATAAATAAAATAAAGAGCAAACTCTTTAAACATAGTCTATCTGTTTATCATCTTCATGGCTACCGAAGAGAACTGAAGATGTGGCTTGGTCTTAGAGGATATACTTGCTCTCAGGGCTTCATCCCCAACACCACAAAAGAGAAAGAATAAAAGATCTGGGTAGTTTTAAGTAGACTGGCTATCTTCTTTAATACAATAAACAAAATAATTAGAGTTGTCAAAAATAAATTCAATAGTAAAGCCAACTATGGTGAAATATGTCTATCTTCCCAGTACTTGGGAGGCTGAGACAGGAGGTCACAGGTTTGAGACCAGCCTGGGCAAGTTGGGGACTCTCAGCAACTTAAGAGACCTTGTTTAAAAAAAAAAAAAAAAAAGCCTGGGTGTGTAGCTCTGAGGTAGAATTCCCATAAATTCAATCCCCAGTATATTAATTTTTCATGTTATTTCTAAATTAGAAGGGGACAAAAATACAAAACAATCCTTACCTGCATGCAATGAATTGCTAAGCCAGGTCCTGTATACAATTTCTTATGACATATATGGCATTTAAAATGCTTTGCTTTCTGGTGTTGTATAAGGATCTTCTCGTCATCAAAATCTCTATTACAATACCTGATCAATATTGTTAAGGCGCAAAAACAGCACAATAATTATGCCCATTGGGGCCCCATTTCTTTAAAAGATGAAGAATTGTCATACAAGAGAAAAATGGTATTATTAAAACATGGGAACACAGGTGGGTGTGGCGGCACACACTTGTAATACCAGCATTTGGGAGGCTGAAGACAGGAGGATGGTGGTTTACATACAGACAGCCTCAGCTACTTAGTGAGACCTTATTTCAAAATAACGAATAAAACATAGGGCAGGGGCTATAGCTCGGAGGTCGAACACCCCTGGGTCCCATCCCCAGATACACACCCCCCAAACCACACAAAACCATGGGGAAAAAACATTACCTTATAGTAAATTTCCTTTCAATATTTATAATTAGCAATTACACATGCTGTGTAATTTTCCTATTTTCAATTTCCTAGAAACCCAAGTCTTTTTCACCACTCAAAAATAAACATATCTCAGTAATGGGTAATAGATTTTTGTCAAATTTTGTTCAACAAAAATGATATGTAAAACTATTATTTTGCAGTACTGGGGATGGAACCCAAGGACATTCTACCTCTGAGCTACACCCCAGCCCTATTTTTTATTCTTTAACTTGAAATAGGGTGTCACTGAGTTGCAAAGGGCCTCACTGAGTAGCTGAGGCTGTGAACCATAATCCTCCTGTCTGAGCCTCCCAAATTACAAGCATACACCACACCCAGTTTGAAACTGACTTTTAAAAGGGTTTTATCTTAAAAAGTTCCAAAGTATATGTCAAAAAGATAAGATCCCAGCATGGTGGGACATGCTTGTAAACCCAGTATTAAAGAGGCTGAGACTAGAGGATCCTGGTTCATGGACAGTCTCGGGTACTTAGGCCCTTCACAACTCAGTGAGAACCTGTTTCAAAAATAAAAAGACTAGCCGGGCATGGTGGCGTGGTGGCGCATGCTTGTAATCCCCGCGCTTAGGAGGCAGAGACAGGAAGATCGCGCAGGTGTGAAGCCAGCCGCGCACGCTGGCTTAGGAGACCCTGTTTCCAAATAAAAATGTAAAAATAGGTCTGGGAGTGTAGACCGGAGGTAGAAGGGCTTCCAGGAACCCCAGTACCACCAAAAAACAAAACAAATAAATAAATAAATAAATAAATAAAAAGACTAGCCGAGCGTGGTGGCACATGCTTGTAATTCCCGCACTTGGGAGTTGGAGACAGGAGGATCACGCAGGTTTGAAGCCAGCCATACTGGCTTAAGAGACCCTGTCTCCAAATAAAAAAGTATAAAAATAGGTCTGGGAGTATAGCCCAGAGGTAGAAGGGCTTCCAGGAACCCCAGTACCACCAAAAAATAAATAAATAATAAAAAAATAAAAAGACTAGCCAGGAGTGCACGCTTTTTGGGGGGGGTACTGGAACCCAGGGGCATTCTACCTCCGAGCTACACCCCCAGCCATATATATATATTTTTTGTTGTTGTTGCAGGCCTGGGGATGGAACCCAGAGGCATTTGACCTCTGAGCTACACCCTCTGCCCAATTTTTTGTTCTTTATTTTGAAACAAGGTCTCACTGAGTTGCGGAGGCCCTAAGTAGTAGCTGAGGCTGTCCGTGAACTACAGTCCTCTAGTCTCAGCCTCCCAAATGCTGGGATTACAAGCATGTACTGCCACGCCCGCTTCCCAGCCATATTTCTTATTCTTTATTTTGAAACAGGGTCTCACTAAGTTGCATAGGGAGCCTAATTAGCTGACGCTGGCACACACTTTTAATCCCAGCATTTGGTAGGCTAAAACAGGAGGATAGCGGCTCGCCTACAGCCTCGGCTACATAGTGAGGCTCTTTGCAACTTAGGGAGATCCTGTTTCAAATTTTTTAAAAAAAGAAGAGCCAGGCATGGTAGCCCATGCTTGTAATCCCGCACTGGGAGGCCAAGACAGGACGATAGCACAGGTTCGAAGCCAGGCTCAGCTACTCAGTGAGACTCGTTTCCAAATAAAATATAAAACAGGTAAGAGCCCAGAGGTAGAAAGGAATATATTTCAAAACAAAATTCATTATATAAAAAGATAAAAATAAGACATTAAGAATATTTTGACCTATGGTAGTTGACAACACATCCTTTCAAATGAAAAATATATGAAGTTGCTTGCAATTCTGTGTTAATTTATATTGTTAGAGGGTTTTTTTTTTTTTTTTTTTTTTTTGCGGTACCAGGGATTGGAACCCAAGGGGATTCCACCTTGGAGCTATACTCCAGCCCTATTTTTAACTCTATTTTGAAACAGGGTCTCACTAAGTTGCAGAGGGCCAAAGTAGCAGCTGAGGCTGGCCACAAACCCACAATCCTCCTGCTCAGCCTACCAAGTACTGGGATTATAAGCATGCACCACCTTGCTCGGCTAGACAGAGAATTTATTAAACCGATGAGTTAAATCTACAATACTGAGAATTCATATCTCACTATCAGATCTTCCTATATAGCCAGGCATGGTACCTGGTGGGCTAAGTGAAGAGAGCTGGGGGTTCAAAGCTAGCCTCTGTAACTAAGCACGACTCTCACCAATGTATCAAGACTCTGTTTCCAGTAAGATTTGGCAGGGCCTAGTGGCACATGCTTGTAATCCCAGCATTCAGGAGGCTGAGACAGGAGGATCACAGTTCGTGGACAGCCTCAGCTACTTAGTGAGGCCCTTTGCAACTCAGTGAGACCGTTTCAAAATAAAGAATAAAAAAATAGGGCTGGGGGTGGGGCTTGAAGGTAGCATGCCCCTGGGTTCCATCCCCAGTACCGCAAAAAAAAAAAAAAAAAAATCCAACTGGGGGTGTAGAGTGGAATCCAGTACCCAAAAAAAAAAAAAAAAAAAGCTTCCTAAATAAACACAGTACATGGTGGCGCACGCTAGTAATCTCAATACTTGGGAGGCTGAGATGGGTTCGCAGGATCAAAGCCAGACTCGGTAATTTAGCAACGCCTCCGCAACTTATAAGAGCCTGTTTCCAATAAATAAAATCAGACTGGAGGCACAACTTGGAGGTAGAATGCCTCTGGGTGCAATCCTCACTACCAATAAACAGTACAAAATTCCCTACCGACTTTACGCTATTTTTAACTTGTATAAATGCAGGTCTGAAACCGTTTTTTAGCTGCAGGACAGTAAATAGACTAACTATAACCTAAAGGACAGTAACGTTCTCAATAAAAATATTAAAAAAGATGCCGCGTTTTATTAAGTTTTCCTTTTTAGTAAGATAAAAACCCTTTCTGGTCCCGCAAAGTTAGGTAATAGAGAAAAGAAACTCCACCCAATGGAGAGAATGCTTCCTGAAGATTAAGCGCCTCTGAGTGAGAGGCGGAAGCTAGTTCTCTGTCACCCAGGGCAAGAGGGGGGAGGTTCAAAACGAGAGCTAAGTTGAGGCTTTTTTTTTTTTTTTTTTTTTTTGCGGGTCTGGGGATGGAACCCAGGGGCATTCGACCTCCGAGCTACACCCCCTGCCTTTTTATTATTCTTTATTTTGAAACCGGGTCTCTCTCAGTTGCAGAGGGCCTCACTAAGTAGCTGAGGCTGTTCGCGAACCGCGATCCTCCAGGTCTCAGCCTCCCGAATGCTGGGATTACAAGCGTGCGCCACCGCGCCCGGCTAAATTGAGGCTTTTAAAAACCAACTCTTATTAAAGAAAAAAAAATAGAAGAGGACGAGACTCCGGAAGCCCCCCCCAATCCTCCGAGGAGTCAATTAGCATATTATTATACTAGAAGAAAGTCCCTTTGTTGAATCGTCACCCAAACAACGGAGGCCCCGGAGTCCTTCGGGGAGAGCGGCCCCGGGGTGGAGGTCCAGGCCGCGGCGCGCGCGCCAACGCTCGCACCAAACCAGATCCTCCTGAGTCACGGAGGCCACCATCGCCCCTGCCTCTCCACCCCCGGACTCCATTTCCCAAGACTGCTCAAATGAATCCCAGGCATCAAAGAACCACACTCAAGCCCAGCCAACTGGGGCCCAGCCCAGGCCTCCCGCTCCCGGCCCTCACCAACCGGCACCCCCGCTCGGCCGGGACTTCAAGCTCACAAAGGATATCAGCACCACGGCTTCAGCTGCTTCTTCTTCTTGCGACCCATGACCGCTCTACCAAAAGAGCAAGGGGGAGGAGAAAGAAGCAGGAAAAACGAGGCGAAAAAACCGCTCACTTCTCCGACCAAACCGCCACCTCCGCGTCCCGCAGGAAACAGACACAAAATGGCCGACGCCCTCGTTCGCCGTCCGCCTCCCGTCGGGCACTGCGGCGGAAGGCGGGGCCAGGCGAGGGCGGATCACGTGACGACCCCCCGCCCTGAGTGGGTGGGGCCACGGGCCGCTGACGGGCGCCGCCATCTTGTCAGGCTGAGGGCTTACCCCTCCCGGGGCTGGGCTGAAGATCTCCGGAGGTTCTCTTAGGAACTTGCAACTTAGTTTCCTTGACTAAAGGGAGAGAGAGAGAGGAGAGAGAGAGAGAGATACTGGAGGCTATATTCCCGTGTGTGTGTGTGTGTGTGTGTGTGTGTGTGTGTGTGTGTTACTGGAGGCTATACTCCCAGATCTATTTTATATTTATTTGGGAACAGGGTCTCACTAAATTGCTGAGAGCCTCACTAAGCGATCCTCCTGTCTCAGCCTCCCTCACTAAGCGATCCTCCTGTCTCAGCCTCCCAAGCGCTGGGATTACAAGAGTGCGCCACCACACCCGGTTTAACAAAAACGATTAAAAAAACAATAACCTGAATGATTACCAGTTTAATTAAGAGCAAGTTGCAAATAAGGGATAATTATCCGGGTGATGGGTGGCGCATCCCTGTAATCCCCAGTACTCAGGAAACAGGGGAGGTTCAAGACCAGCCTCAGCAACATAGACCCTGTTTCAGAATGAAAAATAAACAGGACTAGGGAAGTGTAGCTCCTCTTGTTGGGGTGAGTTCTCAGCTCAGGTCTGCAGGGTCCTTGGCTATCGTGACAAAAGAATTTCAGCACGCGCCAGTTAGAGACATAGAGGTTTATTGGGGGAAAGGGAAGGAAATACACATTCAAGAGAGAATGCGGGCCACCTCAAGATGAGGAAGGCATTTTGGGGGGTTCAGGGTTTTCATAAGAGACTTTCGTGAGGGGTGGGATAGAGACGGTATGCGAGGATGAGCTCAGCGCGGTAGTCCCAAGGCGGTTTATGGTGGGCAGGTGGTCTGGTCAGCCTTAGGGTGGATGATCTCAGTCCAGTAGTCCCGAGGCGCTTCCTGATGGTCTGTTGGTCTGGTCAGCCTTAGGGTGGATGGATGATCTTGGGTTGATTGGGGTCCTCATTAGTTGATTGATGGATAAACTGGGATATCCTAAATTATAGGTTTTCTCAGAGATATTGTTAATTCTAGGATCTACAGGTTTCACAGGATTTATGGTAGAGTCAGGCCTGGGAAAGAACTGGTTTGTGGACTAGAGGCAGAAGCACTTCAACTCCAGGTTCTTTTTTTTTTTTTTTTTGTGGTACTGGGGGTGGAACCCAGAGGCTTTCTACCTCCAGGCTATACTCCCAGACCTTTTCCAGACCTTTTTTTTTTTAAATATATATTTTATTTGGAAAAAGGGTCTCACTAAGTTGCTGAAAGCCTCATTAAGTAGCTGAGGCTGGCTTCAAACCCGTGCAATCCTCCTATCTCAGCCCCCCAAGCGCAGGGATTACAAGCGTGCGCCACCACGCCCGTGTCTAGCTCCAGGTTCTTATATCAAAGTTATATTTTTTACTTTTCCTTCCTGTCTGTCTCCTTTCTACCTACTTATTCCTTCTATCCTACATCACTCTGAGGTATACTTTTAGACTGCCCCCCCAAAAGAATAGCAAGGGCAGGATAATTGCAGGGCATGGTGGTGCATATCCATAATCCCAGCTCTGTAAAAGGGGGATTCCTAGGCATTTCACTAAGAGCCAGAGACATAGAAATTTGTATAGGAAAGCAATATATATGCATTCAAGGAAGAATATGGTACCTCTCTAGAGAAGAAGATGCATTTGGGGATAAAGGGCATGGTGATGTATATCTTGAGAGGCTGAGACTGGAGAATTTCAGGTTCTCCACTTGCCTCAACAGCTTAGTAAGACCCTGTTTCCAAATTAAAAAAACAAACAAACAAAAAGCCGGGCATGGTGCCTCACGCTTATAATCCCAGCATTTGGGAGGCTGAGACAAGAAGATCACAGTTTGCAGACAGTCTCAGCTACTTAGTAAGGTCTTTTGCAACTCAGTGAGACCCTCTTTCAAAATAAAGAATAAAAAATAGGGCCGGGGGTGTGTCTCTGCTAAATAAATAAGCATTCCCCAGTACTGCTAAATAAATAAGCAAGCCGGTGTGGCAGCCCACGCTTGTAATCCCAGTACTTGGAAGACTGACACTTTTTTTTTTCCTTGGGGGGGCGGGTGTGGGGATGAAACCCAGGGGTATTCGACCTCTGAGCTATACCCCCTGCCCTATTTTTTTTCTTTATTTTGAAACGGTCTCACTGGGTAGCACAGGGCCTCACTAAGTAGCTGAGGCTGTCTGAGACTGAGACTTTTCGAGGCCAGCGGAAGCTACTTAGGCCCTCTGCAGTTTAGTGAAACTGTTTCAAAAATAATTAAAAATAGGGCTGGGGTGTAGCTAGGAGGAAGAATGCCCCTGGGTTTAATCCCCAGTACTACAAGCAAATAAATAAATAAATAAATAAATAAATAAATAAATAAATAAATAAGGCTGGGGTGTAGCTGGAATATAGAATGCTCCTGGATTCAATTCCTTGCTCCAAAGGGCGGGGGGGGGGGGAAGAAAAGTAAATGGGGGGTGGAGAGGGAGAAACTTGGTGAAGGATGGTGTATGAGTATGGGAAGGTATGTGAGGACATTAGTCTGGTCTTCATGATACAATTTTTTGTGGTCTGGTTGTTTTCTGAATCCTTGGGCTGATAGGGGCTCCCTCATCTGATCCAGGTATAGACTGGAGCCAGGGCTGTTCTGGTGGGCCACAACTGTAATCCCAATACTAGGGAGCTGAGAAAGAAGGATTGCAGATTTGAGGACAACCTCAGCAACCTAGCAAGACCCTGTTTGAAAACAAAAATATATTTAGGGCTGGAGGTATACCTTGGAGATGGAATGCCTCTGGGTTCAATCCCCCAGTACCAAAAAAATAAAAAGGTAAAATAAAAAGTCCCCTTGCTGGGCGTGGTGGCGCACGCTTGTAATACCAGCATTCGGGAGGCTGAGACCAGAAGATCGCGTTTCGCAGACAGCCTCAGCTACTTAGTGAGGTCTTCTGCAACTCAGTGAGACCTGGTTTCAAAATAAAGAATTAAAAAACAGGGCAGGGGGTATAGCTCGGAGGTCGAATGCCCGTGGGTTCCATCCCAAGACCCACAAAAATAAATAAACAAAAAGTCCCCGAAAGCCGGGCATGGTGGCCACGCTTGTAATCCCAGCATTCGGGAGGCTGAGACTGGAGGATCACAATTCGCATTTCAGGGATAGACTCAGCTAGTGAGGCCCTCTGCAACTCAGTGAGACCCTGTTTCAAAAAATAAAGAATTAAAAAAAATAGGGCAGGGGGTGTAGCTTGGAGGTTGAATGCCCTGGGTTCCATCTTCAGACCCACACAAAAAACAAAAGTCCCCGAAAGCCAGGCATGGTGGTGCACACTTGTAATCCCCATGCTTGGGAGGCTGAGACAGGAGGATCACACGGTTCGAAGCTAGCCTCATCTACTTAGGCTCTCAGCAACTTAGTGAGACCCTGTTTCCAAATAAAATATAAAATAGGTCTGGGAGTATAGCCCGGAGGTAGAAAGCCTCTGGGCTCCACCACCAGTACCACCAAAAAAATAAAAATAAAAAAGTCCCTGAAATTATAGCTTCCTCAAGATAGTGTATCTGTCTTGTTAACAGTGGATACAGTAATTATATTTTTTTGTCTAACTTTGCGATTTATAGATTTCTCAGAAACTTGGAGAGAGAGAGTAAAGGTATGAGGAACTTGATTGAGCACCAGGCTATATATATTTTTTGTGTGTGTGATAGTGGGGATTGAACCAAAAGGCAGCACTTTGGTTCATATTCCATCAGTGTTACTGTCTAGCTGCATGACTTTGGAAAATCATTTAACTTCATCTTCTGCAGTTAGACTAGTTTAGCGCAGAGTAATAGCTATGAAGGTCAGTTATCTGTTACTACTAAAGGTGAAAAAGTAAAAGGCATCTATGGACCACTTACATTGTGCCAGGCATTATAAGTTTTACTTTATTTGTTTCAACAAACCTGTGATGTGGGTGCTATTATTATCAATCTGTTAATATAGATTAGATGAAAGAGACCTAAGAATGTTAGTGTAGTGGTACATGCCTGTAATCCCAGTATTTGGAAGGCTAACCAAGACAATCATAGGTCTGAGGCCAGTCTCAGCAATTTAGCAAGACTGTTCCAAAAATAATGCTGAGTGTGGTAGCAAATGCCTGTATCACAGTACTTGGAGAGCTGAGACAGGAGGATTGCTGGTTTGAGGACAGCCCCAGTAATGTAATGAGATTTAGCAACCTAGCAAGACCTTGTTTCAAGATAAAAAATAAAAAGAAAGGCTAGGGGTGTAGCTTGGAAGTAGAATACCCCTGGTTTCAATCCACATTATCACAAAAGTTAAAATGACAAATTAAGCCAGGTATGGTGGCGTATGCTTGTAATCCCAGCATTCTGGAGGCTGAGACTAGAGGATGGCAGTTCTCTGGCAGCCTCAGCTACTTAGTGAGGCCTTTTGCAACTCAGTGAGACCCTGTTTCAAAAATAAAAAAGATCACAGGTTCGCAGGTTCAAGGACAGCCACATCAGGTAGTGAGATTCTCATCAACCTAGAGACCTTATTTCAAAATAAAGAATAATAAGTAGGGCTAGGGCTAGGGCTAGGGTCAGGTGTGGTGGTTCATGCTTGTAATCCCAGTACTTGGGAGGTTGAGACAAGAAAATTGCAGATTGGTGGGCAGCCACAACTACTTAGTGAGGCCCTTTGGAATTTAGTGAGACTCTGTTTCAAAATAAAGAATAAAATATAGAGCTGGACATATAGCTCGGAGGTAGATACTCCTGGGTTCAAGCCCCAGCACCAGAAAAACAAAAAACAAAAATAGGGCTAGGGAGCCAGGCGTGGTGGCGCACACTTGTAATCCCAGCATTCGGGAGGCTGAGACTGGAGGATCACTGTTCGTGGACAGCCTCAGCTACTAACCGAGGCCCTCTGTAACTCAGTGAGACCCTGTTACAAAATAAAGAATAAAAAATAGGATGGGGGTGTCACTTGGAAGTAGAATGCCCCTGGGTTCCATCCCCAGTACCACCAAAAAAAATTTAGGGCTGGCAAATTAGAATGACCCTGGATTCCATCCCCAGTACCAAAAAGCTAAAAGAAAGAAAGAACAAAGAACAAATGATAAAAATGCTAGCAAGGTATGATTCCACAAGCCTTTGTAATTTTTTGGAGGCTAAGGCAGGAGGATAGCAGGTTTGAGGCCAGCCTGAATAATTTAGCGAGACCCTGTTTCAAAATAAAAAACAAAAGGGCTGGGGTAGCCATGCATGGTGTTACATGTCTGTAATCCTAGTACTTGTGAGACTAAGAAAGGAGTATTTCAGGTTTGAGTACAGCCTCAGAAACATAGTGAGACTCTTAGCAACTTAGACTGTTTCAAAACAATAAAGGGCCAGGTGTGATGGTGTGTGCTTGTAATTCCAGTACTTGGGAGGTTGAAACAAGAAGATCACAGGTTTTCAGCCAGCCTCAGCTACCTAGTGAGGCCCTCAGCAACCTACTGAGACCTAGTTTCAAAATAAGGAATAAAAAATGGACTGAGGGTATAAATAGCTGAGGTAAAATGCCCCTGAATTTTTTCCCCAGTACTGCAAAATAATAATAATAATAATAATAATAATAATAATAATAATAATGGAGGGGAGCTTGGGGAATAACTCAGAGTTAGAATGTCCCTGAGCCGGGCGTGGTGGCACACGCTTGTAACCCCGTGCTTGGGAGGCAGAGACAGGAGAATCGCACAGGTTCGAAGCCAGCAGCGCTGGCTTAAGAGACCCTATTTCCAAACAAAAATATAAAAAATAGGTCTGGAAGTGTAGCCCAGAGGTAGAACGGCTTCCAAGAACCCCAGTACCACCAAAAAAAAAAAAAAAAAAAAAAAAAAAGAATGTCCCTGAGATTAATACCAAATTCCACAAAATAAATAGATGATACACATGTACATACATACATACATACATAATAACATACATAGAGGAAGGGCTGGCTGTGATGGTGTACACTTGTAATCCCAGCACTTCGGAGTCTGAGACAGGAGGATCTCAGGTTCTTGGACAGCCTCAGCTACTTTGTGAGGCATTCCACAACTTAGTGAGACCCTGTTTCAAAAATAAATAAAAAATAGGGCATGGGGTATAGCTTGGAGGTAGAATGCCCCATGTTCAATCCCCAGTATGGCTTAAAAAAATACTAGCTCATTTGAATATTATTTACACAATGAAATAATAAATGTTCAAAGTGATAAATATATCTGGAGATTGAGCCCAGGGTCCTTCTACCTCTAAGCTACATCCTCAATCCTATTTTTTATTTTTATTTTTTGTACTACTGGAAATGGAACCCAGGGGCTTTCTACCTCCGAGCTATACCCCTAGCCCTCTCCCCTTTTTTTGTGTTGTGTGGGGTCCTGGGGATGGAACTCAGGGGTCTCTACCTCCGGGCTACACCTCCAACCTATTTTATTATTATTATTATTATTATTTTTTTTTTTTTGGTGGTACTGGGAGTGGAACCCAGAGGCTTTCTACCTCCAGGCTATACTCTCAGACCTATTTTATATTTTATTTGGAAACAGTGTCTCACTAAGCTGCTGAGAGCCTCACTAAGTAGCTGAGGCTGGCTTCGAACCTGTGCGATCCTCCTGTCTCAGCCTCCCAAGAGCTGGGATTACAGCGTGTGCCCCCACACCCCGCTTCCAACCTATTTTATATTTTATTTTATATTTATTTATTTATTGGTGGTACTGGAGCTTTCTACCTCCTGGCTATACTCCCAGATCTATTTTATATTTTTATTTGGAAACAGGGTTTCACTAAGTTGCTGAGAGCCTCACTAAGTAGCTGAGGCTGGCTTCGAACCTGCGTTATCCTCCTGTCTCTGCCTCTCAAGCATGGAGATTACAAGCATGCACCACCACTCCCGGCTCTATTTTTTTTTTTTGGTGGTACTGGGGATGGAACCCAGTGGCCCTCTACCTCTGAGCTACACTCCCAGACCTATTTTATATTTTATTTGGAGACAGGGTCTCTTAAACCAGCTGAGGCTGGCTTCGAACCTGCATGATCCTCCTGTCTCAGCCTCCCAAGCGCAGGGATTACAAGCGTGTGCCACCATGCCCGGCTTCTATTTTTTTTAAAAAACTATTTTGAAACAGGATTTCACTAAGTTGCAGAGGGCCTCACTAAATACCTGAGGCTGGTGCTTGTAATCCCTGCGCTTGGGAGGCAGAGACAGGAGGACTGTGCAGGTTTGAAGCCAGCCTCGCTGGCTTAAGAGACCCTGTTTCCAAATAAAATATAAAAAAATAGGCCTGGGAGTGTAGCCCGGAGGTGGAAGGGTTCCATCCCCAGTACCACCAAAAACAAAAACAAAACAAAACAAAAAAAAAATGCAATCCTCCTGTCTCAGCCTTCTAAGTACTGAGATTACAAATGTGCACCACCACACTCGGCTTTATTGTTTATTTTGAAACAGGGTCTCTAGTATCACCAAGTCACTGAAGCTGGTTTGATCTTGCAGTCCTCCCTTTTCAGCCTCTGAAGTACTAGGATTACATTTATTACATTTTACACTTGTCAGCCAAGTGCAGTGGCACACGCTTGTAATCCCAGCATTTGGGAGGCTGAGACAGGAGGATCTGGGTTCGCAGCCAGCCTCAGCTACTTAGCGAGGCCCTTTGTAACTCACTGAGACAGGTTCAAAATAAAGAATAAAAGCCCAGTGTGGTGGCACATGCTTGTAATCCCAGAATTTGGGAAGCTGAGACAGGAGGCTCATGGTTCAAAGACAGCCTCAGCTACTTTGTGAGGCCCTTTGCAACTCAGTGAGACCCTGTTTCAAAAAAATAAAGAATAGCAGGGCGTGGTGGCGCATGCTTGTAATCCCCGGGCTTGGGAGGCGGAGACAGGAGGATCGCGCAGGTTCGAAACCATTCTTTCTGGCTTAAGAGACCCTGTCTCAAAAATAAAAAAAAGTATAAAATAGGTTTGGGAGTGTAGCCCAGAGGTACAAGGGTTTCCAGGAACCCCAGTATCACCAAGAAAGAAAGAAAAGGAAGGAAGGAAAAAATATAGGGCTGGGGGTATCGCACGGAGGTAGAATAAATGCCACTTGGTTCCATCCCCAGTACTGCATAAAGTAAAAGAGAAGAAGAAAGAAAAGGAAAATAGGGCTCAGGGTATAGCTTGGAGGTAGAATCCTCTAGGTTTAATCCCCAGTACAACACACACACACACAGAGTACAACACACACACACACAGACACACACAGACACACACACACACACACACACACACACACACAGAATAAAAAATAGGAAATAGGGCTGGAGGTGGGTATAGTTTGGAGGTAGAATGCTCCTGGGTTCCATCTCCAGTACAGAAAAAAAAAATACTGTCTAAATATTTAAAATATGGTATTTCCCCATTTTACACACAAGAAAACTGAGATATAACCTGATTTACTAAACTGCTCAAAGCTGCACAGTTTAATCAGTGATAGATCTGGGATTTGAGTTTGAGTGTTCGGGCTCTAAAATCCCATTTTACCCAGGCCTGTTTTTCTCAGAATATACATCAGCACACCTATCTCTTGGGCATATAGTGTTTTCAAAGGCTTATGAAAATAAGACCTAGAGAAATAATTTCCAAAATATGGTAAGAACCAACCAAACAAAACCCTTGATATTAAAAACTGTTCAGGAGCTGGGTGTGGTGGCACACGCTTGTAATCCCAAAATTGGGAGGCTGGGACAGGAGGACTGCACAGGTTCGAAGCGAACTCTCAGCTACTTAGGGAGGCTCTCAGCAACTTAGTGAGACCCTGTTTCCAAATAAAATAAAAATAGGTCTGGAGGTAGAAAGCCTCTGGGTTCCATCCCCAGTGCTACAAAAACAAAACAAAAAAAAACCTGTTCCGTATTCTGGGAAGTAGCACAGTGGAAGAGCGCTTGCCTAGCATGTTCGAAGCCTCCGGATGGAAGGTAAAAGCTTTTTGGTGAGGAAGAACCCGGGGGACACGCTGCACCTGTCGGGCGAAGCGCCTTCTCTGGGCCTGCTTCCGGGCTAGGGGCCGGGGAAAGCCCGGAACGCAGGTGTGCGAGCGCCAGGAGCCGGAGGAGCCGCGCCGCCGAGGACTGTGCGGCAGCGGGGGAGCGGTTTGCGGGAGACACAGAGCCGCCGAGTGGCCGCCGCGATGATCCCGTCTTTGCAGGAATCGCTGGATGGAGATGAAAAGGAGCTAGAGAGCAGCGAGGAGGGTGGCTCTGCGGAGGAGCGGAGACTCGAGCCGCCACCCAGCAGCCACTACTGTCTCTACAGCTACCGTGGAAGCAGGTCCGGCGCCCGCCTGGCCTGCCCCGCCCCGCCCCGGCCCGCCCTGCGCCCTGAGCCCAGCGCCCTGAGCCCTGCGCCCTGAACCCTGCGCCCTGCACCCCGGCCCCGGCCCTGCCGCCGGGCCGCTCCCAATCTCCTCTCCCGGCCAAACCCTCCGGGCCTCGTTCTACTTCCCGGCTCTGTCCTGGACTTTTATGCCTGCCCCTCTCAAACCGTGCTCACCACTCCCCGTTTTATGTATTTATGTATTAATGTATCTTTCTTTAGCGGTTCTGGGGATAGAACCTAGGAGCACTCTACCACGGAACTAAAACCCCGGCCTTTTTAATTTTTTACTTTGAGACAGGGTCTCACAAAGTTGCAGAGGCTGGCCTCAAACTTGGCGATCCTCCTGCCTCAGCCTCTGAGATTGCTGGGATTACAGGTGTGTGCCATCAGGTGGGCGCCTCTGCACTTCTGCCTTTATGTTATCTCCCCGGCTCTCTCTCTCTCCAAACTTGCCATTTGGTTAGCTTGGTTCTTGCATGCCCAGTAATTTCAGTTCCCATCTCCTGCCCTCCAGTCATTATGTCCCCAGTCTTCCCCATCTACCACACTCCCTCACCTCTCTCTTCGGTTTCCTCTGCCCTTGCCTCTTTTCTCTCCTGGGTGACGTTCGTGGGGCCTCTCTTAGCCCACTAATGTCTGCCTTTTGATGGATTGTTTGTTTTTAAAGAGGTTCCTTGAACTTTTGGGGTATTAGGCCTTTCCTCTACCCCTTAGGTAGTCTGGAGAGAGAAGGAACTCTTAATAGTGTTCTTTTATGGGATTTCTTGTCATAAGAGGCAAGTAGAGGACCCAATCACTTTGACCTTTCAGCATTTTAATTGACTCCTTGCCCTTACCCTGCGTGCAAGGGCCCATAATCTGCTTGACTTAGAGCCCATAATTGATAGCACTGTTGCTTTTGTGGCTTGCAGATTGGCACCCCAACGAAGGGACTGTGAGGATGGAAGCCCAAGTGGCACAAATGCAGAAACTCCCTCTGGTGACGATTTCAGGTAAAAACAGCCTGACTGTAAGTGCATGTGCCTTTTTACCTTTTGTGCATCTCTGGCCTGTAGGTATCAGTGGGTACTCTGTTTCCAGTGAGTTTTTTCAGACAAACCATCAATTCCTCTTTTCCCTTGAGAACCTCTCCTAAATTCTTCATTGGTTTGTTCATATGAGGCTTGGGTAGATCCAAATACTGATAATGCCTCTGTGATAGTCAGGATTGTTCTTTATTTCTTAATTGAAACTCCAGTAAAATACTCAATAACATATTGCTGTCAAGATTTAAGTTTGCGGGGGCCCGACGTGGTGACTCAAGCTTGTAATGGCAATATTTGGGAGGCTGAGATAGGAGGATCACAGGTTCACAGCCTCAGATGGGGGGCGTGGTGGTGCACGCTTGTAATCCCCGCGCTTGGGAGGCTGAGACAGGAGGATTGCACAGGTTTGAAGCCAGCCTCTGCTACTTAGTGAGGCTTTTAGCAACTTAGTGAGACCCTGTTTCCAAATAAAGTATAAAATAGGTCTGAGAGTATAGCCCGGATGTAGAAAGCCTCTGGGTTCCACCCCTAGTACCACTGAAAACAAAAATAATGCTCCACAGTCAGCCTCAGCAACTTAGTGAGACCCTGTTTCCAAATAAAGAACAAAAAAAGTAGGAGTGGACTTGTAGCTCAGAAGTAAAATGCCTCTGGATTCAATACCCAGTACCACAAAAAATAAAAAATAAATTTGCTGGGCGTGGTATCATGCCTGTAATCCCAGTACTTGGAAGGCTGAGACAGGAGGATCACAGGTTGCCAGCCAGCCTCAGTAACTTACTGTGATCCTCTGCAAATTAGACCCTGTTTCAAAATAAGAAAATAAAAACAGGGCTAGGGGTATAGCTCAGAGGTAGAATGCCCCTAGACACCCCCCCCCCACACACACACACACATGCACGCACACAAGAAAAAAGATTGGAATTTGCCAGGCCTACGCTGGGTGTGGTAGCTCAAGTTTGTAATCCCAGCATTTGGGAGGTTGAGTGAGACAGGAGGATCGCGGTTCGTGGACAGCCTCAGCTACTTAAAAAATAGTAAAATACTAAAAAAAATAGGGCTTGGGATGTAGCTCAGTGGTACAATGCCCCTGAGTTCCATCCCTGGTACCGCAAAAAAAAAAAAAAAAAAAAAAAAAAGACACTAAGCCCAGCATTTGGGAGGCGGAGACCAGAGGATCACAGTTTGCGGACACATCCTCAGCTACTTGGCAAGGCCCTTCACAACACAGTGAGACCCTGTTTCAAAAAAAAAAACAACAATGGGGCATGGTGGCACATACTTTTAATTCCAGGCACTTGGGAGGCTGAGACAGGAGGATCAGGTAGGTTTGAAGCCAGCCTCAGCAGTTTAGTGAGCCTATCAGTAACTCAATGAGACCCTCTTTCCAAATAAAATATAAAATAGGTCTGGGAGTGTGGCCTGGAGGTAGAAAGTCCCTGGGTTGCATCCCCAGTACCACATACACACACACACACAAAAAAAAAAAAAAAAAAAAAAAGACAAAAAAATAGGGCTGGGAGTGTAGCTTGGAGGCACAATGCCCTTGGGTTCCATTCCCAGTACCACACACACACAAAAAGATAGTAAACTGTTGTATTTGTTCATGGATAGCAGGTAGTTGGAGGATTTCAAAGAGAGAGAAAGACGTAGGAAATAGATATAGGAGAGTATAATAATAGCTGGGCAGCAGTTAGGGGCCACTTAAGGGTTGTGGTCTTTTTTTTTTTTTGGTGGTACTGGGGTTCCTGGAAGCCCTTCTACCTCCGGGCTACACTCCCAGACCTATTTTTACATTTTATTTGGAAACAGAGTTTCCTAAGCCAGCGCGCGTGGCTGGCTTCGAACCTGCGCGATCCTCCTGTCTCTGCCTCCCAAGTGCAGGGATTACAAGCGTGTGCCACCACGCCTGGCAAGGGTTGTGGTCTTTAAAATGATACTTGACACTGTAGATGTGAAGATTTATTTATTTATTTATTTATTTATTTATTTATGGTACTGGGGGTTGAACTTAGGGGCATTCTACCTCTGAGCTACACCCTCAACCCTATTTTTATTCTATTTTGAAACAGGGTCTCACTAAGTTGCATAGAGCCTCATTAAGTAATGGGCTGGTTTTGAACCTGCAGTCCTCCTGTCTTAGCCTCCCGAGTACTGGGATTTTAAGTGTGCACTACTGTGCCTGGCTAGATGGGGATTATTTATTTATTTATTTTTTATTTTTTATTTGTGTGTGTGTGTGTGTGTGTGGTCCTGGGGATGGAACTCAGGGATATTGTACCTCCCAGCTACATCCCCAGCCCTATTTTTTTTAAATATATTTTTGAAACAGGTTCTCACTGAGTTGTAAAGGGCCTCACTAAGTAACTGAGGCTGTCCATGAACCACAGTCCTTCTCTCTCAGCCTCCCGAATGCTGGGATTACAAGTATGCTCCACCACGCCCGGCTCAGATGGGGAGTTTTGCCTGAACACAATCCAGTGCACAGGTACAGGAGCAGAGCAGGTAAAGATCTGGACTAGCTCAGGGATGAAATATCCTAAAGCAAGTCCAGTGAGATGAAACCAAAGAAGCAGTTGAAGGAGAATGTGAACAACATTCAGTTTTTACATGTCAATTATACCTCAATAAAGTTGAAAGAAAAACAAGACTGTGTGCAGACTGTGATTATAATGACTGGCCAGGGGATTTAAGCTGAGTGAGGTGAAAGTAAGGGAGGAGATGAGAACCTTGAGGGACTGTAGAGCCAGTGGGTTCGGGATTTCACTGGAGTTCCAGTACTGGAGAAAATGAGTTTGAAAGATAGAAATATTTTAAACTGTGTGATAAGCTGGGTCACACTTGGCAACGTACATTCCTAGAAGCCTTGTTATGTTGGTCAGCTTCTCATTACTGTCAAAAATGCCTGAGATATGCCAGGTGTGGCGGCACACACTTGTAATATCCCAGTTTTTAGGAGGCTGAGGCAGGAGGATCACAGATTCATGGCCAGCCTCAGCTACTTGGGCTCTCTGCAACTCAGTGAGACCCTGTTTCAAAATAAAGAATAAAAAATAGGGCTGGGGGTGTAGCTTAGAGATAGAATGCCTCTGGGTTCATTCCCCATTACTACAAAGAAAAAAAAGAGAGAGACAGACCCTGGTACTGGATGTGGTAATCCCAGTACTTAGGGGGCTGAGATAGAGGATTGCAGGTTCACAGCCAACTTCAGCAACTTAGTGATACTTTCAGTGAGATCCTGTTTCAAAATAAAAAAATCAAATAGGGCTGGGAGTGTGGCTCGGAGGTAAAATGCCCTTGAGTTCAGTCCCCAGTACAAAAAGAGAAACGTTTTGGTATCATTCTGTCTGGATGTACAGGAATGACTGCACTAGTCCCCTGATAAGTAATGTGTGTCTTTCATTTGTCAAGCCTCTCCTTGGCGGATACTAATCTCCCATCTGAAGTGGAGCCAGAGCTGCGCGCTTTCATTGCTAAGCGTCTTTCCAAGGGAGCAGTCTTCGAAGGGCTGGGTAATGTTGCATCTGTGGAGCTGAGGTAAGTGTAAAATGTGCTGTGTCCTGAGTTTTTATTTCTGAGCTAAATATGAGAAGTGATAAGAAACTCTAAAAGATCAACTCATACTAGACCTGCAGAGTTTGTCTTTATTTTTAAGCAGCCTGAGCCTGGAGCCTCACACATAAATATGTGTGGAATGAGATTCATTGAATGGTAGAGACACTGGTACCTAAGTGTACTTTTACTTAGTTTTGTACTTAGATAAAAATAATTCATTACACACCGGGTGCACACTTGTAATTCCCGCGCTTGGGAAGCAGAGACAGGAGGATCACGCAGGTTTGAAGCCAGCCGTGCTGGCTTAAGAGACCCTGTTTCCAAATAAAAATGTAAAAATAGGTCTGGGAGTGTAACCCTGAGGTAGAAGGGTATCCAGCAACCCCAGTACCACTGGGAAAAAAAAAATTTATTACCAAACTAAACCTTTGAACCAGGCATGGTGGTGCATGCTTATAATCCCAGTACTTGGGAGCCTGAGACAGGAGGATCGCAGGTTTGCAGCCAGCCTCAACTACTTAGTGAGGCCCTCCACAACTTAGTGAGACCCTGTTTCAAAATAAAGACTATCCCAGCCGGGCGTGGTGCCGCACGCCTGTAATCCCAGCATTCCGGAGGCTGAGACCGAAGGATCACGGTTCGCGGACAGCCTCAGCTACTTAGTGAGGCTTTCAGCAACTTAGTGAGACTCTATTTCCAAATAAAATATAAAAAGGTCTGGGAAAATAGCCTGGAGGTAGAAAGCCTCTGGGTTCCACCCCCAGTACCCCCCCACACACACACACACAAATAGGGCAGGGGGTGTGGCTCGGAGGTCAAATGCCCCTGGGTTCTATCCCCAGACCTGTAAAAAAAAAAAAAAAGAATATCCCTTTTGCCAAGATGGCACTGAAAGCAAAGATGATTATTATTAGGGCTGGGATGTAGCTCAGAGGTAGAATGCCCCTGGATTCAATTCCCAGTTTCACACACACACACAAAGTATGTGTCTTACCAGGTGTGGTGGTGCATGCTTATAATCCCAGTACTTGGGAGGCTCAGACGGGAGGATCGCAGGTTCAAAGCCAGCCTCAGTAGGGAGGCTCTCAAAATCCTATTTCCAAATAAATAAAATTGGGCTGGGGAGGTAGCTTTGAGGTAGAATGCCTCTAGGTTGAAACCCCAGTACCAAAAAAAAAAAAAAAAAGGGTTTGCATCCATGGTCCAGGATAAAGCCACAGGAGAAAACTGACACATATGCTAGGAGAATCAAGGTTTGAGGAAGGGGGGGATTATATTTATATGGGGATTATATTTATATTTATGTAAACATAGGTATAACTATGAACAAGGCTGAAATTTGCATGTATTTTTTTATACAAAATAAAATTAAAAGAAAGTTCATCTCAGCTAGGGATGGTGGCACACACCTATAATCCCAGTATTTAGGACACTTAGATGTGAGGACTGTACGTTCAAGGCCAGCCTCATTAATTTAGTGATTTTCTGTTTCAAAAGCCGAGCATGTTGGCATACCCTTGTAATCATAGTACTTGGGAGATTGAGACAGAAGGATCACAGGTTTGCAGCCAGCTTCAGCAACGTAGTGAGGCCCTCCGTAACTTAGCAAGATCCTGTTTCGAAATAAAGAATAAAATATAGGGCTGGGTGTACCTTGGAATGCCCTGGGCTCAATCCCCAGTACCAGAAAAATAAAAATAAAAGGGCTGCTGGTGTAGCTCAATGACAGAATGCCCCTGAGTTCAATCCCCAGTACCATAAATAAATAAATAAATAAATAAATAAATAAATAAATAAATAAATCAGTCAGTCAAAAGGAGACAGAAAAGAAGAAGTAAAATATAACTTTTTCTTTTTTTTTTTTTTCCTGGTACTGTTTTTTTTTTTTTTTTTTTTTTTTTTTTGCGGGTCTGGGGATGGAACCCAGGGGCATTCGAGTTCCGAGCCACAGCCCCTGCCCTATTTTTTTATTTCTTATTTTGAAATCAGGTCTCACTGAGTTGCAGAGGGCCTCACTAAGTAGCTGAGGCTGTCTGCGAACCACGATCCTCCGGTCTCAGCCTCCTGAATGCTGGGATTACAAGCGTGCGCCACCACGCTCGGCCTAGGTCCTGGGGTTTGAACCTAGGGGCATTTTACCTCTCAGAGACACCCTCAGTCCTATTTTTAATTTTTTTAATTTAATTTTTTTGTGTGTGTGGTACTAGGGGTGGGACACAGGGACATTCTACCTCCCAGCTACACCCCCAGCCCTATTTTTTATTCTTTATTTTGAAACAGGGTCTCATTGAGTTGCAGAGGACCTCACTAAGTAGTTGAGGTTGTCCTAGAAACATGTTCTTCTTGTCTCAGCCTCCCAAATGCTGGGATTACAAACCTAAACTACCACACCAGCTTTATTCTTTATTTTGAAACAAGGTTTCACTAAATGCAGAAGGCCTCACTAAGTAGCTGAGGCTGTCCTATCCACTAACTATGCTCCTCCTGTCTCAGCCTCCCAAGTACTGAGGTTACAAGCATGTGCCACCATGCCCAGTTTGACATGTAACTTTTTTTTTTTTTTTTTGCGGGTCTGGGGATGGAACCCAGGGGCATTTGACCTCTGAGCTACACCCACTGCCCTATTTTTTATCTTTTATTTTGAAACCGGGTCTCACTGAGTTGCAGAAGGTCTCACTTAAGTAGCTGAGGCTGTCCGCGAACCACGATTCTCCAGGTCTCAGCCTCCCAAATGCTGGGATTACAAGTGTGCGCCACCACGCCCGGCTAAATGTAACTTTTTATATAAAGGCCTGGTGCTACCCAGGCATGGTGGCACATGCTTGTAATTCTAGTACTTGGGATGCTGAGACGGAGGATAGCAGGTACAAGGACATCCTCAGCAACCTAATGAGACCCTGTTTCCAAATAAGAAATAAAACGGAGCCGGGTGTGGTGGCACACGCTTGTAATCCCAGCATTTGGGAGGCTGAGACCAGAAGATTGCAGTTCGCAGACAGCCTCAGCTACTTAGTGAGGCCTCGCAACTTAGTGAGACCCTGTTTCAAAATAAAGAATAAAAAATAGGGCAGGGGGTGTAGCTCAGAGTTCGAATGCCCCTGGGTTCCATCACCAGACTCGCAAAAAAAAAAAAGAAAGAAAGAAAGAAAGAAAGAAAGAAAGAAAGAAAGAAAGAAAGAAAGAAAGCCAGAGTCAGGTGTGTGGCACATGCCTGTAATCCCCGTACTTGGGAGGCTGAGACAGGAGGATTGAAGGTTGAAGGATAGCCTTAGCAAGTAGTGAGATTCTCTTCAAACTATCAAGACCCTGTTTCAAAACAAAAATAAAATCAGTCTAGGGCTGTACCTAGGGGGTAGAATGCCTCTGGGATCAATTCCCAGTAACACACACACACACACACAGAAGCCTGATGCCAAGGTGTAGTGGTACAAGCTTATAATCCCAGTACTTGGGAGACTGACAGGAGGATCACAGGTTTGAGGACAGCATCAGCAAATAGTGAGATCCTTATCAACTCATCAAAATCAAAATAAAATAGAGCCAGGCATGGTGGCGCACGCTTGTAATCCCAGCGTTCGGGAGGCTGAGACCGGAGGATCACAGTTCGCGGACAGCCTCAGCTACTCTGTGAGGCTCTCTGCAACTTGGTGAGACCCGGTTTCAAAATAAAGAATAAAAAAAATAGGGCAGGGGATGTAGCTCGGAGGTCAAATGCCTCTGGGTTCCATCCCCAGACCTGCAAATAAAATAAAATAAAATAAAATAGGGCTGGGGTATAGCTCAGAGGTAGAATACCTCTGGGTTCAATCCCTAGTACCACAAAAGAAAAAAGAACACAAAACCAAGGAAAGTTCATCTGTTTTAGAGGCTGCTCTAACTAAAGCCCACCACAGTATACAGTTCTATTCCTCTTCTATTAGGAGAAAACTGACTAGCAGTCTGGGCAGTTCTGAAGTCTTGGGTGGTTTAAAAATATTGCCAGGGGATTTGGCTCAGTGGCAGAGCGCTTGCCTAGCATGCGCAAAGCTCCGGGTTCGATCCTCAGCCCTATAGAAAACAATGGAGAAAGTATAAAAAAAATTGCCAGAATCCCAGCTTTTGGGAGGCTGAGACGGAAGGATTGCAGTTCGCAGGACAGCCTCAGCTACGTAGTGAGGCCCTTTGCAACTCAGTGAAACCCTGTTTCAAAATAATAAAAAATAGGGCTAGGGGTGTAGCTCGGAGGTAGAATGCCCATGGATTCCATCCCCAGTACAACCAAAAGAAAGAAAAAGGATTGCCAGATCAGGATGACCAGGTTCAGAGCAGACTACAAAATGAGATGCATGAGTTACCAAAATATTACATTGTACCCTTTACTTTCTCTTCTAGAATACCAGGTTACCGAGTTGGTTGTTATTATTGCCTTTTCCAACAAGAAAAACTGCTTCCTGACACAGCAACAATGGGCTCTGAACAGAGCCTCTCAGAGTATGTGGTCTGCTTTTTAGGAGGGTCTGAAAAAGGACTGGAGCTATATCCTTTCTTTGGTGTTAGGGTATCAGGAAGGAGAAGAAGGGAAGGCAAGTAGTGGAATATCTACCATCCTCCCGAGCTTCTCTCCTTTGCAGATGTGCTTGAATTTCATACCTTCATGTGGCCATTTGCCTTGGCTTGTTTTAATTTACAGTTTGCATTATTTGAGAGATCTTATCTTTCCTATTGAGAGAAAACATCTTGATTATTCATCCTTTATTACTTCCTTAAGAGCATACTTTCAGGCTTGAATTGGATAAATACATTCAAGGGCTGAAAAATAACATGAATTGTGAGGTAAGATGACTGATTTAAATTTTATAAAAGAGTGAAATGATAAATCTACCATGACTGTGGCATTCGTCAAATTATATAGGTAGACAAAAAGATACTTAAATGGAGCCAGGCGTGAAGGTGCACGCTTGTAATCCCAGCATTTGGGAAGCTGAAAATGGAGGATCATGGTTTGCATCAGTCTCAGCTACTTAGTGAGGCCCTCCACAACTTAGTGAGTCCCCTGTTTCAAAAATAAAGAATAATGGCCGGGCGTGGTGGCGCACGCTTGTAATCCCTGCACTTGGGAGGCTGAGACAGGAGGATCACACAGGTTTGAAGCCAGCCTCAGCTACTTAGTGAGGCTCTCAGCAACTTAGTGAGACCCTGTTTCCAAATAAAATATAAAATAGGTCTGGGAGTATAGCCCGGAGGTAGAAAGCCTCTGGGTTCCACCCCTAGTACCACACACACACACACAAAAAGAGCCAGGCATGGTGGCACACGCTTGTAATCCCAGCACTTGGGAGGCTGAGACAGGAGGATTGCACAGGTTCAAAGCCAGTCAGCTACTTAGTGAGGTTTTCAGCAACTTAGTGAGACCCTGTTTCCAAATAAAGTATAAAAGAAGTCTGGGAATATAGCCTGGAGGTAGAAAAGCTCCTGGGTTCCACCCCCAGTACCACACACACAAAAAAAAGAGAATAAAAATAAATAAATAATAGCCAGGCGTGGTGGCGCACGCTTGTAATCCCCGCGCTTGGGAGGCAGAGACAGGAGGATCGTGCAGGTTCGAAGCCAGCCCCGCTGGCTTAGGAGACCCTGTTTCCAAAAAATAAAATAGGTCTGGGAGTGTAGCCCAGAGGTAGAAGGGCTTCCAGGAACCCCAGTACCACCAAAAAAATAAAAAAATAAATAAAAATAAATAAAAATAAATAATAGGGTGGGGAGTATAGCTCGCAGGTCAAATGCTCCTGGGTTTTATCCCCAGTACCATCAAAAAACAAACCAAAACAAAATAAAAACTTAAATAGCAAATCTTTAACTTGTGGGCTAGTAAAATGGTGATTTATTTATTTATTTATTTTGGTACTGGGGATCGAACTCAGGGGCATCCTATCTCTGGCTACACTGCTAGGCCCATATATTTATTTATTTATTTATTTATTTACTTACTTACTTACTGCTTTTTTTTTGTGTGTGTGGTACTAGGGATGGAACTCAGGGATATTCTACCTCCAAGCTACACCCCAGCCTGATATTTTTATTCTTTATTTTTTAAATATTATTTATTTATTTTTTTTGGTGGTACTGGGATTCCTGGAAACCCTTCTAGCTCTGGGATACACTCCCAGACACCTATTTTTAATATTTTTCTTTGGAAACAGGGTCTCTTAAGCCAGCGAGGCTGGCTTCAAACCTGTGTGATCCTCCTGTCTCCGCCTCCCAAGCACGGGGATTACAAGAGTGTGCCACAATGCCCGGCTTATTCTTTATTTTGAAACAGGGTCTGAGTTGCAGTGGGCCTAAGTATTAGCTGAGGCTGTCCACAAACCTTGATCCTCCTTTCTCAGCCTACCAAATGCTTGGATTACAAGTGTGTGTGTGCCTTGCTCCCTTTTATTTATTTTGAAACAGGGTATCAGTATGTTGTTAAGTCTGACCTTGAATCTGTGATCCTCTCTGGGTTTTTTTGTTTTTTTGGGTTTTTTGGTACTGGGGCCTGAACTCTCTAGAGAGGCATTCTACCTCCAAGCTACACTCCTAGCCCGATTTTTCTTTTTCTTTTTTTTTTTTCAGGTCTGAGATGGAACCCAGGGGCATTCAACAACGTCCAAGCTATACCCCCCTGCCCTATTTTTTATTCTTTATTTTGAAACAGGGTCTCACTAAGTTGCAGTGGACCTCACTAAGTAGCTGAGGCTGTGCGTGAACCACGATCCTCCAGTCTCAGCCTCCCGAATGCTGGGATTACAAGCGTGCGCCACCACGCCTGGGTTTTTTTTTTTTTTTTTTTTTTTTTTTTTTTTTTCGATATTGGGGATGAAACCCAAGGCACTGTACCTCTGAGCTATACTCCAGTCCTATTTTTTAAGTAATTAATTATTTATTTATTTTGCTGTACTGAGGATGGAATCCAGGGGCATTCTACCTTCAAACTACACTCCTGCCCATTATTTAGTCTTTTTTTTTTTTTTTTTTTTGGTGGTACTGGGGTTCCTGGAAGCCCTTCTACCTCCGGGATACACTCCCACGGGCTACACTCCCAGACCTATTTTTTAACATTTTTATGTGGAAACAGAGTCTCTTAAGCCAGTGAGGCTGGCTTCGAACCAGGGTGATCCTCCTGTCTCTGCCTCCCAAGCGCGGGGATTACAAGCCTGCGCCACCACACCCGGCCTTAATTCAAACTTTTTTGAACTATGCTTTCAGAGCTGGGAGTGGTGGTGCATACTTCAAATCCCAGTGCTTGGGAGGCTGAGACAGGAGGCTTGGTACTTAAGCCATCCTCAACTTAATGAGACCCTGTTTCAAAATTAAGAATAAAAAACAGGGCTGGGGGTAGAGCTTAGAGGTAGAATGCTCCTGGGTTCAATCCCTAGTACTTCAATAAATAAATAAGTAAATTAATAAAACTATGCTTTTAGGCCAGGAGTAGTGGTGCATGCTTGTAATCCCCACGCTTGGGAGGTGGAGACAGGAGGATCGTGCAGGTTCGAAGCCATTCTTTCTGGCTTAAGAGACCTTGTTTCCAAATTTAAAAAAAAAAAAAAAATAGGTCTGGGAGTGTAACCCGGAGGTAGAAGGGTTTCCAGGAACCCCAGTACCACCCAAAAAACCCAAAAACAAACAAAAAAACTGTGCTTTCAGCTTATAGCAGTTGTTAATGTTATGACTCTTGTAAATTTTTTAGCCATTACACATAGAGATTGTTCCTTTAGTTTGTCATATAATTACTGGATACTGTAGGAGGAGAGAAAAGGACAGTGAAGGGGTGAGCCAGAGGTTCAAATCTGGGGCACTGCCCTCCCGGACGTGACCTCTGTGGAACACTAGTCCCCAGGAGCAGGACAGCTTGGACAGCCAGAGGTGCTCATGGTGGCCTGTCTGACAACGAAGGGGGCTCCAGTGCCTTCATGAATTACTTGTCTCCTTCCCTGTTCACATTTTGAATGCAGACAAACTCCACATTCTTTTAGTCATTCAGTAGTCACTCAATAAGTGCATGCTCTGCATGTTTCAGACATCATGCTAGGGAAGTGAAGATTTTTTTTTTTTTTTTTTTTTGGTGGTACTGGGGGTGGTACCCAGAGGCTTTCTACCTCTGGGTTATACTCCCAGACCTATTTTCTATTTTATTTGGAAACAGGGTCTCACTAAGTTGCTGAGAGCCTCACTAAGTAGCTGAGGCTGGCTCTGAACCTGTGCGATCCTCCTGTCTCAGCCTCCCAAGCGCGGGGATTACAAGCGTGCGCCGCCACGCCCGGCTGTGAAGATTATTAAGAGTATCTCAAAGCGGGGCACAGGACACAGTGTATACAGACAGATGGCCATGTGAATGTCCGATTCCTCCAGTAAAGAATAGCATGGGTCTCTATTAATTCACTCTCCCAGGAAAGCTATACATAATTCTTTTTGTGAAGCCAGGCATGGTGGTACATACTTGTAACCACAGTACTTGGGAAGCTGAGACAGGAGGATCGCAGGTTCATGGCCAGTCTCAGCAATTTGTGAGGCCCTCTGTAACTTAATAAGATCCTGATTCAAAATAAAGAATAAAAGTCGGGCATGGTGGCGCACACTTGTAATCCCCGTGCTTGGGAGGCGGAGATAGGAGGAACGTGCAGGTTCGAAGCCAGCCTCAGCTGGCTTAAGAGACCCTGTTTCCAAATAAAAATATAAAAAATAGGCCTGGGAGTATAGCCCAGAGGTAGAAGGGTTTCCAGGAACCCCAGTACCACCAAAATAAATAAATAAGTAAATAATAAAGAATAAAATCAGAAGCCGGGAGTGGTGGCGTATGCTTGTAATCCCGGTACTTGGGAGGCTGAGACGAGTTACCAGGGTTCACAGCAAGCCTTAGCTACTTAATAAGGCCCTCCACAACTTAGTGAGACCCTGTTTCAAAATAAAGAATTAAAAAAAATCAGGCTGGGACCATAGCTTAGAGGTAGAATGCCACTAGCTTCCATCCCCGCACCACAAAAAATAAATAATAAATAAATAAGTCAATAAATAAATATATGTCAGGCTGAGGGTGTAGCTCAGTGATAGAATGCCTTGGGTTCAATCCCCAGTGTCTGTCCATCTTTCTCTCTCTCTTTCTCACTCACACACAACACACACACACAAAATAGAATAGGGCTAGGGGTGTAGGTAGCTTGGAGGTAGAATGCCCCTGGGTCCAGTCCCCAATACCACACACACACACAGAAAAATTCTTTTTTGTTAGTGTTAGCTTTAAAAACGGAAGTCTTCTAGTTCTTTTACTGTCAGGAGTATGGTGAAGAAAATGTTAAGTCTCAGCCGGGCGTGGTAGCACACGCCTGTAGTCCCAGCATTTGGGAGGCTGAGACAGGATTGTGGTTTGTGGCCAGCCTCAGCTACTTACTGAGGCCCTTTGCAACTCAGACCCTGTTTCAAAATAAAGAACAAAAAATAGGGCTGGGGGTATAGCTCTGAGGTAGAATGCCCCTGGGTTCCATCCTAGTACTGAAAAAAATATTATAAAAAAGAAAAGAAAAAAAAATATTAAGTCTATCATGTGAAGGTGTGTATGGTATTAAAGCAGGTAACATTTTTCTCTCCATGTAGGGAAAGGGCCTGGAGAACCACATAAAGGCCTATCTGAACAGCTGGTTTGAGGATGTTGTCTGCCCAATCCAAAGGGTTGTTCTTCTCTTTCAGGAGAAACTTACCTTTCTGCTACATGCTGTAAGTATTGCTCAAACAAGAGCATTTCCCTAATTGAGAGTCACTTTGGCAGAGTTTGGATTTTCTTTTTTCTTGAGGTACTGAGGAGTGAATCTAGGGTCTTGCACATACTAGGCAAGTGCTGTATCATTCCCAGACTGCTTTGGGGGAAAATTTTTTATTTATTCATTTACTTATTAGGTCCTGGATATGGAACCTAGGGGCATTCTATCTCCAAGCTATACCCCCAGCCCTATTTTTTTATTCTTTAATTTGAAACAGGGTCTCACTGAGTTGCAGAGGGCCTCACTAAGTAGCTACAGCTGTCTGGGAACTGCTGTCCTCCTGTCTCAACCTCCCAAATGCTGGGATTACAAGCATGCGCCACCACGCCCGGCAAAGGCTTATTTTAAAACTAGGTCTCTGCCGGGCGTGGTGGCGCACACTTGTAATTCCTGCGCTTGGGAGGCAGAGGCAGGAGGATCGAGGCCAGCCGCGCTGGTTTAAGAGACCCTGTTTCAAAAATACAGAAAATAGGTCTGGGAGTGTAGCCCAGAGGTAGAAGGGCTTCCAGGAACCCCAGTACCACCAAAAAAAAAAAAAAAAAAACTAGGTCTCACAAGTGCCCAAGCTGGCCCTGAAATTTTGATTCTCTTGCCTCAGCTTCCCAGGTTGCTGTGATCACAAACGTGCACCACCACACCTGGCTATAGCCTAGATTAGAGATACACTTTCTCTGAACATTACTTTTCCCCCCTGAATATTCATTCAGACCGTGCTTGCTGTCAAGAGAGAACCATGCTCAAGCCAAGCTTGGTGTACACACCTATAATCCCGGTACTTAGGAGGCTGAGACAGGATTGCAGGTTTGTGACCAGCCTTAGCAACTTTTGGAGACCCCGTTCCAAAATAAAAAAATAATAATAGTAAGACGATGATGATGACCACTTTTTTTTATACTAGGAATTGAACTCGGGCATTCTACCATCAAGCTAAATCCCCAGCCCTATTTTTTATTCTTCAGTTTGAAACGGCCTAAGTTGCAGAGGACTTTACCAAATAGCTGAGACTGGCCATGAACCTGTGATCCTCCTTTCTCAGTCTCCCAAATACTGGGATTACAAGCATGCATCACCATGCTGGGCAATAATTTCTTTTTGAAATGATCTGGAAGAGTTTTAATTTCAAAAACATTTTGAAAAGGAAGACAAAATTCTGAAGTGATTCTAACCACATAAAACGTTAGCGAGGCCCTGGTGAACCAGGCTCTGGAGCGCTGTGGGCAGTACCCATCAATCACTGTCTGATGTGGTAGTTACTCAGGAAGGCAACATTTAGTCATAAGTAACTGCATAATAAGAAATACCAGAAGACCTATCAATCAGGCTTTATTTTCCTCTCCTAGGCTTTGAGTTATACTCCTGTAGAGGTTAAAGGATCTGATGAAAAAACAAAGAGAGACATAAACAGGTAAAGAACATAGTTTTCGCAAAGAGAACCTTTATCACAGCAACCATGATTATTACGTTTTAAGCTCCCCCCCCCCCAATGCAGAATGAGTTTTCTCCCTCTCATCCTCCAATATTGATTGTGGAAAAGGACTTATGTGTGTGGCAGGTTTTTGAGCGTGGCCAGTCTTCAGGGGCTTATTCATGAAGGCACCATGACATCTTTGTGCATGGCCATGACAGAGGAGCAGCATAAGTCTGTGGTCATCGACTGCAGTGGTTCCCAGCCTCAGTTCTACAATGCAGGTGAGCCTCAGCTCTGAAGCCGCATTCGACCTCTGAGCTACACCCCCCGCCCTATGTTTTATTCTTTATTTTGAAACCGAGTTTCCCTGAGTTGCAGAGGACCTCACTAAGTAGCTGAGGCTGTCTGAGAACCTCGATCCTCTGGTCTCAGCCTCCCGAATGCTGGGATTACAAGCATGCCCACCACGCCTGGCTCTATAAATGTTTTTATAAAGAAATCTCTTGTGCTGTGTAGGGTTGCATTTTCATTTACTTAATCTCTCTAAAATATTTTCTAGGAAGCAACCGGTTTTGTGAGGATTGGATGCAGGCGTTTTTAAGTGGTGCTGAGGGGGGTAATCCTTTTCTTTTCCGACAAGTATTGGAGAACTTTAAACTGAAGGTAATTAATTGGCTGTGTGCCAAGGGCCACATAGTGTTTTGTCTGAATTTTTTTTATTTTGGAGGTATTAGAGATGGAACACAGGAACATTCTGCCTCTGAACTACACCCTCAGCCCTATTTTTTTATTCTTTATTTTAAAACTAGGTCTCACTAAGTTGCAGAAGACCTCACTAAGTAACAGGCTGTCCATGAACCACCATCCTTCTGTCTCAGCCTCCCAAATGCTGGGATTACAAGCATGTGCCACCACACCTGGCTTTTTGTCTGAATTTTAATTGGTACCTGTGAAAGAATGATAAATCTGCTTTACAGTTGTGATGTCCGTTAAACAACAGACATCTCAAATCTGGAATCATCAGAAGACATTTACTTAAATTTTTCAGTAGCTTCTGCATACATTTCATTTCCAATAAATTGGGTTGAATGCTTGCTTACTTACATTTAAGAAACCCATCATCAGTCTTATAATTTGTGATATATCATAGTTGCAAAGCACAAAAATGTGGTTCAAAATTCTGGCTGGAGGAAGCATTGTCACCTTATTTTAAGTATTTTTACTTTATGAAATTTTCTTCTACCGGGGGTATGTAACAACAATAAAAGTAATGGAAATATTTAAATAAAAAGCAAACATCTTAGCAATATCTGTTGAATTTTCAGCTGAATAGGAAGTATTTTTCAAGGCTCATTATCTCACTAAACAAATATTTAACTGGGCAATCTTTTTCTAGGCCATACAAGACACAAACAATTTGAAGAGATTCATCCGACAGGCAGAAATGAATCATTATGCTTTGTTTAAATGTTACATGTTCCTGAAGAACTGTGGTAGTGGAGATATACTTTTGAAGATTGTTAAAGCTGAACACGAAGAAATGCCTGAAGCCAAAAATGTGGTAGCTGTCCTTGAAGAGTTCATGAAAGAAGTGCTCACTTAGGGTTGTTGATTATGTCTTGAGACAACTACTTTGTAAAGTTGTGTATTCAAACCTTGGTGTCGGAAATTGCAGTTGGTATAATTGTTCATAGGATTACTGTTTAAGATTATTTGAAGCATACCAGATTTTTTTTTTCTTTTTGTACTTTTAAATTTTAGCTTGATTAAATATGAAATTCTGAGGAACGTCTTCACTGCATCCTATGTAGACACGTGTCAGAACTGTGGGATTTAGTCTGTTGTTGGTCCCAGAAATTCTAAACTTCAGCCAGGCGTGGTGGCGCACACTTGGAATCCCCGCACTTGGGAGGCGGAGACAGGAGGATCACGCAGGTTCGAAGCCAGCCGCGCTGGCTTAGGAGACCCTGTTTCCAAATAAAAAATATAAAAAATAGGTCTGGGAGTGTAGCCCGGAGGTAGAAGGGTTCCATCACCAGTACCACCAAAAAGAAAAAAAAAATTTTAAACTTCAGACATTTGTTGTCTAAAATCCTAAGAGGTAGCCAGGTGTGGTGGCGCACACTTGTAATCCCAGTACTTGGGAGGCTGAGACAGGAGGATTTCAGATTCCTAGCCAGCCTCAGCTACTTAAAAAGGCTCTTCGTAATTTAGTGAGAGCCTGTCTCAAAATAAAGAATAAAGCTGAGTGTGGTGGCACCATGCTTGTAATCCCACCATTTGGGAGGCTGAGACAGGAGGATTGTGGTTCACGGATAACCTCAGTTACTGCTTAGTGAGGCCCTTTGCAACTCAGTGAGACTCTGTTTCAAAATAAAGAATAAAAAATAGGGTTGGTGGGGTAGGTTGGAGGTAGAATGCCCCTGGGTTCAATACCAGGTACCCCCCCAAAAAAAAGCGATTTCATGGCTTCTCTCTGAAGTTTATGCAGTATTTAGCAATTTTTTTCTTCCCAGAAAAATCATAGTACTTCTTTCTCAATAGATTATAACATATAATTTTTCATTCACAATCGGGACAGATTACTACCACCCCACCATTTCAGACAGATCCGTGCATCCTGTGGGTTCCCAATACGTTATTTTGTCTGACAGTTGGCATGGATGATGAAGCTAGCTTTTAAGTCAATATGCAAATAAATCATGAGTGTATAAGAAATTATATGAGCTTTAAAAATAGATGCACAAGCTTCAAGATAAAACATTAGCTCTGATGGAAAGCTGCAGCAGAACTGCCCCCATCACTTCCTTCTTTCTTCCTCCCTTCCTTTTTTTTTTTCTTTTTGGGCAGTACTGGGAATCAAACCCAGTGACATTCTACCTCCAAGCTATACCCCCAGCCCTATTTTTCAAAATTTATTTTGAAACTGTCTCAATAAATTGTGGAGGGCCTAAGTAGCTGAGGCTGGCCTTGAACCTGTGATCCTCCTGTTTCAGTCTCCCCAATACTGGAATTACAAGTTTGTGCCACCCTGCCCAGCAGACCTTTTGTGTTTTTTTTATCTTGAAGCAGGGTTTTGCTAAATTGCTGCAGCTCTCTTTCAACCTGCTGTCCACTACCACACCTGGCTGTCCACTACCACACCTGGTTCCAAGCCCTTTAAACAAAAATGCCTGTTTTTTAAATAGTATTAAGAAACAAAGTATGTAAATTTTACAAACAAACAGTAACACAAAAAATGCTAACAGATTCTTCACATCAAGGTTAGTCATTGATTTTAGTTTTTCATGTTTGTTCTAAGCCTCAGATTGTTTTACTCTGAATCAATTCAAAGTGCCCTCGGCTAGCCATTTATAATTCCCAAGGAAGCCAGTTGTAGCTATTCACATATTTGTTCTGCACAGCTCTCTAATTAATTCATTTGATAATGATTTTTGTATAGAAGATCAGAAGTCTTGTGTTCTTGTTGCCATCAGGAGCTCAGAGGGGAACGAGCCTGTAAAACTGAGGACCTCGTAAGCAACTATAAATTCACGTTAAGTGCTGACTTTTAACTTTTCAAAATGACTGATAATGACTTTCTGCTTTCTCTACATAAGTAAGTCTAGAGACATGACTCACTGAGTCCTTTCTTTTTCTTAATAAGAAATACAATTTAGGATCTTCATAAATGATTTCATATGGTTTTAAAGTTTAATAACTTTGATTAGCTGGGCGTGGTGGTGCATGCTTATAATCCCAGTACTTAGGAGGCTGAGACAGGAGGATCACAGGTTTGAATCCAGTCTCAGAAACTTATTGAGGCCCTCTGCAACTTAGTGAGACCCTGTTTCCAAATAAAAGAATAAAAAATAGGATTAGGGGTACAGCTCGGAGGCAGAATGCCCCTGGGTTCCATCCCCAGTACTGCAAAAAAAAAAAAAAAAAAAAATTTGAAGCCAGGTGTGGTGACATACACTTGTAATGGGAGGCTGAGACAGGAGGATCACAGTTTGTGGCCAGCCTCAGCTACTTAGGCCTTTTTGCAACTCAGTGAGACCCTGTTTCAAAACAAAGAATAAAAAATAGGGCTTGAGTATGTAGCTCAGAGGTAGAATGCTCCTGGGTTCCATCACCAGTACCACACACACATATACACACACATATTGATTATAGGCATTATATAAAAAATTCTTAGTAGCATTTTTTTTTTTTTGATACTGGGATCGAACCCAGGGGCATTCTACCTCTGGACTGCACTGCTACTCCTTCCCCAGCCCTTTTATTTAA
The DNA here is from genome assembly GCF_963383645.1 of Muscardinus avellanarius. Taxonomy (NCBI): domain Eukaryota; kingdom Metazoa; phylum Chordata; class Mammalia; order Rodentia; family Gliridae; genus Muscardinus; species Muscardinus avellanarius. The sequence goes on along the minus strand of NC_137802.1, from coordinate 28,639,454 downwards.
AAGCACCACTGGGCGTTGTGGCGCATGCTTGTAATCCCAGCATTTGGGAGGCTGAGACAGGAGGATTGTACTTCATGGACAGCCTCAGCTAATACTTAAGCCCTTTGCAACTCAGTGAGACCCTGTTTCAAAGTAAAGAATAAAAAACAGAAGCCGGGCGTGGTGGCGCATGCTTGTAATCCCTGCACTTGGGAGGCTGAGACAGGAGAATCGTGTGGGTTTGAAGCCAGCCTCAGCTGGCTTAAGAGACCCTGTTTCCAAATGAAATATAAAATAGGTCTGGGAGTGTAGCCCAGAGGTAGAAGGTCCCTGGGTTCCTTTCCCAGTATCACACACACAAAAAGAAGAGTAGGGAGTGTAACTCGGAGGTAGAATGTCCCTGGGTTCCATGCCCAGTACTGCAAAAATAAATAAATAAAAGCAATTGTATTACTGGGTGCAACCTTGCACACTACAACCCCAGCTACTCTGGCTGAGGCACAAGGATCACAGGTTCCAAGGCCAGACTGGGCAACTCAGTAAAATTCTGTCTCAAAATAAGAAAATAAATGCTGGAGATGTAGCTCAGTGTAGAACACCCCTGAATTCAATCTCTAGTGCCACAAAGTAAAGTATAATAACAAAATAAAAGGGTATATCTGCTTCAAAATTATTTACAGATATAGTCAAGGTATAATTGTGTGTGTGTGTGTGTGTGTGTGTGTGTGTGTGTGTGTGTATTTTTTGGTAGTACCAGGGATTGAACCCAATGGTACTCTACCTCTGAGTTATACTCCCATCCCTATTTTATGTTTTACTTTTTTTTTTTTTTTTTGCCGGTCTAGGGATGGAACCCAGGGGCATTTGCCCTCCAATCTACACCCCCTGCCCTATTTTTTATTCTTTATTTTTGAAATAGGGTCTCACTAAGTTGCGGAGGGTCTAAATAGCTGAGACTGGCTGTGAACTGCGATCCTCCAGTCTCACCCGCCTGAGTGCTGGGATTACAAGTGTGCGCCACCACACCCGGCTTATGGTTTACTCTTTGAAACAGGGTTTACTCAGGTGCTGAGACTGGCCTCCAACCTATGGCCCTCCTGTCTCAGCCTTCCAAGTACGGGCTGTACAGGCATGTGCCACCGCTCCTTGCTTGTTTTACTTTTGGCTTCTGGGGACTGAGCCCTGGGTGTGGCATTTGCCAGGCAAACACTTTCCCACTGAGCTACATCTCAGTCCTAATTATATATTCTCTATTCTTTTTCCCTTTTTGTGGTACTGGGACTGAACCCAGGGGCATTCGACCTCTGAGCTTCACCCCCAGCCCTATTTTTCATTCTTTATTTTGCAGAGGCCTCACTAAGTAGTGGAGGCTGGCTGGGAACTTGCAATCCTCCTGTCTCAGCCTCCCAAGTACTGGGATTACAAGCGTGCACCACCACTCTTGGCTCTAATCATATATTGTCAGTGGGTTTGTATATACATATTTTTTGCAATATAGGCTCACTACATTACATAGTTGTATACAGTTGTCTTATTTTTTTAAAATAAATCTGTAACAGAACTTGGGAGGCTGAGACAAAAGGACAGCAGATTTGAAGCCAGCATGTGTGATAATTTAGTAAGATCCTGTTTCAACAAAAAATAAGAAGGCCTCGAGGTCTATCTCAAAGGTAGAATGCCCTTAGGTTCAATCACCAGTACCATATGGAAAAAAAAAAAAACTGTGATAAATTCTGTATTACTATTGTAGACAAATAAAATGGTATCATGAAATTGAGTATCTTGGTCATGAGAAGAAATAGAGCTTGTGACCAGAAACATGTACTGTACTCAAATTTTAATAAGCTAATGTATTACCTTTAAAAGTTTAAAAAGTGTTTGTTCAGACATGGAATAAATTTATTTATTATTTGTGTGCTCCACACAGAAATCATGTATCTAAATGGTCTGTTTATGTGTAATAATATTTGTAATAATAATAAAACAACTTCTAATCGAGGCAGTCATTTTCACTTAGTGAGCTCAATTCTCAAGCCTCATATTTGTATTAATTCCCAACAAATTTGTGGGAACTTACACTTGTTTTACTAAGGAATGTTTTGGGGTAAATCAAGTCACCTGCTCTGATACACCTTTCTGTCTTGCAGGAGGCATCAGGAGGGGCACGAGAGCAGTTTCTTTTTTTTTTTTAATTTATTTTTATTGGTGCATTGTAATCATATATCACATTGGAATGAGACTTGAGAGGATATACAAGCACACATCATCCAATCAGCCCTCATCCAGCCCTCATCCCATTCCCTCCCCCTCCCTCGATCCCATGCTTGTTTGGTGATTAACTTTGATATATTTATTTATGTACCTCCTGCGTTTTAAAGAGGCTCCATCCTCCCCTATTCCATACCCTCTGATTGGTCACCTTAATTGCTTCACTATAGGGTCCTTTTTATAGCTTGACCTCTTCCTGTTGCCCCTTTCCTCCTAGTTATTGCTGATTAAGGGAAGAATCTGTCTTTTTTTCCCTGCAATATTTCTCTGTGCATGCCACGTTGCAAGTACCAATCCCACTCTTGACAGCCCTAGTAGTGGCCTGGCTACCCGGTGGACTGATCCAGACCTTGCTGGCTCAAGCAGCAGCCTTGCCTCATGGGAGGCCCTGATTCTGGTCTCGCTGGCCCCGACAATGGCCTAACCCCTCAGCTGGCTCCGATCCTGTCCTCAGTGGCCCCAGCACCGGCCTAGCCTCAAGGCAGGCTCCGATCCCGGCCTCGGAGGCCTCAGTAGCCTAACTCCTCCACAGGCTCTGATCCTGGCCTCGGAGGCCCCAACACCAGCCTTGCCTCATGGCAGGCTCTGATGCCGGCTGCTGGCCCTGGCATCGCATCGGTCAAACCCCTTGGCAGGCTCCAATCCCGGCCTCGGAGGCCCCAGTAACGGCCTTGCCTCACGGCAGGCTCCAATGCCGGCCTTTGGCCTCGGTATCGGCCTAACCCCTCGGCAGGCTCCGATCCTGGCCTCAGAGGCCCCAGTAGTGGCCTTGCCTCACAGCAGGCTCCAATGCTGGCCATTGGCCCCGGCACCAGCCTAACCCCTCAGCCGGCTACGAGAGCAGTTTCTATTCCCAGTGTTTTGTTCCTTGTCAAGTGAAGTTACACCGGTAGAATGCAATAGCCCAAGCCACTTCCTTTCACTCTCGTTCACTCGCCCTGATGGTGCCTGTCCTTTACCAGAGGATCACTTATCCCAGATGACTGGGGAAACCTGCAGGCTGCGCGGAAATAGATTGAGTTAGCCGGGCACGGTGGCGCACATTTGTAATCCCAGCATCTGGGAGGCTGAGACAGAAGGTTCGCAGGCTTGCAGCCAGCCTCAGCTACTTAATGAGCCCTCTGAAATTGGTGAGACCCTATCTCAAAATAAGGAATGAAAAACAGGGCTGGAGGTATAGCTCAGAAGTAGAATGCCCCTGGGTTCCATCCCTAGTACCATAAAAAAAAAAAAAAAAAAAAAAGATTGAGTTACCAGAACCATGTATTCCTAACAACATATCTTCTCAGTTCATGGAAACCCCACTGGCTTCAAAGCAGTCTTTCAATATGGAGCTCTGAGAGGGAAGACCAGTTGTTTCTAACTGCCTCGCAAACTTTGAACCATGTAGACAGACTGATGAGGTGTCATAAATGCCTAGATTCTGGTAAACACAGGTGACAAAGTGGTCATGAATCAACAGTTCTACAGTTTTTGGTTTTTTGGTACTGGGGACTAAATCCAGGGGTATTCTATCTTTGAGCTACATCCCAGCCCTATTTTATTTATTTATTTATTTATTTATTTATTTATTTTGGTGGTACTGGGGGTGGTACCCAGAGGCTTTCTACCTCCAGGCTATACTCCCAGACCCATTTTATATTTTATTTGGAAACAGGGTCTCACTAAGTTGCTGAGAGCCTCACTAAGTAGCTGAGGCTGGCTTCGAACCTGTGTGATCCTCCTGTCTCAGCCTCCCAAGTGCAGGGATTACAAGTGTGCGCCACCACGCCCGGCTTTATTTATTTTGAAACAGGGTCTCACTAAGTGGCGGAGGGCCTCACTAAGTAGCTAAGGCTGGTCTTGATCCTGTGATCTTCCTGGTTCAGCCTGCAAGTACTGGGGTTACAGGCATGCACCACTATGCCTGGATTTTTTCTTTTTCTTTTTTTTTTTTTCTTGCAGTATTAGGGATTGAACCCAGGGGCATTCTTTTTTTTTTTTTTTCGCGGTACTAGAGATGGAACCCAGGGGCATTCTACCTCCGAGCTACACCTCCAGCCCTGTTTTTTATTCTTTATTTTGAAACAGAGTCTCACTGAGTTGCAAAAGGCCTAAGTAGCTGAGGCTGGCCAGGAACCATGATCCTTCTGTCTCAGCCTCCCAAATGCTGGAATTACAAGCATGCGCCACCGCACCCAGCTTGGCATTCTAACTTTGAGCTACACCCAACCCTATTTTTCATTCTTTTTCAAACAGGGTCTCACTAGGTTGCTGAGGCTGACCACAAACCTAAGATCCTCCTGTCTCAGCCTCCCAAGTACTGGGATCATAAGTGTGTGCTACCATGCCCAGCTTTGTTTTTTGTTTTTTGAAAATACTTCTGGGAGGGTGAACAAAGTGGAAGGCCTGGTCAGTGAAACCCCAGTAAAGGTTCCAAGGTTTCTTACTGTTACCAAATGGCCCTAGGCCTAATGCAATGAAACTGGCCCTTTATTTTTTTTATTTTTTTGGCGGGTCTGGGGATGGAACCCAGGGGCATTCGACCTCTGAGCTACATCCCCAGCCCTGTTTTTTATTCTTTATTTTGAAACAGGGTCTCACTGAGTTGCGGAGGGCCTCACTAAGTAGCTGAGGCTGGCCATGAACCGCAATCCTCCGGTCTCAGCCTCCTGAATGCTAGGATTACAAGCGTGTGCCAACACACCAGGCTGAAACTGGCCCTTTAAACAAATACCCTGATACATCTGTTCAGCATCCTTGACATCTCATATAAATATCTGAGGCATGAACTTTGGAACCAGACATCTTGGGTGTAAATCCAGCTTTGCCATCTATTATCAGAAAATAATTAAACTCTAAAACTTCCCCTCATGTACAAATAAGGAAATATTTATAACCACTTCCCATAAAGTAGCTGTGAAAAGTACCTGCACCAGTCTAGTAGATGCTGTATAAATTATTTTCATTTCTTAATTATCTTACTGATTACCTTACCACAGTACTTGGGAGGCTGAGACAGGAGAATCACAGGTTCGAGGACAGCCTCAGCAAGCAGTGAGACTCTCATCAACCTAATGAGACCCTGTTTCAAAATAAAAATAAAGCCGGGCGTGGTGGCTCATGCTTGTAATCCCAGCATTTGGGAGGCTGAGACCTGGAGGATCACGGTTTGCGGACAGCCTCAGCTACTTAGTGAGGCCCTCTGCAACTCAGTGAGACCCGGTTTCAAAATAAAGAATAAAAAATAGGGCAGGGGGTGTACCTCAGAGGTCAAATGCCCCTGGGTTCCATCCCCAGACACGCAAAATAAATAAATAAATAAAAATAAATAAATAAATAAAAATAAAAAATAGGGCTGGGGATGTCACTATGAGGTAGAATACCACACACACACACACACACACACACACACACACACACACAATCTGATCAATGGAACCTCTGTGCTAGGTGGTTAGGGTCCTCATTGTTGTTCCTTCTAAGGAAGCTGATTCTCCAAGCTTTAAATAGAAGTGTGTGTGTGTGTGTGTGTGTGTGTGTGTGTGTGTGTGGTTCTGGAGATAGAACCAAGGGGCTTTCTACTTCCGACCTATATTCCCAGACCTATTTTATATTTTATTTGGAATCAGGGTCTCACTAAGTTGCTGAGAACCTCTCTAAATAGCTGAGGCTGACTTGAAACCTGTGCAATCCTCCTGTCTCAGCCTCCCAAGTACTAGGATTACAAGTGTGTGCCACCATGCCTGGCTTAAAGAGGGTGCTTTAACCTTTAGCTTGAGCCGCACCCTGGTTTGTTCTGGGATGACTTTCGCAGCATTTAGATATATTTATAAATAGGTGTGGTGGTCCATACCTATAATCCCAGTACTTGGGAGGCTGAAAGGAGGATCATAGGTTCAAGGTCAGCCTCACCAACTTAGCAAGACCCTCCACAACTTAGTGAGACCCTGTTTCAAAATTAAAAAAAAAAAAAAGCATGCTGGGCGTGGTGGCGCACGCTTGTAATCCCTGCACTTGGGAGGCGGAGACAGAAGGATCACATAGGTTCGAAGCCAGCTGCGCTGGCTTAAGAGACCTTGTTTCCAAATAAAATATAAAATAAGTCTGGGAGTGTAGTCAGGAGGTAGAAGGGTTTCCAGCAACCCCAGTACCACCAAAAAAAAGCAGGTGTGGTGGCACACACTTGTAATCCCAATACTTGGGAGGCTGAGACGGGAAGATCTGGGTTCCCAGCCAGCCTCAGCTACTTAGTGAGGCCCTCCCCAACTTAGTGAGACTCTGTTTCAAAATAAAAAAATAAAAAGCAGGGTGTGGCAGCACACGCTTGTAATCCCAGCATTTGGGAGGTTGAGACCAGAAGATCACGGTTCAAGGACAGCCTCAGTTACTTAGTGAGGCCCTTGGCAACCTAGTGAGGCCCAGTTTCAAAATAAAGAATAAAAACTAGGGCAAGGGGTGTAACTTGGAGGTAGAATCCCTCTGGGTTCAATCCCCAGTACTGCTAAAAAATTAAGAAGAAAGAAAGAAAAAAAGAAAGAAAGAGCGAGCAAGCAAGCAAGCGGGTTGGGGTTGGGCTCAGAGTTAGAATTCCCCTGGGTTTAATTCCCAGTACTGGAAAAGAAAAGAAAAAAAAGAATTTCTCCAGTAATAATGGTGGTCACAGTATCACACTCTTCTAGGGTGCAGTATGAGTGGAGAAGGTGGAGCACCCACATGGATCCTGGCACAGAGGTTCCTTACCTGAATCCAGGGATGGATATCCTCATCCACAAAACTGTCTACTTACGCGCATCTTTATGAGAAGAGCAATCAGCTTTCACCAGTCACTCAAAAGAGTCCAGCAATTCAAGAAAGGTGAAAGAACCACTAAATTGGGTATGGTAGCACACACTTGTAATCCGTGTACTTGGGAAGCTGAGACCGGAGGATCACAGCTTTGCTAGCAGCCTTGGTAATTTAGTGAGGCCCTCTACAACTTAGGGGGAAAAAAAAAACAAGTCAGGCATGGTGGCACATGCTTGTAATCCCAGTATTTGGGAGGCTGAGACCGGAGGATCGTGGTTCGGGGACAACCTCAGCTACTTAGTGAGGCCCTCTGCAACTCAGTGAGACCCGGTTTCAAAATAAAGAATATAAAATAGGGCTGGGGGTGGAGCTTGGAGGTAGAATGTCCCTGGCTCCATCCCCAGTACCGCAAAAAAAAAAAAAAAAAAAAAAAAAAGGGCTGAGGGAATAGCTCACAGGTAGAATGCTTCTGAGTTCAATCCCCAGCACCACACACCACACACATACCCACGCAAACACATATACACACACCCATGCACACATACCCATGCACACACATATACACACACCCATGCACACACACAAAGGAAAGAACCACTAGCCAGGTGTGATGGCACACACCAGTAATCCCAGTACTTGGGAGGCTAAGACAGGAGGATTACAGGTTCAAGGACAGCCTCAGCAACTTGGTGAGACCTCGTTTCAAAAATAAAAAAGGCTGGTGTATAACTAGAGGTAGAATGCCCCTAGGTTCAATCCAAGAAGGAAAGGAGGGAGAGACGAAGGGGAAGGGACCACTAGGACAACTGATGCTCAGCCATGGTGCCCCATCTGTATTTTTTGAATTGTGGATCTACCAGCCCTGTTTTTTACCCTTTCCCACCTCTTGACCCAGGCCCAGACACAAACAGGTTCCATGCCAGTGCTTCAAGTCACTTTCCGAATAACCAGTGGCTTAAAAAAAAATCTTTAATGGAATCTGTGCTCAAATAATGTTACAACAAAAATATACAGAATGTACACAATACAAAAATATTTAGAAACCAACATCGCAGCTCATGTTCTCTACTTACTCAAGTCCTCGGAGGGGCAGTTCGCTGTTGGGCAGTTTTTAAGGCAGAGAATCAGTGCTTTGCGGCCAGCTCTGGGAGCAACAGGAGTGAGGCCAGAACAGGATTCCATCGCACCTGGCAATCTGCATCATCTGCAAACCACTAGCCGCTGGAGGCCTGTGTGGGCTTGGTGAGCAACGGCTCCTCTAATGCTCTGGGCAAGAGTGGTTCTCATGGAAACTGACAGTCCCATTAGCTGGCAAAAGAGCCTCATTAGGGAGCTTCTCCTAATTAAAAAACGCATGATGAATGGTGTCATTAAAGTGAAATCTCTCCTTTGAAGGGCTGTTTTCCCTTCTCGGTTTCTGTGATTCCTCTCCCGTTTAAGGAGCAAGCCCCGTCATGGCTGCTGTTTGGGGATTCCCCAGCCTTCCCTGTGTCCTGGGGATGAAAGCCTGACCTCCACCGCCTGAAGATTTACCTTGCCCTCTGCTCCCAGCATCCTGGCGAGTAGCCTTTGGAGAGGAAGGCAGGAGGCGGGGAGGAGGTTGGGTGGATGAGAGCTCCTGGGAGGGTGGGGGAACAGGAGCAGGGGCACCTGGGAGGAGGCCAGATGCCAAAAGTAAACATGCCTGGGTCCTGGGCCCTGCTTGGGAGTGATGCTGAGAGGTGGTTGAGGAGGTGGGCGTGCTGACAGGGAGCAGCTGGGGCTCAGGTGTGGACGGGATGCCCAGGGAAAGTGCCAGACCTCAAGAGGGCAGGCTTAATGGGGTGAGAGGCGGATATTTCCCTTCCCAAGAACAGCTGAAGTCTTGAAGGAACTGAACACTTCTCTGAGGTCTTTTTTTGTATGTGTATATGGCACTGGGGATGGAACCCAGGGGCATTCTACCTCTGAGCTACACCCCGACCCTATTTTATCCTTTATTTTTTTATTTTTATTTTTTGGTGGCACTGGGGTTCCTGGAAACCCTTCTACCTCCAGGCTACACTCCCAGACACCTATTTTTTATATTTTTGTTTGGAAACAGGGTCTCAAGCCAGCAAGGCTGGCTTCGAACCTGCGAGATCCTCCTGTCTGACCTCCCAAGTGCAGGGATTACAAGCGTGCATCACCACGCCCAGCATCTTATCCTTTATTTTAAAACAGGGTGTCACTAAGTTGCGGAGGGCTAAGTAGCTGAGGCTGGCCACGATCCTGGGATCCGCCTGTCTCAGCCTCCCAAGTACTGGAATTAAAGTGTGTGCCACCACTTCCAGCTTTCTCTGAGGTCTTTCTAGTCTTCTAGTTCACTGCCTTCTCTCCCCACTCTAGCCACACCTGATGAAGATGAGGGAGCGATTCTGCTAGCTCCAGTCATCCCAGCAGCCCAGGTGCCAGGATGAGTCTAGAGTGGAAGCCTGGCCTCCTTCAAGGAACCAGCCGTGTCCGCCCTCCTGAGGGGACAGTACCTCTCAGGCGTGTATGGCTTTAGTCCATGGCAGAGGCAGCCAAGTCTTGGCCCCTCTGGTCTTCACCCAAGTCCTCTCAGCCATGGCTCCACTACTTCAGTGTCTTCTAAGAGATGGGCTCTTCCATTTACACTCCTGTCTCACTAGGGCAGAGAACACAGGCAGAGCACAGAGAAGATGCTCTGGGCCGGCACAGCTCAGCTATAGTGGCCCGCAGCCCCAGGTGGACATCCTCAGCTCAGCGTTGGCACAAGTATAGGATGGCCTTGGGACCCACACACTGGGGACCAGGACAGTCTAAATAGTGCTCGGTAAAAATGTGGAAGAGTTTGGCTTGGGCAAGGCAGACGCTGCCCATTTCCATGTAATCACTGGGACAAGCCACCCAAGACCCCCAAACATGTCACTTGCTGACCTGACGCTGCACCTCACTCCACAGTGCTGGGCACAGGCTGGTGGGAGGCAGTTCCCACGCCCTGCCCTGTTCCTCATGGCCCACCCCTCTGTCTCCAGGCCTGGAGGGCTTTGTCCTTCTGGATTGTCAGGGCTCGAGTTCCAGAAGTATATAAAAGGAATGACAGATTTTGGCCAAGCTCACCCCCGCCCCTTGCGTCCTCTGCTCGGGGCTTGCTGCCAGTGCAGGCCTCAGAGGGATGTTCCCTCCTGGAGGGGCAGAGGCCAGGCTTCCCCTCCAGGCTCCTGGTGCCAGTGGTGGTGGGGTCTGTGGGGATGGGAATGGGGTGAGGTCATTCCCACAACCTCATTTTCCCGCCTGTGAAGTTGGGGTAAGGGGATTTCCTAACCTCCAGTACTTTCCTGGCTTTGAGCATCGGAATCTCAGGGTGCTCTCTCCAAGGACACACGTCCAAGCTCCCAACAATTCTTCTTGGGGGCAAAGAGAATTCCTTCTACTGCAGCCACCTGACTCAAGCGGGCACATGGGCTCAATATTCCTGCACCTTCAAAGAGTCTCTTTCGCATCATAAAAGAATCTCTTCTAAGGGAGGCAAAACAGGACATTTTTGGGTATGAAAACCGTTTCAGGAGGAAACAGGAGCAGAGCCTGATTGAGTTTCTGCTCCATGTTTCAGGGGTCTCCCTCCGGCAGGGACAGCCTTCCCGCTGCTCAGTGGTGTCCAGGGCAGTGTCTGGAAAGGTCAGAAGATGGGGAAGGAGGAAGCAAGCTCTGCTCAACACAGGGGCACTCAGCAACCACAGCATGGCTCCCCCAGCCCGTCTCTTACAGATGTCTGTATGTGCCTGTGCCCCACACGCTTCCTCTGCAGGCTCCAAATTGCTTGACGTCATCTTCCCCATCACATGTACACGCTCACACATGCGTGCATGCACACACACAGTCTCCATGTCCAAATGAGAGGCACAAAGTAGGGCCAGGAGTGGAAAGGAAGTGACCAGGCCGTGGAAGGGAAGACAAGACCCTGAAGACGAGGCAGGAACAGATGAAGGGGAAGGCAAAGCCTCAAATGGTCCTGGGCCTTCCCCTAGGGAACTGTGTCCGAAGTTTATCCCCCTGACTTGGCTCCGCCTCACTAGTCTCCCAGGGCAAGCCTACAGCACCTCCTTCCTCTGCCCAGCCCAAGTCCTAGAGGCCATGCCCCAGTGCCCACTGGTAGACCCAGGAGGGCATCCTAGGGTTGCCCAGGTCAAAGTCAGCACGCCACCGGCAGGCCCTCTCCTCTCCCCAGAGGTCGACTCAGCTACAGAGGGCACACTGCCTGGCCGCAGCAACCCCCAGCCTTCCTTAGGGCCTCTCCCGGAGGGGAAGAGGGAGAAGGCTGCCGCTCCGTCTGTGGCAGGGAGCCACGGGGACACCACTCTCACCCTGTCCCAGGCCCTCGCCCTGGCCCGATGTCATCAGAAGTACCCAGAAAAAGTGGCAGCAGCCACATCCGGCCCTGCCACCAGTGCAGCGGAGAAAAGAGCCCCCTAAACACAAACAGCACGGCGTCCCAGAGTCTCCATCCTCCCTGCCTGGCCTCCCTGAGCTGGTGATGAGCAGAGACACAGGAGCTCCTTCTGCATGCTGATCCTCCCGCCCCGCTCTGTCCTCCAGCCCCTTAGGGGGGTGGCGGCAACTTCAAGTCCAGCAGGGTATAGGCGAAAATGTTCCAGAAGACGGCGAACAGCACAAAGATGGTATACATGCCCACAAATATCCACCACAGCGACTGGTCTTGCAGCCTCTGCTCGTAGTTCCTCAGGACCACCACACCCAGGGTGATGCCCACGGCCACGCCACCCAAGTGTGCCACGAAGCTCGGGTGCGGGCACGGGGGATAAGCCGACGGGTGGAAGCGGAGCCACACGGCCCGCCCGAACTCCATGCTCACTGCAAAGGAGGAAGGTAGAGAAGTCACAGGAGGGTCCTGGGTGGGGCTGGGAGAGCCCTGGCACTCTAGCCAGCCATTAATTCACTCCCTGTCATGAGGCCAAGGACCATCCATGCACCGGAGACACAGTAATCAAGGAAGATAAAACTGTTTTCCCAGAGCTTACAGGCCCTGGCGAACAACCAGTGAACAATTAAATGCATAAGACACTTTCGTCAAGATATTCATCTATGGGGAGAAAATGGATGATGTAAAATCAATGGCAGGCATGAGGAGGGGACTCTCTGGGGAATCAGATAGGACCTCCCTCAGCAGGCAACCCTGGAGCTGCGATCCACTCAGCAAGCGGGGCCTCACCAGGGGAAGACCTTGAAGAAGGGCATTCTTAGCAGAGGGCATCACGGCTTATGTGGGAGCCCAAAGGCCCTCACACCTCCGTGGTCATGCTGAGTCTTGGCGGCTCAGTTTCCCCAGCCGTTCTTCTGTATAAAGTCTCAGCCCCAGTGTACAAGGCTGCAGTAGTGTAACACTGCTAACAACTTCAGTGTGTTCCTAGCAATGTTGTCATGAGAAAATTATGAGAAAATCCCCACTATGAGAAAATCCCCAGAACCAGTGCTTTTATGATTGGAGGAAGGAATGTAGGGGCCAAGAGCAAAGAAGGAGTGGAAATCAACAATCCCAACCCTACCCCTACCCCACGCATTCCAGGAATCTCTCCCTTAACAGTTCTGAGATGCCACCTTCTGCTCTCCAGTCCTTCCTTCTTGGGGCAACTTTTTAGGTTAGCCAGTCAAATAGGATGCAGTCTCTTTTTGGGGAGTACTGGGGCTTGAACCCAGGAGTACTCTACCTCTGAGTTATACCCAAAACTCTTTTATTAAGCCGGACACGGTGGCAGATGCTTGTGATCCCAGCATTCGGGAGGCTGAGACAGGAGGATCTGGGTTCACGCCAGCCTCAGCTACTTAATGAGGCCCTTTGCAACCCAGTGAGACCCTGTTTCAAAATAAAGACTAAAATACAGGGCTGGAGGTGCTCAGACATGGAATCCCCCTGGGCTCCATTCCCAGTAGTGCAAAAAAAAAAAAAAAAATCTGGGAGTGTAAGAAGCCTGGACGTAGAAGGGTTCCATCCCCAGTACCACCAAAAACAAACAAACAAACAAACAAATAAATAAATCAATAAGCTGGGTGTGGTGGCGCACGCTTGTAATCACCACGCTTGGGAGGCAGAGACAGGAGGATAGTGCAGGTTCGAAGCCAGCTGCGCTGGCTTAAGAGACCCTGTTTCCAAAAAATAAAAAAGTATAAAATAGGTCTGGGAGTGTAGCCCGGAGGTAGAAGGACTTCCAGGAACCCCAGTACCACCAAACAAACAAACAAAATGGAAACACAAATGTTGTTTTTCCTATAACATTGCTGAGGCTGGCCTCATATCTATGATCTTCATGTCTCAGCCCTCCAAGTACTGGGATTACAGGTGTGTGCCATCATGCCTGGCTGGGACAAAGTCTCAAAAGGATGACCTCTGGGCAACTATACCTTCTCATTCCCAATACCAAAGAAACACTGTGGGTAGGTATTGGTAACCCCATTTGACAGAGGAGACCAGGGCAAATCTGACAGGTTGAAAAACAGCCCTTGAGGAGCCTTGAGGATTTTTCACTTGTTCTGTTACCATGTCATTACCCAGTGTGCCACTCTCCACGTAGCCACTCCAGGGGTATCAGCACTTCCAGGGACCGTTGCAGTCCCCTTGGGGACTGCCGGAGCTTCTGCACTGGGCCCTGCAACTCCACCGATGGCCGACAGGTGGTAGAAGAGGAGCAGCCAGGCACTGACAAACTGCTCCCCTCCCTGCCCAGGGCCCAGGCAGCTTCCTGCCTCTGATTATCAGGTTTCAGAAACAATGGTTCCCAATTCCAAAAGGGCGTTTGAGTTTTCATAATGTTTAGATTTTTCTTGTGTATTATAGTAGCCGAGGCTGTCCACAAACTGCAGGATCCTGCAGTCTCCGCCTTCCAAATGCTGGGATTACAAGCGTGCGCCATCATGCCTGGCTTTCATTTTCATGTTGAAACATGGTCTTGCTAAGTTGATGAGAATCTCACTACCCCCTGAGGCTGTTTTCAAACCTACAATCCTCCTGCCTCAGCCTCCCAAGTACTGAGATTACAGACGTGAGCTACCACTTTCCTTCTTTGGAAGCAGATCAAAAGTACAGTCTGAGCAGCCACAAAAGCAATCCTTGCTCCTGCCCCATCCTGGTTCAGTCCGAGGGGTTTAAGGCTGGAGGGTTTGCTCTGGAATTAGAGATCCTCCAACTCATCCTGGAAACTGAGATCGATCCGAAGGCCCCTCAGGAGGTGAGGGCAGGCCCAGCCTCCTGAAGGCCATGTGGCAAGGGGCAAGGTTGCCGAGGTGGGTGGAGGGGAGCCCTGGTGGGCCTGAGCCCCGGCTGAGTTCATTCTGCCTCCTTTCTCCGGGCATCACATAGCAGGGCGCTCACCCAGGCTGATGGAGCCAAGGGGGCTCACTGTCCAGCCTGGCCGCTGTGTGGGGCACGAGATGGCACAGGCTGGCTCTGAATTTTGACCTGGGTTACCTTTCACAAAAAGTTCATTCTGAAGTGTTCCTGCCTGTGGATTATACTTAAGTGACAGGCATGTTCTGAAACTGAAGGAGTGAAGCTGTGTTTTCTCTTCTCTTTTCCCACCTTCACTCCCCCCCCCCCCCGGGGATTAAACTCGGGGGTATTTTACCTCTAAGCTACAACCCAAAATAATATTCTTTTATTTTGAAACAGGGTCTCACTAAATTGCAGAGGCTGGCCATGAACCTGTGATCCTCCTTTCTCAGCCTCCCAAGTGAGGCCTGCACCTCACCCAGCTCAATATGCATACTGGGCTCCCTGACTTTCACAATGGATCTGAAAGGAGTGATATCCCAGCAGACATGGAGTTGATAAGCTATGACTCAAAGGTCACGAAGTTATTTTTCTTGATTCGGGTTCTGAATTTTTTTTTCAGGGATTGAACCCAGGGGCATTCTATCTCTGAGCCACACCACCAGCACTTTTTAGTTTTTACTTTGGAACAGGATCTCAATAAGTTGCTGGGGCTAGCCTGAAACTTGCAATCCTCCTGACTCTGCCTCAACTACTAGAATCACAGGCAGGTGCACAGCGCCCAGCTCATGGTTTATATCCTTAAATAGATCAATAGTTGGGCATAGAGGTAAACATGTGCAATCCCAGTATTTGGGAGGCCGAGACAGGAGGCTCTCAGGTTCAAAGACAGCCTCAGCAAGTAGTGAGACTCTCAGCAACTTAGCAAGACCCTGTTTCAAAATAAAGAATAAAAAAAATTGGGCAAGGGGTGTAGCTCTGAGGTCAAATGCCTCTGGGTTTCATCCCCAGACCCCCCACACACACACAAAAAAATAGCTGGGCATGATGGTGCATGTCTTTAGTCTCAAAGACGAGGATCAAAGGTTTGAGAACAGCCTCAGCAAGTAGTGAAAATCTCATCAAAATAACAAGACCCTGCTTCAAAATAATGAATAAGCCGGGTGTGGTGGTGCACACTTGTAATCCCAGCATTTGGGAGGCTGAGACAGGAGGATCAGGGTTTGCGGACACCTCAGCTACTTAGTGAGGCCCTCTGCAACTCAGTGAGACCTTGTTTCAAAATAAAGAATAAAGTTGGATATGGTGGCACACACTTGTAATCCCAGCATTTGGGAGGCTGAGACAGGAGGATCACAGTTCGAGGACAGCCTTAGCTACTATTTAGTGAGGCCCTTTGCAACTCAGACCCTGTTTCAAAATAAAACATAAAAAATAGGGCTGGGGGTGTAGCTCAGAGGTAAAATGCCCCTGGTTCCATCTGCATACCACACACACACACACACACACACACACACTAAAAAATATAGGGCTGGGGGTGTAGCTCAGAGGTAGAATGCCCCTGTTTTCCATCCCAGTACTACAGAAACAAAAACAAAAACAAAATAAAGAATAAAAAAAAAAATAGGACTTGGGGGGTTCAATCCCTGGTACTGGGGAAAAAAAAAAGATTAAGAATATAGTCATGCTGGGCGTGGTGGCACACTCTTGTAATCCCAGCATTCAGGAGGCTGAGACCAGAGGATCGCGGTTTGCAGACAGCCTCAGCTACTTAGTGAGGTCCTCTGCAACTCAGTGAGACCCGGTTTCAAAATAAAGAATAAAAAATAGGGCAGGGGGTGTAGCTCAGAGGTCGAATGCCCCTGGGTTCCATCCCCAGACCCGCAAAAAAAAAAAAAAAAAAAAAAAAGC
The DNA here is from genome assembly GCF_963383645.1 of Muscardinus avellanarius. NCBI lineage: Eukaryota > Metazoa > Chordata > Mammalia > Rodentia > Gliridae > Muscardinus > Muscardinus avellanarius. The sequence goes on along the minus strand of NC_137802.1, from coordinate 28,623,265 downwards.
ATATAGTCAAGTGTGATGGCACATACCTATAAACCCAGTTTGAGACAGGAGGATCAGTGAGTGCAGAGGGAGAATACCCCTGGGTTCAACCCCAGTACCCATCCCCCCAAAAAAGCTGAAGAATAAGAGCCGCGCAGAGGGCCCGGCTTTCTCACACCCTGCCTTGGTGCGTTACTGTCGGCCCTTAGTATTTTTTTTCCTTGACCACAAGCTGCCGATAGACAGGGACTGTGCCAGGCTGCATCCCTAGGGCCTGGCACCAGGCTTTCTCCCTGCCCGCCCCGTCAGTACTTACTGCAGATCAAGGCCACAGCCATCCGCAGCAGCTTGAACTGGCACTTCATGCCCGACCAATTCTAGAGAAAGAGGAGAGTTCCATTAGCTGCAGGTCAGGCTCCTCTGCAGGTGTGCTTCACGTAAGAACACCCGACATTTAAAGAAATCACCTCGAGGAATGAGAAAGTTACGGTTTAATAGCAAAACACACAAGCATGATTTTGAGATTCTGGGCAATGGAAATTTATCCCGGTCATAAATCATAAAAGCCTTTTTTTTCTTTTCTTGTGGTGCCGGGGTTTGAACTTAGGGTCATTCTACCTCTGAGCTATACACCCAGCCATATATGTGTGTGTGTGTGTGTGTGTGTGTGTGTGTGTGTGTGTGTGTGTGTATGTGTGTGTTACTGGGAATAGAACCCAGGGCCTTCTACCTCCCGGCTACACTCTAGCCCTGTTTTTTATTTGTTTTGTTTTGTATTTTTAAGGGTCTGGGGATGGAACCCAGGGGCATTCGACCTCCAAGATATAACCCTTGTCCTGTTTTTTATTTTGAAACAGGGTCTCACTGAGTTGCAGAGGGCCTCACTAAGTACCTGAGGTTGTCCGCAAACCATGATCCTCTGGTCTCAGCCTCCTGAATGCTGGGATTACAAGTGTGCACCACCACGCTTGGTTTCTAGCTTTGTTTTATTATTATTTTATTTTATTTTTGCAGGGTTCCACTGGGGGTGGAATTCAGGGGCATGGCATTCTACCTCTGAGAGACACCCCTACCCCTATTTTTTATTCTTTATTTTGAAACAGGGTCTCACTGAGTTTCAAAGGGCCTCACTAAGTAGCTGAGGCTGTCTCCGAACTGTGATCCTCCTGTCAATCCTCCTGTCTCAGTCTCCCAAATGCTGAAATTACAAGCATTTGCCGCCATGCCCGGCTTATTATTTTTTTTAACAGATTTATTTTGTTTTATTTTATTTGGTGGTACTGGGGGGTAGAATTCAGGGGCTTTCTACCTCTGGGCTAAACTCCCAGACCTATTTTATATTTTATTTGGAAACAGGGTCTAAGTTGCTGAGAACCTTGCTAAGTAGTTGAGGCTGGCTTCGAACCTGTGTGATCCTCCTGTCTCAGCCTCTCAAGCGTGGGGATTACAAGCATGTACCACCATGCCCGGCTTATTTTTTATTTAGAAACAGGGTCTCACTGAGTTACTGAAAGCCTCACTGAGGCTCTCCTGTCTCAGCCTCCCAAGTACTGGGATTACAAGTGTGTACAACAAAGTCCCAGCTCATAAAAGCTTTTGAGCTGTACTAGCAAAAACTGCCTCTGTAACAGGCAGAAAGCCAGTATTTAGGGAGAAGCAAGTCCCTGTCCTTCTCTCCAGACAGCACGTGAGAGTGGTGTCGACTGTGCCTGGGAACACGCCAGCAGAGTCAAAGTGGAGCTGTCAGAGCCCGGCACGGTGATACTCTTCTGCAATTTCAGTACTTGGGAGGCTGAGGCAGGAGGATTAGAGCTGGGTGTGGTGGCGCACACTCGTAATCCCAGCATTCGGGAGGCTGAGATAGGAGGATCATGGTTCATAGACAGGCCTCAGGTACTTAGTGAGGCCCTGTTTCAAAATAAAGAATAAAAAATAGGGCTAGGGTTAGCCAGGCGTGGTGGCGCACGCTTGTAATTCCCGCGCTTGGGAGGCGGAGATAGGAGGATCACGCAGGTTTGAAGCCAGCTGTGCTGGCTTAGGAGACCCTGTTTCCAAATAAAAATATAAAATAGGTCTGGGAGTGTAGCCCGGAGGTAGAAGGGCTTCCAGGAACACCAGTACCACACACACACACACACACACACACACACACACACACACACACACACACAAAATAGGGCTAGGGTTGTATCTTAGGGTAGAATGTCCCTAGGTTCCATCCCCAGTTTAAAAAAAAAAAAAAAAAAAGATTAGCGATTTGGGTTTGGTAGCAAACGCTTGTAATCCCAGCATTTGAAAGGCTGAAACAGGAGGATTGCAGTTCACAGAAAGCCTTAGCTACTTAGTGAGGCTCTTTGCAACTCAGTGAGACCCTGTTTCAAAAGAAAGAATAAGCCAGGTGTGGCAGTGCACGCTTGTAATCCCAGCACTTGGGAGGCTGAGACAGGAGGATCGCACAGGTTCGAGGCCAGTCTCAGCTACTGAGTGAGGTACTCAGCAACTTAGTGAGACCCTGTTTCCAAATAAAATATAAAATAGGTCTAAGAGTATAACCTGGAGGTAGAAAAGCCTCTGGGTTCTACCCCCAGTGCCACAAAAAGAAAGAAGAAAGAGAAAGGAAGAAAGGAAGGAAGGAAGAAAGGAAAGAAGGAAAAGAAAAAAAGGGCTGGGGGTGTCACTTGGAGGTAGAATGCCTCTGGGTTCCATCCACAGTACTGAAAAAACAAAAACAAAAATATAAAAAAAGGGGATGGGGTATAGTTTGGAGGTAGGATGCCTCTGGGTTCAATCTCCAGGTTTTTTTTTCCTAAAGCAGAACCATCAGGATGATAAAGAAAGAAAAAAAACCCCAAATACTGCCTATCTAGAAGGACTTTTTGTGTGTGTGTGGTTGTAAGGATTGAACCCAGGGGCATCATACCTCCAAGCTACACTCTCAGCCCTTTTTATTTTTTGTTTTGAAACAGGGTCTTGCCAGGTTGCTATGTTGGTGAGGCTGTCCTCAAACCTGTGATCCTCCTGTCTCAGCTTCCCAAGTACTGGGATTACAATGCTTGTGCCACCACACCTGGCTCTAAATTTCCATTTCTAATAGGCAGAACTATCTAAAGATGGAATGGTCCAGCCGGGCATGGTAGCACACACTTGTAATCCCAGTACTTGGGAGGCTGAAAAGGAAGGATCAAAGATTCGCGGCCAGCCTTAGCAACTGCTGAGGCCCCCCACAACTTAGTGAGACCCTGTTTCAAAATAAAAGAACAAAACTGGGCTGGGAGTGTAACTCAGAGGTAAAATGCCTCTGAGTTCCACCTCCAGTACCACCAAAAAGAAAAAAAAAATGCAATGATCTATGGGGGGAGCAGTGGGTTTCCCACCAGTTTGGTTTTGAAAAGGGACTTCTTATCACTCAAAGAATCTCTAGAGGAGGATGAGGCGTCTGGAAGGGGGGCCAGATGGTCTCCAAACCTGTCGTTCTCTCCCCTCAGAAAAACTCTGAACCTCCAAAGCAGATAAACAGGGTACAATTATTCACCTTACAAAAGGATTTTTCCGTTTACAAAAGGCTTCGCCACAGGACTCCTTTGAGGGGCCCTTGGCCCCGCTGTTTCTTAGCCTGGCTCCATTTGCACAGATGCCACGCACACCACACGCACCAGCCCCGGGGAGGAGAGGACTTCTGTGCCCTCCTGCCCACCACCATTCTGTCTCGATGAGCGCCCCAGGCCCCGCTCTGGGCACAACTGGCACCTTGAGGTCGCAGCAACATCTGTTAACTTCACAGAGGCCCTGAACACTGGCACCACAGTAGGATGACACGGGGAAGCTGCCAGAAGGAGGGCCACGTCCACGCAGCAGCAGCTCCGTGCCCACCTCCTCCCTCTTCCCATTTTTCTTTGCTGACCAAAAAGACCTTCTTCCTCAAAGACGGGGGTGGCAGCATGTGGCCCCTCTCCAGGTAGACAGTCTAATCTTCGCTAGCTGCCGTGTTCTATACTAGGAAGCAGATGGCGAGATAACACTGTCCCCTGCTGCTGTCTGCCCACAGGGGGCCCCTGCCTAGAAGCCGGAGCAAAGTGGGCCCATAGCTAACTCTAGCAGCACAAGGGTGGTGGGTGCCGCAAGCAGCCCCTCTCCAGGCTGGAGTCTTCAGAGTGTGGGGCACTGGGGACCACCTGGAGAGCGGCCCTCCCCTCCAGAGGGGGCGCCTGTGGCCTAGTAGCCAAAAGCTCTCCAGCCCCTGGGAAGAAAAGCTTGGCATCTCTGATCGCTGAGAAGCTCTTCTTGACGTTGATCTCTAGGCTGGAGCTCCTGTTCGGTGCACTCATGGTCTTGTTTCTTTTGTTTTTATTTTTTGTGGCACTGGGGAGAGAACCCAGGAGCATTCTATCTCTAAACTATACCCCTGACCTATTTTCTTTTATTATTTTTGTGTGTGTGGTACTGAGGGTGGAACCCAGGGGCTTTTCTACCTCCGGGCTATACTCCCAGACCTATTTTATACTTTTTTTGGAAACAGGGTCTCACTAAGTTGCTGAGAGCCTAAGTAGCTGAGGCTGGCTTCGAACATGTGTGATTCTCCTGTCTCAGCCTCCCAAGCACTGGGATTACAAGCGTTCACCACCACACCCGGCCCTATTTTATTTTTTGAAACAGGGTTTGTCTAGATTGATGAGAGTTTCACTACTTGCCAAGGCTGTCCTTGAATCTGCATTCCTGTCTCAGCTTCCCAAGTACTGGGATTACAGCTGTGCACCACCACACAAGGCTCTCTTTTTTTTTTTGAGACTGGTATCACTATGTTGTCTAGGTTGGTCTCAAACCCTTAGGTTTAAGTGATCTTCTTGCCTCAGTCCCCTGAAGATATGGGACTTGTAATTGAGAGGCTGAGACAGGCAGAATCCAGGTTCAAAGCCAGCCTCAGCAGCTTAGTGAGGCCCTCCACAACTTAGTGAGACCTTTTTCAAAATAAAAAATAAAATAGTAGTTGGCTATGGTGGCAGAAGCTTGTAATCCCAGTAATTGGGAGGCTGAGACAGGAGGATCACAGGTTCATAGCCAGCCTCAGCTACTTAGTGAGGCCTGTTTCAAAGTAAAGAATGAAAAACAGGACTGGGGGTGTAGCTTGGAAGTAGGGTGCCCTTGGGTTCAATCCCTAGTACCACACACACAAAAAAAGATATAAAAAATAAAGCAGGGCAAGGGTGTATTTTGAAGGTAGAATGCCTTTGGGTTCAATCCCCAGTACCAAAAACAAAACAAAACAAGAAATACCCCTAAAACTGAGACCTATGTTCATAACAGCAATATTCACAAAAGCTAAAAGGTATAGCAACGGAGGTGTCCAGGGATTGATGAATGAATATACAAACTATGACACACACACACACACACACACACACACACACACACACACACACACCATACCACAGAAGCCCTTCTACCTCCGGGCTACACTCCCAGACCTATTTTTGCATTTTTATTTGGAAACAGGGTCTCCTAAGCCAGCTCGCGGGGCTGGCTTCGAACCTGCGCGATCCTCCTGTCTCTGCCTCCCAAGCGCGGGGATGACAAGCGTGCGCCACCACACCCGGCATATTATCAGTTTTAAAAAGGGAATTTTAACGAATGCTACAATATGGATAAACCTTGATGTTTCTGCCTCCAAGCTATATCCTCAGCCGTTTTTTTGGGGAGATGGGTACTGGGAATGGAACGCAGGGGCATTCTACCTCCAAGTTGCACTCCCTGCCCTATTTTTTATTCTTTATTTTGAAACCAAGTATCACTGAGTTGCAGAGGGCCTCACTAAGTAGCTGAGGCTGTCCGCGAACCGTGATCCTCCAGTTTCAGCCTCCCGAATGCTGGGATTACAAGCGTGTGCCACCACGCCCGGATACCCTTTGTATTTTTTAAACTTGAAATAGGATGTTATTGAATCACTGAAGATGGCTTCAAAACTGAGATCCTCCCATCTCAGCCTTTCAAGTACTGAAATTATAGCCATGGGCCACCCTACCCAGCAAGACTAAGTCAAACTCACAGAGACAGAAAGCTGGTGATTGTCAGGGGCTGGGGGAAGAGGCCATGAGGGGTTAATTGGTAGAGTTTCAGTTTGGGAGGATGAAAAACTTTTAGACACAGGATGGTGGTGGTGGCCACACAATAGTGTGAATGAACTTAATGCCACTGAATCATACCTTAAAGTGGCTATGGTGGCAAATTTTGTGCATTTACCATAACTGCAAACAGAAGAAGCACAGATACTTCTATAATATCCCTTTTTTAAAAAAGCTTTCTGAGGCCGGCCGTGGTGGCATATGCTTGTAATCCCAGAATTTGGGAGGCTGAGACCAGAGAATTGCGGTTCATGGAGAGCCTCAGCTACTTAGACCCTTCACAACTCAGTGAGACCCTGTTTCAAAAATAAAAAGACTAGCCAGGTGTAGTGGCGCACGCCTGTAATCCCCGCACTTGGGAGGCTGAGACAGGAGGATCTCACAGGTTCAAAGCCAGCCTCAGCTACTTAGTGTGGCTCTCAGTAACTTAATGAGACCCTGTTTCCAAATAAAGTATAAAATAGGTCTAGGAGTGTAGCTCAGAGGTAGAAAAGCCCCTGGGTTCCACTCCCAGTACCACACTATATAAATAAATAAATAAATATTAAAAAATAAAAAAGACTAAAAACTAGGGCTGGGAGTAAAGCTCAAAGGTAGAATGCCTCTGGGTTCTACTTTTAGTACTGCAGAAAGAGAGAAAGAAAGAAAAGAAAGAAAGAAAGAAAGGAAGGAAGAAAGAAAGAAAGAAAGAAACTAAAAATAGGGCTGGGGGTATAGCGTGGAGGTACAATTTCCCCGGGTTTCATCCCCAGTACCACACACACAAAAAAAAACTTTCTGAATATCTTATCTATAGACTGTCTCTCGCTATGTCCCAGTGATAAAATCAAGCAAAGTTAGAAGGTCTCCTTGGCTCCCCTTTAGCTGAGGTCCCCTGACTCCATGATCTTTCAGGGTCCGCTTAGGGATCAATCTTTAAAGGCACCATCAAGGCTGAGTGTTGCAGTACCTGCCTGTAATCCTAGTCCTTGGGAGGCTGAGACAGGAGGCTCACAAGTTCAAAGCCAGCTTCAGCAACTTAGCAAGGCTCTCAGCAACTTAGTGAGACCTTGTTTCCAAATAAAAATTAAAATAGGGCTGGGGATGTAGCCTGAATGTAGAATGTCCCTGGGTTCAATCCCCAGCACCACACACACACATACAAAGCACCATCAATATTCCTGGTCTGGTCAGGTGTGCTGGTGCATGTCTATAATCCCAGTACTTGGGAGAGTGCAACAATAGAATCAAGGTTTTAGACCAGCCTCCACAACTTAGCAAGACCCTGTTTCAAAATTGAAAAGAGGCTGAGCATTTGGCTCGGAGGTAGAAAGCCCTGGGTTCAATTCCGTGCTTCCCCCTCAATATGTATGTATGTGTACATATATATGTATGTTTGTGTATATATATTTCCCCCTGCTCAGAATTCCTTTTTCTCCAGTGTCCTCATTTGTGAATTGGAGATCACAATAGCACCTGTGTCAATTACCTGTCTCCTCAGGTAGGTATAAGCATGAAATGAATTAACATGCATAAAGCACTAACAACTGGCCAGAGGGCAGGCATTGTATAAATGTCTGCTATTAGTATTCAGACCTGAAGCAAAGTGACCTTAACATTTTGAAATCAGGATGACCTTGGACAGAGCAGGTGGTGGGCTTCCCATTTCCCACAGTGTTCCCGGGCAGCCTCGGGAGTTTACAGCGCCTGCCGGGCCCCTGCCAGAAACACTGGACTGATCCAGTCCTCTGCCTTGACCTTTAGGGAAGAAGAAACTGAGGATGGAGAGAGGCTAGTCCAAGGTCCTGGTGAGTTAACGGCAAGCAGATGGGGTTCCCAGTGCAGGGCTACATCCACCACACCTCAGAGATGGGGTCGCACTGCATCCACTCACGCTCTGGGATCTAGCCGCCCACCCCCAAACTGAGCGAATGCCAGGAAGTGACCCATCTCCCAGCAGCTAACTAGAATAACACCCCTGGAGGAAAGAGATGACATTCCCTCAACCCTCCCACCCCGACCTGTTATTCCTCCAATAAAACAATTGCAATGAAACACCAGGAGAGAAGAAAAAACTCACATAGCTGGCACTGCTGCTGCTATAAAGGAGGAATCACCTGTGGCCCCTGGGAACACAAACCTTTTCCCAGTCCTTTAATTTCATTCTCTCCCAGAGCCACACAGGGTGAGGTAGTAACTCAACAACAGCAAAGAGAGGGCCAACTAGTCACTTGTGCCCCAGTTCACCCAACCCCGGAGCAGCTCAGAGGCAGGGGGCGTGGCTGAGTAGTAGAGGGCTTGCCAGGCCTGCGTGAGGCCCTGGGTCCCAGCCCCATCCAGCACTGCCAAAAACAAACAAACAAAAAAGCACAGGGGTGGAAACCAGGCAGGGAGCTCCATTCCATTAAAGCTTTATACATCCCTGGCAGAAACAGTTTCTTATCAAATGACTTCAAGAAAAACCAGCCGAGGAAACATGAAAGCATGGCATAGATAAATCAGGGAGCAATTATCTGTCCTGCAAAAGGAATTTCACTTTTAAACATAAACCTTAGAATAGAATCGTGCGTCTTTCAAACAACTCTCTTTCCTTGTGCCTTGATAATATTGGTCCAATTTGCAAAAATTCAGATCTCAAATGTTTTAGAAAAACATCTGACACAATGAGCAAAGTGCAAGTAAATATCTTGTATATTTAAAAAGTGTAACTCTGGCCTCTGGGCCTGAGCAGAGGGCAATTAATAAATTATTCAATGAGGAGGTAGCTTTTTATATTCCTAACGTTTAAAATGAGAAGCCTTGATGGCAGGTGGCTTTTTTTTTTTTTTTTTGCAACCCAGATCTTTCGTTGAAATATTTGATTAATTCTTTGATGTAAACTGCAAGCTTGTTGGAATTCAATTTTCTTTTTTTGTGGTACTGTGGGTGGAACCCAGGGGCATTCTACCTCTGAGCTATACCCCCAGCCCTATTTTTTATTCTTTATTTTGAAACAGGGTCTCACTAAGTTGCAGAGGGCCTCACTAAGTAGCTGAGGCTGTCCGTGAACCGCGATCCTCCTGTCTCAGCCTCCCAAATGCTGGGATTACAAGCGTGCGCCACCACACCTGGCTTGGAATTCAATATTTTTACAAAAAAATAAGACATACATTTTTTTTGGGGGGGGTATTGGGGATGGAATCCATTCTACCACCTCTGAGATATACTCCAAGCTTGATTTTTTTTTTTTTTAATTTTGAAACAGAGTCTCACTAAGTTGCAGAGAACCTCACTAAGTTGCTGATACTGTCCTAGAATCTGTGATCCTCCTGTTTCAACCTCCCAAGTACGGGATTACAAGTGTGTACCACTATGCCCGGCTTGGACATACTTTAATTTAAGGCAGAATCTCCCATTCAAACAGCTACTCCTGAGAACAGAGTGCTAAATACTTTTCTAAGATGTATTTGAAGCAAAAGAACACAATTTCTGGTTGTGTGCACATACATATGTGCGCAGGTGATTTCACAGCTGCATAGTGATTGTCCCTATGGAAAGCATTTCAGGTCATTTTTGCATGTTTTCCTAACAACCACCTTGAGAAAATGGGATTTCAGATGAAAGAACTGGGCTCCGCGAAGGTGAGGGTGATAGACACAGCCATAAAGATGGTGACAATGGGATTCAAATCTAGATTTCCTTTCTTTTCTTTTCTTTCCTTTTCTCTTCTCTTTTTTTGGCAGTACTGAGTATTGAATCCAGGGCCTCCCACATGCCAGGCAACTGTTTTGACACTGAACTAACTTGAGAGAGATGAGTTCTCACTATGGTGCCTGGACTGGCCTTGAACTTGCAGTCCTCCTGCCTCAGCCTCCTAAGTAGCTGGGATTACAGGCACATGGGTTTGGGCCAGTTGGTACTGGGGACTGAATTCAGGGTCAAACTACTTTTGAGCTATACCGCAGCCCTAGTCCATTTTGTTTTTCTCCCAGCACTGGGGGATTCGACCTCCAAGCTCATCCTCCAGCCCTATTATTTATTTATTTATTTATTTATTTATTTATTTATTTATTTATTTAATTTATTGCAGGTCTGGGGATGGAATCCAGGGCATTCGACCTCTGATCTACACCCCCTTGCCCTATTTTTTATTCTTTATTTTAAAACAGGGTCTCATAGCCGGGCATGGTGGCACATACTTGTAATCTCAGAATTTGGGAGGCTGAGACCAGATGATTGCAGTTCACAGACAGCCTCAGCTACTCAGTGAGGCCCACTGCAGCTCAGTGAGACCCAGTTTCAAAATAAAGGAAAAAAAAAAAAACAGGGCAGGGGGTATAGCTCGGAGGTCAAATGCCCCTGGGTTCCATCCCCAGACCCAGAAAAAACAAAACAACAACAAAAAACAGGGTCTCACTAAGTTGTGGAGGGCCTCAGTTAGCTGAAGCTGGCCATGAACCATGATCCTCTTGTCTCAGCCTAACAAATGCTGGGATTACACATGTGTACCACCATGCCCAGCCTAGTCCATTTTTTATATTGAAACAAAGATCTGCTAAATTGCTGAGGGACTCACTAAATTGCTAAAGCTGGCCTTGAACTTGCAATCTTGTCTTAGCCTCCCATGTACTCCCAAGTTACAGCCATGTGTCACCATGCCTAAACTTTTTTTTTTTTTTTTTTTTGGTACTGGGGATTGTAACCAAACACATTCTGCCTCTGAGCCACACCCCAGTCCTAATTTGTGTGTGTGTGTGTGTGTGTGTGTGTGTGTGTGTGTGTGTGGTGGTATTAGGGATGGAAGCCAGGGGAATTCTACCTCCAAGCTATACCCCCAGACTTATTTTTTTTTATTTGGAAACAGGATCTCATGAAATTACTGAAAGACTCAGTACATTACTGAGGCTGCTTTGAACCTATGATACTGCTGTCTCGGCCTCCCAAGTACTGGGATTGCAAGTGTGAGCCACCATACCTGGCTTTATTTTATTTTTTTTTTTTAAACAGGGTCTAAGTTGCTGAGAGAGCCTCACTAAGTTGCTGAGGCTGGCCATGAATCTACAATCCTCCTGTCTCAGCCTCCCAAGTACTGGAATCACAGGTGTGCACCACCACACCCTGTTAGAAATGGATTTCAGCCGAGCATGGTGGCGCATCTTGTAATCCCAGTGTATGGGAGGCCGAGACAGGAGGATCACACAGGTTCAAAGCCAGCCTCAGCTACTTAGTGAGGCTCCCTGTTTCCAAATAAAATATAAAATAGGTCTGGAAGTATAGCCCAGAAGTAGAAAAGCCCGAGTTCCACCCCCAGTACCACCAAAAAAAAAAAAAAAAAAAAAAAGGATTTCAAATGGGGTTGCCTCAGTGCATCTCTGAATTACTCAGCACTGAGCTAATTTGGGTAAAGATGACCCCTGACCGAAGGAAAGTGACCTTTCTAGTGAGAAGGTGAGGTTTTTCCATCGATAAGCACCATGGCACTTTCTAAAGAAGGCTACCCACGCACCATGCTCTAGGGACTGCAAAGCGCCCTGGGGCTGGGAAGGATTTGGGAAGGCATAAGGCTCTGCTGGGCCTGCTCACCTCCACAGCCACGGCTGCGGGCGACTGGCCAGAAAGCAGCTGGAACAAAACCGCTCTCACCCTCCTGGGCCCCTCTGCCTTGCTCTGCAGCCCTCGGGTGGCCGCCCTCGCCATGGGAGCTCCCGGGTGTTGCCCATGACGTGGGAAGGGGGACGGGCATCTCCACCAACTCCAGTTTGTTTCTTCTTTCCCGTGTTCTCCTTCAGCTGTGCCCGTTCATCCCCCAGACACATGCCCATCTTGGGAGGACGGGAGGGAGGAGGTCAGTACTTCCTCCCCTGCTGAGAGGAATTGGGGCAGGGGGAGGAGGAGACGAGGAGGCAGAATTGGGAGGAAGAGCTGTGTCTGGGGATGGCTGCGGCACCGATTCAGGATGACCCATTTAAGAGGGCCGTGTGAGGCAGCTCCGTGCTCTCGGGCTTTGAGCAGACTGAACTGCGTGCGCGTGTATATAAAAACACGCGCACAAGAACACACACTGGACTTTCCCAGTTACACACGCGTTCCCCGCACTGCAGTCTCTAAGTACTCCCTGGAAGCTGCCAGAATTCAGGCCAAGCACAAGCGTGGTCAGTCACTTGCATCCTCCCTCGCTCCCTCTCAATCGACACAGGAGACAGGTGGTGTTGGGAATGAGGAAGGTAAGGATGGGCTGAATCAAGAAGAAAACAGCGGGGCGTGGTGGTGCAGGCCTGGAATCCCAGCCCTTGGGAGGCTGAGACGGGAAGATCTCAGGTCTGAGGAAAGCCTTAGCAACTTAGTAGGCCCTCAGCAACCTATCAAGACCCTGTTTCCGAATAAAAAATAAAAAGGGCTGGGGTGTAGCTGAGAGGCAGAATGTCCCTGGGTTCAAGAAGAAGAGGAGGAGGAGGAAGTGGAGAAGGCCAATGACAGCAACAGAGGCGACGACACAGAGACAGTGCGGTGGTGTACGCCTGCAATCGCGGTGACCTGGGAGGCTCAGGCCGGAGAATCACAAGTTCCAGGCCAGCCTGTTGCTTAGTGAGATTTAGCAAGACCCTGTCTCAAAGTGAAAAATAAAAAGGTCTGGGGATATAAATCAGAAGTAGAGTGCTTCTGGGTTCAATCCCCAGTACAAGAAAGAAAAGAGAGAGAGAGAACCTGGGGGAATTTAGGAACTCCAAAAACTGCTGTAACTGCCCATTCATATGACTGCCACGTGGGCGAACGCAGTGGTGGAGACGCTAGTAATGGGGGAGCAGAGGCCCCAAAGAAGCTGTGCTTTTTCTGATCATCATTGCTTCCTTCCTTCACCAAAAAAAAAAAAAAAAAAAAGTTTTCTACATCTGAGCTACACTTCCAGCCCTATTTTCTATTCTTTATTTTGAAACATGGCCTTACTAAGTAACTGAAGCTGGCAGAGAATCCAAATCCTACTGTCTCTGCCTCCCAAGTACTGGGATTACAAAAGTAATCTTGCCCTTGAGATTTTCCCTAGCCGGAGCCTAGCCTGACGTCTTCTAGAGAAAACTGAGAAACATTTAGTTAATATTTTTTTATGGTCTTATTTTTTAATTTTTTGTGGTACTGGGGATGAAACCCAGGGGCTTTTCTACCTCCAGGATATACTCCCAGACCTATTTTATATTTTACTTGGAAACAGGGTCTCACTAAGTTGCTGAGAGCCTCCATTACTAAGTAGCTGAGGCTGGCTTCAAACCTGCATGATCCTCCTGTCTCAGCCTCCCAAATACTGGGATTACAAGCATGCACCACCACGCCCGGCTATTTATTTATTTATTTATTTATTTATTTATTTATTTATTTATTGCTGTACAGGGGATGGAACCCAGGGCATTATACCTCTGAGCTACAATCCCAGACCTACTTTTTATTCTTTATTTTGAAACAGGGTCTCACTGAGTTGCAAAGGGCCTCACTAAGTGACTGAGGCTGTGAACCATGATCTCCCTGTCTCAGCCTCCTGAATGCTGGGACTATAAGCGTGCACCAGCACACCCAGCTTTATATTGTTTTGGGGTTTTTTTTGGTCCTGAGGACTGAACCCAGGGACATTCTACCTCTGAGCTCCATGTTTAGCCCTATTTTATTTTTATTTTGAAACAGGGTCTTGCTACATTCATGAGAGTCTCACTACTTGCTGAGGCTGTCCTTGGACCTGTGATCCTCCTGTCTCAGACTCCCAAATACTGGAATTATAAGCGTGGGTCACCATACCCGGCTCATTTATTATATATCATTTTTACCTCACAGATGTAGAAACGGAGGCCTAAAGCAGTTAAGTAACTTGCCTCAGGTTACCCTTGAGGAAGTCAGTAGCTGGGAGTCAGAGCTAGGCCACCGGGCTCCATCACTCTGCTCTTAACCATCATGCTGTGCCCTTCAGCGAAAGGCAAAGAGGACTGTGGGAAATGGAAGTGCCCTGCACCGTGAAGGCACAGGAGGGAGCACTTGAATGGGCACCAGGAGAGAGATGTGGGTTCAAGTCTGAATTTTGCAACCAACCGATTGTGACTTTGTGTGTGGCACTGGGGATTAAATTCAGGGGCAATCTATCTTCAAGCTACACCTTCAGCTCTTTGTAATTTTTTTTTTTGAAACAGGATCCAAAGAGGTTATTGAAGTCTTGCTGAGTTGCTGAGGCAAGTCTTTTTTTTTTTTTTTTTTTTTGGTGGTACTGGGGTTCCTGGAAGCCCTTCTACTTCCGGGCTACACTCCCAGACCTAATATTTGGAAACAGGGTCTCCTAAGCCAGTGCGCGTGGCTGGCTTCGAACCTGCGAGATCCTCCTGTCTCTGCCTCCCAAGCGCGGGGATTACAAGTGTGCGCCACCACGCCCGGCTGAGGCAAGTCTTGAACCTGTGATCCTCCTGTCTCAGCTTCCCAAGTACCCAGATTACAGGTGCACACTACCATGCTTGGCTGCTTGTGTCTTTGGACAACTCACTTACCCTCTCAGAGCCTCTTTTCTTTCTTTCTTTTTTTTTTTTTGCAGGTCTGGGGATGGAACCCAGGGGCATTCTACCTCCAAGCTACACCCCCTGCCCTATTTTTTATTCTTTATTTTGAAACCAGGTCTCACTGATTTGCAGAGGGCCTCACTAAGTAACTGAGGCTGTCTGCAAACCGTGATCCTCCAGGTCTCAGCCTCCTGAATGCTGGGATTACAAACGTGCGCCACCACGCCCAGCTTCAGAGCCTCTTTTCTTATTTGAGAATTCTTGTGAGATAATCTTTAAGGTCCTTTTACTTCTAATAATCTATGACAAACAAGGAATTCAATGATCATGCAGGCTAGTGGACAACTTTTTTTTTTTAATGGTACTGGGGGTAGAACTCAGGGGCTTTCCTACCTTCAGGCTATACTCCCAGACCTATTTTATATTTTATTTGGAAACAGGGTCTCACTAAGTTGATAAGAGCCTCACTCAGTAGCTGAGGCTGGCTTCGAACCTGTGCGATTCTCCTGTCTCAGCCTCCTAAGCACTGGGATTATAAACATGCGCCATCACGCCCGGCTTAGTGGACAAATTTTAAAACTTTTTAAAGTCAATGAATAGCTGGGCATGGTGGTACATGCCTATAATCTCAGTATTTTGGTGGCTGAAACAGAAGAATTGCAGGTTCAAGACCAGCCTCAGCAATTTAGTGAGACTCTTGGCAAGTTAGTGAGACCCTGTTTCACACTCAAAAAGGCATAGGAGCGTAGATCAGAGGTAGAATGTGCCTGGGTTCAATCTCCAGTAACCCCTCCCAAACATAAAGTGACAAGCATGGTGGTGCATGCCTCTAATCCCAGTACTTGGGAGGCTGAGACAGGAGGATGACAGGTTTGAGGCCAGCCGCAGCAATTTAGTGAAACCGTCAGCAACTAGCATCACTGTTTCAAAATAAAAAAAATAAAATAGAGCTGTGGGTGTAGCTCAAAGTTAGAGTACCCTAGGTCCAATCCCTAGTACCACACAATAAATGAATGAATGAATGAATGAATGAATGAATGAATGAGCCAGCCAGCCAGTCAGTGGGAAAGAGTGCATTAATGTCCAGGCGCAGTGACAGCAGAGAGGAGAGGCGAGGAAGCCACCTGGGCAATAGGAGCAGCTCACCATGACGATGTTGGCCAGGTGGGCAGAGACCAGCGCATACACCCCTCCAGAAGAGCCCACGACAGGTGCGGTCATGTCAGCCACAGACACAGCCAAGGACCCTGTACAGAAAAAGAGAGAATTCTTGAAACTGGGGCTCAGCTGCCCACCCCAGCCCCAGCCCACTTGCTGTAGGAGGACTCTACAGCAAGAGGCCCATCTCCTCCTCCACTGATGACCCTGGAGCCCTATCAGTTTCCCAGAGAATTTGTTTATGGCTGAATGAACTAAGTGAGTCAACTGTCTCACTTCAGAGATGGAAACCCAAGACTCAAAGAAAGGAACCGAGAACCGGGCGCGGTGACGCATGCTCGTAACCCCAGGACTTGGGAGGCTGAGACAGGAGGATCGCGGGTTCGAGGAAAGACTCAGCAAGTAGCAAGACTCTCACGAAACTAGTGAGATCCTATTTCAAAATAAAAATGAAATAGGGCTGCAGGTTGTAGGACCAAAGTGGGGCCGTGACAGGCTTTATCCATACAGCAAACATGCTAGGCCTGAGTTTCAGTTTCCCAGGAATACAACTAACAGTTAAGTGTCAGTTTTGGCACCTGGGTCAGGATGAAAAACTCCCAACCAACCTCAGGAGGCACGAACCAAATGGGAGGCACCAAGTATCTTGTCCAGTTGCTTGTGATAACAGCAGCAAAGATTCCTTTTGGTTTAAAGATAACTCCTTTGCAAATCACAGCCCGAGTGACTGAAATGTAAATCACAGCCCACCTGAATGACTGAAATATATAAAACTGCCTTGGAACAAAGACTCGGGGTCCTTGTCGAGACTCCCCTGCTTTAGAGGGACTTGGACCCTAAGTTGAGCAAGTTCCCCAATAAACCCCTTTCTGTTTTCTTGCATTATTGTGTGTGGTGGTGGTCTTTCTCCCCCTGGGGTCCAGGACTTTGAGTATAACACAGGTATAGCTCAGAGGTAGAATGTCCCTGCGTTCAGTCCTCAGTACCCCCTCAAAAAAAAAAAAAAAAAAAAAAAAGGAAGCAAACTGGGTGCACACCTATAATCCCAGTACTTAGGAGGCTAAGACAGGATTGCAGGTCTGCAGCCAACAATTTAGCGAGGCACTCTCTGCAACTTAGTGAGACCCTGTTTCAAAACAAAAAATAAAAAGGGGCTGGGGTATAGCTTAGAGGCAAATGCCCCCGGGTTCAACCCCCAGGACTGCAAAAAAAGAAGGGATGCAAATTGTCCTGGGTGGAGCTTGGGCTATAACCCAGACCATCTGCCTCTCATCCCAGCTTCAGCCTGGCATTGTGCTGGCGCAGCAGCAAAAATGGTAGCTGCACTTATCACAGCAACAGCTGCCATGTGGGGGGCACTGTGAGTCAGATGCTGGGCAGGTGTTTACATCCATCCTCCCTTCTACTCTCAAGACCACCCTTTGATGCAGGTGCTAGCAGCCTCACCACAGAGATGCGGAAAGGCTCCAAGCCCAGAGTCCCCTAGTGGGATCTGTCTGACACAAAACACAAAACCCATTTCTTTGCTTTTGCAGTGCTAGGAATCAAAGCCAGGACCAGAAAGGTAGGCAAGCACTAGACCACTAAGCTACAGACCCAGCCCCAAACTCTTATCCTGATGAAAGTCAGTGCTCTTGGCCGCAGGGGCGGCCACTCGTTCAACTAGCACAGAAGTTGCCTCTGCCTCTACCAAAGCTCCCTCTGCTCAGCATCTAAAAACCTGCTTAGCATCACCTCTGACCTCCCTCCAGCTGAGCTAAGTCACAAAAGGCCAATAGATTCTCCCAAGTGGGGCTTCTCGGGAGGAAAAATGTCCTTGAAAAGTCCCCAGGATGAGAGAGATGATGTCATACCCTCTGGGGGAAGGGAGGTCTACAGCTCTTGGTCTAAGAGATGACAATCTTTTGTCCTGGGAGGGAAGCTGGGCAGAGAGGAGATGGGAAATTTATTGTTCTGGTCTCATTTAAGTGTGATCAATGCTTTGGCTTCCAGGGAAGGACACAGGAGACTAAAAATAACTAGGAGGTAGAGCCCAGGGCGCAGAGGATGAGCCGTGGCTGGCTTGGGTGAGTGTGCAGAAATCACCACTGGAAAATGCCCGCAGGCTCATGAGCCAATTAGCTGCTGGAGAGAGGAGGGACAGGCAGAAAGTCGAATTCTGCAAGTTCTATAGAGGTGGAAGATCCATACCTTAAGAGAAGACTGGGAGCCAGCGTGGTGGCGCATGCTTGTAATCCCAGCATTTGGGAGGCTGAGACAGGAGGATCTGGATTCATGGACAGCCTCAGCTACTTAGTGAGGCCCTTTGCAACTCAGTGAGATACTGTTTCAAAATAAAGTAAAAAAAAAAAAATAGTTCTGGGGGTGTAGCTTGGAGGTAGAATGCTCCTGGGTTACATCCCCAGTACCCCCCCCCCCACACACACACACACACGAGACTGGGCCCAGGAACCAGGGCACCTGACCAGCTGGATCCAGACACAGCTTCCTGGCCATGACCTCACAGGTCACCACTTCTTTCCATGCCCTCTCTCAAGGATCCTGCATTCACTGAGATCTTTCAAGGAAGAGATTCCTACAACCCATTTCTTGGTCTCAATGGAGATGTAATTCCTCAGGAAAAAAAAAAAAAAAAAAAAAACACCCAAACTGTCATGAGCTGAGGACTCCCAAGTTCTTCTTCCCACCCAGGGCAACTGTAAATCTTTCTTTGTCTCTTCATGCCTTCCCTCTGGCTTTAATTAGATATTGACCTATTGTCAGATAACGTTCTTCTCTTTAAAAAAAAATTTTTTTTTAAATTTTTAAAAAAAAAATTATATATGGCTGACATGGGGTCAGCCATATATAACAGAAAGAAAAAAATCCCAGGGTGGCAAACAGACAGACATCAGGATCTGCATGACAAAGGATTCCCACGCTCCCCAGCGGAGGGCTGTCTGAGGAGGCTGCATTGCAGGGCTGTGTAGGGCTGGCTGCCCAAGACAGCTCCTCATTAATTACCTTTTGGACAGAGGACGCTGCAGTCTCCCTGGGCTGGCCTCTTTCTTCCTGCAGGTCTGTGCAAACCAGATCCCTTATTCTGCCCCAGCCAGGTCCAGCAGAGACTGAGAGGCGTCAGAACAGCCTCTGGGCAGTGGAGGGCCCCGGCAGGGTCAAGCCTGCACAGCACTGACCTTTCCCTCACCCTACCCATGACTGGGTGCACTGACCCCAGGGCCAGAGGCCAGCTCGGGATCGTGACAGGGGTATGGAACAGGGGCACAGCTGGCTAGCTGTATGACTTTAGGCATAACCCATGAATTCTTTGGGCTTTGGTTTCTACATCTATAAATGAACTGGACTAAGGCTTTCCAAATTGTAAGCATGAAATACCCTTTTCAAAGAAAACCTTTCTGAGAGTTCCCGAACCCATGGGGCAGAGCACAGGGAGCAACTCTGGCTGAATGGGGTGGGACTCAGGAAGCAAAGCTTAACCCCCACCACCACCAATAAAGAGGGCTTCGGGCGTTCCTTCTTCATCAGAAATTCAGCAACCTCGGGCTTGGCCCAAGATCTGGGGCCCAGGCTCAGGTCCAGGTGGTGGAATCTTGATGTTAATGACTTGGATTTTCCTAAGATCTCCTGCAGATTGCTGGGGGCCTGGAGAGATTGTGTGGGAGTAAACACAAACACAGGGGGTGTATGTATATAAATAAAGGCCATCCCAAAGCAGGATCTGGGCCGGAGAGGATGCATAAGCTGTTACAAATCTGGGGAAAAATGGCAAATGAGTGACATACTCACCTCTGCGCAGCAGCAGACCAACAGCCCAGTTCTAGTCAGGGCTTTCTGTTCTCCAAAACACATTCTGGACCCACAAGCAGCATGTGGTACACTAGTGAGCTCGCCATCAGGCACAGGTGTGGTAATTTTAGCCTGAAACTAAGGCAGGTGTTCTCCAACATCCCCCTTGGCCATTTGGAAAACCCAAATAGCAAAGGGAAGAACATCTACCTTTAAGCAATGTAACTTTATTCATGGATTATTTTATTCTACCTTTAAGCAATATAATTTTATTTACAGATTCTTCTGTGTGTGTGTGTGTGTGTGTGTGTGTGTGTGTGTGTGTGTGTGTGGTGCTGGGGATTGAACGCAGGGGCATTCTACCTCTGAGGTACAACCCCAGCCCTACCTTTATTCTTTATTTTGAAACAGGGTCTAAGTTGTGAAGGGCCTCACTAAGTAGCTAAGGCTGGCTGCAAACCCTGATCCTCTTGCCCCAGCTTCCCAAGTACTAAGATTACAAGCATGCGCCACCATGCCCAGCTTACTTATAGATTCTTTTATTCTGCAAAATATTTATTGACTAGCAGTGCCTGGCTCTGGGGATGCACACGTCTTATAATCTATAATAAAACACTTGGTGATGGTCTTTAAAGTACCTCACTTGTTAGCACCATAATTGTTGGCCATAATTTACTTATTGGCCACATGTGGTGGTTAGACACACAGGGCTTTACCCCAGTTCTACTTTTTTTTTTTTTTTTTTTTTTTTTTTTTTGCATTACTGGGGATGGAACCCAGGGGCATTCTACCTTCGAGCTATACCCCCAGCCCTATTTTTTTATTCTTTATTTTGAAACAGGGTCTCACTGAGTTGCAAAGGGCCTCACTAAGTAGCTGAGGCTCTCCGTAAACCATGATCCTCCTGTCTCAGCCTCTCAAAGGCTAGAATTACAAGCGTCCGCCACCACGCTTGGCTCCCAGTTTTACTTTTTATCTGGGAAAATTAAACAAGTGCTTTTACCTCTCTGAATTGCCTGTAATAAGAGGGCAGCAGTACCCCCATAGGATTATTGCGATGACTATGGGCGATGACATATGTGAACCCCTCATCACAGGCCTGGAGCACCATATGTGCCCATGAGCTGTTATCTACAAAGCACGATGCTTCTGGGTCTAAAATATGTTCACAGGACAGGAATTAAACAATAGGGCCAGATTTCTATTACAGTCTCACTTGGTTTCTAATAATTAATCAACTGCACAAAGGAAAAGGATTACCTTTTGCTTCTCTTTACACTATGGTACCATTTTGAGGCAGCCTTTGGGCCTGAGCCAAGCTCTATCACTGACAGGCTGCGTCTTCTTGGGCAGGTCACTTACCCTGTAAGCTTCAGTTTCATTACTTTCTTTTTTCCTTCTTTTTTCTTTTGGTACTGGGAATGAAACCCAGGGGCATTCTACCCCCAAGCTACACACCCAGCCCTGTTTTTTATTCTTTATTTTGAAACAGGGTCTCATTGAGTGGCAAAGAGCTTCACAAGTAGTAGCTGAGGCTGTCCTCAAATCGAGATCCTCCTGTCTCAGCCTCCTAAATGCTTGGATTATAAGCATGGGCCACCATGCCCAGCTGTACTCCCCTCCCCCCCCTCTCTCCTAGTACTGGGGATTGAACCCAGAAGCATTCTACCTCTGAGCTATACCCCAGCTCTTTCTATTTTTTACTTAGAAACAGGGACCAAGTTGCTAGGGCTGACCTGGACTTGCAATCCTCTTGTCTCAGCCTCTAAGTACTGGGATTATAGGCATGGCCACCACTCCTAGCTGATTCTTTTTTGGTTGTTTCTTGGGGTGCTGGGGATTGAACCCAGGGCCTCCCACATATTGAACACATACTTTACTCAAAGCCTGGTGTCCGCATCTGTACCCAGTGAAGAGTAACAGTACCTGCCATGTGGAGTTGGTGTGAGAGTTAATTATGGCTACACATGTAGGCACTGATTAGCATCCATTCAAATTCCCGCATCTGTTAACAGGTCCCCTCTTAGAGGAGAGCTGGGGGCAGGGGTGAGCAGCAGCAGATCAATGGACTCAACCCTGGAGATCGATGGTGTGTTATGTGTTGACCAGAGTGCCCTCTGGTCTGATTCAGTGACAGAGGCAGGCGGAATGCGGCAGGCCCTTGGCCCCCGCGTGGTTGGAAGCCCTGCTCGGGCTGCCTGTCGCCCCGCTCTGCCTATGCTGACATCACTGGCAAGCGATGCGTGTCATCTGCTCCGGGACGAAGTCTGAGCCATTCTGGATCTTATTTCTGTCTTCCAGGTTATTGGCACTCCCATCTAATTGACTGTGAACTGCAAGTGTTACGAGTATCTTGCCTGTTCCTCGCCATTTAACATCGGGGACTCTGAGTCTCTAGGTAGGGAAATGCGACTATAAATCCCCAGATGTCAGGACCAGGAGGTGCGTGGGTGGCTGAGCAATCTGGAACACAGAGGTGCTCATTAGACCTCTGTGGAGGACTTGGTGGCTGCTGGATTCTTGGAAGGGCTTGGGGGGCGCTGTCCAAGGTCCGCAGAGGCGTGACAGGGATTCAGACCGGAGACTCGCCCAAGGCCAAGGTTTACAAATGAGACCAGCCCGTGTGTGTCTGGGGTGGGGGAGGAGGGGGCTTTCCCATTTCTGAAGCCACTTCAGTCACCACCAAGGGTCCCTGCCTGCCTGTCGTTTACAAGGCCGAAGCTGTGCCTCTTTCCTGATGACAATTTTAATGCCACTCAGAAAGGATTAAGGTCTTACTTAAACATACACACAAAGCTCCCTTGGGCACAGCTGTCAAGCTGAAGAGATGAGGCGGCAAACCTTGTTTAAAAAAAAAAAAAAAGAGCCAGCAATAAAGTTGGAGACATCACAGGGAGATCCCTGTGCTCAGAAGAGGGGCGGCGAGACTGTTCCTGCAGAACTGCTTTGCTCTCCCCTGCTTCCCTCCCACCTGCCCAGCGATGGTCACCTGCCACAGCCACACACGTGCAAGGCAGCCCTCCTCCCGGTGGGGCGAGAGCCCACCACCTCTCAGCATAGACGCTCTTGTCCACAGAGGGTCAGTCAAGGGGCTGGTCCGAGTAGCGGCAAGATCTCCTTGTGGGTTCTGGTGCTGCCCTGGCCAGGAAGCTGCCTGGCCCTACCCACACTCCTGGTGTCCCCAGAGCAATCTTGCCGCAGCCTCTTGCTGTTTATGGAGTACTGTCATTTCATCCATGGCTTCTCCAGCCTCTAACAACCCTACAGGCAGAGCTCATTAGCTCCCGTTCAAGCTTACTGCGACCAACAATGGTTAAGGGCCAGGAACAGTGGCGAATGCCTATAATCCTGGTACTTGGGAAGCGGAGACAGAGGATCAAAAGCTTGAGACCAGCTTCAGCAACTTGGTGAGACTCTCAGTAATCTAGCAAGACCCTGTTTCAAATAAAAAAAAATAAAAAGGGCTGGGGTATAATTCAAAGGTAGAACACCTCTGAGTTCAATCCCTAGTACCCCCCTAAAAAAAAAGAGGGAAGAGAGAAGTCAAGTGCGGTGGTGCACACCTGTAATCCCAGTACTTGGGGGCTGAGACAGGAGGATCACAGGTTTGCGGACAGTCTCAGCAAGTAGTGAGACTCTCATCAATCTAATGAGACCCTGTTTCAAAAGAAAAATTAAAAAATAGGACTGGAGGGTATAGCTCAAATGTAGAATGCCCTTGGGTTCAATCCCCAGTGCCACACACACACAAAGATAAAGATATATATGTATATATAAAAAATATATAAGTGACATATATATTACTTTTCCTGATCTGAATTCTCCCCGCCTCGTCATGATCACACACCTCCCTCTCTGGGGGGCTCGCCCCTTGCAACCTCCTTAGAAGCGGAAGATTTGCTTGCCAGACAACTTAGTGCCTTGGTGATGAGCATTCTGTGCATCTGGGGCTTGTCCCACCCATAGGACCCCAGCCCACCTGGGGAGGTCTTGGACATGACCCGCCTGCCTACCTGCCACAACGCCAGCCACGTAGACGAGCCCAATGCGGGTGGCTCCGTGCACCATCTCCAGAGGCACCCCCACCAGCAGCTGCAGCACCACGTTGAGCCCCAGGTGTTCTATCCTGTGACAGACCACATCATTCATTCATTCATTCATTCATTCATTCATCAATCAATCAAACAGTGTACCGAGATGCTGAGGACCCAGGAGTGAGAGAGACTGCCTTTGAGGAGTCATGGTTGGGGGTGGAGGGGGTGAGAGGACAGTGCAGACACATCACCTTGGCAAGAGTGTTCCTGCCAGCTGAAACAGGGACATGTACGGGACCTGGGTGGTGGCTGGCAGTGTCTGCACCTGCCACCATGAGAACAACTAACTAGTCCAGACCTAGCAGCTCCATGGGTTCAGCTGTGAGAAGCCAAGGCTCAGAAATGGATGGTAACTGGTTGAAAGTCAGACACCGGTGAGCGGTCAGATTTATAATTGGTCTGACCCACTCTGTTCACCAGGTCCTGTGGTCACTCTGGTTCTATTGCTAGAGCTACTGATACTGAAAGAGAAAGATGCTCTTGAAAAAGTGCAAGCATTAAAGAAATCTCTTGTAACTTATTAATTCAAAGTTTGTCCTTCAGCCGGGCGTGGTGGTTCACGCTTGTAATCCCAGCATTAGGGAGACTGAGACCAGAGGAGGATCGTGGTTCGCGGACAGCCTCAGCTACTTAGTGAGGCCCTCTGCAACTTAGTGAGATCCTGTTTCAAAATAAAGAATAAAAAATAGGGCAGTGGGTGTAGCTCAGAGGTAGAATGCCCCTAAGTTCCATCCCCATACCCACAAAAATAAAATAAAATAAATTTTAATTTAATTTAATTTAATTTAATAACCAAAGTTTGACCTTCAAGTCTTATAGAGGAGCAAGGCAACTTGGAGAGCATGAGGCAGGAGGATCTCAAGGCCGGCCTAGGGCACTCAGCAAAACCCTGTTTCAAAATTAAAAATAGCTGGGGTCATGTGTAACAGTGCATGCCTATAATCCTAGCACTGGGAGGTTGACAGGAAGATCACAGGTTCAAAGCCTGCCTCAGCAATTTAGTGGGGGCTCTCAACAACTTAGTGAGACTTTTTTCAAATTAAAAAAAAAAAAAACAGAGTTGGGGGTATAGCTCAGAGTTAGAATGCTCTTGGGTTCAATCCTTAGCACTACCACCATTGAGGCTAGCTTAGCAGTTTAACCAGGCCCTCAGTAACTTAGCAAGACCCTATTTCAAAATAAAAAATAAAGAGAACTATGGTTTAACTTGGAGATAGAATGCTTCTGGGTTTAATCCTTAGTACCACACACACACACACACACACACACACACACACAAAGGATTGAGGATGTAGCTTAGTGGTAGTGCACTCCTCCTGGTTCAATCCCCAGGATGGATGGAGAGATGATAGATGGATGGGTAAATGGATGGATGGGAAGGAAGGAAGAAAAAAAAAGATAAAAATAGCCAAAAAATAGTGGCATAAAGAAATCTTCTTTTTCCTGGTCTAAGAAAAGACCTGCTCTACTCCAAGACTCCCAAGGCCAGGGAGGGACCCAGACCTCATGCCCTGTGAATGCCTGCCTCTGCACACTTCTAGTTATCTGGGGCCAGATCTTATTGCTAAATGTGTGGGTATGTAGCCGGGCATGGTGGCACACGCTTGTAATCCCAGCGCTTGGGAGGCTGAGACAAGAGGATCATACAGGTTCGAAGCCAGCCTCAGCTACTTAGTGAGGCTCTCAGCAACTCAGTGAGACTCTGTTTCCAAATAAAGTATAGGCCGGGCGTGGTGGCGCACGCTTGTAATCCCCGCGCTTGGGAGGCGGAGACAGGAGGATCGCGCAGGTTCGAAGCCAGCCGCGCAGGCTGGCTTAAGGAGACCCTGTTTCCAAATAAAAAAATGTAAAAATAGGTCTGGGAGTGTAGCCCGGAGGTAGAAGGGCTTCCAGGAACCCCAGTACCACCAAAAAAAAAAAAAAAAGAAAGAAAGAAAAAAAAAAACAAGTAAAGTATAAAAAATAGGTCTGGGAGTATAGCGCAGAGGTAGAAAGCCCCTGAGTTTCACCCTCAGTACCACACACACACACACACACACACACACACACAAAAAGTATGGGTATGTAGCCAAGTCTTTATAGTACCAGAAAATACTGTAACATTACTATTATTAAGTCAATGTGGACTTACAAGACTACAAAGCTTTATTTATTTATTTATTTATTTATTTATTTATTTATTTATTTATTGTGGTGCTGGGGATGGAACCCAGAGGCTTTCTATTTTGGGGCTACACTCCAAGACCTATTTTGTATTTTACTTGGAAACAGGGTCTAAGTTGCTGAGAGCCTCACTAAGTAGCTGAGGCTGGCTTCAAACCTGCACGATCCTCCTGTCTCAGCCTCCCAAGCACTGGCATTACAAGCGTGCGCCACCACGCCCGACCTACAAAGCATTTTAACATCCATTATTTCATTTAAACTGAGCCTACAGCCGGGCGTGGTGGCGCATGCTTGTAATCCCTGCACTTGGGAGGCCGAGACAGGAGGATCGCGCAGGTTCGAAGCCAACCACATGCGCTGGCTTAGGAGACCCTGTTTCCAAATAAAAATGTAAAAATAGGTCTGGGAGTGTAGCCCGGAGGTAGAAAGGCTTCCAGGAACCCCAGTACCACCCCCCCTCCCCCAAAAAAAGAGATAAATAAACTGAGCCTACAGCACATGAACAGCTACCTGGGGATGATTTCAGTTAGAGTAATAGAGCACACAAGAGGACTGGGCTCTGCTCCCGGTCTGCAGGACCCTGTGTGAAAGCCTAGCAGGGCTACATTGAGGACCTGTGGGTGCCTGCTTACTCAGGAGGACACCTGTGAGGCACCTCGGATAGGTAGGCTTGTGTCCTGAATTCCTAACACCCTGGAATCAATCTGTCTGTCTGTCTGTTTATTTTATTTAGGTACTGGGGAATGAATCCAGGGGCATTCCACCTCTGAGCTACACTCCCATCTCTATTTTTGATTCTTTATTTTGAAACAGAGTCTCATTGAGTTGCAAAGGGCCTCATTAAGTAGTAGCTGAGAAGCCGGGCGTGGTGGCGCACACTTGTAATCCCAGCATTCAGGAGGCTGTCCATGGTTCACGGACAGCCTCAGCTACTTAGTGAGGCCCTCCGCAACTCAATGAGACCCGGTTTCAAAATAAAGAATAAAAAATAGAGCAGGGGGTATAGCTCAGAGGTCGAATGCCCCTGGGTTCCATTCCCAGTACCAAAAAAGAAAAAGAAAAAGCAATTATTGCCAGTTTCTCAGAAGAGCCTCAGTATGTGTGAAGACTCCTGGGGAAGAAGGTGGTTCCAAGTTGGGCGTGGTGGCACACACTTGTAATCCCAGCTCTTGGGAGGCTGAAACAGGAGGATCACACAGGTTTGAAGCCAGCCTCAGCTACTTAGTGAGGCTCTCAGCAACTTAGTGAGATCCTTTTCCAAATAAAGTATAAAATAGGTCTGGGAGGATAGCCCGGAGGTAGAAAGCCCCTGGGTTCCACCCTCAGTACCACCAAAAAAAAAAAAAAAAAAAGGTGTTTCCAATAAATGAGCCCCTTGCATGGGGACACTCTCAGCTTACCCACAGGAGCCTGGCAGCTGATCTCACGCCCCTCTTTGTAGGAGCGAGCGCAGCTCCAATTTCACATCTCTCTAGCAAATACACAGAATGGCTTGCCATACATGTGAGCGCTGATCTCACTCTGGCTTTTAGCAGTTTTCTTTCTGTAGTTCCCTTTCCCATACACTCTCAATAACTGACTTGTATATTTTGGTATGAGATGAGTTCCAAGCAGCCATTTCAAATCCTGTGTCCATGGAATTAAGCAAAAATTCGGCTTCAGGGCCAGGGGGAGCGAATGCTGCAGTAGAGCACTTGGCTTGATTGTGTAAGGCCCGGGCTCGATCCCTACCACTGCCAAAATGTGTACATATGGGTGGATACGCACACTCACACATCTCACCCCGGGCGATCGGGACCATTCTTTCTCCACAGGACTCCTGGGAGTAGAAAGAAGACAGGTGCTCACCCCGCGTGCATGAAGATGTACGTCAGGTAGCGCCAAGCCTGCGCGCGGAGCCGAGGATGGTACACCAGGGAGTTCTTCAGGTAATGTGGATGGGTCACCTGTAGCACAAATTGGTCCAACGACACCCCATTGTAGAGGAAAAAAGCAATCTGGATAAAGCACAGAGCGGAGAGGACATGTCACCAGGAGCAAGACTGTCCCCAAGCCCTCTTTATCATGCTGATGAGCACTGGGAATCCCTCCAGGGACATCGGCCTTGCTTCTCAGAGAACATGATGCATCCTACAACCAGTGCCCAGCTCAACATGCAGCCACCTCCACCCCACTTGTTTGATTCTTCTGTATTAAGTGATCACGACATGGTCACATGGTATCTTTGCACACACGGCCCATGCAGGCAGGTGTAGAAAATTTTAACTTTAATTTCAATAATAATTCACTAACCCCTTCCATATAGGTTTGTTGGTTGTTTTTTTTGTGTGTGGCATTGGGGATTGAATCCAGAGGCTTTCTACCTCTGAGCTACATCCATAGCTTTATTTTATTTTTATTTGTTTATTTGTGTTTTGTTTGCAGTACTGAAGATGGAACCCAGGGGCATTCTACCTCCGAGCTACACCCTCAGCCCTATTTTGTATTCTTTACTTTGAAACAGGGTCTCACTGAGTTGCGAAGGGCCTAAGTAGCTGAGGCTGTCTGCAAACTGTGATCCTCCTGTCTCAGCCTCCCAAAATGCTGGGATTACAAGCATGTACCACCACGCCCGGCTTCCTATTTTATTTTTATTTGGAAACAGGATCTCACTAGGTTGATGAGAGTCTTACTATGTGCAGAGGCTGGCTGCGAACCATGATCCTCCTGTGTCAGTTTCCCAAATACTGGAATTACAGGCATGCACACCACACCCAGCTATCATGAGGTTTAAAAGTGATGAAGTGGCCAGATATTGTGGTGTACACCGGTGACCCCATTTCTTGAGAGGCTGAGAGAGGAAGATCCTAGCTTCAAGGACATGCTCAGCAACTCAGCAAGGCCTTTGGCAACCTAGTAAAATCCCGTTTCAAAAACAAAAGGGCTGGGGGTATAGCTCAGAGGTAGAATGCCCCTGGGTTCCATCCCTAGTACAAAAAAAAATTTTTTTTAAATAAAAGTAATAATAAAGCTAACAAAGAGCCAGCCTCATGCCCAGCACACACTCAGAGAAGGAAGCTATAATTAGTGTCAGGTTAAGACCTGCCAGGCTGAGCCTGGGCATGGCTTAGGCTCCTGGCAACTGCGTTTCCTCGGGGCTTTCTGAGAAGCTGTTCTGTCCACCAAACTCCATGCGGGTGGCCTGGCAGCACGTACAGCTTCTAAGGCATCTCATTATTATTGGTCCTCAAATAGATGTTAATAAATAGACCAACACAGTAAGCACTTGAAGAATGAGTCCAAGAATATCTCAGAAAAACCACAACTTCAATATGTACTTGGACAAAGCCATAACAACAAACAGAGGAGCTCTGGCCTGCAGAGCAGAGTGTTCTGATTTAGCGAAACAGACGAAGGAGAAGGAAGATGCAAGGGTGTGGAGCCGTCCTGCCGTCTGATTAGGCAGGAACTTTGCAAGAACATATGCAGAGGCAGTAATTAGATCCATGGCATTGGAAGACAAACACTGTGAGATCATAAAATGCCAAAGGGAAGTTAATGGTCCACCCAGGAGCCGGTGCTGGGGTGGGCAGCGCGGGAGCCTGGGTTGAATGCAGGGGGACCTGAATTCCACTACGCGTGGGAACCAGGAGAGAAAGTAGCTTAGAATTATGTTGCCTAAGCAAGATATTTTTCTGCATAACAATAGGTATGGCTGACTCCCAAGAGGGGAGAATGTTCTTTAAAATATGTTAAGCCCACATTTACTTGTTCATAAACATTCCCTCCCAGAGGTATGTGCATGATGCTTTTGTGTTCAGAAAGACTGTAAATAGAGGTATGCTTCCTGTGGGTGACTCCACTTTAGGTGGGGAGTAGGGTCCCAGGGGAGCCAGGGACTGGCCCACCTTGCCCAGCTGGAGAGGAACATGTGCTTTAGTGGATTTGCCTGGCTGAAACCCTCAAATCAGTGAATTTATTGCCTTGTTTCTGCTGCTATTGTTTCCACAGGGGTGGCCATGTGGGGACTTCACTGCAACAAAAATTGCTGGAAATAGTAATCTTCATAATATCTCTTTGCATCTGGGCATGGTGGTACACACCTGTATTCTCAGTACTTGGGAGGCAGAGAGAGGAGGACTGCAGGACTGAAGCCAGCCTCAGCAACTTAGCGAGGCCCCGAGCAACTGAGTGAGACCCTGTTTCAAAATAAAAAATAAAGCCAGGTGTGGTGGCTCATGCTTGTAATCCCAGAGCTTGGGAGGCTGAAGCAGGAGGATTGCACAGGTTCGAAGCCAGCCTCAGATACTTAGTGAGGCCCTCAGCAACTTAGTGAGGCCCTGTTTCCAAATAAAATATAAAATAGGTCTGGGAGTATAGCCTGGAGGTAGAAAGACACTGGGTTTCACCCCCAAAATAAAAAATAAAATAGGGCTGAAGGTAGCCGGGCGTGGTGGCGCACGCTTGTAATCCCCGCGCTTGGGAGGCAGAGACAGGAGGATCACGCAGGTTCGAAGCCAGCCGCGCGCGCTGGTTTAGGAGACCCTGTTTCCAAAATGAAAATGTAAAAAATAGGTCTGGGAGTGTAGCCCGGAGGTAGAAGGGCTTCCAGGAACCCCAATACCACCAAAAAAAAAAAAAAAAAAAATAGGGCTGAAGGTATAACTCAGAGGTAGAACATCCCTGAATTCAATCTCCAGTACCAATAATAATAATGATGATGATATTCCTTTGCGGTCCAGGATTATAGCAACTCTTGCACTTATAACTAGGTCTGACTTGCAGTGACAACCAGCCATTTTATACTCAACCAGTCTTCAGTGGAGGGGAATGTCTCCTTCCCCTCATAATCTCCGATAGCCCCTCCCCCACCCGCCACGCTGGGCAACCCTCTCCCCACCCGGTCCTTGCCTCCAGCAGTGTGACTGTGATCATGAACCAGGGTGGGGGGCAGCAGGTGTAGCTGTCGTAGTACCACTTGCGGTCAATCTCCCGGGGCAGGGTCTCGTAGGCCACATGGCGGACCAGTCGCTGTGAGAGGCTCAGCCCCTTCTCCTCCAGCAGGGCCTTGCTGCTGAGCCTGCGGTTGCCCTGCAGGATGGCCTGGCGGAAGCTGTTGGACCGTTTGTTGCTCATCTGTGCAGGAGACAGGGTGTACCAGGTCAGAGCTGAGGTCTCGGGGAGCCCACTCACACCAAGCCAGTACTCACCTTAGTTGAGGCCTAACCCCACCTTTCTCTTTCTATACTAATAAGAAGCAACAGCCACTGCACTCCTAATGTGTGTCAGGGTTCACATGGGCTCATTTGATACAACTAGTCTACTTATGAGATGAGGACTATGAAAGCTCCCTATTCAGCCGCACAGGAAACTGAGGCACAGGCAGTTTTATTTATTTATTTATTTTGGTGGTACTGGGGGTGGAACCCAGAGGCTTTCTACTTCCGGACTATACTCCCAGACCTTTTTTTTAATATTTTATTTGGAAACAGGGTCTCACTAAGTTGCTGAGAGCCTCACTAAGTAGCTGAGGCTGGCTTTGAACCCGTGCGATCCTCCTGTTTCAGCCTCCCAAGCGTGGGGATTACAAACGTGCGCCACCACGCCCAGCTTGCACAGGCAGTTTTAGGAAGCCATCAAATTCAAACCCAGAGCCTTTGTTTGTATTCATGCTATCTTCCTTTCATTCACTCATTCGTCAACCATCTAACACAGTTTACTGAACGACTACTAAGTGTCGGGCATGCTACAAGATACAGGGGCCCAGAGATGCTCAGGACACAGAGGTAATCAGCAGCCACAGCTCAGAGCATTCAGGAGGGAGCCTGAATTGTCCCAAGGTGGCCAGCAGGCTTCCCAGAGGGGGTGATGTCTGGGACAAGTAGGAGTGGTGTCCTCAGACACCCCAGAGCAGAAGGGAAGCAGCCCTTGGATACACAGCTCTCTCTCAGGGAGGTCTTTGAAATAAGAACCCAGAGCAGTGCCATGAGAGCCGCCCCTCCTCAGGAGTTCCTCCAGGACTGTGAGGCTCTGTGCACATGGAGCCCTGCCCTCAGCAGCCCAGACACACCCTCTGTGAGGTGCTGGCTGCCTCCCCCAGCGGTCAGCTGGTCATTTGGCTTACTCCAGCCTCCAGAAGCCTCTGTTGCCTCCCACCTGCACCCTAGGGCCACGCCCTAGCCCCTTCCTCTGGGGAAGAGCCCCAGAGACATAGCTCTCCCAGCCCCAGGACCCAGTGTGGGGACTGTGGATGTATTCGTGAGACACTGGGCCCAGCAGTGGATAGGAGCAAGGCAGAGCTGAGCCAGGCCAAAGCAAGGCACAGGCGTCTGAGCCCTTGTCCTGGAAGGCAGCGGCAAGGTCTGGGTTCAGCCAAGCCAGGTGGTGGCAGCCCCACCAAAGAGCCCCCTCCTCGCTCCCGAGCCCACTGTCTCTCGCTGTCAGTATCTGGCTTCCAGCCCACCCCCTCTGGCAAGCCATCCCAGATGAAGGCCTTCCAGCTAGTCCCAGCCTGGTCCTTCCAAACCCACAAAGCTTGAGCCTGCTGCTTCTCTGTGGCTTGGGAGTTCCAATGCAATTTCACCACAGTAATCCCAGAAGTCCCAGCCCAAGATGCCAGACCCTGGGGCAGGATGCACAACAAGCCTCCAAGCTCCAGCCTTCCAATGACACAGGACCACGCCAGCAGGTCTGACCAGCTCAGCCTCCCTCTCGCTGCACTGCTCCCAGACTCCCCCGCTCCCTCTGCTCCCGGCAATAACCTACCTACTTCATTTGGTGGAACTGACTCCACTCGCAGCAATGAAGAGTGGGCACTGATTGGTTAGAGTCAGTCAATACATCCCACTACCACAATCTAGGTCGGTGGAAAAGAAAAAATTCCAAGACTTGGGCAAGAGCTACCAGAGAAAGAGACCACATGGTGCAGCCTGGGGGTACGTGAGGGCTGGAACAGCGGCAGCTACTATGGTGCCATTATGGGAGGGTATGGAATTGCTAGGAGCTGCTTTGAGGATGGGCTGATGTTGCAGAACTGAAAGACAAAGATAAACTGGGTACTCAGTGGCACCCTTTCGCTTGCTGAAGCCTGGGCCTTTCCAATGCTGTGAGCCAACAGGTCCCTTTGTTTATATTTCTTTCATGCATTTCAGTCACAACCCCTCAAACAGGCCCCTCCCGGTGGTGAGGGCCCCAGCACCCTCACCAGGTTGGCAAAATCCTGGTAGCAGATCTGCCCGTCCGCGTGGCTGTCGGCGAGAGCCAGGAGTACCTCCCTTTTGTGTGGGTCCAGCTTGGAGCTGTGGCTCTCCAGGAGGCTCCGGAACTTGCTTGTGCTGATATAGCCCGTGTTCCCAGGGTCCAACTGAGGGGGAAGCAGAGATAGCAGGGAGGTCAGCAGGACAGCACGCCCGCCCTGCACTGACAGGCTTGGATGGTCACCAGCACCCCCAGCTCCTGTCCCTGGTGCTCTGCCCACAGAAGCCTAGCTGGTGTATGAGATGTTCCCAAGCATCCTTCAGGACCAATTGCATTCAGCTGTCTAGTATGGAGAGGGAAACTGAGGCTCAGGGAAGTACCACCACCTCTCCTCAGCCCTTCCTCTGCTTGCAGAGAGGAAAGCAGGAATGAAAGTCAATGAGCAGAGTAAGGTGAGAAATTTATGAGGCTGGGGACGGGGGAGGACACAGGAGAACATTTCAACAGAAGACCTGTGTGCTGCCAGCAGCGGTGGTGCAAACCTGTAATCCCAGTACTTGGGAGACTGAGACAGGAGGATCACAGCTTCAAGACCAGCCTCAGCAGTTAGGTAAGACCCTCAGCAACTCAGCAAGACCCTGTTTTTTGTTCGGTGTACAAAATTGATTGAACCCAGTGGCCAGTGGCACTCTACCTCTGAGCTACACTACATCCCCTTTTTAAATTTTGAAACAAGGTCTCACTAAGTTACCAGACACTGGCTTCAAGCCTGCAATCTTCCTGTCTCAGTCTCCCAAGTACTGGGCTTACAGGTATGTATCATATTGGGAGTGAGACCTTGTTTCAAAATAAAAATAAAACAAGCAGCATGGTGGTGCACGCTTATAATCCCAGCACTTGGGAGGCTGAGACAAGAGGATCGCACAGTTTCGAAGCCAGCCTCAGCTACTTAGTGAGGCTCTCAGCAACTTATTAAGATCCTGTTTCCAAATGAAATATAAAATAGGTCTGGGAGTGTAGCCCGGAGGTAGAAAGCCTCTGGGTTCAATCCCCAGTACCACAAATATAAAAAGAATAAAAAATAAAAATGGCTGGGGGTGTAGCTCAGGGGTAGAATGCACCTGGGTTCAATCCCCAGTTTTACACACACACACACACACACACACACACACACACACACACTCACAAAAGACCTTCCCAGTGACAGGAGATGGGGCTGGGCCACTAGAACTTCATGGGAGATGTAGGGAGCCCTAGGGCACAGGAAGCACTGCATGAGAAGTCCTTCTGCATCTGGCCTCTGCATCTGGCCATCAGCCCCCTCCCAGAGCCCCACTTACACACACCCACGGCTGCAGGACTGGCAGGCTCCCCCAAAGACACACAGCTCTGTTGTTTTTGTTTCAGGGCATGGCCTGTGGTTTACACCGGTCTCTTAATCCTCTGCAGCTTTGTACTCATGAGTACCTCTATCCAGCACTCCTTTCCTCCTCCATGTTCCCAGGAGCCTCGGACTTACTCCTCCAACTCCTTTGATATGCCCTTCCCCAAACGCCCACCCACCCTGGTCCTCACTGCCCGCTGTGCTCTGGCCAGCCGCGGGCCCCGCCCACACCGTCCTCTTCAGCATCATCCGCCTCCTGGCCGGGACAGGACTCCTCCAGGGCCTGGATCACAACTTGTCGCGGAGCTCGGCACGGAGCTAGCCTTGTGGGCACTCAATCAAGATTTGCTGGATGGATGGGCAGAGGATGTTTGAGCGAATAGACAGGTGCTAATTTTCCACAAAACGCCTCATGGGTTCATTTTTAAAAGGCAGGATCTAATTTATTTCTCCCACAGAAGCCCTTAACCTTCCTGCCCCTCTTTCCTTGCAGGGGCCACCCAATGCCCATCCCCACACACCCCCTGCTAGGAAACCACACTCTTGTCTCTCCTGAGTAGTGGAGAGCTTGCCTAGCATGCACAACACCCTGAGCTCAACCTCCAGCACACCGAAAACGTTTTAAAAATAAAAAAAAAAAAATAAAGCTAGGCATGGCACATGCTGTAATCCCAGTACCTAGAAGGCTGAGATAGTGAGATAGGAGGATCCCATATTTGATGATAGCCTCACCAGTGTAGCAAGACTCCCAGCAACGTAGTGAGATCCTGTTTCAAAATAAAACATAAAATAGGATTGGGGATATAGCTTGGAGGTAGAATGCTCCTGGGTTCAATCCCTGGCACCAGAGGGGGGGTGGGGGGGTGGAGCAGGCAACAGACCAAAGCCATGCTTCCCACTTCTCAGATAAGGTCAATGAAGACTATTTTGGGAAAGCAGAGTCTATGTGCAGCGTTTCTAAGGCCATCCGAGAGCAAGAGTCAGCAGTTAGCATCCTCCCCAGAACCCTACAAGAGAGGGCATCTCTAAGGAAACCTACTTAAAGCCTACACATCCCCAAAACTTGTACTCTACATACCAGGTTTCAGGGCTGGAATCGATTTGGTTTTCCTCACCAAATAGTTCAGGAAACTCACCTACTCCTTGCTCTGCAAAGATTAAGAATGAGAATACCACCACACAAGGTGGCACACGTTTTGTCATCTCAGTACTTGGGAGGCTGAGACAGGAGGATCGCAGGTTCAAGGCCAGCCTCAGCAACTTAGTGAGATCCTATTTCAAGATTGAAAAAAGGGCTACAGATGTAGCTGTAAAACACCCCTGGGTTCAATCCTCCATACAAAAAAAAAAAAAGGATAAAAGTACTTAATATTTGCAGAGTATTTATATAATTTATTTGACCCCTTACAGCTGATATAGTAGATCCATGTGTATGTGTACTGTGTGTTTTACTGGGTACTGAACACAGGGGCATTCTACCTCCAAGCTATACTCCAGTCTTTTTTATTTTTGTTTGGACACAGGGTCTCACTAAGTTGCTGAATCTTGCTATATTGCTGAGGCTGGCCTCCAACCTGCAATCCTCCTTTCTCAGTTTCCTAGGTACTGGGATTATAGGCGTGCACCACCACACCCAGTTTAAACAGAATTTTCTGTGTGTAACTGGGGATTGAACCCAGAGGCATTCTATCTCTGAGCTACATCCCCAGCCCTATTTATATTTATATTTATTTATTTATTTTGGTGGTACTAGGGATGGAATCCAGGGGCATTCTACTTCTGAGCCATACCCCCAGCCCTATTTTTTATTCTTTATTTTGAAACAAGGTCTCACTGAGTTGCAAAGGGCTTCACTAAGTAGCTGAGGCTGTTCGAGAACAGCGATCCTCCTGTCTCAGCCTCCCAAATGCTGGGATTACAAGTTTGTGCCACCACGCCAGGCCCCTATTTTTTTTCTTTTTATTTTAAAACAGGGTCTCACTAGATTGATGAGAGTCTCACTACTTGCTGAGGCTGTCCTTGAACCTGTGGGCCTCCCAAGTACTGGGATTACAAGTGTGTACCCTGCCCTCCCTCTGCTAAACAGAGGTTTTTAAAGCAGGAAAAAGCCTCGGCAGCAACAGTCCTGGCCTCCTTACTGCTCAAATGCAGGAACTGGGTCTAGAGGAGAAAGGGACCCCCTGGCTGACTCCCTCTGTTATGGAGATGCATTCGCCTGGCCCTGCCAGAGCTGGGTGGGCAGGTGGGGGTGCAGGTCCCAGGAAGACCCCAGAGGGCACTGGTCTGCCCCACAGAAGGGAGTCTCTCTTGCCCACTGGTTTTGCCTGTGTTGGGGGCAGGAAGCCAGTCCCCTCTCAGGGGCCTCCTCCAGGGCTCAGAGGGCGGTGGGGTGGGGGGCTGGGATCAGCATCAGACAAAGAGCCACCTGCTCTCCTCCGGGCCTCCCCGCCAGGGCTCCCTGCTGTCGTCCTAGTGACAGGGGCTGCCCTGTGGTTCCTCCAGCCCCCAGACCCGCCCTGCCTGCCCACCCTGCCCCAAGCACAGAACAGGCTCCTCCACACTGCAGAGAGTGAGCTGGAACCAGGCCGAGGCTCCACTCTCTGCCAAAACTCTACCTTTCACGCCAGGGCCAGACAGGCCAGACAATGGGGGTCACTGCTCCCCTAATAATGAGGCCTCAGGGACTCTAGAAGATAACGAGGGGGAGGGAGAGAGTGGATGGGCTGGCTTCGGCTCCGTGGATGCACACAGGACACCTTCTGACCAGTACCCAACCAACGTCTGGGAAGACGAGGGCCGAGGCTGACAGTGAGTGTGGGCACGAGGTCAGGGGAGAAAGAGAGAGGTAGAACCCACAGACCCCAAAGGGAGCCAGGAGCTTCTAAAGGAGGTGGGACAGCAAGGTGCATGGCAAAACCCTCTCCTTGCTCAGCCACTCGAGGGGGTTTGTGGGACTTAGGGTAAGCCAACAGCTGAAGCCTCAACTGCCCCATCTGTCCAGTAGGTTGCCACCCGTGGGGAGCGGGGGCTGGAGCAAACACGGGCAGGAGGAGCTCGCCAGGTCCTGGGGCGGCATCACCAGCCTCCCTTGCCTCAGTGAGGGGCACCTCTCCTGCATCACCAGCCTCCCTTGCCTCACGAGGGGCACCTCTCTGTGGGGAGGTAGCACAGTCACACCCACTGGCCTCCTTCA
Source organism: Muscardinus avellanarius (assembly GCF_963383645.1). Lineage (NCBI taxonomy): Eukaryota > Metazoa > Chordata > Mammalia > Rodentia > Gliridae > Muscardinus > Muscardinus avellanarius. The sequence goes on along the minus strand of NC_137802.1, from coordinate 28,585,733 downwards.
GGCCTGCCAAAGGGATGAGATCATACTAGCAACAGACTTTGGAGATTTCGGGGAATTGAGCCCTGTAAATGCAATTTCCTCCTTAATAACGTGCTGCCCTCTCTCAGGGACTCCTGCCCTGGATTCACCCACCTTGGCGGCAGCAGCAGCAGCAGCGGGCGCGCCTGGAAAGATGGGGCTGGGTGAGTTCAAGGCTGTCCGACCTGGGCTGGGCTGATGGGGCAGCTAGAAGAATGTGAGCTGTGAATGGCACTGGGGCCACCTGAATAGGGCCCAGCCTGGGGTGGGGGGTCCGCATTCAGCCTTCAGCAAGCAAGGAGGATGGGCAGAGGGAGGAGAAAGGCATGGAGCGGGAATGACCCTCCCTGCCTCCGCCCACCTGCCTCGCCTTGAAAAGACCTTCCAAAGGACTTTTAATCCCACCAGTGCCCAGCCCTCTGGCCCCTAATCCCCTAGGTCACCAGCTCTCCCCAGCCTGAGGCCACACACACAGGCGCACAGGCACACACAGGCAGCCATCCCCTGTCTCCCACCCCGGGGCTTAGCCTGGAAAGGATCTGCCAAATTGTCTCTGTATTGCTGCCGCCTGAGGTCCTTTCCCCTCTTTGGGGTAAGGGATGGGAGGAGCATTCCAGAAGAAGCCCTCGTCCCACAGCCACAGTGCCATTTAAGTAGTTCAATCCACCATGCTGCTTCAGTTTCTCCATCAATCAAGTGGCCACCGCTGTCCCTTCTGGGCAGCCCATGTCCACCCTGTGCCTGTGCACACAAGTGCACCATGTGAAGGGGGGAGGGGAAGAGAAAGCCACAGGCCACGTGGCCCACCGGCAGGGGGTCTCCCATTCTGAACCCCAGGGCAGTCAAGGGGCTGAGGGGAGTTTGGGATCAGGATGAGGTGGTTCTGCATGGGGAGGAGGAGCTGGGACCATTCAGGTCCATGCTGCCAGAGAGGCTCCTGGTGATCCTGGGGAGAGGGACAGCAGGTTAGAGCCTTATAATAAACATGGTCCTTCCAAGGAATCTTGGCGGTTCCCAGAAGTACTGCAAAGTTCATTTGGCCCAGGGCAGCAGGGAGGGCATTGCTGAGCCTCTGCTCTAGGCCTGTTCATATACTGGCCTTCTGCCTACTGCCTAGCTGAACCACGACACAGTAAGAGCCAACATATTTGGATTTGTTTTATTTTTTGGTACTGGGAACTGAACCGGGGACATTCTACCTCTAATCTATACCCCCACTCTTTTTTTTTTTTTTTTCTGAACACAGGATTTCACTAAAGTTGATGAGGCTGGAGTCGAACTTGAGATCCTCCTGTGTCCACTTCCTAAGTATTGGGATTGCAGACACATATGGAATGTCTGCTACCTCACAGGAACCTGAGGTCAACACCCATCCTCGTTAGCCTGAAACTCTCCTGGTTTACAATAAGACTCCTAAGATGACAACTAGCAGGGATCCCTGCACTCTCAAAGTGTCTTGTCTTATAAATTATATAGTTTCAGGCCGGACGTGGTAGCGCACACTTGTAATCCCAGTATTCGGGAGGCTAAGACTAGAGGATCATGGTTCATGGACAGCCTCAGCTACTTAGTGAGGCTCTTCGCAACTCAGCGAGACCCTGTTTCAAAATAAAAAATAGGGCTGGGAGTGTAGCTCGGAGGTAGAATGCCCCTGGGTTCCATCCCCAGTACTGCAAAAAGAAAAAAAAATTATATAGTTTCCCCATTTCCATTTTTCCTGAGGCTGGGAAACCAAGGCACCAAGAACTGAGTTTTGCTCAAGTCTGAACAGATAATAATTAGTGCAGATAAATTCATTATCACAGATAATACTTAGTGCAGATAAATTCATACCCAGGCAGAAGGGCCAGGAGCTGTGGGATGCTGTGCCTAGAAAAAGCATAAGAGACCCTAGCAGGCCAGTCCTCTCATCCTTCCATCTAATACATACTTACTAAATAACAGGTGTGGCCCACATCACAACACTTTCTGGATAGGGCAACAGATGCAGAAAGCAAAGGAGAAAAAAACTAAGTGAAGGTCAGAGAGTAAGTTAGCGCTCAAGATAGGACGATGTGAGGCTTTCTGATCTGTATTTGCTGGCCCCAGCCTTGCCTGCCCTTGTTTTCCTCCGTCCTGTTCAGTTGTATGAAATACAGTCTCTGATGCAGAACTTCTCCAAGTGTGTTTTGTGGACCCCCAGTCCCCAGGGAGTGCATGAGATAAGGATTCTGTGGTCTCATGGTTTGGGAAATCCTCAAAGAGGGGCACAAGGCGCAAACCCACAGACAGGTCTCTCTGCAAGATGGTGGTAGAGAAACCCAGCTGGTTTTGTTCACTCAGCATTTTCCAATCTGATCTGACCATGCTCATAGCATTTTTTTCATAGGGAGGCCGCATGGACACTCTCCAGGATAAATGCATGAGTCCACAGTAGAGTCAAGCTCCCCTTTTGTGAAACGCAGCCCCATTGTCAGTGACTGCCAGCCAGCCCTCTCACGAACGGCACAGACTCTCAAGGCAGCTGACACTTCGCTGGAGTCCCCCAGCAAAGTTAGAAGTCTGTGGGATCCGGGCCCAGCCAAAAGGTTGACTGGGGACACGAGGTCCCCAGGGAAGCTGAAAAATCAGTGACTGGCCTAATGGGGCCGCTGAGCTGAGCGCTCAGCGAGCAAACTCTGTCAGCACCCAGGACAGCAGCATCGACTCTCCCCTACCTCGGCTTCAGAGTTTACTCGGCAGCAGTGAAGCAGAAGAGAAAGAAGTCTACTTCGTATCTATTATGTATGTGTGACTTGCACAAACTGCGTTTCCAGGTCAAGCACAATTCTGGTTCCTACTCTTAGCATATGAATTCTCTCTCTAGGAAGACCCTCTCCCTCTCCTGCATCTAGAGAGGCCCAGGACCTCAGTGAGACGGTGAGTGCTCACAGAGACACCCAAGGCAGCACCTGGGCCACGGAACCAGCTGCGACCCGTGAAGGCCTCTGAGTACAGAAGTGAGAAGCCGGGACAGGTTCCCATGCCATCCCCACTGTCTCCCCTTGGTCCACCAAAGCAGAGTGTATCCCAGCAAATGACCCCTGGAGGCCTGTGCACTGGGGAGGGAGGGGTGGTTCATCTGCTGACTCCGTGCATCATTACCCGGCTTCTGAGCAGAGCAGAATTAACAAGGCTGCCCAAGGATTTATGGCTCAGCACAACTGTCCCCACCCATCAGCCAAAGCCCACCAGGGAACTCTGGCCCATTCATGGATATTTACAACCCCATAAATTAGGTCCCAGCTGCAGCTGCCGAGGTCAGAGGCAAGGTGGTGGGAACAGCAGCTTTCTCTCCCAGTGCTTCCTTCCTTGCCAATGTGGATGCTAATTTGTCCCATGGAGAAAACCTTGTGCTCTCCTCTTGACCTCCTTATTACCAGACTCTTCAAAATACTAACTTCCAGGTGGGGATGGTGGCACACAGCTCAAAGTGCTTAGGAGGCTGAGACAGGAGGATCACAAGTTCAAGATCAGCCTCAACAATTTAAGTGAGACTCTCAGCAACCTAGTGAGACCCTGTTTCAAAACAAAAATTAAAAAGGGCTGGGAGCTGCGTGTGGTTGCGCACACCTGTAGTCCCAGTACTTGGGAGGCTGAGACAGAAAGATCCTGGCTGCAGGTTTGCAGCCAGCCTCAACAAGTAGTGAGATTCTCAACAACCTAGTAGCAAGACCATTTCAAAATAAAAATAAAGTAGGCAGCCGGGCATGGTGGCGCACGCTTGTAATCCCCGCACTTGGGAGGCGGAGACAGGAGGATCACGCAGGTTCGAAGCCAGCTGCGCTGGCTTAAGAGACTCCGTTTCCAAATAAAAATATGTTAAAAAAAAAAAACAGGTCTGGGAGTGTAGCCCAGAGGTAGAAGGGCTTCCAGAAACCCCAGTGCCACAAAAAAATAAAAAATAAAAATAAAAAAAATAGGGCTGGGAGTGTAGCTCAGAGGTAGAATGCCCCTATATTTAATTCCCAGTACTACCAAAAAAAAAAATGATTTCCACAATTCTTTTATTACATCATCATTATTATTATTATTATTATTATTAATTTGGGTACTAGGAATTGGACCCAAGAGTGTTCTATCTCTGAGCTAGATGCCCAGCCCTACTAAGTTGCTGAGGCTGGCCTTAAACCTGATCCTCCTGTCTCAGCCTCCCAAGTACTATAGTTACAGGTATGTACCACGGTGCCCAGCCTTTCATATTTTTATTCTCACACCAACCTCAGGTTAAGTGCTATTAGTCCTATTTAGCAGATAAAGAATTGGGGTTCTCAGAGAGAGCCAAGCAGACCATAGCACTCCATGGGCAGCAGGCACCATCCTGCCTGTTCCAAGATGGGGTGAGGAGTGGACTCCCAAAGACCTCAGGCCTCCGCAGATAAAGTAGGAGGGGCCCTGGTGTTCCCCACTTCCCGGGTTTGGCCAGGCCAGGCCCCTGCCAGCTAGAGAAGCAGGGTTCCCAGGCACATTACGTCTGTGCGCTCAGCTGCTACTCTAGGGGCTGGGGAGGCAGCTCAGGCCTCACAGGGGACTTTTCATGAGTCCCTACACCAGGCCCCTGAGCATCTGTACTCCTGCAGGCCAAAGAGCTGAATCCCAGGGGACTGGCAGGCTGACTGGGGGTGGGGACTGAGCAGAAAAGGGGGATCCTGGCTGCATCCAGGATCCGTGGCTGGACAATCAAATTTCCAGAAAATCACCTAGCTCTCCCCACACCTGGGCAGTGAAGGGACAGAGGCCTCAGACCTGCCCCAGAATGCAGGAAGCTGGGACTGAGTGGGCAGTGAGAAATAGGCGTCAGCCTCTCTCCCTCAGCCTTCCCCGCCTGAGGGTGCAACTGGAAGAGCCTGTTTCAAAGCTACCCCAGGCCTCCCAGCCCACGGATTCCCCATTCCTCTTTCTTTGCCATGCAACAGACTCTGAGGGGGCGCTGGGGGCTGTGACTCAGCAGCAGGCCCCTTCGGGACAAGTAGTGATGCCGCGCCCGAGCTGACTCATCTGGCCAGCCTGTCAAGGCCACCTGAGGACTGAGGCCATATCGGGACCAAAAAGCCAGGAGCAGCGGGCCCGAGCGGGTAGGAGCAGGGAGGGGGTCTGTCATCTGCCCCGTCTCCTCTTCAACCTAAACCCTGCCCTCTGCTGCTGCTTCTGGAAGCCACCAAAGGCCCTCTGGTCCCCCAGAAAGAGAGCTCCTGGACAGTGAGGAGAGCAGAATGCAGACCAGGAGCAGGCAGACAGGATCGAGGGGCAACCGGCCACCTCTTACAGCCCTGCTACCCTGTTTCAAACCACCCAGAAGCCTCAGAGACAAACACACCAGCCACAGAGGCTTTGGGTAAGCCTCGTCCCCACGGGCCTCAGTTTCCTCCTCTGAAAAGAGTGGACAGCACTTTCACTTCATAAATTAAAACAAAACCACAGACCTATGTGTACACAATAGACACTCAGTGTTTGATACCTCAAAGAAATTTTACCCACGCAGACCTATACTTTGCTTCAAAGAAAAGCTGTCCATGGCTGAAGACTCACACACTTTAACTCAGGTCTGGAACTCCAGACTCAGGTCTATAACTCTGGGTGCAATCCACCTTCGGCCACCAACTAAAGGTCCAGCAAGAATTGCCAGAGGGGAACACCAGGCAGAGAGGAGGCCAGGCCAGCCCATCTGGAGACCACAGGCCTGTCCCTGCAGGCAGACAGGCCAGGAGAGCACCTGACGCCAACACTTCCCAGGTAGCTTTGGGTCTGAACCTCTTCTTTCTCTCTGAAAAGTTCAAGGAGGGGGTGTCCAGTTTCTGCCCTAAAGAGAGCAGCTGAACAGGAGACAGGAACCTGAAAGTCTAGGCACTTTGCTTAAAGATTCAGATCTATTACAAGTCAGTCCACATTTTGAAAACAGTGCTCATTTCCTTAAATTCTGGCTGCATCGGATACTTAACCAGTGCTCACCACCCCCTGTGCCAGGCATTATGCACACAGCACCCATCTTCACCCAAGGGGCAGGTACTGTTCTAGGCAGTTTACAGGTAAGCTCTGAGGCTTGGAGAGGATGCCTGGCTTGCCCACTGTCACAGAGCTAGTACGTGGTCCAGACGCATGTCCCCCTGCCTGCCTTAGTCACCACTCAGGGCACCAAATAAGCAAATGAGACTCTGCAGGGCCTGGTGGCAGGAACACAGGCACTCTGGCTCCATCACCCCAAGTGACCTCACAAGGCCACTGACCTCTCTTCCCTCATTTGCAAAATGAGCAGTTGGACAAGATGGTTCCAATGACCTTCTAATAACCTATGGCTCTCAAGGTGGCAGCAGCCACCCAGTATTGGGGGACACAGGAGCACCATAGCCCCAGAAAGGATATTTTAACCCAAGAAGGCACATGTAGGGCTGAAGTCTGATGTGTCATTAGCTTAAACTTGTGTGTGTGTGTGTGTGTGTGTGTGTGTGTGTGTGTGTGTGTGTGTGGTGTCAGCTGGGCAGTCCGCCAGCATGATTTCAGATCCCTTGGCCCTGCTGCTCAACCACTATCAAATGTGTTTCTGTGAGTGGTCAGGGATAAAAGGGTTAACCCCAGCGTAACTAATGGGGTCCTGGAGCAGGAGCAGGGTGTGAAGGCTGGCTTTGTGGTGGAGGGGAGGCCATGGTCACAGGGTCCTGGAGGCCACTTGATAAGGGGTTGGTGGTACAGAGCCCAGGAAAGGCTCCAGTTAAACCCAAGGCTTCGTCCCTCTCTGGGACCTCACTCTAATGGTTAATCCCTCTCTGGGAACCTCACTCTAATGGTTAATCGTGTGTTCTGGGGGCCTTGACCAATGCTGCTGTCTCTGGGGCAGGTGTTTCCTCTGTGGCTCCTCACTAATCCATTCAGCGGTCTCATATGAACCTCTTTTCAGCTCCCAGGACCCCCTTCAATCAGCTTGCAGGAGGACTACAAATGAGATAGGCATTGGGGTCAGGCCGGGGGAAGATGGCTTGGCCAGAGAGAAGGGGGTTGGGTGGGGAGTCCCTGGGGAAAATAAAGCAGAAAAGTCAGCCAAGGGTGGTGGTGCACACTTGTAATCCCAGTAACTTGGAACACTGGAGACTTGAAGATTCAAAGCCAGCCTTAGCAACTTAGCAAGGCTCTCAACAACCTAGTGAGACCCTGTTTCCAAATAAGAAATAAAATAAATAAAATGGGCTGAGGGTGTAGCTTGGAGGTAGAGTGATTCGGTGTCCAATTGCCAGTGCCACAAGAAGGAGAAGGAGGAGGAGGGGGAGGGAAAAGAAAGCAGAAAAGTCCTGTGGGCTCAAAAGTGACTCTCCAGAGGAGCCGCCTTCCCCACTGGGGCTAGATCTCAGAAGTGGTCTTTGTGCTTTTTCCCAGCAAAGTCTGATCCCCAGTCAAGACACACCTGTCCACGTCCACTAGAATCTGATTGCAAAGGGAGTAGCCACTGCCACTTAATTTTCACAGTGACCCTAAACCCAATTTATAGAGAAGAGAACTCTGAGGCTCAGAGAGCTAATGTAATTGCCCCGACACAAAGTCAGTAAGATATGAACCCAGGCTCACCTGTCTCTAATGCCAAGGTTGAGCCCTCAGCAGCCCATCTGAGCTGCCCATGCTCTGTGTGTAGCACATGCTTAGAATTTTGGTGACACAGCCAATACTTGTCTACTTCCCGTCTGGGAAATTAGCAAAATGAGGGCTTCTTTTGGGGGTCTGGGAGATTCATGTTAACCAGGAAGAAGGGGAAAGGGAGGCATGATGGAGTGGCTTCTGATTCTTCTCCCTCTCTCTCTCTAGAGCTGGAAAGCAATTGTGCTTTGTTGACTCAACAGAACTCTGCTCCAAACTCTTTTTATTCATTAAACATTTGAAGATCTTGGATGCATTTTTAAGGGTGAACCTGGAAACGACTCACTCTTTCTTTCTTTCTTTCTTTCTTTCTTTCTTTCTTTCTTTTTTCTCTCTCTTTTCTTTTCTTTCTTTTTTGGCATTAGGGGTTGAACCCAGGGGCCTTCTACCTTTGAGCCACACCCCTGTCCTTCATATTTTTCATTTTGAAATAGGGTCTCCCTAGGTTGTTCAGAGTCTCGATGTGTTGCTGAGGCTGTCCTCAAACCTGTGATTCTCCTGCCTCAGCCTCCCAAGTACTGGGATTACAGGTGTGCACCACCATATCCTGCTTGGAAATAGCTTTTTCAACCCAGAAGAACTTTTACAGGTTAAGAAAGTTCCAGGGCACATCTGCCACTGGCCCACTATTCCACTTTGATTAAAATATTTGACCTTGGCCGGGCATGGTGGCACATACTTGTAACCCCAGGGCTTGGGAGGCAGAGACAGGAGGATCACGCAGGTTGGCTTAAGAGACCCTGTTTCCAAATAAAAATATAAAAAAGAGGTGTGTGGGAGTGTAGCCCGGAGGTAGAAGGGTTTCTAGGAACCCCAGTACCACTAAAAAAAAATTTACCTTGGCTGGGATTAGTGGCAGACGCTTATGATTCTGGTACTTTGAAGGCTGAGACAGGAGGATCATAGGTTCAAGGCTAGACTCAGCTACTTCACGAGACCCTGCACAATTTAGTAAAACCCCATTTCAAAAATAAAGAATTTAAAAATATATATTTGACCTTGAATGAAACCTCTCTAGGGCTCAGAAAGAAATTAAAAACATAACCTAAAAAAAAAAAGACAGCTGGGTGTGGTGGCACACACTTGTAATCCCAGCATTCAGAAGGAGGCTGAGACCAGAGAATTGCAGTTCATAGACAGTTTCAGCTACCTAGTAAGGTTCTCTGCAACTTAGTGAGACCCTCTTTCAAAATAAAGAATAAAGCCAGGTGTGGTGGCACACACTTGTAATCCCAACATTCGGGAGGCTGAGACAGGAGGATCGCAGTTCCCAGACAGCCTCAGCTACTTAGTGAGGCCCTCTGCAACTCAGTGAGACCCGGTTTCAAAGTAAAGAATAAAAAGTAGGGCAGGGGGTGTAGCTCGGAGATCGAATGCCCCTGGGTTCCATCCCCAGACCCGCAAAAAAAAAAAAAAAAAAAAGTAAACAAATAAAATAAAGAATAAGACCCAGGCATGGTGTTTTGTTTTTGTTGTACTAGGGATGGAACCCAGGGCATTCTACCTCTGAGCTACACCCCAAGCCCCATTTTTTATTCTTTATTTTGAAACAGGTCTCAGGGCGCTGAAAAGGGCCTAAGTAGATGAGGCTGTCTCTGAACCTGTGATCCTCCTGTCTCAGCTTCACAAATGCTGGGATTAGAAGTGTGTGCCACCATGCCCAGCTGTGATGGTTTTTTTGTTTTTTGTTTTTGTGGTACTGGGGATGGAACCCAGGGGCATTCTACCTCTGAGCTACACCCCCAGACCTATTTTTTATTCTTTATTTTGAAACAGAGTTTCACTAAGTTGCAAAGGGCCTCACTAATTAGCTGAGGCTGGCTATGAAACTGTGATCCTCTTGTCTCAGCCTCCCAGATGCTGGGATTATAAGCATGCGCCACCATGCCTGGCTCTGATTGTTTTTTTGTTTTTGTGGTACTGAGGGTGGAACCCAGGGGCTTTTCTACCTCTGGGCTCTACTCCCAAACCTATGCTATACTTTATTTGGAAAAAGGGTCTAAGTTACTGAGAGACTCACTAAGTAGCTGAGGCTGGCTTCGAATCTGTGCAATCCTCTCCTGTCTCATCCTCCCAAGCGCTGGGATTACAAGCATAGGCCACCATGCCTGGCAATGATTGTGTTCTTAATCATAAAAGAGTAACAGGAAAGGGACATATTTATGATGTCTGGAGAGGGATGCAAACTGTCTCAGGTCTGAAGCACGGAAGGAATCGTGGAGGAGAAGCCACACTGATTTGACAATAGAAAAAGAAGACAGTTTAGCCGGGCGTGGTGACGCACACTTATAATCCCAGCATTTGGGAGGCTGAGACCAGAGAATCGTGGTTTGTGGACAGCCCTAGCTACTTAGCGAGGCCCTTCGCAACCCAGTGAGACCGTTTAAAAAAAAATAAAAGACTAAAAATAGGACTGGGGGTATAGCTCGAAGGTACAATGAATACCCCTAGGTTCCATCGCCAGTATAAAAAAAAAAAAAAGACATTTTATCATGATACTGCACTATAACAACAGGTTGAAGTTTATGGTAACTTTAAAATCTATTTAAATATTTCAAAAAAAAAGTTCAGATCCCAAAGATATGAAAAGACACTTCCCTCGGGAAAAGTTCCGAGTCTAAAATGGACAGGTACAACATCTGGGAGCTGAACGGACATCCCCCAGGTGTCCTGTCTGTGGAGACTTCTGCAGCTCATGAAGGAGTGGGGGCAAAGGAACAGCACGGAGTGGTCCTGTCACATCCCTGCCTGAGCAGACCACACAGATGCCAGGACAGGGGACCATGGAAACTTCCACTCCCCAAATCCTACCTTTAAGCTGGCACAAAGGAAGAGGCAGGAAAGATAAAATCTTCCAATTTTATTTTCTTTATATTTATTTTTGTGGTGCTAGAGATTGAACCCAAGGGCATTTTACTGCTGAACTACATACCACCATGCCCTATTTTACTTTTTATTTTGAAATAGGGTCTAAGTTACTGCATGCTGGTCTTGAACCTGTGATCAATTCTGTCTCAGCCTCCCAAGTACTGGGATTATGGGTGTGTGCCACTGTGCCCCACTGCGACCTTCCAGTTTTCTTTTTTCTTTCTTTTTTTTTTTTTTGCCATAATGGGGATGGAACCCAGGTGCATTCTAACTCCAAGATATACCGCAGCCCTATTTTTTATTCTTTATTTTGAAACAGGGTCTCACTGAGTTGTGAAGGGCCTCACTAAGTAGCTGAGGCTGTCCGCGAACCGTGATCCTCCTGAACGCTGGGATTACAAGCGTGCACCACCACGCCTGCTACTTCCAGCTTTTCTAAACAACCTGCCATCCTCGAGGCTGAGGCTGGGCCTCTATGGGGAAGCTTCATACTTTCTTCACTTAAGACTACTCAGGGACATCAGGGAATGGTGGAGGGATGGCTGACAGCACAGGGCACCGAATGCAGAGGGACTAGAGGTCAGTCAGAGTCAAAGCCAGGCTTAGGAGCAGCTCTCCTTAAACAGGAAGCATCAACAGGAAGGAAGAAATAGGCTTCTGAGGCGGAGTGAAGGATGAGGAGCGGATAACAGGTTGAACTTATTGAGAAGTAAAATTGTCCAGAATAAGCTTTTGTTTTTGTTTTTGGTACTGGGGACTGAACCCACAGAAGTTCTAGCTAAGGTGCTGAGGCTGTCCTTGAACCTGTAATCTTCCTGTCTCAGCCTCCCAAGTACTGGGATTACAGGTGTGTGCTACCTCACCTGACTCAGAGTAAGATTTGGCAGTTTCTTTCCTTGAATTAATTTTGTCTGCCCAGAAGGGTTTCAGGAGGGGCCTCTCCAGACGCAGGGAAATGTCCCTGTGACACACAGGACCTCCCTTCAGTTGGAGAGAGTGAATTCTATGGGCCACCAGCTAATATTGGGTGCTGCCCATTCTCTCTGTTCCCTCGAGTTCCAAACTCTTCCCATTGCAAGTTCTCCTCCATTCATCCAAGTGGTTTGTTTTAAAATGTAAACACACACATTGGAACTGGCAAAGGAAATTAATCAAATGTGAAAGACACAGAGAAAAAAAGCATGATACACTTTGTTCTAGGTTCTGATTCTAAATCTGGCAGGAGGTGTGAAGGGCTGGCAGTTGGTGGTGGCAGTAGCAGTGGCGGCAGCGTGCTCCCTCCTGCCTTGGGCGTGGGGCATCAGGCCAGCAGCTGCTACACTCTTAAGGGCCAGAGGGAGAGTGGGTGGCATTCGGGAGTGGAGGGCAAGATGTTCTAACCCATCCAGACAGGAGCAGGCAGAGGCGACTCAAGCCACAGCCAGGTCCCGTGGGTAAAGCAGAGGAGAACCCTAAATCCTCCGCCAGGCTCACCCCATCCTTCACCCTGCAATGCCACATCTTTATCCCCACTTGGGCATTTGCATTTAGCTGGCTCCACAAATGAAACTCATCAGAAACCAGAGCTGTCACTTTTTAATTATTATTTTGGTGGTACGGAGAGTAGAACCAGAGGCATTCTACCTCCAAGCTACAACCCCAGCCCTATTTTCTTTCTTTCTTTCTTTCTTTCTTTCTTTCTTTCTTTCTTTCTTTCTTTCTTTTTTGTGAGTTTGGGGATGGAACCCAGGGGCATTCGACCTCCGAGTTACACCCCCTGCTCTATTTTTTATCCTTTATTTTGAAACCGGGTCTCACTGAGTTGCGAGGGCCTCACTAAGTAGCTGAGGCTGTCTGCGAACTGCGATCCTCCGGTCTCAGCTTCCCGAATGCTGGGATTACAAGCGTGCGCCACCACGTCCGGCCTATTTTTTATTCTTCATAGGTAAAAGGGTCTCATTAAGTTGCAGAGGGCCTCACTAAGTGGCTGAGGCTGGCCACAAAACTGAGATCCTCCTGTCTGTGCCTCCCAAGTACTGGGATTACATGCACACACCACCATGTCCAGCTTCAAAACTGTCACTATTGCCAACCCACCCGCCCCTTTCCTCCTAGGGTCGGGCTCTCAGTTAGGTATGTGGTCCCCCTGGGCCAATGGAGGTCTATTCAGACCTTCCAACTGTCCCATCACCCTCTCCATTTCCATTCATATGTGTTAAAGGCTTGGTCCCAGCTGGGCGTGGTGGCACACAGCTGTAATCCCAGTACTTGGGAGGCTGAAACAGGAAGGTTGAAGGTTTAAGCACAGCCTCAGCAACACTGCAAGGCCCTCAGCAACTTAATGGAATCCTGTTTCAAAATGAAAAATAAATAGGGCTGGGTGTGTAGTGCACAGGTAGAACGTCCCTGGGTTCAAGCCCTAGCACGCGTGTGCGCACGCGTGCACACACACACAAAATAAATAAAAAATAAAAAGGCTTGGTCCCCAGGTTGGAGATACTGGGAGGTGGTGGAAACTTTTAGAGGGGGGCTAGTGGGAGGTCTCTAGGTCACTGAGTGTACGCCCTCAAAGGAGATTTTGGGACCCGGGTCTCTTCCTCTATCTCTCTCTGCTCTCTGGCCATGAGGTAAGCAGTTTTTTTACTCCACCACATGTTTCTGCCAAGATGTGCTGCCAAAGGCCCAAAGCAACAGGGATAAACAATCATGGACTATAATCTCCACAACTATGAGGCACCATAAACATTTTCTCCTTAGAAGTTAATTATCTGTTATTTATTTATTTTGGTGGCACTGGGGGTTGAACCCAAGGGCATTCTACCTCTGAGCTAAAGCTCCAGCCCAATTTTCTTTCTTTCTTTTTTTTTTTCTTTTTGGTGGTACTGGGGGTGGAACCCAGAGGCTTTCTACCTCCGGGCTATACTCCCAGAACTTTTTTATATTTTATATGGAAACAGGGTCTCACTAAGTTGCTGAGAGCCTCACTAAGTAGCTGAGGCTGGCTTCGAACCTGTGCGATCCTCCTTTCTCAGCCTCCCAAGCGCGGGGATTACAAGCGTGCGCCACCATGCCCGGCTCCAATTTTATTTCTTACTTAGAAACGGTCTCACTAAGTTGCGAAGGGCCTCAACAACTTAGCAAGTTTTTGAACCTGCGATCCTCTTGTCTCAGCCTCCCAAGTACTGGGATTACAAGCGTGTGCCACCATGCCCAGCTTTCAGGTATTTATTATAGTTATGGAAGCGGTCTAACAAAAGGTGCTTGCCTTTATTTACTATAGCAGGCCACTGGCTAATTTCTAATCCCTGCAATCCATTTTATGTCTATCCCACTATCACATAGGATCATTCGGAAACAACCTGAAACAACCGCACCCTTGTAATCCCAGCATTCAGGAGGCTGAGACGGGGGATTGCACAGGTTCGAAGCCAGCCTCAGCTACTTAGTGAGGCCCTTTACAACTCAGTGAGACCCTGTTTCAAAATAAAGAAAAAAAGGGCTGGGGGTGTCACTCAGAAGTAGAATGCCCCTGGGTTCCATCCTCAGTACTACAAAAAAAAATAATAAAAACAATAAATAAATAAATAAATACTTTCAAAGTTAGCTGGGCATGGTGGCAAATGCTTGGAGGATTGCAGGTTCGTGGCCAGCCTCAGCTACTTAGTGAGGCCCTCCACAACTTAGTGAGACTATATTTCAAAGTAAAGAATAAAAAATAGGGCTGGGGGTGTAGCTCAGAGGTAGAATTCCCCTGGGTTCAATCTCCAGTATCACAAAACAAAACAACCTTTCAAAGTCTTCCCCTGCCTACAATGAGGATCTGGCTCAAACTGCTTTTTCAGCCTCATCTCCCCTCTAACGCAACACATTTCCTCTGGCTCAAACAGACCATCTCTTAAAGTTGCATAGAAGTTCATGGCACAATTATCATCACCCCAGGACTGCAGTGCTCACTACCCACCCCTAAAACACAGCCTGGGACACCTCCCGCCTGCTCTCCTTCTGCACCAGGGGATGAAGACGGAAGAAGAAATGCAACACAGTAGCACCTGAGGACCTAGCAAAGAAAAGAGCCTTTTCCTTACTGAAGGTCAAACGTCCATCTCCTGATCCAAAAGCTTTGGCATGCCCAACCCTGTGCCCCACACCTACACTCTGGGCATTTAAAATAATCACAAACTATTTTTTATTTATGACCTCCCAGCACTCCTCCATCCCTACTGCAGAATTAAAGAAATAAAATCAGCTTTCAAAAGAGCCCATATTGTGAGTCACCCCCCCCCGCCCCCCAGGGCTGGCAGAGGTATGACTTCAGCGGTGGCCGGGGACTTTGATGGGGGAGGTAGAAAGGGAGCTGGATGGATGGTTAACTCGAGCCCTTCCCCCACCTCCCCAGTCTCCTACTGCAATCCCCTTGCATACAGAAAAAAACGTCCTAGGCATTCAGTATATGTACTGTCCACTTTTTACATGGTATGAACGCAGCTCTGGTGCCGCAGGAGTTGGGAAGAGAGAAGGAAGGACCCTCCCAGGGGAGCCCTCTGCCTTCTTCTGATACCTGGAGAGCCCGGCTCAGCTGGGGGATGCGCTAAGCCACACCTCCACCGACGTCACCATCCCAGGAGCGCAGAGCGAGGGAAACCCACGCAAGCAGGGGGACTGAGCCTGACTTCAAGCAGGGCTGGAAGGAAGGGGGGTGTTTTTAACTGCTCACATACCTGATCAAACAGGACTTTCCAGTGCTGGCAGAGGGAGGCCATGCAGGAGAGGAAGAAGAGAAAGAAAGAAAGACACTTATCACCACAGTCTCTGCAGCCTCCCCGAGGTCTCTGACCTAACCCCCCAGCTGCTGCCCAGGGGTCGACGGGAACAACCTGGTTAGAATTCCCCAAATGAGCAGAGAGAGGGAACTCACAGCAAAGGGGGTGTCCCTGGTCTGGGACGGTTGGGTAGAGAAATGAACAGAAAAAAAAGACGATCCTCAACAGTTACCAAATCAAGGCATCTGCTCCGTTCAAGGGCTCTGATAACTTCTGCTGCCTGAAGTTTATGCTTCTACTCCCAGGCCTCTGCCTGCAACTCCTTCAGCCCCCGCTGGGGCTGAGACCCCGACTGAACAGACCCTCGCATAAACAGGAACATTCTGCCTGCTGAATCCCCCCACCCCCGGGGGAGGGCTATCCAATGTGCTGAAACCCACTTATTTTCTTCCAAGGCTGAGTGAGTGGTGGGTACCTGCGATTGATTATACAAGGGTTTTAGGGCCAGAAGGAAGTGATAGGTTTAACCACAGATGCCAGAGAGATTTTAAACTCCCCAGCCCCCTTCCAGTTTTCTGGCTTTGTAGGTGTGTCTGGGCTGGGGGGTCGCTTCCATCTCCCCACCCTGAGGGAGGGAGGGAGGGAGGGGGCAGGGCAGGGGGTCTGCCCCGTTTGTCGTCCCTATTGCGGATTAACCCTGGAAGCAGACGCTTAAAGCGACTCCAATTCCCAGGGCTTCCCAGTACGGATCCGCCGTCGCCTCCCAGGACCCTCCGGACCGACCCCAGGGCAGCAGATGGCGGGGAAGCCCTCGGGGGCGGCCCCTCCCCGCCTAGCCCCCGGGCCTGTTCCAGGCGCCGCGCGATCTCGGACTCGGGAGCCCCCTCTGGGGGCAAAGCGGCTCCGGCCGGCGCAGGGACAGAGGCCAGTTTCAATTTCCATCAGTGTCGCGGCGGGGCAGGTGCCCGGCGGGCGCTAATCTGGGGAGGGACCAGGGGGTGTCCGGCCGGGTGTGCGCCGCCGGGGCCGGGGGCTCTGCGGCGGCGCCCGCCCCTCCCCGGGCTCCGGGAGTCCGCAGGTCGGGGGGGCACCGCCGTGACGCGGCCGCCTCTGCAGGGAGACGCCGTGTCCCGGGCACTGCACCACGGCGGGGGGGCCGGGCCGGCGGGTCCTGGCGCAGCGGCGGCCGCGTCCCGCAGGGGAGCCCGGGGCCGGGGCGCGGGGGGGACCGGCCGGCGCCCCCCGCCGGCGCCCCGCGCCCCTGCGCGCCGCCGGGGGTGGGATGGCCGCCCCCGCCCCGGGGCCCCCCAGAAAGTTTGCCCGGGCGGAGGAGGGGCACTCACGTCCTCGGGCGCCGCGGGCCGCCGCTGCCCGGCCTCGGGCTCCAGCTCCTCGATGCGCTCCGCCTCGGCGCCGGCGGCCACCGCGGGCCCGGGCCCCGGGTGCTCGCCCATGGCCGCGGGTCCCGGGCCGCCGCGCTAACTTTGCGCCGCGCCGCTCGGGGGGCTCCGCGCGCGCCCCGCCGCCTCCGCGCCCGCCCCCATGGCCCGGCCCGCGCGCCCACCCGGGACCCCGGCCCGGCCTCCGCCGCCAAACTTCCCCGCGCCGCCGGCCTCCGCGCGCGGCTCCGCGGCGAGGGCGCCCTTGGGCCCCGCCGCCCGCCCGCGGCCCCGCTCTGCGCGCAGTCTCCGCCTCCGCCGGCTCCTCCGGGCGGCGCGCGGGCGGGGGCGGGGCTGCCCGGCCCCCCGCCCCGCCCCCTGCCCCCGCCCCCACCCCCCAGGCCCCCGCCCCGCCGCCGCGCTCCGAGCTGCGCCGCCCGGGAGGGCTGCGGCGGGGCTGGCGGGCAAGTGGGGGCCGATCGCCGGCATCCTCCCCCCGCCCGGGCTCGTCTCCCCACCGGGTTAAGGCTCCCTTGGAGGCAGCAGATAGGTGACGCAGGTGGAAGCGAGGTTTTCACTAAGTTGGCCACGCCAGGGTTAACTAGGGGAACCGGACCCCCCTCCCCCCCCCCAGCTACCCTTCTGCCTCTAATGCTCTGGCCTCAGGTTCTGGCAGGTCCGGGAAAGCCGGGAGAAGTTATATGAGGGGAGGGGTCTGGGGTCCCAAACCCTAGACTTCTGACCCCAGCACCCGGAGTTGTAAGACTCTGCCCAGGCTTCATGCGACCACACCGACCACACTGAGCTCTCTATCCTCCCTCCCCTCCTGGGAGAGGGGGATGTAGAAAGAAGTTAGCAAAAGAGTAAGGAAGGGGGAATCTGCAGCTGATTCCCTGCAGGAGAGTCCGTCTCTTCTAAGCAGAGGCTCTGCCTGTAACTGGCATTCCTGGTGATATCTCCCAGTCTTCCTGGCCTGCACCAAGGCTGCACCCTCCCAAACTTCTTCCCCGCCCCCCCCCACGCCCTGGCCTCTGCCCTCTCCTTTCCCCTCCCAAACCTGAGGCTCTTTTTCAGGTGAAAGGAAGGCTTCACCTTCATAAAGCAAACGCACAGCCCCAACCTCAGCATGCCACCTGTGACCAGCGCGCCCAGCACTTACTGTTCCCCTTAAACCAGAGAAGAAAATCAACTTCATTCTAATTAGGCGAGTTCGCTACAGACACCAATTTTCATCTCAGTTTCAGAAAGTGTGATCATTTCAACTATTTTTGTTTCTCATCACCCTTCCCCCGCCATCTCTACTCTACTAACAAGTCAAGATCCTGCCAAGATTTCCTTGTAAATAAAACTGTCTGCATGGGGTGTGATTTTGAAAACAGCCTTGAGGGGACAGAAGAGAAGCTGAACTTCTTTACGGAAAGAAGCCCAGAAGGATAAGTGGCAGCTGGTGGGGGGAGGGGGGGGGGGAAGGTCAGTGGCACTGCCTCCCTTGCCCCGGCTAAGGTGCTCTTATACCCAGACCTTGGGGATTGGCCAGGACCTGGGCCAGGAAGCCTGGTTCCAGGGGAACTGGGAGAAGGGGATGTGGGGGAGTTGGCCGCTCTGCAGAGATGCCTGCAGCCCTGTAGTATTCTGGCCCTCCAGATGCTCCCTGGAGCCTGCTTCTCCAGCCCAGGGACAGCTCTCACCAACATACCCCACTGTGCCATCCCTGCAGGTATAAAGAACTTGGGCAGGCTCCACTAAATGCCTGAATATCTATTGAGCTTCTACAAACAGACATGGGTAAGACCCAGACTTTGCCCTCCAGAAATGGTTTAGTTAGGAACCAACAGCCATGCTCAATACTAGGATTTCTTAGATTTCCAAGAACCTCAGAGAATATAGAAGCTAAAGGTGTGTGTGTGGTGGGGGGGAGTCCGTGTGGACCCAGGAAGTCCCCCCAAAGGATATGCCCCCTTGAACTATGCAATGTGGGAAGGTGAAGAGGAGGTATTCCAGACAGGAGGAACCGCGTGGGCAAGGCTCGGCATGTGAAGCACCCGTGTGGGAGGGGAACTACAAGCAATTGGGTATGGCTGAAAGTTAAAGCAAGGTGGTCAGTGTAAAGAGTCCAGACTTAGCCACAGCCTGTAATCCTAGTGACTGAGAGACTGAGAAGGGAAGATAACAGGTTTGAGGCCAGCCTCAGCAGCTTAGGTATACCGTGTCTCAAAAAGGGCTGGGTTGAGCAGGCGTGGTGGCACACGCTTGTAATCCCCGCGCTTGGGAGGCTGAGACAGGAGGATCGCACAGGTTCAAAGCCAGCCTCAGCTACTTAGTGAGGCTCTCAGCAACTTAGTGAGACCCTGTTTCCAAATAAAGTATAAAATAGGTCTGGGAGTGTAGCCCAGAGGTTCTATATTCCCGGAGGCAGAAAAGCCCCTGGGTTCCACCCCCAATACCAAAAAAAAAAAAAAAAACCAGCAACAAAAATAGGGCTGGGGTATAGCTCAGAGATCAAGCCTCAGTACCAACCCTCAGGGCAGGGTTGTGAAGAGCTATAAGTTTCCTAAGAAAAGAACTTGGGCTTCACCCTAAGAGCAATGGGGAGTCTTTGAAGGATTTTGATTACGAAAGTAATATAAAAAGATCCCTCCTGGCCAGGCATGGTGGCGCACACTTGTAATCCCAGCACTTTGGAGGCTGAGACAAGAGGAGCATGGTTCGAGGACAGCCTCAGCTACTTAGTGAGGCCATTTGCAACTCAGTGAGACCTGGTTTCAAAATAAAGAATAAAAAAAAAAAATAGGGCTGGAGTTGTAGCTCAGACGAACGCCCCAGTTTCCATCCCCAGTACCGAAAAAAATAAAATAAAATTATGGCTGGGGGGTGTAGCTTGGAGGTAGAATGCCCTGGGTTCCATCCCTAGTACCACACACACACACACACACACACACACCCCTCCTAGATGAGCATGGTGGTGTACACTTATAATCCTAGTACTTGGGAGGCTGAGACAGGAGGATCCTGGTTCTCCAGCAGCCTCAGCTATTTAGTGAGGCCCTGTTTCAAAATTAAGAATGAAATATAGGGCTGAGAGTGGAGCTCAGAGGTAGACTGTCCCTGAGTTCAATCCTCAGTACCAAAAAATATCCCTCCTGCTGTGAGTGATGGCACGGATCTGCAACCCTAGCTACTTAGGAGGCTGAAATAGGAGGACGACAAATTTGAGTCCAGCCTGGGCAACAGAGTAAGACCCTGTCTCAAAATAAAAATAAAAAAGAGCCAGGTTGTTGGCATACGCTTGTAATCCCAGCATTCGGGAGGCGGAGACTGGAGGTTAACAGTTCACTGATACCCTCTGGTACTTAGCAAGGCCCTTCACAACTCAGTGAGACTCTTTCAAAACTAAAAAGACTAAAATATAGGGCTGGAGGTGTAGCTCGGAGGTACAATGCCCCTGAGTTCCATCCCTAGTACCGCAAAAAAAAAAAGTAAATAAATAAATAAAATAAAAAGGGCTGGAAAGTAGTTCAGTGGTAGAGTGCCCTTGGGTTCAATCCCAAGTACTTAAAAAAATTTTTTTTAATTTTTCCTTGTGGAATATACCATAAGTTCTAGCTAATCAGGAGGCTTGAGCCCAGAAGTTTGAGGCCAGCTTGGGCAATACAGCAAGACTCTATTTGAAAACAAAACAAAACTAAAAACTAAAAGAGCCTCCAAGTGTGCTTCTACGAACAGATCAGAGGGAGGCTGATCTGAGTACAGACAGGAAGGGGCCGCGCAGGCAGCGGCAGGGAGGCTCCTTAGGTGCCCAGAGGTGTTCTTGCCCCCTCTGCCCCTGGGGACAGTTGCCCCACCTTGGCAGAGGTATTTCCAAGTCTTCTAGAAAAAAATTCTGGCCTCTCCGTGGAACTATTTCTTCTCCCTGCTAGAAGGGAAATAGCCATCTAGACTTAGAGACTATTAGAGTGAGTCCTGATGCCCAAGACCTCTGTGACCCGAGGCCAATCTCTCACCTGTTGTCCTCAGCCCCAGGACTGCCTGAGATCCGACCCACTCCTCGCAGGCAGTGGCACAGGGCACCTGGGGCCCAAGGCCTAGAAACCCTTAAGCTTTTGTCCTGCCCCAACCCAAGACAGCCCAAGGACTGACATGTTCTGTGCCATGACAGGACAGAGGAGGGAAGAGGCGTGGTGTCTACTCACTCTCACCCAACAGATGCCATGGGCAGGCACTCATGGGCGCCAGGGTGTGCTGCACCCAGGCCAGCCTACGAGAGCTCTTGGGGTCTCAGGAGAGATGACGGAAGGCCAGGCGATTGGCATTTATATCCTGCTCTTCATTTTGTCAGCAGTGGCGCACACCCCGACCACGTGTGTGTGTGTTACTAGGGATTAAACCAAGGGGCATTCTCTCTCCAAGCTACACCTCCAGTCCTTTTTTTTTTTTTTTTTTTAATTTTGAAACAGCGTCTCGTGAGGTTGATGAGAGTCCTACTAATTGCTGAGTTTGTCCTTGAATATACGATCCTCCTGTCTCAGCCTCCCAAGTACAGAATTACAGGTGTGTGCCACCACATCCAGCTCACCTGTGCCCTCTAATGTATGTATGTATGTATGTGTGTATGTATGTATTTACTTACTTACTTACGGTACTGGGGTTGGAACCCGGGGGCATTCTACCTTTGAGCTACACCCCCAGCCCTATTTTTGTATTCTTTATTTTATTTTATTTTATTTGCAGGTCTGGGGGTGGAACCCAGGAGCATTCTACCTCTGAGCTACACCCCCTGACCTATTTTTTAATCTTTATTTTGAAACCGGGTCTCACTAAGTTGCAAATGACCTCACTAAGTAGCTGAGGCTGTCCTTGAACCATGCTCCTCCTGTCTCAGTCTCCTGAATGCTGGGATTACAAGCGTGCGCCACCATGCCTGGTTTTTTATTCTTTATTTTGAAACAGGTTCTTACTGAGTTGCAGAGGGCCTCACTAAGTAGCTGAGGCTGTCTGCAAACCGCGATCCTCTGGTCTCAGCCTCCCAATTGCTGGGATTACAAGCATTTTTCACCATACCCTACTTGTGCCCTCTTTTAAAGTCCCCAATAAGTGGTGCACGGTTGTAATCCCAGCACTTGGGAGGCTGAGACAGGAGGATCACACAGGTTCGAAGCCAGCCTCAGCTACTGAGTGAGGCTCTCAGCAACTTAGTGAGACCCTGTTTCAAAATAAAGTATAAAGCTGGGTGTGGTAGTGCACACTTGTAATCCCCGCGCTGGGGAGGCTGAGACAGGAGGATCACACAGGTTCGAAGCCAGCCTCAGCTACTGAGTGAGGCTCTCAGCAACTTAGTGAGACTCTGTTTCCAAATAAAATATAAAAAAAATAGGTCTGGGAGTATAGCCCAGAGGTTGAAAACCTGTGGGTTCTACCGCTAGTACCACAAAAAAAAAAAAAAAAAAAGAAGTATAAAATAGGTCTGGGGGAAAAAAAAAAAAGCCCCTGGGTTCTACCCCCAGTACCACAAAAATAAAATAAAATAAAATTAAATTAAATTAAAAAGTTCCCAACTAATGCATGCCACTACGCCAGGCTGGCCCATTGCTTTGAGCCTGTTTGAGGCAGTAAGACATGGTGGGAGCAGGCAGCAGAGCAAAACTGCCTTACCTCATGGCCAGGAAACAAAAGAGAGGAAGGGGAAGAGACCAGGGCCCCTCAGTCCTTCCTAGGGAACACTCCCAGTGAGCCAACAGCCTCTTAAAAGTCCTACACCCTCCCACCAGCACTACCCTGAAAACAGAGCTATCTATTTATTTTTTGTGGTACTGGGGGTGGAACAGAGGGGCTTTTCTACCTCCAGGCTGTACTCCCAAACCTATTTTATATTTTATTTTTATATTTTATCCCAAGCACTGGGATTACAAATGTATGCCACTACGCCCGGCTGAAACAGAGCTTTTTATACACGGGCTTTTGGGGACATTCAACGCCCAAACTATAGGGAAAAGAAGGTCAGACTCCAAGGGGTCACACTCCAGAGAGGCAGTAGCAGGTCTCAAAAGATGGGGCCAAGCCGGGCATGGTGGCACACGCTTGAAATCCCAGTACTTAGGAGTCAGACAGGAAGATCACAGGTTCAAGAACAGCCTCCACAAGTAGTGAGACTCTCATCAACTTAGTGAGATCCTGTTTCAAACTAAACATAAAATAGAGCTGAGGTGTATGTAGCTCAGAGGTAGCATGCCCCGGGCTCAATCCTCAGTAACACACACACAACACACACACACACACACACACACACACACACACACAAATATATATATGGGGCAAGCCAGGTATGGTGTCACACGTCTCTAATCCTGGTACTTAGGAGGATGAGACAGGAGGATCACAGGTTTGAGGCCAGCCTCAGCAATTTAGCAAGACACCCAGCAACCTAATGAGACCCTGTTTCAAAAGCAAAAACAAAAATTTTTAAAGGGGTTGAAGATGTAACTCAAAGGTAAAATGTTCCTGGGTTCAATCCTCAGTACGAAAGAAAGAAAGAAAGAAAGAAAGAAAGAAAGAAAGAAAGAAAGAAAGAAAGAAAGAAAGGGAGAGAAAGAAAGGGAGAGAGAATGAGAGAGAGAGAATGAGAGAGAGAGAGGAGAGAGAGAGAGAGAGAGAGAGAGAGAGAGAGAGAGGATGAGAATCGATGGCGCGGCTGCAGGTAGGGAGCCTGGCAGGCTTTCTGAGCAGAGGGAACCGCTCTGGCAGAGGCGCAGATGGAAAGGCTTTGACGGTGTCAGGAACACCAAGGGGCTGCGTGGGGACGGCTGGAGGAAGTCCTTGGTGTAGTCTGAGGACACTGGAGGAGCGTGCTGGCTCCTCACCGGAGCGGCATTTTAGGAAGATTAAGTCGGCAGCCATGCCGCTGACATACCGCGAGCATCCCTTATTTGCAGCCCCTGGCTGAGGCGCTGAGACTACGAAGGGGAAAAGACCCAAGCCCTGGCCTCCTGGGAGAAAATTAGATAATCTAATTATAGCCCAGTGGGCTAACGGGGAGAGGGCAGAGGGAAGGGAGGCCATAGGGGCCATCTGGCAAGTGCACCCCGAGGCAGGGCCCATCTCATGCTCTGAACCTGGGAACCAGAACAAGGGAGCGGCCATGGTGATGCCAGGAGGAGCCTGGAGGAGAGGGAAGAGGGGCCGGGAGCCGGCGGGTTTGTTTGTGGATACCTTAAGCCACTGAGAAGCCAGGGAAGAAACACCGAAGGGCAGTGGCTATTGCTCAGAGCTAATGGCTGCACCAGAAGCAGGGTGGGCAAACGGTGGCTGCTCGTCAGGACCTCCTCCACTCTTCTTCCTCAGCCAGGCCCGCACCCTCCAAGGCTCCTTCTCTCTCCAAAGCAAACCTACGCTCACCCTCTCCCACCTGTAGCTCCAGGCTTCTGAGGATCCAGCGACGCGGCCCCAGCTGCTGCCGCGAGCCAGCCCGCAATGAAGACATAAGTTATTTTTGACTGAGATCCAAGCCCCGGCCCTGAATTCTTTTGTCTTCCAGGAATCCCCCAGTCATGTTTGAAGTCTGCAAGTCCAAACAGCGGACGGACGGACGCAGCTCGGGGAGGAGACCGCCACTTGGAAGCCAGCCTCCCTCTGTCCCGGCTCCGGCCTCCTTCTTTATTGCCTGCTGCCTGCGAGATCAAACGAAACAAGCTCGCTAAACGGGCCTTATTCTTCCCGTTCCTTTCGTCTCTTCCCTTCACTCCAGGGCCCCGAATGTTCTGAGTAACTTCAATCGTTCTGAAAGATGTCTAGGTTCACAGACACCAAACCCTTTCAAAGAGAGGCGTGGGCACCAGAAAGCTAAGCTAAGAGCACAGAGGAAACTTGCCCAGGCCCAGGGTTTGGCCAACCCCACATTCAGGAAACTTCGCACGGCTTTGCCGGCTCTCGCCTTCCTTCTCTGCCCTCTTCTCAGGGTTTGGCTGGTCCCCGGGGTCCCCTTTTCAGATTCTCTTTGGGTCTGCAGCACTGCCATGTGACCTTCAGTTTTTCTGCCTTTTTTTTTTTTTTTTTTTTTTGGTACTAGGAATTGAACCCAGGGGAATTCTGCCTCCAAGCTATACCCCTAGCCCCCCCCCCCCTTTTTTTTTTTGGATACTGGGGATGGGACCCAGGGGCATTCTACCTTCAAGCTACACTCCCAGTCCCATTTTTTATTCTTTCTTTCTTTATTTATTTATTTATTTTTGTGGGTCTGGGAGTGGAACCCAAGGGGATTCGACCTCCGAGCTATACCTTCTGCCCTATTTTTTATTCTTTATTTTGAAACCGGGTCTCACTGAGTTGCAGAGGCCCTCACTAAGTAGCTGAGGCTGTCCGCGAACCGCGATCCTCCGGTCTCAGCCTCCCAAATGCTGGGATTACAAGCGTGCGGTGCGCCACCAAGCCCGGCTTTTATTCCTTATTTTGAAACAGGGTCTTGCTAAGTTGCTGAGGGTCTTACTATGTCGCTGAGGCTGGCCTCGAACCTGTGATCCTCCTGTCTCAGCCTCCCAAGTACTGGGGTTACAGGCTCAAGACACCATGCCCAGCTCTGGCCTTTAGTTTTGCTATAGGTCGTTCCTGTCTGCTCCAGCAAACATCCAGCATGATCATAACGCATCTCTCTGGTGAATCCTCTCTCCCACCAGGCCTTTCCTCAATTCTCCGCCCCAGATGGACCCCTCCTTCCATGGAACCATTTTTTTCTTTTGACTTTGCATTATATTATCTGAGTTTAACCTCCCTGATACTAAAATATACATCTTTGAAGGGGAGGATTATGGCTCATTCAATTTCACATCCATCGCAAAACAACACTGCACACCAGAGAAGCCAAACAAAATGTCTATTAAATGAAAAATAGAGCATGCCTCTCTGGATATGACACAAAGTCTAATTACATAGTTATTACTCTCAGCCCACAACAAAAGGTAAGTCTGAAGTTATGGAGAAAAGATTGTTCTGCATAAAATCACTACGGTCCTCTTGTGCGCCTGCTGCCTTCATTTCTGAACGCTTCCACATTTGTTGTCCTCAGATCCTCAGAAAGGCCCACAGGAAGCCGGGCGTGGTGGCCACGCTTGTAATCCCGCATTCGGGAGGCTGAGACCGGAGGAGCGCGGTTCGCGGACAGCCTCAGCTACTTAGTGAGGCCCTCTGCAACTCAGTGAGACTTGGTTTCAAAATAAAGAATAAAAAATAGGGCAGGGGGTGTAGCTCAGAGGTCAAATACCCCTGGGTTCCATCCCCAGACCCGCAAAAAAAAAAAAAAAGGGCCCACAGGATGGACACAACTGCCTCTATTTTACACATGGGGACACCAAAACTCTGTGCCCACAGGAGGTGTGAACTCCCATTCCTGTTTGTTTTGGGGTTTTTTTGGTAGTACTAGGGATTGATCCCAGGGGCATTCTACCGCTGAGCTACTCTCCCAGCCCTTTTTTATTTTATATTTTAAAACAGAGTCTCAGGAATTTGCTGAGGGCCTCACTGAATTGCTGAGGCTGGCCTCGAACCTGTAGTCATCCTGTCTCAGCCTCCCCAGTACTAGGATTACAAGCGTGTGACACCACACCCAGCCTCAGCCTTTCAATTATCTAGAACTACAGGTGTGTGCCACTATACCCAGCTTTTTTCTTTCTCTTAAGTGACGTATGCAAGCCGGGCATGGTGGCATGTGCCTATAATCCTAGTATTTGGGAGGCTGAAACAGGAGGATAGCAGGTTTGATGCCAGCCCCATGCAACTTAGTGAGACCCTGTTTCAAATTAAGAAAGTAAAATTGGGCTGGGGATGTAGCTCAGAGGTAGAACACCCCTGGGCTAAATAACAACAACAACAACAACAATAATAATAATAATAACAATAATAATAGTGATGTGATGGCACACACTTGTAATCTCAGTATTTGGTAGGCTGAGACAGGAGGATCACAGGTTCAAGGACAGCCTCAACAATGTACCAATACTCTTAGCAACCTAGTGAGACCTTTCAAACTAAAAAATAAAATAGGGCTGGGGATATGGCTCAGAGGTAGAACTCCTCTGGGTTCAATCTCCAGTACCACACACACACACACACACACACACACGTGATGTATGCAGTGACCCCAGAAGAAGGAATGGCATTTAATTAATTAATTAATTTATTTATTTATTTATTTATGTTTGCAGTACTGGAGATAGAACCCAGGGGCATTCTACCTCCAAGCTACACCCCCAGACCTATTTTTTATTTTTTATTTTTTTTTTTGAAACAGGGCTTTACTGAATTGTGGAGGGCCTCACTAAGTGGTAGCTGAGGCTGGCAGCGAACTGGGATCCTCCCGTCTCAGCCTCCCAAATGCTGGGATTACAAGTGTGCGCCACCGCGCCTGGCAGATGGCTTGCTTTTATTCACCACAGCACAGAGCCGGGCGCTAGCATGTCCAACAGGCTCTGTGGAGGTAAAGAAGCAGGCTGGAGGGAGCGATGAGGGGCAACCTGTGGCAAATCTTTATATTAATGATCTGTGAGTGGGGCAATAGGGATTGAACGCAGAGAAGCTGTACCACTAAGCTACATCCCAAGCTGTTTGTTTGTTTGTTTGTTTGTTTGTTTGTTTGTTTGATGGGGGTCATGCTAAGTTGCTCAGGCTGGCCTTGAACTTGCAATCCTCCTGCTCTAGCTTCCTGAGTATTTGAGATTACAGTTGTGAACCACCACACACAGCTAATCTTTACATTGGAATATACAATCTAAGCCAGGCGCGGTGGTGCACACTTGGAGTCCCAGTACTTGGGAGGCTGCGACAGGAAGATCACAGGTTCACAAACAGCCTTAGCTACTTAGTGAGGTCCTCCACAACTTAGACTCTTTTTCAAAATAATAAAATAGGGCCGGAAGTATAACTCGAAGGTAGAATATCCCTGAGTTCAATCCCCAGTACCACAAAAAAGAAGAAAGAAAAAAAGAAAGAAGGAAGGAAGGAAAGAAAGAAAGAATAAAAAATAGGGCTGGGGTGTAGCTCAGAGATAGAATGCCCCTAGGTTCAATCAATAGTACCAGGGGGGGAAAGAGAGAGAGAGAGAGAGAGAGAGAGAGAGAGAGAGAGAGAGAGAGAGAGAGAAAGAGAAATATACAATCTAAGCCAGGCATGGTGGCACGTGTCTGTAATCTCAGCAGTTGGGAGGGTGAAACAGGAATATTGCAAATTTGAGGACAGCCTCAGTAACTTAGAGAGACCCTCAGAAGTTTAGCAAGACCTTGTTTCAAAATTTAAAAAATCAAATAGAACTGGGAATATAGCTCAGAGGTAGAATGCCCCTGGGTTCAATCCCCAGTACCTAAATAAGTAAGTAAGTAAGTAAATAAATGTGCTGTCTACAAGGGAAAGGACTTGGCTTTGCGTCTTCACAGTACTATCCTTCACTCCTAAAACACTTCCTGGCCCATAAAAACTCCCCTCACAATATTTGTTCAACAAGCAAGCTGTCCTATTAACACTTCTCCTCGCCTAGCGAAGGCCTCCTGGGGCTCAGAGTCCCTGAGAAGTTTCCCCAGGGTCTGGCCTCATAGAAATCCCCTGGCCTCTTTTGGGAGTGAATGTCAGCTCAAGCGGGCGCCTGCTCTGTCCAGGGCTATGGGGAAAATGGCTTGGGGTCGGGCAGGCAGGCTTTCTGGCCTTGCAGAATCAGCAGCAGGACATCTGGAGCACCCCAGGGACAAGACATCTTGGAGCACCATGTTCAGCCTTAGCAAGAGGCGACCAGCGCCGGGGAAAGGGCCCTGGACAGAAAAGCTGCAGCAGCGAAGCAGCAGCCGCCACTGCCCGGGAGTGCTGCACAGAGGAGTGAGACGGTGGGCATGTTTCTCCCTCTCTCAGCCACGCAGCCCAGCGAGGCCGTGGGAGAACTTCTCCGAGCACATTGTAAATACCATCTGTCACACTGCCTGCCCAGACGCGCGGCCTTCCTCCGGGAAGGGAGGAATTCATTATTATCTATGCAGAACGCACCCTGCTTAAGTGTCGTGCCACCAGGAGAAGGCAAGAAGGGCCCGGAGGAGCCGACACTCCAGGGACCTGCACTCGGATAGCAGCTAGTGGCGGCTTAATAGGGTGCGAGGTAACTCCTATTCTCCCAAGCAGACCTATGGCCAAGAGCACGGCTTAGAAATTAGGAGGCCATGAGCTGGGCTTGGTGGCCGCACGCTTGTAATCCCAGCGCTTGGGAGGCTGAGACAGGAGGATCGCGCAGGTTCAAAGCCAGCCTCAGCTACTTAGTGAGGTTCTCAGCAACTTAGTGAGACCCTGTTACCAAATAAAATATTAAATAGGTCTGGAAGTATAGCCCAGAGGTAGAAAAGCCCCTGGGTTCCAACCCCAGTATCACAAAAAAAAAAAAAAAAGAGACCTGTGTTTCTCAGCAGCTTGCTGTGTGACCCTGGGCAGTCACCTTACTCCCTCAGGTTTCTATTTTCTCTCTCTCTCTCTCTTTGGTGTTAGAGATTGAATCCAGGGGCATTCTACCTCTGAGCTATACCTCCAACCCTTTTTTATTTTTTATTTTATTTTGAAACAGTCTCACCCATTTTCTGAGTCTTGCAATGTTGCCAACGTTGGCCTTGAGCCTGCGATCCTCCTGTCTCAGACTCCCAAGTACTGGAATTCCAGGTGTGCATTATTACCACGCCCAACTTATTTTCTTGTCTGTAAATGTGGGGGTTGAAATAAGATGCATACCCCCAGCTCTGAAACTCGCTCGCCGTCCCTCTGACCCTCATCCCTCTGGTGCTGGCCCAGAAGCCTGTTCCCTCCCCATCCACCCCGCTGCCCTGGCAGGACAGGGTGACACAGCTCAGGACGTGGTGCTTCTGTCCCTAGCAGAGGGCAAGGGGCCAGTAGACCCGAGGTCCAGCCCAAGCTCCATCATTATAGCCTTGTGCCCATGGGGAAGGCATGGCTTCCTAACCTGTTTAAGGGGAAGGCATAGTCTCCTAATCTATTTTGTCTCTTATTAAACAAGTAAGGAGGGTTCTGTAGAAAAATCCATCTCTAAACCCCATAATCTGCAAATTTCTCTTCCAAAACACTGCTGATCAACGTGTGTGTGTGTGTGTGTGTGTGTTTCTGGAGATTGAACCCAGGGGCAGTCTACCTCTGATCTACACCCCTAGGCCTATTTATTTATTTATTTATTTTGGTTTGAATCAGGGTCTCAGTAGGTTGATGAGTCTCTCACATGACTGAGGCTGCCCTCAAACTTGCGATCCTCCTGTCTCAGCCTTCCAAGTACTGGGATTACAGGTGTGTGCTACCAAGCCCTGCTCACTGAATAACATCGTTACAGATGGAGGCTCCGGGACACAGAGATTGTGAATCATAGCTCTGCCTCAGGGAGCTCAAAGTCTAGTGAAAAGATGTGCTGGGGAGCTGGGCGTGGTGGCGCACACTTGTAATCCCAGCATTCGGGAGGCTGAGACAGGCGGGTCATGGTTCGCAGGCAGCCTCAGCTACTACTTAGTGAGGCCCTTTGCAACTCAGTGAGACCCTATTCAAAATAAAGAATAAAAAAAGGGCTGGG
This sequence comes from Muscardinus avellanarius, assembly GCF_963383645.1. Classification (NCBI taxonomy): domain Eukaryota; kingdom Metazoa; phylum Chordata; class Mammalia; order Rodentia; family Gliridae; genus Muscardinus; species Muscardinus avellanarius. The sequence continues at coordinate 28,555,515 of NC_137802.1, read as the reverse complement.
GGTGTATCTCAGAGGTAGAATGCCCCTGGGTTCCATCCCCCTACCAAAAAAAAAAAAAAAAAAGGATGTGCTGGGATCATTGCAGGTACAGGGTAGAGATGGAGACAAAGTTCATGGCAGCAGAAAAGGGGTCCAAGGAGGTGCAGCTGGAGCTGAATCTTAAAAGATCCACTTATCTTTTACATAGATAAAACGTTTGCCAAGTGGATGAGGCTTGGTGTATTCAAAACAGAAAGAACTTGATGTACTAAGGCAGGAAAGGATGACTGTGGAGGAGCCGCCTGCTCGTCGTTAGAGTGCCAGTGACATTCTGGGAGTCCTTGTGTTGACTGCCTCCTCTCCTTTATACCCCCTTGGAACAAATCCAGTACTTGCTGGGCTGCGGGTGAGGGGGATTATGGCTGATGTCTCAGTGCGGCCTCTTTGTCCACAAAGCGCACCCTTGGGTGAGTGACTCCCAGAACGAGCCTCTCTTTCTATCTCCTGCCTCGATCTGTTCTGAATTAGAAGCAGTGGGACAGGCTGGCCCCAAGGTGACTTGCCATTCTCCAGCCTTGCAAGTCATCACCCGCATCAGAGGAGGGACGTGGCTCTGTGCAAAATGGGACCCAGAGGCTGCCTTGGACAGTTCTGGTTTGCTCGGCATCCTCCCCTGTGCAGCCGAAGCACTGATCTGTCTACAGCTGTGGCAGCCTGTTGTGGCTCCTCGGGGAGCTGTCCAAGTCCTCTGCAGAGACAGAGTTGTTAACCTGTCCCTTCTCCGTGAAGGACGTCCTTCGGCAGAAATGTGCTTTCCCCCGCTTCTCCACCTGCGGCTCTGGTCCGCAGCTCTTATGCCGGGCTCTGCAGACCTTCAAATACACCAGAACAGCAGAGAGGGGAGACGTGCACCCACAGCATGTGAGTTGTGAGCGCCCATGGGCGGGGAGCCGCAGGTTAGCCTGGCTTGGGAAAGCTGGGGAAGCCCCCTAAGCGAGCTGCGGGCTTGGCTTGTGCTGCGAAAATTCATCTCCAAGAAGAAAGGGGGCCTCGAGTTCGGGAAATACCAGAAACACTGAAGGGACGGGCACGTTTGCCAGATGGTTCCCGGGGCACAATTGTGTTTGCAGAGGGACGGTCTGCAGGGGGAGGTCCTTTCATCCGGGAGCAAAGGCGCTGGCTGGAGGCTCATTCATTATCCTGGGCTCATTTAGGAGGAGGCTTGTGGCTCTGAGCACACCCACGCCTGTCCTCCAGGCTCCCAGAACCTTGCTGCTGCTGAGATTGCCCGGAGCTGAAGAGGCAGCGGGATGGAGCCTCTCCACACTCCGGGCGCTGCTTCCGCAGGCACCGGCCACCTGTATCTTCTTTCCCAACTTAAACCAGCCAGCCCCGTCCTCTCCACCGCCAGCTGTCACTCTCTCCTTTGTGTAACGAGATTTAGCAAATCACGCTGTGTTGGCTCCGATGCTACGGATTCAGTTGCGCACCCAGGGTGACCGGAAGCAGTGGGGATGAGGCTGGGGATGGGTTGGTGGGTCTGAAATAATTGGAGAGGCATTGAAATTGACATGGTGCATCCGCCCAGAAATGACAGGCACTTACTGCCTTTGTCCTCATTGAACTACAGAGGTTGGGCCACAGGGATCATGTGTGAGTTTGGCTGCCTGTTCCAGGTGGAATGGTGGCCACCGCCTGAATCGTCCCAGTGTCCCCCAAAGCCTTTTTCCATGAGGGAGGTGGGGTGAGGGCGAGCAGCGTCACCATAAGCGGAGCCCAGCGATGCCCTGTTACTCTGGGCCGGGCTACCTCTGCAGCAGAGGAGCCATGTAGTGTCAGTTTACTGTCACTCTTGCTTATCGTGACCTCATTCGGGCCAGGTGTGGGTAACACTTCTCTTTCTCTAATGTTCTAGTCCTGAGCCATCTGTGCGGCAGCAAAGGGTGAGTGGAAACCACGCACGTGATTTCATTCAGGTTCCCACTTACACCTGGCCGGACAACCTCCAGCAGGGTAGTTAACCTCCGTGAGCCTGTTTCCTGGCATATGATTTTATTATTGCAGTGCTGGGGGTCAAACCCAAGGCCATGCACAAGCTAGGCAAGCATACGCCCACTGAGCTGAACCCCAACTCCATGTTTCCTAGGTATTTATTTTTGTGGTATTAAGGATTGAACCCAGAGGCATTCTACCTCCCAGCTACACTGCCCTTTTTATTTTTTGTTTAGAAAGAGTCTTAGGTTGCTGAGAGCCTTGCTACTTGCTGAGGCTGTCCTTGAACCCTATTTTTCTCCAGTCTCAGTCTCCCAAGTACTGGGATTATAGGTGTGCGCCACCAGGCCTGGACTTTCCTAGGGTTTCAATGTAGCCAGTATTACCCATCCTGCTAAGATGCAGGTAAGAAGGATGGGACAGTACCTGGCCTAGAGTAGCTCTCAATAAGCACCAGCCTCCCTTCCTCTCCCCCCCTGGATACTGGATACATGGTGGTGAATAAATGAATACATTATTTCTGAGATGAACACATTTTGGCATCTTTCTTGGATACATTTGCATTTCAAAAAGACCATATATGGCAGTTAAAAAAATACCAACCCAACCAGGTAACCAAATTTGCAGTTCATAGCAGGAGGCAGCCACCCTGTGAAGGACTAAAATAGTTTCCAGCAGATGACATACCTCTGTGTGGGTTTATTTTTTATTTTTTATTTATTTATTTTTTGCAGTGCTGGGAGTCAAACCCAAGCCCGCGTGCATGCCGAGCAGGCCTAGGCCTGCTACCACTGAGATGCATCCCCAGCCCTGCTGTTTATGTTAAAGAGAAACACAAAGAAATGGTCTTGGATAAACAATGTCCCAAAGCCTGTGCTTGCACTCTTTTATCTCTCTCCTTCACAGAAGCACACCATTGGTGCCTATTAAATGCACACCCAAAGCTTTGTCACCTGAGGAGCCCAGGAGTAGCCAGTGGTGGCGTCAAGCCGCATGAAGTCCTGGAGCCACAGTGCCCTCTCGTGGGGAAGAACAGTCACAGCACCCCAGAGTCAAGACGTGGCCCCACTGTGCCCAGGGCTGGGAGGTTTCCTAACATTAACTAAAACCCTTCCCAGGAAGTGCTTTATTGCATGTATCACTCAGAGACGGCCCTTACAGTCACATCTGTCCCTTAAAATTCATTAGGTATCACAGGCTTGCAGCCAGCCTCAGCAGTTCAGTGAGGCCCTCAAACATAGTGAGACCCTGTTTCAAAATAAAAAATAAAATAAATCAGCCGGGCGTGGTGGCACACGCTTGTAATCCCGGTACTTGGGAGGCTGAGACAGGAAGATCACAGGTTTTTGGCCAGCCTCAGCTACTTAGAGAGGCCCTCTGCAACTTAGACCCTGTTTCAACGTAAAGAATAAAAACAAAACAAAACAAAAAACAGGGCTGGGGGTGTAGCTTGGAGGTAGAAGGGCCCTGAGTTAAACCCCCAGTACTGCAAAACAAACAAACAAACAAACAAAAAAACAAATAAATAAATAAAATAGAACTGGGAGTATAGCTCAGAGGTAGAATGCCCTGGGTTCAATCCCTGGTACCACTGGGGGGAAAAAAAAGGGAAAAAAATTCTACTTAAAGTTTCTCCCTGGGAGTGCCCATAGAAGGCTCCTTTATTTATTTTTGTGATCCTGGGAATTGAACGCAGGGCTGTTCTACCTTTAAACTACACCTGCAGCCAGGTGTGGTAGTGCATGCTTGTAATCCCAGCCTTTGGGAGGCTGAGACAGGAGGATCCGGGTTCCCAAACAGCCTCTGCTACCACTTAATGAGGCCCTTTGCAACTCAGTGAGACCCTGTTTCAAAGTAAAGACTAAAACAGGGCTGAGGATGTAGCTCGGAGGTAGAATGCTTCTGTTTCCATCCCCACTACCAAAAAAAAAAAAAAAAAGGAAGAAAGAAAAAGAAAAAAACTACACTGCAGCCTGCAGCCCTAGTTTGTTTGTTTTTGACACTGGAGATTGAACTCAGGGATATTCTACCTCCAAGCTACATGCCTAGCTCTTTTTTATTTTATATTTTGAAATAGTCTCAGTAGGTTGCTAAGGACCTCACTTAATTGCTGTGGCTAGCCTCAAGCCTGCAATTCTCCTGTCTCACCCTCCAAGTATTGGGATTACAGGCATGCATCACCAGGTCCAGCTTGGATGGCTCCTTTAAAAGCCTTCTGCTCCTTCTGAGGTTAAACTAGATATCTGACAGTGTCTGTAGGATCGGGTGTTGCAGATAGCTTTCATCTGGCACACCTGAGGAGTGTAGTCAGATCAGGTGAACTGCTCTACTTTACAAGTGCACCATTCGAAAGAATTCATGGGCCTGTGTGTGTGTTGCTAGGGATTGAACCCAGGGGCATTCTACCTCCGAGTTACACCCTTATCCCTATTTTTATGTTTTTAAACAAGGTCTCTCAATGTTGATGACACTCTCACTACTTGTTGAGGCTGTCCTCAAACCTGCAATCCTGTCTCAGCCTCTCAAGCACTAGGATTACAAGCCTGTGCCACCATACCCAGATTTATGTTCTTTTATTTACTCCTGGGTAATAGGGTGGGAGGAGACCTGATAGGTTGGGTCCCTCCCTTCTCTCATGGGACCCCGCAGCGGGGACAGGAAGTGGAACCCCGGAAGCAAGAGCAGAGATGCTGTGAGACTCTGAACGTCGCGAGACTCTGGACATCTGGGACGGACTCCAGATGCTGGGAGACTCCAGATGTCCTAAGAGGTCTGGCCGCAAGCCCCACCCCAGGACCCAGCTACATAAATACACTCTCTTCCTCTTTGCACTGTGACTGCTGACCGTGACTGTACTGTTTGGTCATCGGTCCCTTCCCTCACGGCCGGCAGACTTCGCCTGAAGGTGCCAGTGTTAATTAAAGAGGCCTTTACTAACTTGGCTGGTTCTTGCCTCCTGTGCAACCCCCAACTCAATTTCAATGTTACATCTGGTGCTGAAACCCTCTGAATCCAACAGGACTTTTTTTTTTCTTTTTTTTTTTTTGCCCCTCCCTGAGCCCCTGTGACTCCCCTCAGGAGCCCTCTTCTTTACTCACAGGAACCTGGACTCTCTTACTCTTAATTGGACTGACCGCTTCTGCTTTCAAACAGGGTAAGTTCCTTCCCTTCCTCTGGTCGGCAGGTCCCGGCTTCTTGCCTTTTGGCTTCTTGCCTTCCGCTTCTCTGTTATCGAAACGCGCGGCTGTGTCAGAGTTGCCTTTGGACGACCAGGTCGTTCTCTGGTCTTGAAAAGGGAGAAGAAACATTTCTCTTATCCATGACCCCCATTCCCAGAGGTTGATCAGGATAATCAGGGATGCCTGTTTCCTGTTCTTCCTTCTCACCTGCAAACCAGATATGGGAAGCCAGAATTCCAAAATAATAGGTCACTGTGGCCCAAAAACAGAACTCTGGATTTTAATACCCTTACCAAGATCAGCAACTTTTGTAAGCAGTCTGGTAAGTGGTCAGAAGTCTTTTATGTCCAGGCCTTCTTTTCCCTGTGGTCCCGCCCCTCTGACCGCTCTCCTTCATCAGCTGCCATTTTGTGACGGCGCGGTTGCGACCTGGTAATGTTACTAGGTCGCCATCTTGGTCACCTCATTGTGGCGGCGTGTGGTTGCCAGCTTGTGACCTTGCTGGGTTACAGGCACTGCTTTCTGAGGACCCTGTACCCCAGGGTCTTTCCTCACCGTTCCGACCACCAACCTACCCTAGGATAGCCTCTCACTCTAACCCACCCCTTCCCCCAGCTCCATCCTCCCTTAAGGGACAAACTCTGACCTCCCCCTTGTCTTCCCCCATATGTTACCATGCCTGCTCCAAGGACACCCCACTCTCTCTTGGCCCCGCTCTGTGAGGTGGCCGGTGCAGAAGGTGTAGTCTGCGTCCATGTCCCTTTCTCCCTCCTTGACCTTACTCAAATTGAAAGAAAACTGGGTTCTTTTTCTGCCAACCCATCTGGTTTTATTAAAGAATTCTAATACCTTGTGCAAGTGTACAATCTCACGTGGCGGGATCTTCATGTTATTTTAACCTCTGTCTTAACTCTGGATGAATGGGATCATATTATAAAGGCTGCCCGAGAACGGGCCGACCAGGCTCATTTAACCAACCCAGCGCTCCCTATGGGAACAGCTACAGTACCTTCTAAAGATCCCCACTGGGAGTATCAGCCAGCCCCACTGGGGTGAGGGATTAAAAATAAGAGACCATATGATACTATGCCTTCTTGATGGCATGTGGGCTGCTTCCTATAAAACAGTTAATTACGATAAACTTAAGGAAATTACCCAAGGTCCAGATGAAAACCCAGCCATTTTTCTTAATCAACTTAAAGAGGCTTTTACCCTCTATGCCCACTTAGATCTATCTACTGAGGCAGGATATGTGGTGTTGGCAACCTATTCATTGTTCAATCGGCCACTGATATTCGAAAAATTAAAAAAGGCTGAGGATGGCCCTCAGACTCCTATCCAAGATTTGGTGAACATGGCATTTAAAGTCTATAATTACTAAGAGGAACAGGCTGAAATGGAGTGTACACTCCAACTTCGCCAAAAAGCAGATCCCTGGTAGCTGCCCTGCGGCCTGTGGTGGCGGCTTAGCCCTCTGGAGTGCAACCTAGAGGTGGAGAACAGCAATGACAACTACCTCCAAGACCCGGCTTCAAGTGTGGCAAGGGCCACACCCACCAACCAGAGCATGCCTGGTGTGCAGCCAGGAGGGTCACTGGAATAGTGTCCTTGGAAAAGCAGTGAGCCCCAGGTGGCTCAACACAGGGGGACCACCCTTCCAGACCAGGCCCGCCACTGGCCCTACTTGGCCTGGCCGAAGACTGACAGCTTCCAGAGTCCTTAACTACAATCACCCTTGCCAAGCCCAGGGTAATTTCAAAGTAGTACATAAGCTAGTCATGCCCTCTCACAAAACGCTAAAATATTTTCTTAGCATAGTTGACACCCTAACAGGTTGGGTAGAGGCTTTCCCCTCAAAGGACGAGACAGCCAGCATGGCGGCCAATGCTCTATGCTCGGACGTCATCCCTCAGTTTGGATTCCCTAATTCCTTACAGTCTGATAATGGACCAGCTTTTATTTCTAAGGTCACTCAACAGGTGGCACAAGCCGTTGGCATTTTTGGACACTCCACATGCCACATCGACTGCAGTCATCAGGAAAGGTAGAAAAATTGAATGGGATCCTTAAAATCCATCTAACAAAACTCTGGAGCTGCAGGTGTCATGGCCTGAACTCCTACCACTGGCTCTTGCTTGCATACAGGCCACCTCTTGAAGCCCCACCTTCATGAGCCCCTTTGAATTGCTGTATGGTCACCCTTTTTTGCTTAATCACGCTCTCCCTTCAGATCCCCCTCTTGTGAATTCCTATCTCCCTTACTTGTCTTTTCTCAGGCATCTCCTTAGGGAACATGCTGACCGATATCTTCCCCAACCTGGGACTAAAGAAGCAGCTTCACACCCAGCAGCCAAGGCCCTTAAACTGGAGACCAAGTCCTCCTCAAGTCACTTCAACCAAAAAATCTCCAACCACAGTGGACTGGGCCCTTTACAGTGATCCTCACCACACCTACTGCAGCCAGACTGTTGAAGGACCCCAACTGGCATCACCTTACTCAGCTAAAAAGGGTTCCATTACAGCAGCCCCGTGACAAATTCTCCTGTACAAAGCCGGGGCCCACTAGGCTCCATTTTTCTTGGCATAATTCTCTTTAATGCTTTTATGTTAGCAGGCCCACTTGTTTATGTCTGGAAATTACCGTGCAAGCGACCTATTTGCCTCCCCTCCATAAACATCGGACCAATCACAAGGTGGGATCAGGACAGTGCTCTCCCTCTCTGGATGCCAGACAGCCATAAGTATTAAACTCTCTAAAATCTATCACTGATGCTCCTGACCCAATAGCATACTTTCCATTTAACCAGACTGACCCATATTGCCTCTTCAAGTGGCCCTTGAATTTATATTCTGACCAGGTTAAGCAGGAATCTAAAAACACAATATTGACAGTCTATCTCATATCTGGAAGGGTTCAAAGGCCAGTAGCTGCTGGGCTCCTCCCCCTCCTGGGACCCATTTTCATGGTTTGCCTTTTCATGATTTGCCTTTTCTTTATTATTATTATTATTATTATTATTTTTTTTGGTGGTACTGGGGTTCCTGGAAGCCCTTCTACCTCCAGGCTACACTCCCAGACCTATTTTAACATTTTTATTTGGAAACAGGGTCTCCTAAGCCAGCGCGCGCGCCTGGCTTCGAACCTGCACAATCCTCTTGTCTCTGCCTCCCAAGCGCGGGGATTACAAGCGTGCGCCACCACGCCCGGCTTGCCTTTTCTTTTAATAGTCCCTTGTCTGCTAAAGTCAAACGTGCATTACCTAGCTGTCCAGTGTAACTTCCAATCAACTCCCACTACAGCAATACTCCCACCTGCCCACTTCCAAATGACCCTACCTCTCCTGACCAAGGGGCTCCCTACGATGCCCCCTGACAGCAGGAAATAGTTACTGACTTGGTCACTGCCCAATATCACCAAAAGGCCAGGATGATAGGTCAGGTCCCTCCCTTCCCCCACGGGACCCTGCAGCAGGAACAGGAGGCGAAACCCCGGAAGTCAGAGCAGAGATTCTGCGAGACTGGATGGTGTGAGACTCAGGACATCTTCAGATGCCATGAGACTCCGGATGTCGTGAGAGGACTGGCCACTAGCCCCACCCCAAGACCCAGCTACATAAATACCCTCACTTCCTCTTTGCGGCATGACTGCTGACCGCGTGACTCTGCTGGCCGTGACTCTACTGTTCAGGCATCGGTCCCTTCCCCCATGGTTGGCAGACCTCGCCCAAAGGTGCCAGTTTTAATTAAAGAGGCCTTTAATAACTCGGCTGGTTCTTTCCTCCTTTGTGACTCCCAACTCAATTTCAATGTTACAAGACCCAGGACTAGTGGACAGTCTTTCAAGGGACTGCCTTGACAAATGCTCTCACTGTGCTCGCTGTGAGCGCCAAGCAACCTGCACAACCCTCTCTCCACAGCAGTAATTTCTGACCTGCAACATCCCAACAAGACAAGCTGGCCACTGGAGCCCCAGCCAGCGCAGAGGTGGATTGAGCTCCTCTCAATTCTTTGTAGCCCTCTGCCACTGGCTTACGTAAACACAGCTGTATCAGCAGCCCGCCAGCTGCCAACTCTTCTAGAAGATATTCTGTACTTTTCCTATCCTGGCTAAAAATAAGTCCCAGGCTCTCCTGGGCATCTGCAGGTGGTGTGCTCACTCTGCCATGCTGGGGCTTTCTCAGGATGCTATAATTCAGAGATGGGAAATTGCTTATAACCAAGTTCAAGCAGAAGTGCAGCTCCTTCCCTAGGGAAATGGTCACATGAAAAACCAAAGCCAAAAGGGGCCTTCTGCCTCGGTAGGCCTTTGCTAACTGGCATTAAAAAAAAAAAATAGGGCTGGAGGTGTAAGCTCAGAGGCAGAATGCCCCTGGGTTCCATCCCCAGTACCGCAAAAAAAAAAAAAAAAAAAAAAAAAAAGGGAGCCTGGTGTGCTGGCGCACGCTTGTAATCCCAGCATTTGGGGAGGCTGAGATGGGTGGGTTACAGTCAGACCAGCTTGGTGGCGCACGCTTGTAATCCCCGCACTTGGGAAGCGGAGACAGGAGGATTGCACAGGTTCGAAGCCAGCCACGCTGGCTTAAGAGACTCTGTTTCCAAATAAAAAAAATATAAAAATAGAGCCGGGCGTGGTGGCGCACGCTTGTAATCCCCGCATTTGGGAGGCTGAGACCGGAGGATCGTGGTTCACGGCCAGCCTCAGCTACTTAGTGAGGCCCTCTGCAACTCAGTGAGACCCTGTTTCAAAATAAAGAATAAAAAATAGGGCCGGGGCCGGGCGTGGTGGCGCATGCTTGTAATCCCCACACTTGGGAGGCAGAGACAGGAGGATCGCACAGGTTCTAAGCCAGCCGCGCACGCTGGCTTAGGAGACCCTGTTTCCAAATAAAAATGTAAAAAATAGGTCTGGGAGTGTAGCCCGGAGGTAGAAGGGCTTCCAGGAACCCCAGTACCACCAAAAAAAAAAAAAAAATAGGGCCGGGGGTGTCCTTCAGAGGTAGAATGCCCCTGAGTCCATCCCCCAATCCGCAAAGAAAAAGAAAAAATAGAGTAAACAAACTACAGAGACAGCTTATCAATAAAATTGTGAAAATTAGAAAAATTGAGATGTACTTTTAACATTTAAGTTAAAATGTTTAGTAGCCATTGGACATAAAAATCAGATGCCTGTAATCCCAGAGCTTGGAAGGCTGAGACAGGAGGGTCACAAGTTCACAGCAGCTTCAGCTACTCAGGGAGGCCCTCCATAACTTAGACCTTGTTTCAAAATTAAAAAATAAAAAATAGGGCAGGGGTTATAGCTCGGAGGTCAAATGCCCCTGGGTTTCATTAACACACACACACACACACACACACACACACACACACACACACACGGAACTTTGTAACAAATTCAATAACAAGTAAATGTATGAATAAAAAATTAAAAACAGGCTAGAAATATAGCTCAGAAGTAGACTGCCCCTGGGTTCAATTTTCAATACCCAAAGCAAAACAAAACAAAACATTAGGATAGAGATCATAATTAGGCTCTCAATTTGGAAGTCTTCAACATATAGTTGCTGTTTAAATTTAAGAGAGCAAAGAAACCCCAAGTCATAAAATACAGAAAAGGGGGTCAAACACTCAACCCAGGCCCTCCAGGATCTGATAGAGGGGAACCCAGCAACGGAGACTTGAAAAGAGCCACCAGCGAGGCAGAAAAGCACCCAGCAGGTTGTGGAGCCCAGGGGAGAGTTCCAGTTTGGAAGTAAAGGTGAGCGGGGCGTGGTGGCGCAGGCCTGGGATAGCAGCTGTCCTGGGAGAGGCATGAGGATCCTAAGTTTGAGGCCAGCCTGGGAACCTAGGGTGACTTTGTTTCCAAATAAAAATTTTAAAGGGTTAGGTGAACCAGTACTTGGGAGACTGAGACAAGAAGATCTCAAGTGAGACTCTGAAGCAACCTAGTGAGACTCTGTTTCAAAATAAAAGAAAAAGAATAAAAGAAAATGGGCTAGAGTGTATACCTTAGAGGTAGAATGCCCATGGGTTCAATTCCCAATAACACACACACACACACACACACACACACACACTGAACTGCTTTACTTATTTATTTATTTATTTATTTATTTTTGTGGTACTGGGGGTGGAACCCAGAGGCTTTCTACCTCAGGGCTATACTCCCAGACCTATTTTCTATTTTATTTGGAAACAGGGTCTCACTAAGTTGCTGAGAGCCTCACTAAGTAGCTGAGGCTGGCTCCGAACCTGTGCGATCCTCCTGTCTCAGCCTCCCAAGCGTGGGGATTACAAGCATGCGCCACCACGCCCCTCTCAAATACTTTACTTCTAAGGTCAGGAACAAAACAAACATTAACTAGCCAGGCAAGGTAGTGCACCCTTGTAATCCCAGCATTTGGGAGGCTGAGACTGAAGGATTACGGTTCATGGACAGCCTCAACTACTTAGTGAGACCCTTTGCAACTCAGTGAGACCCTGTTTCAAAATAGAGAATAAAAAATAAATAAAAAATAGCCGGGCGTGGTGGCGCACGCTTGTAATCCCAGCAATCGGGAGGCTGAGACTGGAGGATCGCGGTTCACGGACAGCCTCAGCTACTTAGTGAGGCCCTCTGCAACTCAATGAGACCCAGTTTCAAAATAAAGAATAAAAAATAGGGCAGGGGCTGTAGCTCGGAGGTCGAATGTCCCTGGGTTCCATCCCCAGACCCGCAAAAATAAATAAATAAATAAAAATAAAAAATAAAAAGTAGGGCTGGAGGTGTCACTCGGAGGTAGAATGCCTCTGGGTTCCAATATTACCTGACAACATTGTCATTTCTATTCAATAAGTTCATATTCAATATTCTGAGCAGGAAAATTAAGGAAGAAAAATAAATGGCATCCAGGTTGGAAAGGAAGAAGAAAGAAGGAAAAAAAGAAAAAACCTCAAAAATGGGAGAAAATATTTGCAAAACATGTATCTGGGGCCTCCTGCCAGCAGCCATGTAATGAGCTCGCTCAGACAGAGCTCCTCCAGCCTGTGAGGCCTTCAGACAACCAACCCCACACCCAGAGTCAGAGCCATCCCCTGCCGCCGCACACCGCTCCTGGATTTCCACCCACAGAAACGTCAAGATAACAAATGCTTATGATTTTATGCTGCCAAGTGTTGGGGTAATTTGTTAGAACACAAAACACAACATGCAATTGATAACTAATACAAAATTCTTGGAGGGTTCTTTTTGGTAATGAGATATTCTACCTCCGAGTTATACCCACAGCCCTATATTATCTACTTATTTTTTTGTTTGTTTATTTTTATGGTACTGGGGATGGCACATTGTACATCTGAGCTACACCTCCAGCCCTGTTTTATTCTTTTATTTTGAAACAGGGTCTCACTGAGTTACGGAGGGCCTCATTCAGTTGCTGAGGCTGGCGGTAAACCCCTGATCCTCCTGTCTCTGCTGCCCCCGCCCCCCGCCAAGAAATAGGATTACAAACATGCGCCACCACGCACTGATCTAAATTTTTAATTTTGAAACAGGTTCTCCCTAAATTGCTGAGGGTTTTGACAAGTTGCTGAGACGGCCTCCAACCTTTGATACCCCTGTTCCAGCCTCCAGAGTACTGGGATTACAGATAGCACCACCACAGCCAGCTACTAGCACACATGCTGAAGAATGCGTCCCATCTTCTCAGTCCTTCCATTGCAATGTGAAAGGCCTTTTGCTAGCCAGAAAGTGTGGCATGAACATAAAATACAATGCTTTCTTGGCTCATTTCCTCTCCCCACCTCCTCTCTGATGGTGATCAGCACACCTGGATTTGTTCAAACCTGAGGCTTGGCAGTAAGATAGTACGTCCTGCTGGTTTTTTGTTTTTTTAGTACTGAGGATGGAACCCAGGGGCATTCTACCTCCAAGCTACACTCCCAGCCCTATTTTTTATTCTTTTGTTTGAAACAGAGTCTCGGTAAGTTGCAAAGGGCCTCACTAAGTAGCTGAGGCTGTCTGTGAACCACATCCTCCTGTCTCAGCCTTCGGAATGCTGGGATTACAAGAGTGTGCCACCACGATCAGCTCCTTTTTACTCTGTGTGTGTGTGTGTGTGTGTGTGTGTGTGTGTGTGAGAGAGAGAGAGAGAGAGAGAGAGAGAGAGAGAGAGAGAGAGAGAGAGAGATTGAGAGATTGTGGATTAAACTCAGGAGCATTCTATCTCTGAGCTACACTCCCAGCCCAATTTTATATTTGAAACAGAGTCTCACTGAGTTGCAGAGGGCCTCACTAAATAGTTTAGGCTGGCCTCAAACTCAGCCTTCCAGTTACTAGGATTACAAGTGAGTGCCACCATGCCTGGCACACTTTTATTATGAAACAAGGTTTTAAATTGCTGAGGGATCTTCTCATCTCAGCCTCCTGAGTACTGAGATTACAGGTATGCACCACTGCGCCCACCGGCTTGCCTGTGGGCCCTGAACCAAGTCTGTGTGGCCCGTCTCCTGGGTTCTGTCTTGATTTCCCCTGTGGAAGTGACATTTCCATCAATGCTTCCAGCTTCGGTTCTCTGGGTCAGTGACCCGGCAAGTGATGTTAGGTTTTTGAAATGTTTCCACTTTGTTCTGGAAGTGTAGACAGGAAGCAAACCCCACTCTCTGGGTTTCTCCTGTCTGTGTTCCTGGTCTGGGCAGGCCTCCCTACAGTGTGGAGAGGACCTGTCAACTGCACTCAAACATGAAGATTAAAAAAAAAAAAAAAAAAGGCAGCTCATCTTTTCCCTGGAGTGGGAAGGCGACTCAGAGCATTCAGATATTTTGAGATGAAACTGTTACCATGGGAATGTTTCCATATCTCTCCCTTAATAATGATCGGTGGAAACAATGAACAATACAGCTCTCAGAATTCTAGGAAGAAAAAAAGAAAAAGAAAAAAACAGGGGAAGGTGCCAACTGGAAGAAGAGGTCACAAAGATGGGACTGTGTGGTCCACTCAAGGCCCCGCCCTGGCCGCGTCCTGGAGGATGTGCGGTTCTGAGGTCAGCAGCTCCCTCCAAAGGTCGGGGTCCCCAGAGAGGATGGAGGCCTGTGACCCAGAGGTGGGGCGGGGGTGGGGGAGAGATTCTGCAACACTATTGGTATGGGAGATAACTTGGTCTCCCCTTCCTGGGCTTTCTGTAGGAGTGGGTATTGGGGAAGGAAATTGGGAGATCTAACAAATCCACATGTTTCTAAATACTTTTCCGCCTTTTTTTTTTTTAATTTGGTGGTACTAGGGATTCAGCTTATAGGCATTCAACCTCTGAGCTAAACCCTCAGTCCTACTTTTTTTTTTTTTTTTTTTTTTTTTTTTGCAGGTCTGGGGATGGAACCCAGGGGCATTCGACCTCTGAGCTACACCCCCTGCCCTATTTTTTATTCTTTATTTTGAAACCAGGTCTCACTGAGTTGCAGAGGGCCTCGCTAAGTAGCTGAGGCTGTCCGCGAGCCACGATCCTCCGGTCTCAGCCTCACGAATGCTGGGATCACAAGCGTGCGCCACCACACCCGGCTTCAGTCCTACTTTTTATTTTGAAACGGGGTCTTGCTAAATTTCTGAGGGCCCAGACCCCCAAGTACTGGGATTACAGTCCTGAGACGCCCCAGCTGGCACTTGTCTATCTTTGTCCTGGGAAGAGTTCAAGCTGAGAGTCCTCCATCCCCAGGGCCTCAGACTGTGCCTGAGAGTAGAAGTGCACTGGTGCATATTCTCATGTTGCAACCCCAGAATGTCCTGTGCATACTGCCCTTGACAAAGGCTCCTAACCGAAAGGGACCATCCCCTCCACGCACTGCCCCCTTCCATGGAACTACTAGCTGAGCTGTTTTTTCCAGATTTTCAGAAATCAAAGGAAGAAGAGCGTGGTGTAATGCCAGTACTTGGGAGGCTGAGACAGGAGGATTGCAGGTTCAAAGTAAGCCAGCAATTTAGTGAGATCCTCCGTAACTTAGTGAGAACCTGTTTCAAAAAAAAAAGGCTGGGGGTGTAGCTCAGAGGTAGAATGCCCGTGGGTTCAATCCATGGTATACACACACACACACACACACTCAAAAATAGCTGGACACAATAGCACACACCTGTAATCCCAGTACTTGGGAGGCTGAGACAGGAAGATCGCAAATTCAAAGCCAGCCTTAGCAATTCAGTGAGGCTCTTAGCAACTCAGAAAGACCTTGTTTCCAAATAAAACACAGAAAAGGGATAGGTGTGTAGCTTGGAGGTAGAATGCCCTGGATCTAATCCCTAGCACCACAGAAACAAACAAAAAATTAATTAATTAATTAATTAAAAATAGGGCTGAGGGAGCCAGGCGTGATGGTGCATGCTTGTAATCCCCACGCTTGGGAGGTGGAGACAGGAGGACCGAGGAGGTTCGAAGCCAGCCTCGCTGGCTTAAGAGACCCTGTTTCCAAATTAAAAAAAATAATAATATATATATAGTAGGTCTGGGAGTGTAGCCCGGAGGTAGAAGGGTTTTCAGGAACCCCAGTACCACCAAAAAAAAAAAAAAAAATAGGGTTGAGGGTTAAGTTAATAGGTAGAATGCCCCTGGGTTCATTTCTCAGTACTAAAGAAAAAACAGTGAAAGAACGGTTGACTCATTTTTGAGCCAAAAAACTCCATCTTCAGTGATAGGAATTTTATCCTCATCTTCTAAATTCCATGCCCTCTTTCAGAGGGATTCATTTTCTTTTTGCTGTTCTTTTCTTTTCTATTCTTTTTTCTTATTGTGGTGCCGGCGATTGAACCCAGGGGCATTCTACCTCTGTGTT
This sequence comes from Muscardinus avellanarius, assembly GCF_963383645.1. Lineage (NCBI taxonomy): Eukaryota > Metazoa > Chordata > Mammalia > Rodentia > Gliridae > Muscardinus > Muscardinus avellanarius. The sequence goes on along the minus strand of NC_137802.1, from coordinate 28,539,574 downwards.
ACACTCCCAGTCATATTTTAGTTTGTTTTTCTTTCTTTCTTTTTTGTTTGTGGTACTGGGGATTGAACCCAGGGGCCTTCTCCCTCTGAGCTACACACCCAGCCCTATTTTATATTGTTTAGTTTGAAACAGGGTCTAAGTAGCTGAGGCTGGCCATGAACCTGTGATCCTCCCATTTTAGCCTCCCAAATATTGGGATTACAAGCATCACACCCGGCTCATATTTTATTTTATTTATTTATTTATTTATTTATTTATTTTTGGTGGTACTGGGGTTCCTGGAAGCCCTTCTACCTCCGGGCTACACTCCCAGACCTATTTTTTTACATTTTTATTTGGAAACAGGGTCTCCAAAGACAACGCACGCGGCTGGCTTCCAACCTGCGTGATCCTCCTGTCTCCGCCTCCCAAGCGCGGGGATTACAAGCATGCGCCACCACGCCCGGCATATTTTATTTTTTAGTTTTGAAAAAGGGTCTAAGTTGCTGAGGCTGTCCTCAAACCTGTGATCCTCCTGTCTCAGCCTCCCAAGTACTGGGATTATAGACTGTGCCACTATGCCCAGCTTGTTTCTATATTTAAAGCTGGGAAACCCTAATGGAGCCATTCTATCTACAAAATAAATGGAAATCCAATCCTGCAACCTGGAAATGTAAGACTTGTATTGTTGAGTGGGTTGATATGCCAGTGGATTCTTCCTTATTGTGAGCACCTCTTACATGTCACACAAAGTAGAAATGGACCCTACCCCGCGAGAGCCTTGCACACAGCAAACTGGCCTAAGGTGAGACTGTTCACCTACCGAAGGCCTTGCCCCTGGCCTAGGCTTGCTTGGAATGTCAGAATTCGGAATCTGGGATTTGTTTTTTTTTCTGTTGTTCTTGAAATCAAGAAGGTAAGCAGCCTTTAAGCAGTTCCTTGGGGGCAGCAGATCTATAGATCCTATGGAAGTGCAGCTTAAGGAGCAGAGGCCCTGCTGGGGTGCAGGGTCAGGAGACTCAGGAGGGCCTTCCTTCTCTGAACAAATGCCTAACGAAGCAGCCCACATAGTTGGTCCTGGCTGTCACACATTCCTGAACGCCATGTTGTCTGTGCAAACACTTATGCTCCACCAAGAGGAACCAGTTTATTTATTTATTTTATTTATTTATTTTTTTTGGTGGTACTGGGGTTCCTGGAAGCCCTTCTTCCTCCGGGCTACACTCCCAGACCTATTTTTACATTTTCATTTTTGGAAACAGGGTGTCCTAAGCCAGCGCGAGCGGCTGGCTTCGAACCTGCGCGATCCTCCTGTCTCCGCCTCCCAAGCATGGGGATTACAAGCGTGCGCCACCATGCCTGGATCTCTCCCTCCCTCCCTCTCTCTCTCTCTCTCTCTCTCTCTCTCTCTCTCTCTCTCTCTCTCTCTCTCTTTGGTGGTACTGGGGTTCCTGGAAGCCCTTCTACCTCCGGGCTACACTCCCAGACCTATTTTATATTTCTGAAACAGGGTCTTCGAACCTGCGCGATCCTCCTGTCTCTGCCTCCCAAGCGCGGGGATTACAAGCGTGCGCCACCATGCCCGGCTTGAGGAACCAGTTTAAAAACTGATCTAGCAAGCCAGTCGCGGTGGCACCCACTTGTAATCCCAGCGTTAGGGAAGCTGCGATGGGAGGATCGTGGTTAAAGGACAGCCTCAGCTACTTAGTGAGACCCTTTGCAACTCAGTGAGACCCTGTTTCAAAATAAAGAATCAAAAAAAGGGCTAGGGGCTGTGGTTCAGAGGTAGAATGCCCCTGGGTTCCACCCCCAGTACCAAAAACAAAAACAAAAACAAAACCAAACAAACTGATCTAGCATAAATATTGGCTGGGCAGAGGAACTACAACAGAGCTCTAAAGCCAGGGGGCTCTGTTGGCCCAGAGGAACCAGAGAGGAGATACCCAAGGCAAGGTTCCACGGTGGACTTCCCTGTCCCCTGGCTTTGAGATGGAGCCCCATGATCCTGGCCACATAGGGAAGACTCTCTTCAAGTGACAGGCATCTTTTCATCATCATCATCATCATTATTATTATTATTATTATTATTATTATTATTATTATTATTTTACTGAGTTGAACCCAGTACCTCCAAGCTATATCCTCAGCCCTATTTTATTTTTCCTTTTGAAACAGAGTGTCACTAAGTTGTTGAAGCTGGTCTCAAACCTGTGATCCTCCTGTCTCAGCCTCTCAAATTCTGGTATTACAGGCGTGTGTCACCATGCCTGGCTCTTGCTTTTTTTTTTTTTTTTTTCGATACTGGGGGTGGAACTCAGGGGGGTCCTACCTCCTACCAACTCCCCTAGCCCTATTTTTGTTCTTTATTTTGTTTTTATTCTTTCTTCCTTTCTTTCTTATTTTTTCTTTTTTTTTGCAATACTGAGGATTGACCCAAGGGCATTCTACCTCTGAGCTATACCCCCTGCCCTAATTTTTATTCTTTGTTTTGAAACAGAGTCTCATTAAGTTGCAGAGGGCCTCACTAAGTAGCTGAGGCTGGCCGTGAACCCAGATCCTCCTATCTCAGCCTCCCATTTGCTGAGAAAAAGGCATGTGGGATCACGCCTTTTTCTGACGACTTCTTCTTCTTCTTCTTCTTCTTCTTCTTCTTCTTCTTCCTCTTCCTCTTCCTCTTCCTCTTCTTCTTCTTGCAGGGCTGGGGATGGAACCCAAGGGCATTTGACCTCTGAGCTACACCTCTTGACCTATTTTTTATATTTATTTATTTATTTATTTATTTATTTATTTATTTATTTATTTATTTATTTATTTATTGGTGGTACTGGAGTTCCTGGAAGCCCTTTTACCTCCGGGCTACACTCCCAGACCTATTTTATACTTTTTATTTGGAAACAGGGTCTCTTAAGCCAGCGTGACTGGCTTCGAACCTGCGTGATCCTCCTGTCTCTGCCTCCCAAGCGTGGGGATTACAAGCGTGTGCCACCACGCCCAGCTTATTCTTTATTTTGAAACAGGGTCTCACTGAGTTGCAAAGGGCCTCACTAAGTAGCTGAGGCTGTCCACAAACCCGGATCCTCCTGTCTCAGCCTCCCAAATGCTGGATTACAAGCGTGTGCCACCATACCCAGCTGCTTCTTAATTCTTTACCACTGACTGCTAGCCAATCAAGGTTTCTTCATTTGGTCATGGAAGGTTATTTATTTATTTATTTATTTAGTGGTACTAGGCATGAAAACAGTAGCTTTCTACCTCTGGGCTATACTCCCAGACCTATTTTATATTTTATTTGGAAACAGTCTCACTAAGTTGCTAAGAGCTTCACTAAGTACCTGAGGCTGGATTTGAACCTGTGCGATCCTCCTGTATCAGCCTCCCAAATACTGGGATTACAAGCGTGCGCCACCACACCCGGCTATGGAAGGTTATTTTGGACACACACTACCTCTCATTCCCAAAATGTGAATCCTAAACTGTGGCAGAACCCACGATGGCAAGGTGAGACGATGTGCATCCACACGGCAGAGTGAGGGCCTGTACGGGTTTCCGTTGCCGCTTACCTGTAGCAGGTGAGTGTAGTGTCCATGCTGGAAGAGATAGACGCCTATTCTCTTCCAAGAGCATGAGCACACAAGTGCTTTTCAAATTCAGCTACTACTTTGACAGATCTTTACAGAAGTCATGTGTCTCAAGTTTTACATACCAAACTGAAGGAAATTCTTTCAGTGAGGTGATCACTAATCTTCAGCCTCAGAAGTCTGGGGAACACAGGCCCTGGGACTCCTTCAGCCCCAGCGTGCCGCCCTGAATGCACGAACTGTTCTGGGTGCAAGTTGAACACCTCCAAGTAGCGTTGGGAGTTTTATTTTATTATTATTATTATTCTGTAGAACTGGGGATTGAACCTAGCAGCATTCTACCTCTGAGTTCCAACCTTATCTCTTTTTATTTTTTGTTTTGAAACAAGGTCTCACGAGCTGGCCATAGTGGTACGTGCTTGTAATCCCAGTACTTGGGAGGCTGAGATCACAGGTTCTGAGCTAACCTCGGCAATTTAGCAAGGCACTCAGCAACCTAGTGAGATCCTGTTTCTAAATAAGAAATAAAATCAGAGCTAGGCTTGGGGGCGCACGGTTGTAATTCAGCATTTGGGAGGCTGAGACCGGAGGATCCCAGTTTGCAGACAGCCTCAGGTATGTAGTGAGGCCCTCTGTAATTTAGTGAGACCCTGTTTCAAAATAAAGAATAAAAAATAGGGCAGGGGGTGTATCTCGGAGGTAGAATGCCCTTGGGTTCCATCCCCAGACCCACAAAAAAAAGGGGGGCCAAAAGTGGAACTCAGAGATAGAATGCCCCTGGAGTACTGCAAAATAAATAAATAAATAAATAAATAAATAAATAAATAAATAAGGCTGGGGATGTAGCTCGAAGGTAGAATGCTCCTGGGTTCAATTCCTAGTACTGCAAGAAAAATAAAAAGTAGAAGGAGGCAGGTATGGTGGTGCATGCCTATAATCTTAATACTTGGGAGGCTGAGATAGGAGGATCACAAGTTCAAGCCCAGCTTGGGCAAGATAGCAAGACTCTGCCTCAAGATTAAAAGTAAAACAGGATTTAGGGTGTAGCTCATTGTTAAAGCACTCCTGGGTTAAATTCCCAGTACTGCAAAGAAAAAAGACAGGGCTGGAGGTATAGCTTGGTGGTAGAATCCCCTGGTTCAATCCCTAGTACTGCAAAAACAAAACAAACAAAGACCTTAGCAGAAAAAATTCTTTTTTTTTTTTTTTTTTTTTTTTTTTTTTGGTGGTACTGGGGGTGGAACCCAGGGGCTTTCTACCTCTGGGCTATATTCCCAGACCTATTTTATATTTTATTTGGAAACAGGGTCTCACTGAGTTGCCGAGAGCCTCACGAAGTAGCTGAGGCTGGCTTCAAACCCATGTGATCCTCCTGTCTCAGCCTCCCAAGAGCTGGGATTACAAACGTGTGCCACCACGCCCGGCATGACCTCCAAGCTACACCCCCTGCCCAATTTTTTATTCTTTATTTTGAAACAGGGTCTCACTGAGTTGCGGAGGGCCTCACTAAGTAGCTGAGGCTGTCCACGAACCACATTCCTCCGGTCTCAGCCTCCCGAATGCTGGGATTACAAACATGCACCACCACGCCCAGACTCCCAGACCTATTTTATACTTTATTTGGAAACAGGGTCTCACTAAGTTGCTGAGAGCCTCTCTAAGTAGCTGAGGCTGGCTTCGAACCTGTGCGATCCTTCCTTCTCAGACTCCCAAATGCTGGGATTACAAGTGTGCGCCACCACGCCTGGCTATTTTTTATTTTAAGACAGGGTCTCACTAGGTTATTAAGACTGGCCTCTGGTGCCGGTGCCAACGAGGCCGGGATCGGAGCCTGCCATGAGGCATGGCCGGTGCTGGGGCCTCTGAGGCCGGGATAGGAGCCTACCGAGGGGTTAGGCCAGTGCTGGGGCCAGCAGCCGGCATCGGAGCCTTCTGTGAGGCAAGGCCGTTATTGAGGCCTCCGAGGCCAGGATCGGAGCCTGCTGAGGGGTTAGGCCGGTGCTGGGGCCAGTGAGGCCGGGATCGGAGCCTGCCGCAAGAAAGGCCGATGCTGGGGCCTCTGAGGCCAGGATCAGAGCCTGCTGAGGGGTTAGGGCGGTGCCAGGGCCACTGGCCGGCATTGGAGCCTTCCGTGAGGCAAGACCGCTACTGAGGCCTCTGAGGCCTGGATCAGAGCCTGCCGAGGGGTTAGGCCGATGCCATGGCCATTGGCTAACATCGGAGCCTGCCATGAGGCAAGGCCAGTGCTGGGGCCTCCAAGGTTGGGATAGGAGCCAGCTGAGGGGTTAGGCCAGTGTCGGGGCCAGCGAGGCCAGAACCGGGGCCTCCCATGAGGCAAGGCTGGTGGTTGAGCCAGCGAGGTCTGATCAGTCCACCGGGTAGCCAGGCCACAAATGGGCCATCAGGAGTGGGATTGGTATTTGCAACGCGGCATGCACAGAGAAATATCGCAGAAAATTAAAACCAGATGCTTCCCCTAATCAGCAATAACTAGGAGGAAACGGGCAACAGGAAGTGGTCGAGCTATAGAAAGGGCCCTATAGTGAAGCAATTAAGGTGACCAATCAGAGGGTATGGAATAGGGGAGGATGGAGCCTCTTTAAAAAGCAGGAGGTAAATAAACACATGTATCAAAGTTAATCACCAAACAAGCATGGGATCGAGGGAGGGGGAGGGAATGGGATGGGGGCTGGATGAGGGCTAATTGGATGATGTGTGCTTGTATATCCTCTCAAGTCTTATATTCTAATGTGATGTATGATTACAATGGACCAATAAAAATAAATTTAAAAAAAAGACTGGCCTCTATTCAGCCATTAAAAAAAACTCAATTACATCATTTTCAGGGAAATGGATGGAACTGGAGGACATTATGCTAAGTGAGATTAGTCAGTCACAAAAAATAAGAAATCAGATGCTTTCCCTAATATGTGAAAGCTAAAGAGAAATGGGTCATAGGAAGAACTCTAGATGAAAAAGGAAATCCTATAGAGGAGCAAACAAGACAAGCTAAATGAGGGGATGGGAGGGGGGAAGAAGGAAATTCTCTAAAGCACACAATGTACTAAAACATATTGAAGTCAACCACTAAGCCGAGCAAGGGAGGGAGGGACGGGGAGGGAATGGGGTGGGAATTGGGTAGGGGCTAAATGGGTGATGTGTACATGTATGTCCACACAAGTTTTTTACCCCAATATGATGTATGAATACAATGCACCAATAAAAAAAAAAAAAGACTGGCCTGAAACTTGTGACTTCTTGTCTTAGCCTCCCAGGTTCTGGGATTACAGGCCTGTGTCACCATGCCCAACTCCAGCTAATTTTTTATTATGAGATGAGTACTTTTTTTTTTTTTTTTTTTGGTGGTACTGCGGTTCCTGGAAGCCTTTTTACCTCCGGGTTACACTCCCAGACCTATTTTTTATACTTTTTATTTGGAAACAGGGTCTCTTAAGCCAGCGCGGCTGGCTTCGAACCTGCGCGATCCTCCTGTCTCCGCCTCCCAAGCGCGGGGATGACAAATGTGCGCCACCACGCCCGGCTTCATGTCCTTCTTGAAAACAGGCTCAAGGGAGTTCTGCATCACTCCCACCATGTGAGAACACAGTGAGACAGCCTTACCTCTGAGCCAGGGGACTGGCGCCCACAGGTCTGTCAGCACCCCACTCGTACACGTCCCCGACTCCTGAACTGTGAGAGAGAAATTTCTGTTCATAAGCCTCTGAGTTTATGAACTGTTAGAAGCCGGGCGTGTGGCACATCCTTGTAATCCCAGCATTTGGGAGGCTGAGACAGGATGATTGCGGTTCGGGGACAGCCTCAGCTACTTAGTGAGGCCCTTTGCAGCTCAGTGAGACCCTGTTTCAAAATAAAGAATAAAAATAGGACAGGAAGTGTGGCTTAGAGGTAGAATGCCCCTGGGTTCCATCCTCAGTACTGCAAAAAATAAAAATAAATAAATAAAATAGGGTTGGGGTTGTAGCTCAGAGGTAGAATGCCCCTGGCTTTCATTCCAAGTACCGCAAAACAAAACAAAACAAAACAAAACAAAACAAAACAAAAAACGTTAGAATTTCCTTCTTTCACACACAAAGTACTTAAACATATCGAAGTCAACCACTAAGCCGAGCAAGGGAAGGAGGGATGGGGAGGGAATGGGGTGGGAATTAAGTAGGGGCTAACTGGGTGATGTGTACATGTATGTCCACACAAGTTCTTTACCCCAATATGATGTATGAATATAATGCACCAATAAAAAATAAAAAAAAAAGAATTTCCTTCTTTCTCAGCCTCCCAAATGCTGGGATTGCAAACATGCATCACCACACCCGGCTCCTAATTTTTATTATTTTATTTTTTTGGTACTGGGGATGGAACCCAGGTGCATTCTATGTCCGAGCTACACCTCAGCCCTATTTTTTATTCTTCTATTTTGAAATAGGGTCTCACTGAGTTGCAAAGGGCCTCACTCAGTAGCTGAGGCTATCCGTGAACCGTGATCCTCCTGTTTCAGCCTCCCAAATGCTGGGATTACAAGTGTGCACCACCACACGCGGCTCTCTTTTTATTTTATTTTTTGCGGATCTGAGAATGGAACCTAGGGGCATTTGACCTCTGAGCTACACCCCCTGCCCTATTTTTTATTCTTTATTTTGAAACAGGGTCTCACTGAGTTGCAAGGGGGCTCACTAAATAGCTGAGGCTGTCCGCAAACAGCGATCCTCCCATCTCAGACTCCCAAATGCTGGGATTACAAGCATGCACCACCATGCCCGGCTCTTCGTGTATTTATTTTTTACTTATTATTATTATTATTATTATTATTATTATTATTTTTAGGTATTGGGGATGGAATCCAAGGGTATTCTACCTCCGAGCTACACCCCCTGCCCTATTTTTTATTCTTTATTTTTGAAATAGGATCTCACTGAGTTGCAAAGGGCCTAAGCAGCTGAGGCTGGCCGTGAATTCTCTTGTCTCTACCTCCCAAATGCTGGGATTACAAGCATGTGCCACCACACCCAGCTCTCTTTTATTTTGAAACAGGGTCTCACTAGGTTGTGGAGGGCCTCACTAAGCAGCTGAGGCTGGCCTCGAACCTGTGATCCTTCTGTCTCAGCCTCCCAAGTACTGGGTTTACAAGCATGGGCGACCATGCCTATCTACCCCCAGCCCTTGTTAATTTTTTTGATGTTTTGAAACAGGATCTTTTAGGTTGATGAGAGTCTCACTAAATCACCAAGGGTGGTCTTGAATCTGCAATCCTCCTGTCTCAGCCTCCCAAGTACTGGAATTACAGGGGTGCACCACCACACCCAGCCATTTTAACTCTTTTGTTTTGAAACAGGGTCTCACTGCATTGCTGTCTTGCTACATTGTTCAGGCAAGTCTGGAACCTGCAATTCTCCCCTCTCAGTCTTCCAAGTACTGGGATTACAACCATGTGCCACCATGCCTGGCTTGATATTTTGCTATGTTGTCATAGCTGTTCATATGACGAAGACAGCTCCAACATTCAAAAGAACAAAAAATTCCTCAGCTCCATGCATCTTGCCCAGATGCCGTGGTTCCGTTCTGCTCCATGGGCTGGGTGGGCTGCTCAGCTCTCCTCGTCTCTTGGGGAAGGAAAAGGTGAGTGGACCTCAGAGAATGTGCATAAAAATAATCTTTTTTTTTTTTTTTTTTTGTAGTACTGGGGATGGAATCCAAGAGCATTTTACCTTCGAGCTACACCCACCCACAGCCTTATATTTTATTTTTTATTTTCTTTCTTTCTTTCTTTTTTTTTTTTTTTTTGTGGTACTGGGGTTCCTGGAAGCCCTTCTACCTCCGGGCTACACTCCCAGACCTATTTTTTATATTTTTGAAACAGGGTCTCTTAAGCCAGCACAGCTAGCTTCGAATCTGAGCGATCCTCCTGTCTCCGCCTCCCAAGCCCGGGGATTACAGGGATGCGCCACCACGCCCGGCCTTATTCTTTATTTTCAAACAGGGCCTCGCTAAGTTGCGGAGGGCCTCACTAAGTAGCTGAGGCTGGCTGTGCACTGCGATTCTCCCATCTCAGCCTCCCAAATGCTGGGATTACAAGCGTGAGCCACCACGCCTGACTTTCTAATCTTCATTGTGCAGAGAAAGGTCAAGCCTTTTACGCAGGACCCTGCAAAGCTGGACTTCAGACTCGGGTCCCTTCTGTCCCCGCCTACAGCCTGATGCTTTCCCAGCCTCGCGGGGAGGTCATTTAGTTCCCAGGCTCCTGGGCAGTGTTTCCACAAGGGCTCAGTGACTCAGGGGCTGCTCCTCAAGTACAGGTGGCATAAATCAAGAAAAGTAAGTTAGACATAAGCACACTGAGAAAGCGCCCTAGGCGTTTTAAGGTGTGTGGCAGGCAAATGCAAAGACCTGCACTCCGTTCGGTGCCAGTAGGGCCTGGCTGGGCAGGATGGAGCCTGGGCAGGCTTCCCCAAGTTTAGCTCCTCACGGACAGGGGAAATGGCAACCTTTTCTTTTTCTTTTTGGTGGAGCTGAGGATTGAACCCAGGGGCATTCTACCTTTAGGATACATTTCCAGTCCTTTTAACATTATTATTTATTTAAATTTTTTCGGAACTGGGAAATAAAACCAAGGGGCATTCTATCTCTAAATGACACTCCCAGCCCTATATGTTATTCTTTATTTTGAAACAGGGTCTCACTAAATTGTGGAGGGCCTCAGTAAGTAGCTGAGGCTGGCCATGAACCTGAGATCCTCCAGCCTCTCAAGTACTGGGATTACAAGTGTGCGCCACCACGCCCAACTGTGACAAAGCTTTATTTTATTATTTATTTATTTATTTATTTTGGTGGTACTGGGGTTCCTGGAAGCCCTTCTACCTCCGGGCTACACTCCCAAACCTATTTTTTATACTTTTTTATTTGGAAACAGGGTCTCTTAAGCCAGCGCGCGCGGCTGGCTTCAAACCTGCGGGATCCTCCTGTCTCCGCCTCCCAAGCACGGGGATTACAAGCGTGCGCCACCACGCCCCGCTATCTTATTTTATTTTATTTTTGCGGTACTAGGGATGGAACCCAGGGGCATTCTACCTCTGAGTTATACCCCCAGCCCTATTTTTTATTGTTTATTTTGAAACAGGGTCTCACTGAGTTGCAAAGGGCCTCACTAAGTAGCTGAAGCTGACTGTGAACCGCGATCCTTCTGTCCCAGCCTCCCAAGTACTGGGATTACAAGCGTGCGCCACCATTAGGGGCTCTAAGGAGTACATTTCAATAGTTCTGTCCCTATTTTCCCCAGTTATCTGTACCTGAAATAAACTTGAGCCCTGCACCCACACCCCACCCTTTCAACAAACACCATCAATTACCTGGTGACAGCTGCCACAGACGAAGCACAATCTCTCAGAGAAACTGAAAGGCTTCCAGAATATTTGCTTTGCCAATTTTAACTCTTTACTCATAAAAATGTCAAAACTCTTCAGTGGAGTTTTTCTTTCTTTTCCTTCAGCCTGGCTTTCTAAACGAATAGACTGCAAATGTGTGAGAGACAGAAAGGCAGCGGGTACAGGCCGACTCCGCGGTGAGTCAGGCACTGCGCCGGCCCCAGCTCAGGTGCAGACTGGGCTCTGGGTTGATCGCGTCCACTTTCTGTGCTCAGTGTACACTACAAAAAGTAAATAAATAAATAAATAAATAAATAAATAAATAAATAAAACATGGAGTTGGAGCAATACATGTTATGTCTATTTTGATTTTAAAATACATAAAAAGCTGGGCATGGTGGCATACGCTTGTCATCCCCGCGCTTGGGAGGTGGAGACAGGAGGATTGAAGCCAGCCGTGCTGGCTTAAGAGACCCTGTTTACAAATAAAAATATAAAATAGGTCTGGGAGTGTAGCCTGGAGGTAAAAGGGGTCCATCCCCAGTACCACTGAAAATAAATAAATAAATAAATAAAGCATGGAGATGGAGCAATACATGTTATGTTTATTTTGATTTTAAAATAGAGAAGAAGCTAGGTGTGGTTGGGCACGCTTTAATCCCAACATTCAGGAGGCAGAGACTGGAGGATCGAGGTTTGAGGACAACCTCAGCTACTACTTAGTGAGGCCTATTGCAATTCAGTGAGACCCTGTTTCAAAATAAAGAATAAGAAATTAGGGCTGGGGTGTAGCTCAGAGGTAGAATTTGAGCCACTATGCCTAGCTCAAATTAAATATTCTGATGGGATTTTTTTTTAACTCTGTGTAATTACACTGTTGAACACACTGAAAACATAGGTAAGTGGCCAAAGGATAGCTCCAAACAAGTGGAATTCAAATTCTTTACCTTCTGAGTGTCAAACTGCCCTTCCAGCTTGGTCAGAATACCACGTTGTGAATAATTCAATTGGAAAAAGTGGGGAAAAAAATCACCCACCTCCTCCATACCTAATCTCAGTTTCCATAAAAACAAACATGACTGCAGTATTTTTATATTTATTCATTTATTTATTTTTTGCGGGTCTGGGGATGAAAGCCAGGGGCATTCTACGTCCGAGCTACACCCCCTTCCCTATTTATTTTTTATTTTTTAACAGGGTCTCATTAAGTTGCGGAGGGCCTCACTAAGTAGCTGAGGCTGTCTGCGAACCATGACCCTCTGGTCTCAGCCTCGAGAATGCTGGGATTACAAGTGTGCGCCACCACGCCCGGCTGGCTACGGTGTTTTTAAACACTTCCTAGTAATTGTATCTCCTCAAATCCCAAGATAATAAGGTGATTTTCTTTTTGTACTGTAGATTTAACCCAGGGGCATTCTATATCCAAGCTACAACCCCAGCCCTTGTATGTATGTATGTAAATACGGAAGTATGTATGTATGTTATCTCTGTGTAGTACTGGGGACTGAACCCAAGGGTGTTCTACCACTATACTCTCAGCCCTATTTAATTAATTAATGAATTTATTTATTTATTTTTGCGATACCAGGGATAGAACCCGGGGGCATTCTACCTCTGAGCTACATGCCCAGCCCAATTTTCTATTCTTTTTATTTTGAAACAGTCTTACTGAGTTGCAAAGGGCCCCACTAAGTAGCTGAGACTGTTCGCGAACCATGACCCTCCTGTCTCAGCCTCCCAAATGCTGGAATTACAAGCTTGCGCCACCGCAACCAGCTAGCCCTATTATATTTTGAAACAGTTGTTGAGGACCTTGCTAAGTTACTGAGACTGTTTTTTTTTTTTTTTTTTTTTTTGGTGGTACTGGGGATGGAATCCAGAGGCTTTTTACCTCCAGGCTATACTCCCAGACCTATTTTTTTATATTTTATTTGGAGACAGGGTCTCACTAAGTTGCTGAGAGCCTCATTCAGTAGCTGAGGCTGGCTTTGAACCCGTGCAATCCTCCTGTCTCAGCCTCCCAAGTGCGGGGATTACAAGTGTGCGCCACCACGCCCGGCCTGAGACTGTTTTTGAACCTGCCATTCTCTTGGCCCAGCCTCAGAAGTACTGGAATTACAGGTGTGAGCCAACATGCCTGCTTTTGTGTGTGTGTGTGTGTGTGTGTGTGTGTGTGTGTGGTACTGAGGATTGAACCCAGGAGCAGTCTACCTACAAGCTACACCACCCAGCCCGTATTTTTATTCTTTATTTTGAAACAGGGTTTCACTAAGTTGTGGAGGGCCTCACCAAGTAGCTGAGGGTGGCCTAGAACCCGAGATCCTCGCCTCAGCCTCCCAAGTACTGGAATTACAAGTGTGTGCAACCATGCCTGGCTTTTACTTTTTATTTTTATTATTTTATTTATTTATTTATATTTTTTATATTTTATTTGGAAACAGGGTCTCACTAAGTTGCTGAGAGCCTCACTAAATAGCTGAGGCTGACTTCGAACCTGCGCAATCCTCCTGTCTCAGCCTCCCAAGCGCTGGGATTACAAGCATGCGCCACCACACCTGGCTACTTTTTATTTTTTAAATTAATTAATTTACTATTACTATTATTATTATTTGCAATACTGGAGATAGGGGCCAGGGGCATTCTACCTCTGAGCTACACCCCCAGCCTATTTTTTAGTCCATCATTTTTGAAACAGGGTGTCACAGAGTTGTGAAGGGCCTTGCTAAGTAGCTGAGGCTGTCCACCAACCATAATCCTCCGGTCACTCTCCCGAATGCTGGGATTACAAGTGTGCACCACCACACCTGGCTTACTTTTTATTTTAAGATAGGGTCTTACTAGGTTGCTGAGGGACTTGCTAAGTTTCTGAGGCTGGTCTTGAATCTGCGATCCTCCTGTCTCAGTCTCCCAAGTACTGGGATTACAGGCATACACTTGGCCTTTTCTTTTTCTTTTTTAAATATATTTTTATTGGTGCATTGTAGTCAAACATCACAATGAAATACAAGACTTGTGAGGATATCCAAGCACACATCATTCAATTAGCCTTTATCCAATCCCCATCCCATTCCCTTTCCCTCTCTCAATCCCATGCTTGATTTAGTGATTAACTTTGATATATTTGTTTACGTACATCATGTGTTTTAAAATGACTCCATCATCCCCAATCCCATCCCCTCTGATTGGTCACCTTAATTGCTCCTCCATAGGGCCCTTTCTTCAACTAGATTTTCTCCTATTACCCATTTCTTCATAGTTTTTGCATATTAGGGAAAGCATCTGATTTTTTTATTTTCTGTGATATTTCTCTGTGTATGCCGCATTGCAAGTTCCAATCCCACTCTTGAAGGCCCCGGCACCGGCCTGGCCACCCGGCACTCTGATCCCGGCCTTGTTGGCCCCAGCACCGGTCTTGCCTCAAGGCAAACTCCTATCCTAGCCTCACTGGCTGCAGCTACGGCCTCACCGCATGGCAGGCACCAATCCCGGCCTTGCTGACCCCAGCACCAGCCTCGCTGCATGGCAGGCTCTGATCCTGGCCTCAGAGGCCCCAGCACCGGCCTCACCCCTCGGCAGGCTCTGATCCCAGCCTCGGAGGCCCCAGCACCGACCCTGCCTCAAGGCAGGCTCTGATCCCGGCTTCCTGGCCCTGGCACTGGCTTCACCTCTCGGCAGGCTCCGATCCCGGCCTCAGAGGCCCCAGCACTGGCCTTGCCTCACAGCAGGCCAACTTTTTCTTTTTTTGAGACAGGGTCTCATGGAGTTGCTCTACTTAAGATTTGGATTTTTTTTTTTTTTTTGCAGGTCTGGGGATGGAACCCAGGGGCATTAGACCTCCGAGCTACACCCCCTGCCCTATTTTTTATTCTTTATTTTGAAACTGGGTCTCACTGAGTTGCAGAGGGCCTCACTAAGTAGCTGAGGTTGTCCTTGAAACATGTTCTTCCTGTCTCAGCCTCCCAAATGCTGGGATTACAAGTGTGTGACACCATGCCCGGCCGGGGTTTGGATTTTTGAGTGCACAAAGATCTGGCAAGCTGGGCGTGGTGGCATATGCTTGTAATCCCTGTGCTTGGGAGGCTGAGACAGGAGGATCACACAGGTTCAAAGCCAGCCTCAGCTACTTAATGAGGCTCTCAGCAACTTAGTGAGACCCTGTTTCCAAATAAAATATAAAACAGGTCTGAGAGTGTAGCCTGGGAGTAGAAAGCCCCTGGGTTCCATCCCAGTACTGAAAAAAAAAAAAAAAAAAAGCCAGAAAATCTGGCAATATTTCCTTGTGTGCACACAGCTTTCAGACCCAGAAAGAATAATGATTTCTCAATTTCACTATTGGGCCTCTTTAGCTGTCTATGCCAAAGGAAATGATGGAATCTACTCAGTGAAATACTACCACTAGAAAATACAGCTAGGAACCAGAATGGTGCTGTGAAGTTAGGTAGTGTTTCCTGATGATATCAAAATCTCACCTTCTAGTAATGTGTTCACACTTTTCACACCAAAAATAACTGGGACAAGTGCTGTGATACGGCTGATGTGTCACAGGAGCAGGGGACCAGTTTCTGAAACTGGGATGCACTAGAGAAGTCTGCAACATGCCACTGTGCTACTCACAAGCCAGAGACTTCTGCAGAGCGGAGGCCAAACAGGTTAATAGACATTTGCCCTCGCTGCCAGGGACTTCTGACAGAGTTAAAAAGGACTGCTGGCCACCTTAGGGGTTTTAAAAAGTGGGTTATTGGACTGTGACTATGGGATCAAGGCATTTGAAAGGTGAGCTTCCTGTGCAGAGCATTCTCATGCTGTGAAAATTAAATTTAGCATCTAGATGTATAGAGTTTTTAAAAAAGTATCTAGCTCCAAATCAGCTTCCCAAGAACACAGACTGTTAAAAATTAAAGTATGAGCCTGAGCCGGGCATGGTGGCGCACGCTTGTAATCCCTGCGCTTGGGAGGTGGAGACAGGAGGATCGTGCAGGTTCGAAGCCAGCCTCAGCTATTTAGTGAGGCTCTCAGCAACTTAGTGAGACCCTGTTTCCAAAAAAAAAAAAAAAAAAGGTCTGGGAGTCTGGCCCGGAGGTAGAAAGCCTCTGGGTTCCACCCCCAGTACCACCAAAAAATAAAAAAATAAATAAAAATTAAAGTATGAGCCGGGCGTGGTGGTGCATGCTTGTAATCCCTGTGCTTGGGAGGTGGAGACAGGAGGATTGTGCAGGCTCGAAGCCAGCTGTGCTGGCTTAAGAGACCCTGTTTCCAAATTAAAAAAGTATAAAAATAGGTCCGGGAGTGTAGGCCAGAGGTAGAAGGGTACAACCTCCAGCTTGGTTTTACTACTCATTTGAGAACAGGGTTCCACTAGGTTGCTGAGAGCCTTGCCAAATTGCTGGCTTTGAACCTGCAATCCTACTCTCTTGGCCTCCCAAGTACTGGGATTACAGGTGTGCACCACCACTTGTGGCTGAAAGTACAGACTTTTCCTCATCATTTTTCTTTGAAAAATTCAAACAACAACCTTTTACATAGCATATGCACTGTATTCAGTATAAGTAAGAGAGATGAATTAATGCATCTAGGAGAAGATGCATAGATTATATGCAAATATTATGGCATTTCTTATGAAGAATTTGAGCATCCAAGAATTTCTGTGTTTGTGCCAGGTCTTGGAACTGAACCTCCAAGGATTCAGATGAACAACTGTATATTTTATTTTTATTCATATATTTATTTTTGTGGTGCTGGGGATTGAACTCATTGGTATTCTACATCTGGGCTAAATCCCAGACCCATTTCATTTTTTATTTGGAAACAGAGTCTAAGTTGTTGACAGCCTCACTAAGTTGCTGTGGCTGGTCTCAAACCTGTGATCCTTTTGTCTCAGCCTTCCAAATGCTGCTGGGATTACAGGTTTGTTCACCATGTGTGACACAGCTGTATAAATATATATAATGTGTGTGTGTGTGGTACTGGGGATGGAACCCAGGGGCATTCTACTTCTGAGCTATACCCCCAGCCTGATTTTTTATTATTTTTATTTTGAAACAGGGTCTCACTAAGTTGTGGAGGGTCTAAGTAGCTGAGGCTGGCCTAACACCTGTGATTCTCCTGTCTCAGCCTCCCAAGTATTGGGATTATAAGTGTGTGCCACCATTCCCAACTCACACCTATATATTTTAAAGACGCCTTTATATTGACTTATACTAGTAACAATTCAGATAAAAGGGACATCAAGGCAAAGTCCAGTTGCATTCCGAAGGCTATTTAAGATTTCTGTTCTACCACGGAGTTAGAGCACTTAACTGACTACCTTCCCTGCCACAATTACTCAGCTGCCTTCCCTCAGGTTAGAAGAATTCTCACCTTATTCAAGACTAGTTTGTCAGTGTAATTTCTTTGGTGTATTCTCCTGACAGGTGATGTGCAGATGTCCATAAATATCCACAGTCCTCCTATGTCTTCTTCTCTTTCCTCTTTTTTTTTTTTTTTTTTGGAGACAGGGCCTTCCTAGGATGCTCAGGGTAGCCTTGAACTTGTGATCCTCCTGCCTCAGCCTCCTGAGTGCTGGGATGATAGGTGTGCACCACTGAGCAGGACAATTCTCTTATAGTTATGTGCTCTCCAGGGCCTCACATCAGAGCGCACTCACATTCAGCCAAATGCTTTTTTGCTCAATGTGAAAGAGAAAGGCATGAATGGCAAAAAGCAAGGCTAAGTTACTACATCATGCCATGGGGCTATCAGCCTTCAAAGTGATGTTTCTCTATACAGCTGCCTTGTTACCCATTAAAGTATCATAGCCAACAGCCTCAAAATTGTCCACCACTGGGCGTGGTGGCGCACACTTGTAATCCCAGGACTTGGGAGGCTGAGACCAGAGGATGCAGTTCGTGGATAGCCTCAGCTACTTAGGCCCTCTGCAACTCAGTGAGACCCGGTTTCAAAATAAAGAATACAAAAGAGGCCAGGGGTGTGGCTTGGAGGTCAAATGCCCCTGGGTTCCATCCCCAGACCCACCAAAAAAAAAAAAAAAAAAAAAAAAAAGGGTGGGGTGGGGTGGGGATGTAGCTCAGAGGTAGAACGCCCCTGGGTTCTATCTCCAGAACCACACACACACACACACACACACACACACACAAAAGCCCATTTAAAAGATAATGGAATTGATATCAAGTGAGAGATTTCCTTTTGATGCTTAATTTCCTACTTTCCTCATTTTTCCCTCCCTCCCTCCCTTCCTTCTTGCCTACTGGGGATGGAACCCAGGGGCGTTCTATCTCCAATATACACACCCAGCTCTATTTTTTTTCTTATTTTGAAACAGGGTCTCACTGAGTTGCAAAAGGCCTCACTAAGTAGCTGAGGCTGTCTGCGAAACCGCAATCCTCCGGTCTCAGCCTCTCAAATGCTGGGATTACAAGTGTGCGCCACCACGCCCGGCTTCATTTTTCTATAGCACTCTTACAAGTCTGCATTCTCTGAACAAATTGCTAAGGCCAGCAGAAGTCTATTGCTATATTTCCCCATATTAGCTAGTCCCCAAAGTGCCCATGAAGTAAAGAAAAATGCCCCTCGTGGAGGCAGCAGTAAGCGCGCCCGCCCGCCTGGACTCACGGGAGAGGAAGACAGCCAGCCGAGCGAGGGGCCGCCAAGGGGCGGCTGCCACATCACCTTCTTGTAAACCAAAGACACTTGGCTTCAGATGAGAAGACTGAGAGAGAAAATCTACATAAATAAATTCACCATTTTTCACCTCTTGGCAAACTACCTTCTTGCCTGTTTCTCACATATATAACAATCAACAATTCATTTAAAATATTATTTTGGCTAAAACCACCAAAAAACTTGGAAGGAGAAAATGAACTGTCGCTGAAAGCTGTGTACCTGACAGATTTATGTGGTACGTGGAGAATTCTCAGAAAATAATAAAAATGCGGAGTCATGGGAGTTTTGCTATGGTTCCTCTTCCTCACGTTTAGAGTGAAATTGGATGTGTGTGTACAAGGAGACGTGGCACGCTCTACTCAAAGGCTCATCGTTAGTAAGGTCTGCTCAAGAAGTGTGACCTTGTGAGAAAATGTCCCTCAGACCAGCAAAGGGGAGAATGAGCCTGTGATCCCTGCAGAGACTACACTGGCTGGGTGCACGCAGGGGAGATAGCTGGCCTTTTCTAAGAATAGATTTCCTCTTGCAATTATAAAGCATGCTTGACTTCTTTCCTAATGACTATTCTCTTTTTACAAAAAAATAATTTTCCAACTAAGAGAGACAGAAACCAGAGAACCTGATTCACATCTGTACAGAAATATTTACTTTGTAAGACAAAAAACTCAAGATCACAGTACACAGCAGTTATTTATTTAAATACTTGAAAAGGTCAATGATGAAAAAAATAGGTTTATCGTGAGAGTTTATATTCATTAGATTTATTTTACCATAAAAAAAAGTGCTGCCTCTAGGTTAAACTGGCCAGATATAGGACACTTCATGACACATGCAGCTACCGTGATGTACTCTAACAGACGCGGCCATTGTGGACTGATTTACTCTGGGAAGAAACTCAACAGTAGTCAGGGTAACTTGTTTATTTAAACTAAAAACATTGATAATATACAAATTGTTTTTCCCATTTGATTGAAAGGGCTATAAAATTTCACATACTGATAAAGGAAGCGGCATAATCACGCGGATGCCGCCCGTGCGGGCGCTTTCGCCTCGCTCCCCCTCCGGGAGCGCACACTCAGCCAGCCCCGCTTCTAACCTGCACGGCGGCTCGGAGGTTGGCCTACGGTAAGCGACCAAAAGAAAATGGAGCTGGCAAGCTGACGGAGAGAAATGGCAAACTGTGCCCCGTGTACTCAGAACCCACAGGATCATTCTGAGCAAATGAAATAAATAAGCGATCCATGAGTAAATACAATCTCTGGGCTGATTTAAATCTAGAGAGTGAGCAGACTGAGCACTGACGATACGTGGAGAAACGGCATTTCTAGACTCAGTTTGGGAGACCATATCTTGCCTGAATATGTACATTATTTACAAAATATTCCCTTTTGGCCTCTGAAATGTAGCCAGTTTGGCTATTAAGCTGTGTTCTTTCCATAGGCTAGCCAATACTGCAGTTATTACTATCATTAAAATACTCTTATGCATGAATTACAAATATTAATAAGGTAACTCTGCAGGTATAAATATCTCAATATTTCTAGCAGAATTTAAAGCATTCAGAATGTACACAAAAGTATCTGTTTTTTGGTAGGGCCAGTATTCCTTTAGATCATCGCTGTTTCAATAATGCTTTGTACATAGCAAACCCCAAAACTGCAAAAACAGTAGCACCAAAACTTGCTCGAAGCCAAAACGTGGAGCTCTTGAGGTCAGCTTGCGTCACATGCCTGCAGTCAGAAAATATAATTAATGTTTAGATTATGATTAGTAGGACAATCTTATACCCGTCATATAGCAATCTACTTTTAGGGAAGTATTAGCACACTTGTCAGGCTAAATGCATACAGTTATCAACGCAGCTATGTTCACATGGCTTAGATAACCATCATCTCACCAAAACGATGGACAGAGACATTAGGGAAGACAAATGTCTTCGCAATTAGTCACTACTTGGGAGTTGACAAGACATCTAAATTTGTTGTTTTTTATTTTTGTTTTATGGTGCTGGGGATCGAACCCAGGGGCATTCTACCTCTGAGCTACACCCACAGCCCTATTTTCAAACATTTTATTTTGAAACAGGGTCTTGCTAAGTTGCAGAGGCTGTCTTCGAACCTGCAATCTCCTGTCTCAGCCAGCCTCCCAAGTACTAGGATTACAAGTGTGCGTTTCCACACCCGACTAACCTACCGCTTTTTAATACCACCATGGTCCTTCAAAATGAGAATTAAGGCCGAATTCTCAGAATTTTGAGGGTCATATTCATGGAATGTAAATAAGGTGCAATCTTCTGTCCCTAGAAATCCAAAACTATATTGTAAGCAGTTAAGTGACAAGTGACAATACTTTTTTTTAAAGCAATGCTTAAAGTCAACTTTGGAAATATTATGCCCCATAAAAAACTTACCCCCCTAAAAAGAAATCCCAATTGGGATGGGGAAGATTTATGTATTAATCTGGTTACTGCTAATTAAAGGGGGGGGAACCCAAACAAACCAAAAACCCTGGTGTTAGTCAGACAGGCAGTGGTGATACCAAATAAAGAACACAATGGAACATGATGGGTTGAAAGGTAATGACATAAAAGAAGCCATATAATGCATGACAAGAACAGGGGCAGCCCGTACCACAGACTGAGTTTGTGGGCATGCTCAGTTAATAACGCTGCTAAGCACCCTCAAGAGTCTCAAGTATGACAGCTTACCATGAAGAGGATAAAGCCTTAAAGCAAAGGTTGAAACGTTTCATTCAACTGCCTCTGAAGTCTTAGTTAAGTGAACACAACTGAGGTGATGTCAAAAACACTTCCAGAATTAAGGGCTGGGAGAAACTGTCTAGTTCATTTTACAAGGCAAACAGATAGAAGGAAAAGTCAGACATCATTAAAAGACCAAGATGCTGACATAGGCAAAAGAGTTAAAAGCCAGGAATTCAAGCAGCACAAAACTACTGTGCCTCAGTAAAGCCACAGGACAATCAGATTAGTTATCTCAAAATGCAGTCTGTACGTCCACAGAAAACAAAGTCTACAGTACAAGCCAGTGCTCCGTGCTGATCAGCGCAGCCAAGAGACACACAGCACTGCCACACCTCACCCTTACCAGGTCCTATTAAAAACTCACTCCTCGCAGAATTATGTTTTTACAAAGCAAAGTGGTAACACAAGTTCATTCTACCTTGCAAGTTAGTTCTTTCAACAGGCAATGCTTTATTTAAAAAAGAAAGTTAGGGAAGAGAATATTTAGGTTTTGGTGTTCTAGCTGGAAAAACTCCAACAAGGCCAACTCATTGGCTGTGGGAAATGTTACCTGGCTTCAAGAAAAAGTGGACCATGAGATGACTCCATGAAGATGGAATCTTCTACTGAGCTGACGGCGTGCACCTGGTGCGTAATACTGCCTTCGTCGTCTGCTAGCAGCATGGCGCCCCACTCAGCTACCCGGGCTCTTAACCTTTTACACACATGCAGTTTGCAGTTCACAAGAGAACTCACGAAAGAAGTGGACTCAAATAACAGCTCTCAATCAACCATCCCACACACGTTAAGTTGCCACCTTATGTGATCCATCTCATGCTTTCTATATTTAAAATAAATAAATATATTCTGTAGCAAATTGCCAAACTTCAAATAAAAAAATCTATGTACTCTTTTAAATATTCACATACCAGACAGGGAAACCTAAAGCCGTTACGTGTATTTTCTAAATATCCCTCAGAGGTCTTGATATATCTGCAACACTAAGAGAAGTCCTTGAAGCCAACACCATAAACAGTACCTGACAACATATGATAACTAATTATTCAAACATGCTTTTACTTTCAGACTATCCAAAACTACAGAAGCACATCTATGAAAAAATTGACTCCAACATCCCAAACGCATAGAGTGCTAAGGAATATGAGAATGACAATCTTTACATCTCAAATAGGTACGTGCAGAATTTTTTCCTCCTTTTGTGGTACAGGGGATTAGACCCAGAGGCATTCTACACCTCCAGGATATAGTCCAGCCCTTTTTATTTTGAAACAGGTTCTAAGTTGCTGAAGGTCTCGCCAAATTACTGAGAAGGGTCTTGAACTTGCAATCCTCCTATCTCAGTCTCCGGTTACTGGGATCACAGGCATGCACCACTACACCCGGCTGATGCGTAGAATTTAAAGTGAGAAGCAGGCTAAAAGTACATTATAGCTTTTGCTTCACGTTTGGTCTGCAAGTACTTATTTCCACTGATGGAACTTTGTGTTTTCAATTTTCATATTTATTCTTTAATTTAGGGGAAGAAAGGGATTAGTATTAAAGCTAGCTGCAATCATATTGTAAGCAGTCAAAATGATTTCTTGTAAATACTCTTCAAATAGGGATATCTGTTTCACCTAACTCCCTTTGTTGTATGTGTGTGTGTGTGTGTGGGGGGGTATTGGGGATTGAACACAGGGGCATTTTACCTCCAAGCTACATGACCGGCCTGAATTTGTATTCTTTATTTTGAAACAGGGTCTCACTATTTGCAGAGGGCCTCACTAAGTAGCTGAGGCTGGCCGCAAATCTGGATCCTCCTGTTTCAGCCTCCCAAGTACTAGGCTTAAGTCTGCACCACAACGGATGGCTTCATTTCCTGTATTTTTAAGAAAGTATTACCATCCATGAAATAATACATTCTGACTAACTTTATTGCTTAGTTTTCTTTTGCAATTCAAGATAGTAATTATTACTTTTCTTAAAGTACAATATAGCCTTCAATAGGCAGAGATAAGTATTTTTACATAGGAAACAGTGAGGATAGGTATTCAAGGTACAGCCAATTTAAAACGTAAGGCAACTATTAACTCAAAAATATTTTATTGGCTTCATCAATATTATAGAAATCAAGCCAGGCGTGGTGGTGCATGCTTGTAATCCCAGCATTTGGGAGGGTGAGACCAGAGGATCACAGTTTGCAGACAGCATCAGCTACTTACTGAGGCCCTTTGCAACTCAGTGAGACCCTATTTCAAAAAAAAAAAAAAAAAAAAAGAATAAGCCAGGCGTGGTGGCGCACACTTGTAATCCCAGCGCTTGGGAGGCTGAGACAGGAGGATCCAGATTTGCGGCCAGCCTCAGCTACTTAGTGAGGCTCTCAGCAACTTAGTGCGTTCCTGTTTCCAAATAAAGTATAAAATAGGTCTTGGAGTATAGCCCAGAGGTAGAAAAGGCCCTGGGCTCCACCCCAGTAATACCCAAAAAAATAAAAAAAATTAAAAATGGGGCTAGGGGGTATAGCTCGGAGGTAGAATGCCCCTGGGTTCCATCCCCAGTACTGCTTACAAAAATTATAAAAATTGTTTAAGATACATTTATTTTATTTTTTGCAGTACTGGGGATGGAACCCAGGGGCATTCTACCTCCAAGCTACACCCCCAGCCCTATTTTTTATTCTTTATTTTGAAACAGGCTCTCATTGATTTGCAAAGGACCTCACTAAATAGCTGAGGTTGGCCATGAATCACGATCCATTTGTCTCAGCCTCACAAATGCTGGGATTATAAGTGTGTGCCACTATGCCTGGCTAAGAAAAGTTATTTATTTATTTATTTATTTATCATTTATTTATTTATTTTTGTGTGTGTGGTACTGGGGGTGGAACCCAGGGGCTTTCTAACTCTGGGCTACATTCCCAGACCTATTTTATACTTTTTTTTTTTGGGGGGGGGTAGGGTTTGGAGATGGAACCCAGGGGCATTTGATCTCCGAGCTAAGCCCCCTGCCCTATTTTTTAAATTCTTTATTTTGAAACCAGGTCTCATTGAGTTGCAGAGGGCCTCACTAAGTAGCTGAGGCTGTCCGTGAACTGCAATCCTCCAGTCTCAGCCTCCTGAATGCTGGGATTACAAGTGTGCGCCATCATGCCCAACTTATACTTTATTTGGAAACAGGGTCTCATTAAGTTGCTGAGAGCCTCACTAAGTAGCTGAGGCTGGCTTTGATCCTGTGCGGTCCTCCTGTCTCAGCCTCCCAAGCGCGGGGATTACAAGCTTGTGCCATCATGCCTGGCTATGAAAAGCTATTTAAAGAACTATTTTATGCCTTCACCACAGCATTTAAAAGCTGTACTACCAGGCTCTACTTATAAAAAAGAAAAAGCATTTGTAATGGCTGACACACCTGTCAACACTGCTTAGCTAACTGATGCCATCTGAATATAGAAGAGTATGATCCTAAGTATCAAAAACTGACTTATGCTTCTCATAGAGTAACAGTTTCATAAAACTGCACTCTAGCTCATCCCCAAACTCAAGCAGAAATAATTCTCTCAATTCAAAAACACCATTTTTTCAAAATGACAAACATCAAATACCATCTTAGAATAAATCATAGTATCTTATTTGCTTAATATTTCTTCCTTTTTAATTTTTTTTTTTCGGGTCTGGGGATGGAACCCAGGGGCATCTGACCTCTGAGCTACACCCCTTGCCCTATTTTTTATTCTTTATTTTGAAAGAGGGTTTGGCTGAGTTGCAAAGGGCCTCACTAAGTAGCTGAGGCTGGCTGTTAACTGCAAACCTCTGGTCTCATACTACTACTACTACTTCTTCCTCTTCCTCCTCTTCCTCCTCCTCCTCCTCCTCCTCCTTCTCCTTCTCCTCCTTCTCCTTCTCCTTCTTCTTTTTTTTTTTTTGCGGATTTGAGAATGAAACCCAGGGGCATTTGTACTCCAAGCTACACCCCAAGCTACACCCCCTGCCCTATTTTTTATTCTTTATTTTGAAACAGGGTCTCACTGAGTTGCAAAGGGCCTCACTAAGTAGCTGAGGCTGTCTGCGAACCGCAATCCTCCGGTCTTAGCCTCCCGAATGCTGGGATTACAAGCGTGCGCCACCATGCCTGGCTAAAATTTACTTCTTTTTGACTACATAGGTAGTACAAAAAACCGAAGTAGAAAGGGGGGAGAAACCAGAGTTCCATCACCTAATGTACTTAAAATTTCAAGTTCTTCCTTTTATACTGTGTGTGTTTATGTGTTACTGGGTATAGAAGCCAGGGAGCATTGTACCTCTGAGCTATACTCCCAGCTCTATTTTTAATTCTTTCTTTTTTTTACTTTATTTTTTATTTTTTTTTGTGGAACTGGGGGTGAAAACCAGGGGCATTCTACCTCTGAGCTATACTTCCAGCCTTATTTTTTATTTTTTATTTTGAAACAGGGTCTCACTGTTTTGCAAAGGCCCTAAGTAGCTGAGGCTGTCTGCAAACCCAGATTTTATTGTCTCAGCCTCCCAAATGCTGGGATTACAAGCATGCACCACCAAGCCTGGCTCCCTTTTAGACTTTTTTTTTTTTTTTTTTTTTTTGGTGGTACTGGAGATGGAGCTCAGGGGCAATCTACCTCTGAGCTATACCCCTAGTCTTATTTTTTATTCTTTATTTTGAAACAGGGTCTCACTAAGTTGCAGAGGGCCTAAGTAGCTGAGGCTGGCCACGAACCCAGATCTTCCTGCCTCGGCCTCCCGAATATTGGGATTAAAAGTGTGTGCCACTACATCTGGCCCGGCTTGTCATAAAACTTATATCAAGGGTATAGAAATGATACTGCAAATCCAGGTGTGTTGACACATGTAATCCCAGTACTTCAGAGGCCGAGACAGGAGGATCATAGGTTTGAAGTCAGCCTCAGCAACTTATTGAGAACCTATTCCCAAATAAAAAATAAAATAGGACTGAGGGTACAACCCGGAGGTAGAAGGCTCCTTGGTTCCATCCCTAGTATTACCAAAAACAAGGAAACAAACAATATTGCAAAGACCTTAAAGTCTACAAAAATTAGAATTCAAAGGAAAAGAAGAACTCAGAAAGTTCCAGATGTCAGGCCAGGCATGGTGGCGCACGCTTGTAATCCCAGTGCTTGGGAGACTGAGACAGGACAATCGCACAGGTTCGCAGCCAACCTCAGCTACTTAGTGAGGCTCTCAGCAACATAGTGAGACCCTGTTTCCAAATAAAGTATAAAATAGGTCTGAGAGTTTAGCCCGGAGGTAGAAAAGCCCCTGGGTTCCATCCCCAGCAGCCCACCCCCCCACAAAAAGTCCCCAATACTGAAAAAAAAAATTTTTTTTTGATGAATAAATATATAGGTGCCAGGTGTGATGGCACACACCTATAACTCCAGTATTTGGGAGGCTGAGACAAGAGGATGAAAGGTTTGCTGCCAGCCTCAGTTACTTAATGAGGCCCTCCACAACTTAGTGAGACCCTGTTTCAAAAATAAAGAATAGCCAGGTGTGGTGGCCCATGCTTGTAATCCCCGTGCTTGGGAGGCTGAGACAGGAGGATCACACAGGTTTAAAGCCAGCCTCGGCTGCTTAGTGAGGCTCTCAGCAACTTAGTGACACCCTGTTTCCAAATAAAATATAAAATAGGCCTGAGAGTATAGCCCAGAGGTAGAAAAGCCCCTGGGTTCCACCCCCAGTACCACCAAAAAAAAAAAAAAAAAAAAATCCAGATGTTAGTTGATCTTATCTTAGACTACAAGCTGTTATGCAGAGGAAAGGAAAAATTCAGTAGAACATATTCAAGAGAAGCAAAGCTTAGAAACTTATTCCGAGTGGATCCACCTAGACCACTTCTACCAGTCCTTCCACACAACTCTCAAAAATAAATATGAATTTATTTTCACTCCTCTCATCTTGTCATTTTATCTTTTACAAATACAACTCAAGGATAAACAAATGTGCTAATGTGAATATTCAGTTTTCTATTTTATAGCTCTATCTATGTATATATCTCAGGTATGAACTTTTTAAATTGTTTTTTGTTATTACAGTACTAGAGATGAAACGCAGGGGCATTTTACCTCTGAAATAAGGGCATCCCTTATTTTGAAACAGGGTCTCACTGAGTTGCAAATGGCCTCACTAAGTAGCTGAGGCTGTCCGTGAACTGCGATCCTCCTGTCTCAGCCTCCCAAATGCTGGGATTATAAGTGTTCGCCAACATGCCTGGCTCAGGCATGAATTTTTATTTTTTTTATTTTGAAGTACTGGGGATGGAATCCAGGGGCATTCTACCTCTGAGCTACACCCCCAGCCCGCCAGCCCTCCCTCCCTATCTATTGTACTAGGGGTGGAGCCCAGGGACTTTTCTACCTCCCAGACCTATTTTATACTTTATTTGGATATAGGGTCTCACTAAGTTTCTGAGATCCTTACTAAGCAGCCGAGGCTGGCTTTGAACCTGTGCGATCCTCCTGTCTCAGCCTCCCAAGCCCTGGGATTACAGGCATGCGCCACCAACCATACATACCCAGCTCCCCGGCCCTATTTTTTATTCTTTATTTTGAAAGGTCTCACTAGTTTCAAAGGACCTCACTAAGTATCTGAGGCTGGCTGAGAACCTGGATCCTCCTGTCTCAGCCTCCCAAGTACTGGGATTACAAGTGTGCATTACTACACCTGGATTCCCAGCTGTATTTTGAACTCAAGGGCTTTCTACCTTGGAGCTATACACCTCAGCACTATTTTATTGTTCTGTTTTTTTTTTATTTTTAATTTTGATACAGGGTCTCACTAGATTGCTAAGGATCACACTAAACTGAGGTTGGCTTGAAACTTATAATGCTGTCTCCACTTCTTTATTTATGTATTTATTTACTTTTTGTGGTAATGGGATTGGATTCAAGGGCATTCTACCACTGAGCTACATACCCAGCCCTATTTTATCTTTATTTTGAAACAGGGTCTCAGTAGATTGATGAGAGTCTCACTACTTGCTGAGACTGTCCTTGAACCTGCAATCCTGTCTCAGCCTCTCAAGTACTGAGATTGCAAACCTGTGCCACTACACCTGGCTCTACTTTTAATTTAATTTAATTTTAAAAGTTTAATTCAATAATTGAACCCAAGGGCATTCTACTTCTGAGCCACACCCCTAGCCCAATTTATTTTTATTTTAAAACAGAGTCTCACCAGGTTGATAAGAGTCTCACTACTTGTAGAGGCTGTCCTCAAACCTGTAATCCAAGGATCTCATTCTCAAATACTGGGATTACAGGCATGTGTCACCACACCCGGTTATTATTATTATTTTTTTTTTTTGAAACAGGGTCTCGCACAGTTGCTGAGGCCCTTGCTAAATTGCCTAGGCTAGCCTAGAACCTGAGGTCCTCCTGTCCCAGCCTCTGAAGTACTGGGATTAAAGGCATGCTGTACCATCCTGCCTAGCTAAATAGTCTACTTTAAAAAAATAAAATATGGGCCACCTTCCTTTTATTCCTCTAATGTGGTAGAAATAGTTTCATTATTTCTAATAATAATGCCATCACTTCTAATTTTATGTCTCTCTCTCTATAATATATATGTATTTTATATTTCTATTTCTGGGTGGTGCTGGGGATAGAACCCCAGAGCTTTGTGTACACTGAGCTACCAACCTGAGCTACCATCCTGACACTGCTAATAATTTTAATGACAAATTAAACTAATATATAAAACTGAACTAATATATGAAACATTTTAATCCGACAATCCCCAAACAGGTTAAGAAACTGATACAGAGTACACAGTAAAGATGAATAGTGACACAAACCATAAGCAAGCTGTTAACTTAGCATGCCTAAACATTATCATACTTTATAAAGGACACAGATATGTACCAATGTCAAGAAATGCTTCACCAAGCAATAGAAAAAATTCAAATTCATAGATGATCATGACACAAGGGAAATGTTCCAATAACTAGTAACCAGTGATACTTTTATTTTTTTGTGGTACTGGGGATTGAAGCCAGTAGCATTCTACCTCTGAGGTACACCAACAGCCTTACTTTTATTTTTGAGACAGTGTCTCACTAGGTTGCAGAGGGCCTAAGTTGCTGAGGCTGGCCTTGAACCTATGAACTTCCTGTCTCAGCCTCCCAAGTGAGATTACAGGTGTGTGCCACCACACTTGACTTTATTTTTAATTTGGAAATAGAGTCTTGTTAAGTTGCTGAGGCTGGCTTCAAACCTGCAATTCTTCTGTTTCAGCCTTCCAAGTACAGCGTTTACAGATCTGTTCTTTAAAATATGAACCAAATGGCAAAAATTTTTAAAGTTATACACAGGAGCAACTTACTTAGCGGGAATATACACACAAAATCTTATATAATTTTAAATTTGACTATGTATACAAATTCAAAGAACAGCCTTGCAGAGATGTGTGTGTGCGCATGCACACAGGAGCAGGGTGTGGATGTGTGTCTATGTGTGTTTGAGATACATAGTGGGGGTTGAATCTAATGGCATTCTAGTTCTGAGCTATACCCCTAGCCCCATTTTACTTTTTATTTTGAAAAAGGGTCCACTAAATTGTTGAGGGCCTCACTAAATTGCTGAGGCTAGCCTGAAATCTGTGATCCTCCTGTCTCAGTTGCCCAAATACTGAGATTATAGGAGTGTGCCACTATGATCAGGTATAAAGAATATATTAAGCACCTATCCTTTTTATAAGGCAATCTTATGAAGAAGAAATTAATCTTGGCCTTATGACAGTAAAATCCTTTACTCATTTTTAATTTTTTTTGCAGTACTAGGGATTGAACCCAGAGGCATTCTACCTCCAAGCTATACCTTCAGTCCTATTTTTTATTCTTTATTTTGAAACAGGGTCTCACTAAGTTATGGAGGGCCTCACTAAGTAGCCAAGGCTGGCCGAGAACCTGTGATCCTCCTGTTTCAGCCTCCCAAGAAAAATTTCTGCGCTTAGGAGGCGGAGACAGGAGGATCGCGCAGGTTTGAAGCTAGCCTCGCTGGCTTAAGAGACCCTGTTTCCAAATAAAAATATAAAATAGGTCTGGGAGTGTAGCCCGGAGGTAGAAGGGTTTCCAGGAATCCCAGTACCACCATGAATGAATGAATGAATCAATGAATGAATGAGGGTTGCTGCCAGGCGTGGTGGCACACCCTTGTAATTCCAGCATTTGGGAGGCTGAGACTGAAGGATCATGGTTCCTGGCCAGCCTTAGCTACTTAGTGAGGTCCTTTGCAAATCAGTAAGATCCAGTTTCAAAATAAAGAATAAAAAATGGGACTGAGAGTATAGCTCGGAGGTAGAATGCCCCTGGTTCTATCTCAAGTACCTCAAAAAGTGGGGGGACTGCTGCCAGGTGTGGTGGTGCATACTTGTAATACAAGTATTTTGGTAGTACATGCTTAGGAGGCTGAGACAGGAGAATCATGGGTTCAAGGATAGCCTCAACAAGTAATGAGATTCTTAACAACCCAGTGAGTCCCAGTTTCAAAAATAAAAATAAAAATAAAGCTGGGCATGGTGTTGCACGCTTGTAATCCCAATATTTGGGAGGCTAAGACAGGAAGACTAAAGGTTCATGGTTAGCCTTGGCTACTTGCTAAGGCCCTCAGCAACTTAGACTTGTTTCAAAATAAAGGATAAAAAATAGCGCTGGGAGTATAGCTTGGTGGTAGAATGCCTCTGGATTCAATCCCCAGTACCACAATAAATAAATAAACAAATAAATAATAAAAAGAGGGCTAGGGGTACAGCTCAGAGGTAGAATGCCCCTGGGCTCAATCCCCAGTACTCCCCACCACCACCACACTGTATATAAAAAAAGGGTTGGCATATAGCTCAGAGGTAGAGTGTCCCTGAGTTTAATCCCCAGTAGCAAAATATAGTAAAAAATACAATGGGTATGATGATTGCCTGTCATACCTTTACATCTCTAAATACTCTGGATGAATTACACACGGGGTTGCCAAAGTACAATGTTGCTACGACACTCAGGAAGTAACATGAATAAATAATTTACATGGCTTGTGCAAATAATAAAATCGAATGAAAAGTATCCTAAAACCAAAATAGGCACCAAAAGAAGTCACAGCAAAATAGTAATTGCAAAATAAACAACTTTAGATTAAATTACAGGTCATGAAAAGTGAGAGGATTACACACAGAAACCTGGCTGGGAGAGAGATTGAGAGTATTAAGAAAAATGACTCAGTGGAAGAGACAAATGAAAACGAGCACCTGAAGAAGGGATGAATTACATCCATAGCAAGCTTCAGTGTTTGCATTCACAAGTCAGAAACACAAATACTTAATATACTAAAAATCCTGGGTAATTCAAACCAACCATCAAGCTCATTCCTATACAACCAATTTACCACTTTCAGATTTTCAAAGTATTTAAA
Source organism: Muscardinus avellanarius (assembly GCF_963383645.1). NCBI lineage: Eukaryota > Metazoa > Chordata > Mammalia > Rodentia > Gliridae > Muscardinus > Muscardinus avellanarius. Next base: position 28,507,822 of record NC_137802.1, on the reverse strand, counting down.
AATTAAGATGGATTCAAAAGGTGTTTCTTTACAGGAGTGTGATTTACAACACTGGAAATGAAAGCATTCCCAAAGACTAAAGTCATCTGACCACATGTTAATCATCCTCCAAAGATATTTAAACTCAAGTCTAGTTACTCATAAATTATCCTAAAAAACACAAACCTATCCAGATTTAAGGAGTGAGACCATAATTACTAAAGAACAAAGTTAAATGTAAGATAGCTGTGTGTGATTTAAAACTGCTTGGATATATTGAAGTCAATTAAACTAAAAACAGAAACTATTCTATTAGTACGTTCTACTTGAAATATGTAGTGTCAGTAAATAAGCTCAAGAATGACTTAATTTTTTTTCTGGTAAAGGGGAAAAAAACTAGTGTCAAAGATTAGCCAATTAAAACTGCTTAAATTCATGATCAGGTTGTAATACTTTCTGTTTTAGCATGATGGGCTAAAGTCACAGAAAATATAACCAAAATGTAAAAAAAAATTTAATAACATAATACTTAAAAAGATACTTAAAGCCAGGTAATTGGGTAATATCTTTTTTTTTTTTTTTTTTTGGCGCGGTACTGGAGATGGAATTCTACCTTTGAGCAACACCCCCAGTCCTATTTTTTATTCTTTTTTTGTGGTACTGAGGATGGAACCCAGGGACTTTTTCTACCTCTTGGCTATATTCCCAGACTTATTTTATAGTTTTTTTTTTTTTTTTGTGTGTGTGTGTGGGTCTGGGGATGGAACCCAGGGGCATTTGACCTCCGAGCCACACCCCCTGCCCTATTTTATATTCTTTATTTTGAAACTGGTCTCACTGAGTTACAAAAGGCCTCACAAAGTAGCTGAGGCTGTCCAAAAACCGTGATCCTCCTGTCTCTGCCTCCCACTCACGGCAGGTTCCTATCCAAAGCAGGTACTTCAATGAAGTATTCTATTTATTTATTGTTTTTTTGGTGGTACTAGGTGTGGAGCCCAGGGTTACACTCCCAGACCTATTTTATTCTTTATTTGGAAACAGGGTCTCACTAAGTTGCTGAGAGCCTCACTAAGTAGCTGAGGCTGGCTTCGAACCTGTGCCACCCTCCTGTCTCAGTCTCCCAAGCGCTGGGATTACAAGCGTGCACCACCATGCCCAGCAATGAAGTATTCTAAATTAAAAAATCAAGGTGTGGCCGGGCATGGTGGTGCACGCTTGTAATCCCCGCGCTTGGGAGGCAGAGAAAGGAGGGTCGCGCAGGTTCGAAGCCAGCCGCGCGCGCTGGTTTAGGAGACCCTGTTTCCAAAATGAAAATGTAAAAAATAGGTCTGGGAGTGTAGCCCGGAGGTAGAAGGGCTTCCAGGAACCCCAGTACCACCAAAAAAAAAAAAAAAAAAAAAAAAAAAAAAAAAAAAAAAAAAAAAAAATCAAGGTGTGTGTGCGTGAGGGTGATGGTAAGAAAGAAAGAAAGAAAAAGAGTGCGGCTCCAGACAGGTTACTATAGGTAGTAATTCTACTTCAATGATGAAAATTTTTACAAATACACTAAAGCAATGTGCTCATTTGAGACTATCATGTATGTACCAATATTTGTCTGCTAATTTAATTCTTTGCAAATACTTAATGGAGATTTTTGCTTAAATAAAAACAACAGCACAGCCGGGTGTGGTGGTACACGCTTGTAATCCCAGCATTTGAGAGGCTGAGACTGGAGGATCGCAGTTCGCAGGCAGCCTCAGCTACTTAGTGAGACCCTCTGCAACTCAGTGAGATCCTGTTTTAAAATAAAGAATAAAAAGTAGGGCTGAGGCTGTAGCTCAGAGGTAGAATGCCCCTGGGTTCCATCCCCAGTACCCCCCCCCAAAAAAAAACCGACAACACTTTTAGAATCTTCCATATTAAGTTCTAAATCTAATACCAAGCACAGAAGTTCTAATTTCTAAAAACAAAGACTCAAGCCGGGCGTGGTGGCACACATTTGTAATCCCAGCATTTGGGAGGCTGAGATCAGAGGATTGCGGTTCAGAGACAGCCTCAGCTACTTAGTGAGACCCGTTTTCAAAATAAAGAATAAAAAAAAAAAAATAGGGCAGGGGTGTAGTTTGGAGGTTGAATGCCTCTGGGTTCCATCCCCAGACCCACAAAAAAACCAAAACAAAACAAAAAACAAAGACTCAAGACTTAGTGTTACGTAGAAAGATACTCTCCTGGACTGTTGTATAGTGAAAAATCCTTCAATATCTTTTAATTAATTAATCAATCAATCATTTTTCTGCTTATTCAACATTAAAATATGTCTAGCATGGCAAACCAATAGTGACCAAACACTAAAAGCTAAAACCTGAGAGGAAACAGGGAAAGGAGCTCTATTTTTATCTATCACCCCAAAACTTTTCATTCATTTATTTACTTATTTAATTTTTTCCCCAGGAACTGGGGGATGAACCCAGGGGCATTCTACCTCTGAGCTATACCCTCAGCCCTATTTTTTATTCTTTATATTTTTATTCTTTATATTTTGAAACAAGGTCTCATTAAGTTGTAGAGGGGCTCACTAAGTAGCTGAGGCTGGATATGATCCTGTGATCCTCTTATCTCAGTCTCTCAAGAAACAGAGAATTTTTCCCCCAATGTATTCTTCTTTTTTTTTTTTTTGCCATGCCTTAATCCTAAGGCTATAAATTGGTGGCCTGTAAATATGGTTTGTTCTGATTATTAGCACTTTTTTATTTTTTATTTCTTTTCAGTACTGGGGATGGAACCCAGAGGCATTCTACCCGAGCTATACATCCAGTCCTATTTTTTATTCTTTATTTTGAAACAGGGTCTCACTAAGTTGTGAAGGGCCTCACTAAGCAGCTGAGGCTGGCTCTGAACCTGCGATTGTCCTGTCTCGGCCTCCCAAGTACTGAATTACAAGCATGTGCCACCACACCCGGCTCTCATAAAAATCTGATTCTAATCTTTTATAGAATCAAAAAACCTAGGAATGCTGGGCTTGTACAACAAAAAAGTATAGCTGAAAATGTGGTTGCTTTCTTCAGGCAGGGCCTGTCCTAGTGCCGCCTCTCCATGTTTCTCACACACAGCCACCTCTGTTCTATATTATCTGTCCAGATCCTCTGGGGAATGAGTTTGGCCCCTACCCACCTACCTTTCTTATCTGTATCTTTTTATAAACTTGAAGAAACTTCAGTATCAAACCTCTAAAATTCCACTGTACTTCTATCAAATAAATGTCTCAAGTGCTAGTGGAGACAAGGAATGAGTTCTTTGAAAAGTACATTGGTTTCCTTACTTTTTTTTTTTTTTTTTTTTTTGCTGTACTGGGATTGAACCCAGGGGCTGAGCTATACTGCCAGCCTATTTTTTATTCTTTATTTTGAAACAGGGCCTCACTAAGTTGTAGAGGGCCTCTACAAGTTGCTGAGGCTGGCCATGAACCTATGATCCTTCTGTTTCAGCCTCCCAAGTACTAGGATTATAAGCATGTGCCACCACGTCCGGCCCTACTTATCTTTTTCATTCTTTTTATTTTTGACTATCAAATGTCAGTGATGTATGCCAATACTACTATTGAATTACTTCTAGTTTATAAATAGATATGACAAAATATTCTGGTGTGTGTGTGTGTGCGCGCGCGTGCGCGCTACGTGGGTGGAACCCAGGGGCTTTTCTACCTCTGGGCTACACTCCCAGCCCTATTTTATAATTTATTTGGAAATAGAGTCTCACTAAGTTGCTGAGAGCCTCACTAAGTAGCTGAGGCTGGCTTTGAACCTGTGCCATACTCCTGTCTCAGCCTCCCAAGTGTGGGGATTACAAGTGTGTGCCACCACGCCCGGCTTCTGATTTCCTTTTAGGATCATTATACAGAGTGATTTACTATGAGCAAGCACATTAATTTAGGGCACATCTTAACAGATCGCATTTAGAAGCTGATTAAACCAACTTGGAGGAAAAAAACTGCCACCAAAATTTAGGCAATGAATCAATCTGCTATCATGAGCAAACTGAGAGCTTCTAGAAAAGCAGTGTGGTGGCGCATGCTTGTAATCTCAATACTTGGGAGCCCAAGACAGGAGGATCACAGATTCTCAGACAGTCTCAGCTACTTAGTGAGACCTTGTTTCAAAAATAAAGAATATAAAATCGGGATGGGGGTGTAGCTTGGAGGTAGAATGTACCTGAGTTCCATCCCCAGTACCGGAAGAAAAAAAAAAAAAAGAGCTTCTAGAATAGATAATAAAATAGATAGTTTGTGATCAACAATTACTGGGAGCCAAGAAGGGCCACCAAGATAAGACATAAAAAAAACCTCACTTCCTAGTTAGAAAGAATTACATCAGTAGGTCAGAGGAATGTGGTAAAAAATTATACAATGATTTCACAAAAACCCTTCCTGAAATCTCTTGGTAAAACAAGATAAAATGTATGCTGGATAATAATGTATTTTTAACTGATGGAAAAATCTTTCCCCTAAAAATTGTGGACCCATCATTGGCAGAGTTCTCTATGGGGTACTATAGGATTTGCCCTCTTTACTTTTCTCTTTCTCTCTGTCCAACCTCTGTGTACTCAACATTATTTTTAATCAGTAACTTGAAAGATAAGACATATCTACTGAATTAGCAAATAACAAAATACTGAGAGATATATAAAATGGGACAAATGGTAGAAATAATGTTTGAAATGACCGAGCTAGAACAGATGGATCAAAAAGAAGAATATGACACTTAATAGAGATACATATGTATCTGCATTTAGACTCAAAGAGTCAGCTAAAACTGTCAAATATATGATTCGAGAAGGGAATGGAGAAGTGCCTTAATAGGACTTCATATGAAATAAAGTTCTGATTTCAATGAACCCCAAGATAATATACATCAACCATAGGAGAGACTGCTGGAAAATTTATTCAGGCACTAGATAGGTGCTGTCCTAAGTGTGGAACATGACTGCCCACCATTCGGGACTAGCTGGACCATAGCGGAACAGTTATCCACTCTCAATGGTACCTCGTAAGAGGCACTCTAAAAACTTAGGAGAGGTTTTCAGATGAGGGCAACCAGGAACGATGAGGCCACTAAACCATCTGATTTAAGAAAAGGCTGAAAGAAATGGGGATGTTCTACCTGGAGAAGAGAAAATTAGGGAAGACATGATGGCCGTCTTCATATGTCTGAAGGATTGCTATGTTGAAGAGGGAGTAGAATAGTCGTGTGTTGTTCTAAAGAACAGAACTAAAACTAAAGGAGAGAAAGTTATAGGGAAGACATTTAGTTTAAAAAATAAAAGCAAAAGTAAAAACCCTCTCCAAAGAAGAAAGCCAGCAGCAAATAAACAGTACTCTTTCAGGAGAGCGTACAGGAAGGCATTCTAACAGGAGGCTAGGCCAGATGAATTCTGGGATCTCTTCCAGTGCTAAGATTCCCAACATGGGAGCTCCTGAATATTGTTCGGTTTGAACTAGCCTTGCTTGTTCTCAGTCAGTAATCATGAGGGAATGTCCTTACTCCGTTCTAAGGCGCCACTCCAAAGACAAAGGAAGAACCTTGCCACCAAATGCGTGTGGAAATCCCTTCAAAGCAGTTCCCTGACATGGCTGCATTGTTATTCCAGAGCTGTTAGTACTCAAAACACTGAGACTCTTAGAATACCTTCAAAATCAGCTTCTGACTCAAGAAACAATCTCTATGTTTCATAGACACAACTACCACATTGCTGGTGGAAACCAACCATGACCATCTGATATAACTGGGTCTAGTTGTTAGCAGGCATGTAATGGTGGACCAAATAACTATCCTAAATCTGTTATTTATCTCAATCATCCATCTTAGCTCCCAATGATATTTAAGTGATTTTGAAGGCCTAATTCATCCTTAGTTACATATAAATTTAACATCAGATGCAAATCAATACTACACAGGCTTCTTCAATGCTCATAATATAATGCTGGTTTGAACAAAGGCAGCATGATCTGAATAAGATTATAACTTTCCAAGTTCATTGCTTCGAGAGAATGCACACATCCTTTTGTTCTTTCTTTTTAAAAAGGGTATCACTTTATAGAAACATGTCATGTTTGGGCTCAATAAGACCACCTAAAAAAACAGTACTACTGTTCTAAAGGACAGAACTACTTTTCTAAAGGACAGTACTACTGCTTTTTTTTTTCTTTTCCATATTCCTTTGAGTTCTTAATGTTTGGTTATTATCCTCATTTCTAAAAACTATGTTCTTTCAAAAAAACTGAAGTATTTTTTAAAAAGTTAAATTTTAATTATAAATGCTTTCAAGAATAAAGACTTTTTTCAAATCCAAAGCATTTTTTTGTTTATTTGTTTTTGTTTTTTGGCGGTACTGGGGATTGAACCCAAGAGCATTCTACATCGGAGCTAAACCCCAGCCCTGTTTTTTAAATTTTTAAATTTTATTTTATTTTTTGCAGTACTGGGGATGAAACCCAGGGGCATTCTAAATTCAAGCACACTAGCCTTATTTTTTAGTCTTTCTATTTTTGAAACAGGGTCTCACTGAGTTGTGAAGGGCCTCACTAAGTAGCTGAGGCTGTCCACAAACTGTGATCCTCTGATCTCCACCTCCCAAACGCTTGAATTACAAGTGTGCACCACCAAGTCCGGCTCTATTCTTTATTTTGAAACAGGGGCTCACTAAGTTGCAGAGAGCCTCACTAAGTGGCTGAGGCTGGCCCTGAACTTGCGATCTTCCCGTCGCAGTCTCCTAAGTACTGGGATCCAAAGCACTTTTCACATTAATATAGTTTTAATAAGATATATTATTTGAATGGAAGTTGAGTAGAGCATAACACCTTTTATTTGTGATGAATCTGTCTTTTCCTTACTACAAAAGTCTTAATGTATATCTATAATTTATAGCCAAAATATGTTATCTCCCTAAACATAACTAAAAAAGCCCAAATCTTATAGTCTTTGAAATATACCTAATAACTTAAAAACATTATTAAGGATGCTTCCAAAACTAAACATTGTCATCACAATGAGAATTTTAGTGGAAGTTAGTTGGGCAACAGTTGGCTTATTGTGTTTGTAGAGAGTATCTGTATAAAAAATAGTTATCCACTTCTTTTGTATTCTAACAGAATGCCTGGTACCCAGTAAATAAAGTTAAGAACCTGTTAAGAACTGCAGTGAAGATTTTGTTCTTTACAGATTGCAGCAAGTCTGAGTTGAGGAAGTTCTGACAGATGCAAAATGTACACCTGTTGCAGGTGCACATACAGCGTAACCGGGCATGGCTGCGAAAACACACAGAAGGACAGGGTTGAGTTCTTACTTACAAATATGGCACAAGTTGGGGTGCCAACTTAAAAAAAAGATTTAGACATAAGCAACACTCTTTGTAGGAAGAAAAAGGATAGTGTGGGCCATGCTAAAGTTGTGCAGAATTCCACATTCACCAAAAACAGAATAAGTAGTAATAGTTTCCTCCTCCCTCCCTATAGGAAATCTCGGGAAATTTGGCTAAAACTTTTGCTTTTTTTGGAGGGGGGATGGAATTATTATTATAGGAGTTTTAGTGGAATAAGTATGCACAGCAATAGATGGCACCCTCATCTAAATTAATAAAACTAAAAATTGAGTAAGCCATAGCACCCACCAAAAGGACAAGGTTTGCTAGCATTTAAGTAAGCATTCCCTCCTCCTCCTCCCTCAGCACACACTCATGTCTGAAAACCAGGAAGGAGAAGAGTGGCAAATATACAAGAGTCAAAAGATGAGTCTATTCAACTCTGAGGTGATATGAACATCATCTTTAATTCATCAAGCACCCTGGCTCCCAAAGGAAATCAAAGTGCTTCATAAATTTCCACACCAACAAAATATAGGGTTGATTTCATCTGCTACCAAAACACAGTAGCTAAGTATGATCGTATGAAACTCTGGGTAGGGATGTTAAAATCAACAATGGTTCCAATTAAAATTAGATATGAAATTTCAGGAGGCTTTCTGACTCCTTTCTGGTTGAGTGGAGTTGCACTCGTTGGAGCAGGCACAAGGGGCAACCCAATTCACCTAGGCCCTGTCTACCAGAGCAGGGGGTCTCCAATGACTGTTCAGTGGCCAGAGCCACTCAGACATACAAAGCCAGCACACCACCCATGAAGAGGCACTGGAGCAGAGCCCACTCAGAAGAGCACCATCTGATGAGTCAATGCCATCACTTCCTATTACACCTGGTCAATTTTAGAGGCTTCTCAGTCAAAGGACTGGCCCAATCTGACTCGGCTTAGCTTGTGAGAGCTGGTGAGACCACAGCACACCGTAGCATGGTTGTGGAGATTAGCAGCATCCCAATAATGCCTAATTCCCAACATGAAGAAAAACAAGAATTAATTTTGAGAATTAATGCTCAAGACATTCCTTTTTAAAGCCTGACTTATAATGAGGAACAAATCACTGCTACTAAGTCACTGTCAGCTGTCATACTGGAATCTGTTACTTTATAAATTGAACCCGACTCTTCAACATACACAAGGCTCCACCCACCAAAAAGGAGAGATGCAAAGTATGCTTAGCAACAGTGAGATGCTTCATGAGAAGTCGTTTGGGGTTAACTATATAAACAAATGTCCAAGTATGTACATTTATCATATATACACACACACAAGAATTAGAGTAAACTTTTAAAGATGGGGATCTAAAAGCACAGTTGCAGTTAACTATAAGATTTTTAAAAGTACAATTACATAGTAAAGAAGACACCAGAATATACAGTTAGACAGTAAGACTGACCAAGCAGTGCGTTTCTAGATAATTACTAAATGTTAATTACAGCGAGAAAGGAGATTTGTTCATCCTATAAGAATATGTCAACAAAATCCCACAGAAGTCATAAAGAAAAAGTAACTTACAAAGCAGTTTTTAGAAAGACCCAGATTTTTCTCAAATTCTCTATTCTATCAGTGTTGCCCATGTCTCGGGAGAGTCTGTGTCTGTAATGATCCTCTCTGTAGATAACATACACGAGAGTTTTAAAGCAAAGGTAAAACATGAATAAGGTTTTGCTTATCTTATATTAATAGGAACGACTTTTCTTCCAATACAAAATGAAGGTTTGTTGCATTTTTAAGTATTTATTAATGGAATACCAGTAAAATTAACTCTTTATTTTAAAAAATCTGTAAAAATCAACACCTTTCTGGTAAACCTCAGTCCTTGTTTATAGCAATGCTTGACTATTACTCTATTTTTATTTTTTTTTAGGGTACTGAGGGTGGAACCCAGGGGCATTCTACCTCCGAGCCACACTCCCAGCTCTATTTTTTATTCTTTATTTTGAAACAGGGTCTCACTGAGTTGCAAAGGGCCTCACTATGTAGCTGAGGCTGGCTGTAAACACTGATCCTCCTGTCTCAGCCTCCCTAATGCTGGGATTACAAGCGTGCACCACCACGCCTGGCTATTACTCTATTTTATACTGTAGTTTTCATAAGAAAAATAATTTAGAGACTAACGTAACAAAAAATAGAATAAGCTATAAAGTCCTGAGAAACGCACTGCCTGAAAATCTATTTTGTTACAAAAAAAAATTACACAAACACTATTTCAGGAGAATGCCATTAGAAATCATGCAATTGTAAGGCAGTTAGTGAACTATGAAGATAATCACAGTTATGTGTTTGTACCTATATGTATGGATATATAATAAATGTACATGAGATTTGTGGCTCATAACAATTAATGCAAAACATTTACACAGTGGAAATTCCAACTGCAACTACTTTTTATAGCACTTTTAAAATATACTGTATCCTGAGCTCAAAGACAAAACAGTAAGTTTAACATAAATAGACAAAATATGTATATATATTTTTTGTGTGGTACTAAGGATTGAACCCAGTGAGACAGGGTCTCACTAAGTTACCATGCCCTGTCATCAACCTGCTATCCTCTTGTCTCAGACTCCCAAGTACTGGGATTATAGACATGTGCCACCACACCCGATAGGCAACATGTTTTAGAATCCTTCTCATACCCCAGGTCGATTAATCAACAGATAAATATAAATTTTGTGTATGGAAATGCCTTACAAGTACAAGAGGCAGCATGAGGTCAACATCATTTTACTGCAGTAAGACTATTTCTTTACACTGGGTGGGAGAAAGGCTGTACTGTCCTGTTAAGAGGGTTACAGCCTCCTAAAAAATAGCCAATGTCAGAAGCCCCGTTTACATTATTTTGTTATGGCACCCAAACCAAACTCACATTTGCTCAAATTTGTACCTTCTCATTGTCTCTTTCTGTTGCTAAACAATTTCTATGTGACAAGGATCCCCCGTTATGGTGAGTAATGTCATGCAATGTTATGAACCATGCAACATGAACATGAAGATGGAGCAAGTACTTACGGGTACATGGCCATTGTTGTCAATTTAACAAAGATATCCTTACTGGGTGCATCGGCGGTATTGCAAGTGAAGGCCTGAGGTGGAGGCATTTTGTGTTTCCTGCAGAAATCAGTAGGTGAAATACTATATTCTTGTTTAACTTCATGGAGGTCTGATTTTGCAGCTACAATTAAACAGGGTATTCTGCTGTCCATAAAGTGTTGCTATGGGGAAAAAAAAATTGAAATCAAAATCTGATGCTTAGTTTAGACCTTTTTTTTTTTTTGCAGTACTAGGGATGAAACCCAACCCAGGGGCATTCTACCTCCAAGCTACACCCCCAGCCCTAGTTTTTTTATTCTTTATTTTGAAAGAGTCTCACTGAGTTGCAAAGGGCCTCACTAAGTAGCTGAGGCTGTCCATGAACCACGATCCTCCCATCTCAGCCTCCCAAATGCTGTGATTACAAGCGTGCGCCACCACGCCCGGTTAGTTTAGACTTACTATTAAATGTGAACTAAAGATTTTCTCTGGATAGGCAAAGCAACAACAGCGTCAAAGAAAGAGAATGAACCAAGAGGCAAAGTTTGGTAGTGGTCTATGTCAGTCTGAAATGACAGGACTGACAGGGAGAGACCTCTCCCAAATTATTTAGATTCATTTTAATTTAAAATACATGTACTTTCTAAATTTAAAAGACACAACAAACATTCTGAAGTAAAACAAAAATCACTTAACTTCTATACTAAAAAAGACTATTTCATTCAGCGAGCAATGCATTTATGTACATGTTTCAGTTATGCTGGGCCTAACTATTTAACAATGTAATATTCTATCCTGTTTTTCAGACTCAAAACTTTTGTTTTTTAATGGCTGCTTAATATTCTTCTAGTTTATTTTATCTTAACTTGAAAAACCACCTTCCCCGTGTTAGACATCTGGGTTATTTCCGGATTTTCGACATTAAAAACAGTAAGTGCATTTGTACATTTCAGCTCTTTCCTCCTAGTGAATTGGTGATGATCTCAAAGTGACTGATATGCTTTCTAAGCCTCTAGTTCATCCTCTTGCTCTGGCTTTTACTCTTGGGGTAATTAGCAAAATATAATCCATATACATTCCTAACAGCCAAGAGGACCTATGATAATGTAAAAGTTCTTAACCAGAAATGCAGATCAGTAACACGTGAAAAAAAAAGTTTAAATACATATATATGTCTTGGGCTCTACCACTGCAAAACGAAACTAGAATATTTAGTGACAGGGCAAGGATGTATGTATTTTTTTAAAACTCCACAAATGGCTTTGTTGCATTTTTCTAGTTAGGAAACATCATACTGAAATTCTACTAAAATCCCATATAAAGTTATACTCGTCACAGTCTGTAAGAGCAACAAACCTTAAAAATTCTGGCACAGTATTCAAAGGATTTGGGATTCGTGACATCATATACCAGGCACACAACATCACAAATGATCTCAGCCTCCGTCAGAAATTCAGATTCTGAGATATCATGCAACTTGTGAAAAAGAAAAAAAGAAAAGAAAAAACATAAGTATCATAGCATAGATAGATAGATAAGACAGTTTTTGTGTGTGTGTGTTTGTGTGTGTGTGTGTGTGGTACTAGGGTTGGAACCCAGGGGCATTATCTCCGAGCTACATCCCCAGCCCTATTTTTTTTTTTTTAATTCTTTATTTTGAAACAAAGTCTCACTGAGTTGCAAAGGGCATTACTAAGTAGTAGCTGAGGCTGTCCTCCAACCACGATCCTCTTGTCTCAGCCTCTCAAATGCTGGAATTACAAGAGTGTGCCACCACGCCCGACTCCTAAGTATCATAATATTGACGTATAAAGCCATAATGTATTACAATTTACTCAATTGGACTTCCTAATAAAAAGGCACTAGTTAAGCACAAATTTTCAGACCATTTTACTTAGAGATAAATAAGTATGTGCTAATTTTGAGAATTAAAATCAGCATAGGCCAGCCATTGTGACACAGGCCTATAATCCAGCTACTTTGGAGGCAGAGGCAGAAGGATCACAAGTTAAAGGCCAGTCCAGGCAACTTCTCATGACCCTGTGTAAAAAAGAAAACATTTTTAGCCGGGCATGGCGGCACATGCTTGTTATCCTAGTACTTAGGAGGCTAAGACAGGAGGATAGCAGCTTCAAGGGCAACCTCAGCAAGTAGTGAGACTCTCATCAACTTAGCCAGACCCTATTTCAAGATAAAAATTTAAAAAATTGGGCTGGGGGTGTAGCTTGAAGGCAGAATGCCCCTAGGCTAAATAGTATCATACACACACAAACTAAATAAATAAGTAAAAATTTTTAAAGGTCTGGGGGATATAGCTCAGTGGTAGAGCATTTCCCTAGCATATGTTAGGCTTAGTAGTACAAAAAAAAAAAAAAAAAAAAGGGTGACTCACCATACTCCAAATAAAACAATTCTAACATGCACAGTCACAGACATAAAAGATATGACTTGCAAAAATAGTTTAAGAATAAGAAAATAGGAAGACTGGGTCAACAGTTTACTGACTCTCCAGCACATAATCTATATATTTAGAACTATAGTATATATGATATCTATATATGTAGAACTATAATCATAGGAGATAAACAAGATCTAACAAGAAACTGGCAAACCTTTATCAAAATAATAATGTGTGTGTAATATTCAATGCAATCATCTGCTAAAATAAACTATTTCTAAAAGGAAATGGAAATAGAATTAATTTTTCTAGTACTCATTATTTGTTAGGGGGTTCTCATTTAGGCCCAAAGACAATAAGCCATTTGCTTAAGGTCACACAATTAATCAATGGTGGACCAAGGCTGAAACTGAAATGACTGAATCCAATAATGACATATAACCTTTTATTTATTTATTTATTTATTTATTTATTTATTTATTTATTTATTTATTGTGGCGCTGGGGATTAAACCCAGGGGCATCCTATCTCTGAACTATACCTCCAGCCCTATTTTATTTATTTATTTATTTATTTTTTGTGGGGCTGGTGATTGAACCCAAGGGCATTCTACCTCCAAGCTACACCCCCAGCCTGATTTTTTATTCCTTATTTGGAAAGAGGGTCTCATTAAGTTGTGGAGGGCCTCACTAAGTAGCCGAAGCTGGCTGTGAACCAGTGATCCTCCTGTCTCAGCCTCTCAAGTACTGGATTACAAGCATGTGCCACCATGCCTCTCAAGTTCTAGGATTATAGGTTTGCCCCACCACTCCCAGTTCGCTTTACTTTCCTTCTTTTAATTTTTTAAAAATTTTGCAGTACCAGGGATTTGAATCCAGGGGCATTCTATCTCCAAGTTATACTCCCAACCCTATTTTTTATGCTTATATTTTTAAAACAGAGTCTCACTAAGTTGTAGAGAGCCTCACTAAGTAGCTGAGGCTGGCCGCAAACCTGGGATCCTCCTGCCTCAGCCTCCAGGTACTAGGATTACAAGTGTGTGCTACCATGCCCAGCTTTGTTTTACTTTCTTATTGTGGTATGACTAGCATACAATTTTATGTATAAATAGATTAGTTTTTACTTATAACTATGCTCATGTAATCATCACACAGATAGAAATTAATATTACAATGAATAAACAAACCAGGCAGAAAAAAAATCACATATAAATTCAATGGAGATATAGCTATTAAGGCAAAGCCATTTTGTTTCAGTTATGGGCCTCACAAGTTCTTGAGGCTGGCCATGATCTGGCAATCCTCCTTTTTCAGCCTCCCAAGTACTGAGATTAGCCTTTTTTTTTTTTTGGTACTGGGGATGGAACCCAGGGGCTTTCTACCTCCCAGCTCCACTCCCAGACCTATTTTGTATTTTATTTGGAAACAGGGTCTCACTGAGTTGCTGAAGCTAGCTTCAAACCTGTGTGATCTTCCTGTTTCAGACTCCCAAGTACTGGGATTACAAGCATGCGCCACCACACCTGGCCAGTCTCAGTCATTTTTAAATGTACCTCATAATTAAAATCTTTATGTAACAGAATATCTTACCAACAAGTATTTCTCTTGTCCATATACATAAACAGTGTTAATCGCATAGTAGGATTTATGATCATCACGAATTTTCTTCTGCCTCTGAAAATAGAATAAAAACTCTCAATATTTACAGTAAGAAATTACAGTAACTAGTTTTCATCAACACACAGACACACAGCTGTGTGTATGTTTGAGTGTGTTATAAATAAAGAGCATTCTCCTCTATATTACATATAATTTATCAGTAAAAAGAATATTGATTTTATGTTTTTTAGTTCTTAGGGTCTAAGAGAAAAGATGTATTTGTTTTGCATAAAGTAAAAGCAGGAGCTTAAGAAAAGTAAACTATTATTACTGAAAATAGATTACAGAGCCACCTACTGGCAATTCTTATTACACCATAATTTGATCTGACATAAGACTCATATGGAAATATGTCAGACTTCTTACTTAAAGAAGTATTTGTCAGAACTAGGTATCAGTTTTAATCTGAAAGATTTACTATGCATTTATTTCCTGCTAAGAACTGTCTGAGGTGCTTACAAATGTGCAATTATCGAATCCCATCTAAACACTGGTTTTAAAAAAAGAACAAATCAGAACCAGGTGCAGTAGTGCAAATCTGTTATCCTAGCTACCCCAAAGACTGAGGCAAGAGAATTGAAAGGAAAGCTGAGACAGGAGGAATGCGGGGTTTACTGCCAGCCTCAGCAACTTAGCAAGGCCCTCGCAACTTTGGAAGACCACTATAAAATAAAAAATAAAACAAGCTGGACATGGTGGTGCATGCTTGTAATCACAGCATTCGGGAGGCTGAGACAGGAGGATCCAGGTTCATAGTCAGCTACTTAGTGAGGCCCTTTGCAACTCAGTGAGACCCTGTTTCAAAATAAAGAATAAAAAATAGGGCTGGGGGTATAGCTCGGAGGTAGAATGTCCCTGGGTTCCATCTCCAGTGCTGCAATAAACAAACAAACAAACAAACAAACAAACAAACAATGAGGTTGAGGTATAGCTTAGAGGTAGAATGCTCCTGGGTTCAGTCTCCAGTACCACCAAGAAAAAAAAAAAAGAAGAAGAAAAAAGAAGAGATTGTAAATTCAAGAGGCCCCGTCTCAAATAAAAGAGAGGGGGAGGTGGGCAAGTTGGATGTGGTAGCACATGCCTGTAATTCCAGTATCTGTGAGGCTGAGACAGTTAGATCACAGGTTTCAAACCAACCTCAGCAACTATGTGAGACTGAGCCTCTCAGCAATCTAGCAAGAGATGAGGCTAGACAACTTAGCAAGGTCCTGTTTCAAACAATAAAAAGAGCTGAGGGTGTGTCTTGGAGGAAAAACACCCCTGGGTTCAGTCTCCAGTACCACACACACAAAAAAGGGTTGTGAGTGTACATCAGAGGTAGAGTGCCCCTGAGCCCAACTTCCAGAACAGAAAAAAAAAAAAAAAAAAAAAAAGGGCAAGTGATAGCTCTCCCAGTGAAATAACATAAAAATAATTCAACATCAACCGTGGTGGCTCAAGCTTATAATCCCAGCATTTGGGAGATTGAGACAGGAGGATTGTGGTTCGCGGACAGCCTCAGCTACTTAGTGAGGCCCTTTGCAACTCAGTGAGACCCTGTTTCAAAATAAAGAATAAAAATTAGGGCTGGGGGTGTAGCTCATTAGTAGAATGCCCCTGGGTTTCATCCCCAGTACCGAAAAGAAAAGAAAAAACCAGGATTATTGTTATATTTTAGATTATACTTTATTAATATATTTAGGTCAATGAGTTCTAGTAACCATCTAAAAAGGTGAATGGGTATAAAAACTACATAAACTCACGACTATAACAATTTATTGATATGTATCTATCACTCTGAATATCATTATGACATATAATTACAATGCACCAATAAAAATAACTTATTGGATATATTTCTAGATTCTGAGAATGCTCACCATTAAGTTTCTTCCAAGAAGAGCCTGAAGAACTCCACTTTTTCCACAGTTTTTCATTCCAATTACATTACATCTGAATACATTTCTTTGAGTCTGTTTTTTCTGCAGGTCTATCTTTTTGTCTCTTGTTACTTAAAAAAAAAAGGAAAAGAAAAAAACACTAAATATGTACCATTTGGACTCACTAAAATTTCATTCCACTTCTGCAAATTGAGGCATGGCAATTTGTAATTTTCATGCCATATGTAATTTAGAGATAGACATACTCCATAATAGTCAAGCTGTATTTGAAAAAAAGTACTGAATATAATGCAGAAGGGTGCTAATTAGTGGGAAAAAATGTATTTCTGAAAGTTCACTGTAAAGTGAATCTCTAGTAATACAATATTTATGTTGTCATAAAATAGTATGTTTTTACTATGAAAATATTCTAAAACTGAATAAAAATTTCGACTAATATACCTACCATTATATCATACCTTATTTTTGCTGTGGTGAATTATTTTCAGAAGGACTTGGGGTATAGCTCAATGGTAGACTGCTTACCTAGCATATGCAAGGCCTTGGGTGTGATTCTCAGTGACCCTACCACTCAAAACATACTGTTATATCAACTTATATACTAAAAGATGCTATTTCAAACCTGTACACTCTTGGAGCTGGACCTATCAAGGGGAAAGAGATTTCCATTCTGGGGTTATTTGGACTTTCAGGTGTCGATCTGTCCAAGAGGCATGTCAGAAAACACTATGGTATTATATGTACAATAGGGCATCTCGTATTGAGGTACAGTTGGTAAAGCTTGAGAAAGCTGTACCCAAGGGTGCAACCAGAGAGCACACCATGTGTTTTCCCTCATTCTCATCAATGGAGTGCCCCCAAGGAGTAGACTAGAAGCAAAAGCTCGACTTCTTTTTCGTAGAAATAATAAAGTCAAGCATCTCAACTCAAAGAAAGTACTAAATCATGAGAAAAACAGGGTGTAGACCTGGGAAACTAAGATAAGTTTATTTTTACTCTTTATAACATTTGAAATCAATATCTTAAAACACCTTCCTGGAGCTGGGCATGGTGGCGCACACTTGTAATCCCAGTACTCGGGAGGCTAAGCAGGAGGACCACAGGTTTGCAGCCAGCCTCAGCTACTTTAGTGAGGCCTTCAGCAACTTAGTGAGACCTTATTTCAAATTAAAGAATACAAAATAGGGAAGGGGCTGTAGCTTAGAGGTAGCATGCCCCTGGGTTCCATCCCAGTACTGAAAAAAAAAAAAAAAAAAAAAAACCCATGAACAGAATAGTATCTAGATGCTTACTTGTAATGGCTGAAGCTTGAGACTCTTGTTCAGTCAATATGGAATAGCCCAGGTAACCCAAATACTCTAGGCACCGCTGTACATCTAGATAGGTTGTGAGCCTAAGAAAGAAAGAGTTTACAAAGTGAAAACCTAAACATTTGAAAAAAAAAAAGAAAATTCTAATAGTTCAAAATGGTATCTGCCAGATCCAGAAAATGTGTCAGATTACTTTAACTTCCTATGTGCTCAACTATGATGCTGTGTGTGTGTGTGTGTGGGGGGGGGGGGTTGGAGACTAAACCTAGAGGCATTCTACCTCTGAGCTACATACCTAGCCCTTTAAAATTTTTTGTTTTGAAACAGGGTCTCTCTAGGTTGCTGAGAGTCTTGCTAAATTGCAAAGGCTGGTCTTGAATCTTTCTTATGCATTTGAAGAAAGATCTTAATGTTTTAAAAGTTAGTCTCACCAGGCGTGGTGGTGCATGCTTGTAATCCCTGTGCTTGAGAGGCGGAGACAGGAGGATCGTGCTGGCTTAAGAGACCCTGTTTCCAATTAAAAATATAAAATAGGTCTGGGAGTGTAGCCCGGAGGTAGAAAGGTTTCCAGGAACCCCAGTACCACCAAAAAAAAAAAAAAAAAAAAAAGTTGGTCTCACTATGCCAAAATAATTATGTCAGCATGCAAGACCAGAGGGGTTCCTTGATACCTTAGACACAATCAGACTGTAACTAGTTTGTAGACAAATCTTCATATTAAGTCTTATTAAACAGTAAGCCAGATGTGGTGGAACACAATGGTAATCTCAGTGCTTTGGAGGCTGAGACCTGAGGCAAGTAATGAAATTCTCAATAACCTAGCAAGACCCTGTTTCAAAAAAAAAAAAAAAAGTGTGGGGGGTACTGGGGGTGTAGCTTAGAGATAGAATGCCCCTAGGTTCAAACCCCAGCTCCACAAAAAATAAACAGTAACAACAAATAATGCAATGTCTTCTTTAAAATACGCTTCTCCTCATCGGCTGAATGAGTAAGAATTGTTCAGTAGCAATGGCATTTCCAATTCTCTTGGTCAAAAGAAGTGCTAAAATTTAGTTCAGTTTTGATGTAAGACTTATTACTGTTTCCCGACATCATCCAAAAGAAAACAATCCCTCCTGATAAATCTGTGAACATTTACAGAGATGCCCAGCAGCACTATAATCCTGTGTAGAGGCAGTTATGAGCCAAACATTTCCTAAGATCTGACAAGCTTACAGAATGTTGTATACACCATAATTTTAAACTAGCCATGACTCTAGAGGAAAAAGGTGAGCTCTATACTCACGTCCACTGGGAAAGGAATCCTTGGTAGGTTATCCAGCCTCTTTCATTTGTACAAACTGTGTTATTCACATCTGGCCCCCAAGGTATGTAAGGAAAAACTTTAAATAAGTCTTTAAGCTCGTCAGGTGACAAAGCACAGTCTCTGTCCTGGTGATAAACAAGGAAGTACACATAATATTTAAATATATAAGAACAACTCGCAAACACAAAAGCCTAATCTAGTAAAACTATGAATTAACAAATGATAAAAATATTAATTTTACCAAAAAAATTCCTCACATGTATATAATTAAACCTATGATATCAGAAATTAGACATTTTCATTTTGAAAAAACAAAACAATAAAAGCTGGGCAGGGTGGTACATGCTTATAATCCTAGAACTTGGGAGGCTGAGATAGGAAGATCAAACATTCAACACAGCCTTGGCAAGTAGTGAGACTCTCATCAACCTAGGAGACCCTGTCTCAAAATTAAAATACGGCTGGGGTGGGAGAGCAGAGAGGCAGAATTTCCAGGTTCAACCCCCAGTACCACAAATGAATGAATGAATGAATGAGACGGCTAGGGTTAGTGCAGAGGTAGAATGCCCCTGGGTTCAATCCCCAGTACCATAAATAAATGAAAATAAGTAGGTAAGTAAGTAATAGCAAATATTTTTGCTAGTTTAACTTAGAGAGTTTGAACAATTTTTGTTCAATAACATAAGCAACTCATTGCTAAGGAAACAAAAAAAAAATCACTCAGAAAAATATATTTTACCATATGTAATAGAAAACTGGAGCTAAAAGCTTACCAAATCATGTTTGTCAAAGGTGCTTTGGAGAAACAAATATGCATGATGGTTTAATTCAGTAGTACAATCAGGAGGTATTTTTAGCCTGTTTATGAAAAAATTAAGAGCATAATAAATTATTCAAATATTAAAATTTAAGAAATGAATACAAAAGGGCAACAAGTCTTTTTGTAGAATGACATCATTTACACAGATCACCTTCACTGGAAACATGTGGGCTTTCCCAGAGGAGGTCTCTGGGATGTCTAAGGCACTACTCAAAAGTGTCATAATATGCTTATTCCAAAGTGACATACACATATTTTTCCTAAATATTAGAAGACAGGTTGAAATAAAAATCTTGTAAATAATACTGATCAAACTGTAATAAGTTTGTTCTTCCAATAAACAAATCATCATAATTAGGGCTTTATAATGCTAACATTGTAATAAGTTGAAAATGATGAGAAGTTATTTCCACATGGTTTGGTTATGTGTGTGCGTGCGCGCACATGCTTGTATGTTTTTTGTTCTTGGGCAGAACACCCAGAGATGTTCTCTACCTTTGAGCTACACCCTCAGCCCATTTTATTTTTTATTTTGAAACAGGATTGTGCTAGGTTGCTGAAAGTCTCACTAAGTTGCTGAGGCTATTCTTATACTGTGATCCTCCTGTCTCAGCCTCCCAAGTACTGGGAACACAGGCATGCCACCAAAACTGATCTGTTTTGATCTTTTTGAAATTTAGATTTAAATTTAGATCAATAAACATTAATCAAAAACACCAAACAGGGCATGGTGGTGCACACTTGTAATTGCAGTACTTGGGAGACTGAGATAGGAGATATCATGGGTTTGCAGCCAGCCTTGGCTACTTAGTGAGGAGGCCCTCCACAACTTCATGAGACCCTGTTTCAAAATAAAGAATAAAAAATAGGGCTGGGGGCGGGGCCGGGCATGGTGGCACACGCTTGTAATCCCAGCATTTGGGAGGCAGAGACCAGAAGATTGCAGTTCGCAGACAGCCTCAGCTACTTATTGAGGCCCTTTGCAACTCAGTGAGACCCTGTTTCAAAAAATATAAAGACTACAAAATAGGACTGGGGGTGTAGCTCAGAGGTAGAATGCCCCTGGGTTCCATCCCCAGTACCGCAAAAAAAAAAAAAAAAAAAAAAAAAAAAAAAAAAAAAAAAAAACGGGCTGGGTTGTAGCTCAGAGGTAGAACGCCCCAGGTTTGATTCCCAGTACCAGGGAGTAGGGGAGACCCACCAAACTAAGTATTAGGGAGACAAAAATAAAAATAAATAGGTTCACAACTTTTTAAAAATTATCTTTAATTGATATATAATACTTTTACTTTTTCTTGGTGGTGGTCCTGGGGAAAGGCATTCTACCTCCAAGTTTAACCCCAGCCCAATTTTATTTCTTATTCAGAAACAAGCACTCACAGCCAGGTGTGGTGGCACATGCTTGTAATCCCAGTACTTGGGAGGCTGAGACAGGAGGATCGTGGGTTCACAGCCAGCCTCAGCTACTTAGGTCCTCTGCAACTTAGTGAGACCTTGTCTCAAAATAAAGAATATCCAAAGATGGCACTGAAAGCAAAGACGGAAGCTCTGCTAGGATTACAGGCATGTGCCACCACAACCAGCTTGGCTTTCTACCTCTAAGGAACCACATTCAGGTGGGAGGTGGATGACAACAGACTCAGACAAGGGCTAAGTACAGAAGTTACAGATGAGGGAGGAACCCCTAGAAAGGCATCAGCACTGTGGAGAGTCACTTCAACTGAATCTTGAAGGAAGAGGTATTAACTTGGTTGGGGGAAGAAAAGGAAAATAGCATGGACAAAAGCCTGAAGTAGAAAACAACATATGTTCAGTGGACATATGTTTGAGCCGGGCGTGGTGGAGCACACTTGTAATCCCAGCATTCGGGAGGCTGAGACAGGAGGAGCGCGGTTCGCGGACAGCCTCAGTTACTTAGTGAGGCCCTCTGCAACTCAGTGAGACCCTGTTTCAAAATAGAGAACAAAAAAATAGGACAGAGCAGCCTAGAGGTTGAATGCCCCTGGGTACCACCCCCAGACCCACAAAAAAAAAAAAAGTTTGGCATTTATTTTCAGAATGAAGGCAGCAGGAAAGCATGAACAGAGCCAATCATGAATGACCTCAATTACCATTAAGAAACCAAGGCTTTATCCCGAATCTCGAAGAGAAGTGGCATGGCCAAATGTGTTTGTATGTATATATGTATGTATGTATGTATGTATGTATGTATGTAATAATCTAGCAGCAAAGTGAAGAACACAGCAGAGAGTTTAATAAAGGAGATTCAAGTGTTAGCTCTATGGGGCTATTTGCATAAAGTTAAAAGTTGAAGAGTATAAAGAAACAGAGAGGGACAATTAGCATAAGACACGACAAACCAAAAGATGGAGTGTCCTGTCTTACCAAACAGGTAATAAGCAACCTCCTGTACAATCTATCTTCCCATATAAACAACACAGAAAATGGCATGAAAGAGTCCCAGGACTAACAGATTCATTTAATACATATTTATTAGAAATATCTGGGAAATTAATCCAGGCATGGTGGCGCACACTTTTAATCCCAGCATTTGGGAGGCTGAAACAGGAGGATCATGATTCATGGACAGCCTCTGCTACTTAGTGAGGCCCTCCGCAACTCAGTGAGACCCTGTTTCAAAATAAAGAACAAAAAATAGGGCTGGCAGTGTAGCTCTGAGGTAGAATGCCCCTGGGGTCCATCTCCAGTACTAAAAAAACAAAACAAACAAAAAAAAAAAAAAAAAGAAAAAGAAAAGAAAAGAAAAGAAAATCTGGGAAATTAACTAAAGTCAAGATTTAGGAACTCAGACAAGTGATGTTTTAATGTAGAGCTAATTTAACGAACCAGGGATTTAATCAGAAAGAACTCTGCTTTCTTAATGATACGGGAGTCTTTTGAACCATCATTAGATAGTACAGAAAGATACAAGGGCAACATGCCACTGAAAAGGGAAGAAGGCCAAAGACCCCCAAGCCAGATCCTGGGAAGTCACAATCTCAGAGAAGCCCGAGTACACAGAATAAGAGGTATCCCATGATAAGGCAGGCTCTGGGGGTCCATTTTTAAACAAACAGAATTTGAATAGCATTATCAAAGGAAAATAATCAGAGTCAGAACAATTAATTAGGAAAAATACTTATTATCAAAGGAAAATAATCAGAGTCAGAACAATTAATTAGGAAAAATACTTATTTTATCTTGAGGTAATAACAGGATATAAAACTAAAGCGGGAGGAGAATTAAAGAAAGAAAAAAAATGCTAACCAAGATATTTCTGATTTTTTTATTTCACTACTGGTAATTGAACCAGGGGCATTCTACCTCTGAGTTATACCCCCAGCCCTATTTTTTATTCTTTATTTTGAAACTGAGTCTCACTGAGTTGCAAAGGGCCTCACTAAGTAGCTGAGGCTGGCATCAAACCACGATTCTCCTGACTCAGCGTCCCAAATGCTGGGATTACTAGTGTGTGCCACCACGCCTGGCTCCTATTTTATCTTGACACAGGGTCTTGTTAGGTGGCTAAGAGTCTCACTAAGTTGCAGAAGCTGGCCTCAAGCCTGCAATCTTCCTCTCTCAGCCTCCCAACTACAGGGATTATAGGCTGTCACCATGCCCAGCTAAGAAAAGAGAATTCAATATATATATATATTTGAATATATCATACATTTATATATATACACATATATATTTGAATATATCATACATTTATATATTATTCAATTCCATTTATGTATATTATATGAATATAATATATATGTTTTGTGGTCCTAGGAATTAAACCTAGGGGCTTTTTTTTTTTTTTTGCAGTACTGGGGATGGAACCCAGGGACACTCCCATTTTATTTTATTTTATTTTTTATTTTGAAACAGCATCTCACTGAGTTGCTAAGGGCCTCATTAAGTAGCTGAGGCTGTCCCTGAACCAGGATCCTCAAGTCTCAGCCTCCCAAATGCTGGGATTACAAGTGTGTGCCACCATGCCCGGCTTATTTCTGATATTTTGTCTCCAAAACCAGTCTATCTAGCATCTTTTCCTTCTTCCTCAGTAACATGAGTAAAAAAAGTTATATTCTCTGAGAAGAAGAGAAAAAGTTTGGCTCCCAACTGTGGAGGATTATCTTGTGAGGGGACACGTAGCAATATCTAGGGACAGTTTGGGTTGTTACAGCTGGAGGAGGAAGTGCCGCTAGCATCTAAGGGTGTGCCACATCCCTACAATGCACGAACAGGCTCCATGACAAAGAAAAATCTAGCGCCGTGGTGGCGCACGCTTGTAATCCCCGCGCTTGGGAGGCGGAGACAGGAGGATCGCGCAGGTTTGAAGCCAGCCCCGTGCGCTGGCTTGAGAGACCCTGTTTCCAAATAAAAATATAAAATAGGTCTGGGAGTGTAGCCCGGAGGTAGAAGGGCTTCCAGGAACCCCAGTACCACACACACACACAAAAAAAGAAAAATCTAGTCCAAAACGTCAATAATGCCAAAGCTGAGAAACTGTGACAAGCCACTGCCTGTAATTCTAAATTATTTCTGAAGAGCTTGAAGCCTACCTATCTATGTACCAAATAAAACTTAAAAATGCTAAGCAAGTGAAATGAATTAGAAAATCAAAGTACATACAGGGGGAATAAATATTCGGGTGTCAAATCCAGATCGTCATCATAGCCAAATCGTCGCAGCACAGTCCACGTAGTTTCGTGTCTCCCTCTCTGGATAAAAAGTGTGTGTAAAAAGAGAAAACCTGAAATAAAGTAAATTAATACATACAGATGATGTGAACAAGGGTACTGAGTCACATGGAAAAAAGCATATAACACATGATAATGATGAGATTTATGAACAGATATATACTAGCTTCCATAGTGAAGCTAAAAAAAAAAAATTCTCGAGTGTCTCAATGAAACAGTCATTTCAGAGTCCAGTGACATAAGTACCCAGCTCGGCAAGAAAGAGCACTGGCTGCAAGGGCCAAAATTACATCCCAAGGAACACAGATGTCACAACCTACCACAATAAAAGTACATGAATTTTTTTTTTTTTTTTTTTTTTTGGTGGGTCTGGGGATGGAATCCAGACATTTGATCTCTGAGCTATACCCCCCCTACCCTTTTTTTTTTTTTTTTTTTTGGTGGTACTGGGGGTGGAACCCAGGGGCTTTCTACCTCCGGGCTATACTCTCAGACCTATTTTTTAATATTTTATTTGAAAACAGGGTCTCACTAAGTTGCTGAGAGCCTCACTAAGTAGCTGAGGCTGGCTTAGAACCTGTGCGATCCTCCTGTCTCAGCCTCCCAAGCACGGGGATTACAAGCATGTGCCACCATGCCCAGCTCCTGCCCTATTATTTATTTGTTATTTTGAAACAGGGTCTCACTAAGTTGTGAAGGGTCTCACTAAGTAGCTGAGGCTGTCCACAAACTGCGATCCTCAGGTCTCAGCCTCCCGAATGCTGGGATCACAAGCGTGCTCCACCATACCCGGCTCATGAAAATGTTTTCTAGATCATTGAGATTATTTTCATAATAGAATTTATGTGTGTGTGTGGTACTGGGGATGGAACCCAGGGGCATTCTACCTCCAAGCCACACCCTCTGCCCTATTTTTTAGTCTTTATTTTTAAACAGAGTCTCAATTTATAGTGACAATAGAATGATAATCATCCCTATTGACTATCTTTTATTTATTTTATTTTATTTTTTTGGTGGTACTGGAGATGGAACGCAGGGACTTTCTATTTCTGGGCTATACTCCCAGACCTATTTTATACTTTATTTGGAAACAGGGTCTCACTAAGTTGCTGAGAGCCTCACTAAGTAACTGAGGCTGGCTTTGAACCTGTGTGATCCTCCTGACTCAGCCTCCCAAGTGCTGGGATTACAAGCGTGTGCCACCATGCCCAGCTTGGCCTATCTTTTAACTCTTAAATATCCAAGTCAGGTTTTAGCCATATCCTTAAAGTAAAATTAATGCTATAAAGACTTTCACCTTCTGCCAAATTTTAAAAATGTTACATTCAAAAGGGCAAAAAAAAAGCCGGGCGTGGTGGCACACACTTGTAATTCCAGCATTTGGGAGGTTGCAACAGGAGGATCACGGTTCCTGGACAGCCCCAGCTACTTAGTGAGGCCTTCCACAACTCAGTGAGACCCTGTTTCAAAGTAAAGAATAAAAAATTGGGCAGGGGGTGTAGCTCGGAGGTCAAACATCTCTGGGTTCCATCCCCAGACCTGCAAAAGCAAACAAAACAAAACAAAAACAAAAACAAACCCACAAAAGGGCAGAAAAAAACCATTCACCCACCCTTTAGTGTCAATCCACTATCAGCCACACCGTCACTTATGTGTTTTCTGACTACATTCTTGACATCTTCCAGAGCTTGAGGAGCTAGCGGAGTATTGAAACAAATTCTCTAGCAAAAAACAAACAAAGATAAGTTTAAAAATACACCAGCATCAAAACCACAAGTATAAAACAATAATCTATAAAGCAACATTAAATCAAAGAGTTGCAATCAAAAGAAACAAATTCTAAATTAGGATAGTCTCTACTCTGTATTATTTATGTGAAGCATATCATATTAAAAGAAAAGAAACTTCCATACTCCCCTCAGCCCATTTCAAAAACACAAGGCTCATTGTGTAGCTTTGTTATACAAAACCAAGAAAGCAAAATGATTCAGGGTTCAAACTTCAAGCCCTTCTTAATACACCCATTGTATACCATGAAATGCAACTATCAGAGTCCCCTCAAATCTTAGGCATAAGGGAGTTCTTTATATCCTAAGTAAGGGCTTAAGTAGCTTGATGTGATAGTTTTACATAAGAGACAAAAGCAATCAACAAAATTTAATCAATCTAATAATTTTTATAAATTTATCAACAAAGAGAGACAAAGATATCCAAATAACCTGAATTTAAAGACAGTTACCTGAAAGAAGTTGAGTTCGGCATCATTGAGAGTGCCATCATTATCTTGATCAGATATTTTAAATATACGAGTAAGGGCTTTAATACAGGCTGGTTTCATCTGTATATCAGTGAAAAAATAAAAGCTTGTTTTAACTAAAGTAGGATTTAAAAATATGATTTTCATAAGCAATGGTGGGAATAACACTGATGTTTTCAAATAACATCAAATACAACCAACACAACAAATGAACGAAAGCAAAGCCATTTACTTTAATGCTTGGCAACATTTACTTGAATTAATATTTATCTATTTATTTATTTATTTATTTATTTATTTATTTATTTATTTATTGTGGTACTAGGGGTGGAACCCAGGGTCTTTTCTACCTCCTGGCTTATACTCCCAGACCTATTACACACACACATACATACATACACACACACACACACACACACACACACACACACACACACATTGCAGGTCTGGGGATGGAACCCAGGAGCATTCCACCTCTGAGCTATACCCCTGCCCTATTTTTTTTTTTTTTTAATTCTTTATTTGGAAACAGGGTCTCACTGAGTTGCAGAGGGCCTCACTAAGTAGCTGAGGCTGTCTGTGAACCGTGATCCTCCTGAACGCTGGGATTACAAGCGTGCACCACCACGCCCGGCTTATATTTTTTATTTGGAAACAGGGTCTCACTGAGTTGATGAGAGCCCAAGTAGCTGAGCCCTTCGTACCTATGCGATTCTCCTGTCTCAGCCTCCCAAGCGCTGGGATTATAAGCGTGCGCCACCACACTCGGCTACTTGGACATATATATATATATATGGTGGTACTGGGGTTCCTGGAAGCCCTTCTACCTCCGGGCTACACTCCCAGACCTATTTTATATTTTTTTTTAAATTTGGAAACAGGGTCTCTTAAGCCAGCGAGGCTGGCTCCGAACCAGCGCGATCCTCCTGCTCCGCCTCCCAAGCGTGGAGATTACAAGCATGTGCCACCACGCCCAGCTTGGACTAATATTTAGAATAGTCACACTTCCCATTTATGGACACAAATTCTCTGATCATGGGCAAAGGAGAAATTCATCACTAGGATACATTCATTCTTTGAGTCATATAAAGAAAAACTATTAATCAATTAATTAACTTAAGACTTATTTTATATTTTATTTGAAAAGAGGTCTCAGTAAACTGATGAGAGCCTAAGTTGCTAAGGCTGGCTTTAAACCTATGATCCTCCTGTCTCAGCCTAAGTACTAGGATTACAAGCATGCATCACCACACTCAGCTTAATTAATTAATTTTTTGTATTACTGGGAATTGAACCTAAGGGCATTGTACCTCTGAGCTATACCCCCAGCCCTAATTTCTATTCTTTATTTTGAAACAGAGTCACATTAAGTTGTGGAGGGCCTCACTAAGTAGCTGAGGCTGGCCCCCAACCTGAAATCTTCCTGTCTCAGCCACCACACCTGACTTAAAAGAACTATTTATAATTTATTTCCTCTCTCATTATAAAAAGAACTTGAAATTTGATGTTTTGATCTGTCCCTTGTATGTGTTAGAATTGGTTATAAAATGAGCTTATTTACAAACAGATAGCAAAATACCACTGGTTAAAGTAAGCCAGGCGTGGTGGTGCACGCTTGTAATCCCAGAATTTGGGAAGCTGAGATAAGAGGATTGCTGTTCGCGGCCAGCCTCAGCTACTTAGTGAGGCCCTCTGCAACTCAGTGAGACCCTGTTTCAAAATAAAGAATAAAAAATAGTGATGGGGGTGTAGCTCAGAGGTAGAATGCCCCAAAATTGCAAAAAAAAAAAAAAAAAAAAGTATAAAAACTTAACTCGCATATCAAATAAGATTTATCTACATTTTGGCTGGGCATGGTGGTATATGCCTGTAATTCCAGTACTTGGGAGGCTGAGAAAGGATCACAGGTTTGAGGACAACCTCAGCAAGTAGTGAGACTCTCATCAACCTGGGGAGACCCTGTTACCAAATAAAAATGAAGCCAGGCATGGTGGTACAAGCCTAAAATTCCAGTACTTGGAAGGCTGAGACAGGAGAATTGCAGGTTCACAGCCAGCCTCAGCTACTTACTGAAGATGTGTACAACTTGGTGAGACCCTGTTTCAAAGTAAATATAAAAAATAGGGCTATGGGTATAGCTGGAGGTAGAATGCCCTTGGGTTCAATTCCCAGTATCACAAAAAATAAAAATTAAAAATAAAGCCGGGTGTGGTGGCGCACGCTTGTAATCCCAGTATTCGTGAGGCTGAGATCGGAGGATTGTGGTTCGCCAGACAGCCTCCACTACTTAGTGAGGCCCTCTGCAACTTAGTGAAACCCAGCTTCAAAATAAAGAATAAAAAATAGGGCAAGGGGTGTAGCTAGGAGGTCAAATGCCCCTGGGTTCCATCCCCAGACCCACAAAAAAAAATACATACATACATACATACATACATACATACATACATACATATTAAAAAATAACACTAAGAAGTGACTAATATTAAAAAGCAATAATGCAGCCAGGTGTGGTGGCGCAGGCTTGTAATCCCATCATCTGGGAGGCTGAGACAGGAATATAAGCGGTTCATGACAGCCTCAGCTAACTACTTAGTGAGGCCGTTTGCAACTCAGTGAGTCCCCGTTTCAAAATAAAGAATAAAAAATAGGGCTAGAAGTATAGCTTGGAGGTAGAATGCCCCTAGGTTCTGCCTTCAGTACCTAAATAAAATTTAAAAAAATATTTAAAGCTGAGCGCAGTGGCACACAATTGTAATCCCAGTACTTGGGAGGCTGAGACAGGTTCAAAGCAAGCCTCACCAACTTATTGAGTCCATTTGCAATTTAGAGAGACCCTGTTTCAAAATTTAAAAATATGTATATATAAACAGGGCTAAGAAAGGGTGTAACTCAGAATAGAATGCCCCTAGGTTCATTCCCAGGGAGGAAAAAAAAGAATTAAATATTATACAACAATAAAGCTGTATTTGTGTGTGGGGGTACTGTGGATTGAACTCAAGGACATTCTATCTCAGAGCTATACTTCCAGCCCTAATTTATTTTTCAGTTTTATTTATTTATTTATTTATTTATTTATTTTATTTTGATGGTACTGGGGTTCCTGGAAGCCCATCTACCTAAGGGCTACACTCCCAGACCTATTTTTATATTTTTATTTGGAAACAGGGTCTCTTAAACCAGCGAGGCTGGCTTCGAACCTGTGCGATTCTCCTGTCTCCGCCTCCCAACCCGCGCCACCACGCCCGGCAATATTTTTTAGTTTTATACAGGGCCTCATTAAATAGCTGAAGCTGTCCTTGAACTTGTAATCCTATCTTAGTCTCCCAAGTACTGGGATTACAAGGGCACACTAGCACACCTGGCTTATAAAATTTTTTACGGCAAAAAAAAAAAAAAAGCCAGGCATGGTGGTACCCACTTGTAATTCCAGCATTTGGGAGCCTGAGACAGGAGGATCAGGGTTTGTAGACAGCCTCAGCTACTTAGTGAGGCCCTTTGCAACTCAGTAAAACCTTGTTTCAAAATAAAGAATA
The DNA here is from genome assembly GCF_963383645.1 of Muscardinus avellanarius. Taxonomy (NCBI): domain Eukaryota; kingdom Metazoa; phylum Chordata; class Mammalia; order Rodentia; family Gliridae; genus Muscardinus; species Muscardinus avellanarius. The sequence continues at coordinate 28,477,576 of NC_137802.1, read as the reverse complement.
AAAAAAAATAGGGCTGGGGGTATAGCTTGGAGGTAGAATGCCCTGAGTTCCATCCCCAGTACTAAATAAATAAATAAATAAATAAATAAATAAATGATTCTGATAAAAGCTTAGGCCTTGTATAAATGTATAAAACAAGATTTAGGCTAAAAGTGGAAAATGTTACCTATTAGGCAGATGCACCCAGGAAATGAGTAACAGATGGTGACAGGTGCTTTACACTTGTGGGACTAGAGGAATAGCCAGGGGATTAGCAGATTAGCAGAACTAATAATAGGCCAGCAAACAAAGTAGCAATTAAGGCCTTGGAGGTAAATCCCTATAGTATAAACGTATTTTCCAACTTCCTTGATCATAAATTATAGCACCTGGCTGAATCAAAATGGAATTGTTTGCAACTAGTGAATATTATAATGAAGCAAGTATGGGAAATACTGGATTAAGGAATCTAGAAAAAAAATCCCAATTATGGAACAATCAATCAGAAATGAAGAAGAGTACACCACAGTCAAATTATGAGATAACTCAGGTTAATTGGCTTTACCAGGGCTCAGCATTTCCTCTATAAAGGATGACAAAGCAAACACTGTAGGCTTTGAGGTCAATAGTCAAAATCAAGGATATCATGTAGGTTCTTACACAGCAAAGAGAAACCAAATTTCCACAAAGGTTTTACTGACCAAAAAATGTAGGATCTATGTAGGTCTACTAATGGTAATAGAATTCTTTTAGAGGGATATTTTGCTAAACTGGGAAATCAATGTTCCCTGCAGGAACAACCAATATGTTCATGTGTTAATGCTGATCTGTAATGAGTTGTTTTGTTTTTTTTTTTTTTTTTTTTTTTTGGTGGTACTGGGGTTCCTGGAAGTTCTTCTACCTCCAGGCAACACTCCCAGACCTATTTTTATATTTTTATTTGGAAACAGGGTCTCTTACACCAGCGCAGCTGGCTTCGAACCTGCGCGATCCTCCTGTCTCCATCTCCCAAGCGCGGGGATTACAAGCGTGTGCCACCACACCCGGCAAAAAGTTCCAATTTAAAAATGAACAAAGAAGCTGAGTGTAGTAGCACACACATGCCTATAATCCTAGCATCCGGGAGACTGAGGATGAGGATTACAAATTTTGTTACTTTTTTTTGATATTGAGGATTGAAGCTCCAACCTACACCCCCAGGCCTATTATATATTTTTTTGAAATAGGGTCTCACTAAGTTGATGAGAGTCTCACGACTTGCTGAGGTTGTCCTTAAATCTGAGATCATCCTCTCAGGCTCTCAAATCCTGGGATTACAAGTGTGCACCACCTCACCTAGCTAAGGATTGCAGGCTTGAGGCTAGCAGTGCAAGGTAACTTAGCAAGTCCCTGTTTCAAAATAAAAATAAAATCAGGCTGGGTTGTAGCTCAGAGGTAGAAGACCCTTGGGTTCAATCTTCAGCACTGAAAAAAAAAAAAAAAAAAGGCAAAGAAACAAAGCAGAGTCTAATGCCAGCCTTAGCAACTTGGTGAAAAACAGCAATTCAGCTAGACCCCATTTCAAAATATAAAAATAAATAGAGTGCTGGGGTATAGCTTGAAGGTAAAATGCCCCTGGGTTCTAGCCTCAATTCAGGGTGGGGAAAATGGCCAAAAGACTTGAACAGACATTTCTGCAAAGATACACAAATGGCCAATACGCATATGAGATTAAAAGAAAAAGTTCAACATTATTATCCATCCAGATAATACAAATCATAATCACAGTGACTTGCTGGGCATGGTGGCGCATGCTTGTAATCCCAGCATTCGGGAGGCTGAGACAGGAAGATAATGGTTCGTGGCCAGCCTCAGCTACTTAGTGAGGCCCTCTGCAACTCAGTTACACCTTATTTCAAAATAAAGAATAAAAAAGAAAAAATAGGGCTGGGGATGTAGCTTGGGTAGAATGTCTCAAGGTTCCCATCCTCAGTATTGAAAAAAAAATCACATTAAGATATCAATTAGAATGGCCATAATAAACAAACAAAAACAAGTAAAATAAATGATGGCAAAGATGTAGAGAAACCAGAACCATCATACATTGCTGGTGAAATACAAAATGGTCTAGTCACTATGGAAAACAGTTTACTGAGCTGGGCGTGGTGGTGCACCTTTGTAATCCTAGTACTTGGGAGGCTGACAGGAGGATCTCAGGTTCACTGACAGCCTCAGCTATTTAGTGAGGCCCTCTGCAATTAGTGGGACCCTGTTTCCAAATAAAGAATAGTTTGGAGGTAGAATGCCCTTGGGTTCCACCCTCAGTACCATCAAAAAAAAAAAAAAAAAAGTTTACTGATTCCTCAATAAGTTAAACATATAATTGCTATGTGATTCAGCAATTCCATTCCTATAGACTCAAAAGAACTGGAAACAGGAGTTCCACCAAAAATTTGTATGTGAACATTCACAGCAGTATGTTCGTAATATCCCAAAAAAGCAGAAATTGCTTACATGTTCATCAAAAAATAAGGGGATAAAAAGCTTTGTATATCCATGCAATGAGGTATTATTTGACCATAAACAGAAATGAAATAGCTGGGCATGGTGATGCACACTTGTCATCCCAGCATTTGGGAGGCTGAGACAGGAGGATCATGGTTCGTGGACAGCGTCAGCTACTACCTAGTGAGGCCCTTTGCAACTCAGTGAACTCCTGTTTAAAAATAAAGAATAAAAAATAAAAAATAGGGCTAGGGTGTAGCTCAGAGTTAGAATGCCCCTGGTACAAAAAACAAAAACAAAAAAACTAGCTGAGCATAATAGCACACCTGTAATGCCAGTATTTAGAAAGGTTGAGACAAGAGGATCACAGGTTTGAGGCAGCCTCAGCAACTTAGTGAGGCCCTGTTTCTAAATAAAAATTAAAATAATAAAATAGAGCTGGGGCACAGTTTGGAGGAACAATCTCCCCAGATTCTATCCTTAGCACCATACACACAAAAAGATGTAATCAGTTTTTTAGAGTTTATGGCAACAAACTGTTAAGTTTTAAATATTCAAATAAGGAGCCGGGTGTGGTGGCACACCCTTGTATCCCAGCATTTGGGAGGCTGAGACTGGAGGATCACAGTTCACGGGCAGCCTCAGCTCCTTAGTGAAGCCCTCCACAACTAAGTGAGACCCTGTTTCAAAAATAAAGAATAAAGCCGGGCGTGGTGGCGCACGCTTGTAATCCCCGTGCTTGGGAGGCAGAGACAGGAGGATCGCGCAGGTTTGAAACCACCTGCGCTGGTTTAAGAGACCCTGTTTCCAAATAAAAATATAAAAAATAGGTCTGGGAGTGTAGCCTGGAGGTAGAAGGGCTTCCAAGAACCCCAATACAACCAAAATAATAATAATAATAATAATAATAATAATAATAATAATAATAATAATAATAATAATAGAAAGAAAGAAAGAAAGAAAGAAAGAAAGAAAGAAAGAAAGAAAGAAAGAGCGAGCGAGCGAGCGAGCGAGCTGGGCATGGTGGTGCACACTTGTAATCCCTGCGCTTGGGAGGCTAAGACAAGAGGATTGCACAGGTTCAAAGCCAGCCTCAACTACTGAGTGAGGCTCTCAGCAACTCAGTGAGACCCTGTTTCAAAAGTAAAGTATAAAATAAGTCTGGGAGAATAGCCTGGAGGTAGAAAGCCCTTGGGTTCTACCCTCAATACCACACACACAAAAAAAGCATGCACCACCACGACCACCTAAGTTCATAGCAAAGTAAGTAGACCATTAGCTAAATATTTAGAATATTGTTGTTATTGTTGCCACTTCCTAAAATAATTAACCTGGAAATATTTAACCTGAAAAACATTCTAAATATTTAATGAGAATGTCATTGAAGACAAGTACTTATGTCAGGTGTGGTGACACACACCTGTAATCCCTGTACTTAGGAGGCTGAGACAGGAAGATCCCAGGTTAGAGGACAACCTCAGCAAGTAGTGAGACTCGAATCAACCTGTGAAACCCTGTTTCCAAATAAGAAGTAAAATAGGGCTGGGGGTGTAACTCGAAGATAGAATCCCTCTGGGTTCAATCCCCAGTACCACACACACACACAAAAAGACAAGTACTTAAAAAGTGTAAAAAGCTAGTAAGAAATAAGTTTCCATTTAAGCAGTTAAATCTTTGTAAAAACATCTGAGAGTTTCTATAAACCCTGACCATACTAGAGCTTCTCCTCTACACTGTAGCCCCTAGAAAGAGACTGGGGGTTACCTCCTTTTCCTCTGGGCAGTACAGGGGCCCTGTAGGATGAAGAACAGCTTTCTGGGCATAATAAAAGAGCTCTGATATGTTCTTCAGGTTCTTTGCTGAACACTGAAAAAGAAAAAATTTAAAGTTTATAGTCTGAAATCAATTATGAGAACAAAAAAAAATATTTTTAAACTATCAAGATGTTGAGACAGGAGGATCACAGGGTCACAGCCAGCCTCAGCAACTTAATGAGATCCTCTGCAAATTCATGAGACTGTATTTCGAAATAAAAAATACAGTAGGCCTAGGGGTGTAGCTGAGAGGTAGAGTGCCCCTGGATTCCATCTCTTGTACCACCAAAAAAAAAAAAAAAAAAAAAAAAAAAATCAAGATATGGTAACAGAGCCAAGCATGGTGGTGCTCACTTGTAATTCTAGTATTTGGGAGGCTGAGACAGGAGGATCGCAGGTTCATAGCCAGCCTCAGCTACTCAGTGAGGCCCTCAGCAACTTAGTGAGACCCTGTTTCAAAATAAAGAATAAAAAATAGGGCTGGGGCTGTAGCTTGGAGGTAGAAGGTCTCTGGGTTCAATCCCCAGTTCTGCGCAAAAAAATAAAATAAAATAAAATAAAAAATAATAAAAAATAAAAACAAATATATATATAACAATATTTTTTGAAGAAATTGAAAAAATGCATTTCCTTTTTGGATATCACAATAGGAAAGTCTACAAAGAACTTACAGGTCAGCTGGCTGCGAACCTGCGATTCTCCTGGACTGGAATTACAAGTGCATGCCACCATACCCAGCATGAACAGAAAATTTATCCCATCACACATTATCTCCCTTCCTGTTCAGAACTTAAATTTAGTGAGAATTCACCAAAAATAAATTTCCAAATCAAATGATATGGCTCACCTCTACACAGGTTTCTATTTCTGTATACTGGTTCATAATAGGAAGGATGGTCTCCATACTACTATATTCCACCAGATCAGATTTGTTGCCAACCAGTATCAAAGGTAACCTGAAATAAAGAGGGCATATTATAATGAAGAAAGCAAAAGGCATTAGATCTATAGATTTTTTTCTTTTTTTCTCATTTTGTATATTACTGTGGTACCAGGAACTTTTATTTAGAAACAGGGTCTCATGAAGTTGTTGAGAGTCTAACTATATCACTGAGGTTGACTATGAACCTGTGATCCTCCTGTCTCAGCTTCCTAAGTACTGAGATTACTGGTATGTGCCACCATGCCCAGCTAGGTATCCTAACTTATTCTAATTAAAGAGCTTTTACTCAATCTCCCCAACATAATCATTCATTCATTCAACACACATTACTGAACATCTATTATGAGGCATATACTCTTATTTATTTATATATTTATTTATTTACTTATTGCAGTACTGGGAACCCAGTACTGCAATAAGTAAATAAATAAATATTCTACCTCCAAGCTATACCTCTAGCCCTATTTTTTTTTTCTTTATTTTGAGAAAGAGTCTCACTGAGTTGCAGAGGGCCTCACAAAGTAGCTGAGGCTGGCTGCAAACCTGCAATCCTCCTGTCCCAACCATGCAAGTACTGGGATCACAAGCGTGCGCCACCATGCTCAGCATATGAGGCATACACTCTTCTAAGTATTAAGGACAAAAGATAGAAAAAGTCTCTCCCCATTCTAAAATTGAAAACCAAAAAAATGAATAATAAATGAATTCACCATTTCCAATTCAGTATTATGAGGAACTGAGACTGTCCGCAAACCATGATCCTCCTGTCTCAGCCTCCCAAATGCTGAATTACAAGTGTGCACCGCCATGCCAGACTTTTGAAAATATTTTGAATATTTAATAGAAATGTCATTGAAGATAATTACTTAGAATATATTAACTTTTTTCCCCCTCTTTTGTGGTACTAGAGATTGAACCCAGGGGCATTCTACCTCCAAGGTATACCCGAGCCCTATTTTTCACTTATTTATTTTATTTACTTAATTTATTGTGATTCTGGGGATTCAACTCAAAGATGGGTAGATGTCCTATGACAGAAAAGATTGAGGGTTTTGTTTTGCTTCTTGGTGTTGGGGTAATCAGGGAATTAAAGATTCTGTCTGAGACAAGTAAAATCTAAGAGGCCTAAGAAATCTAAATGGGTTATAAAAGAGGCCCAGCCTAGTGGACAACTGCTGCTTGTGAACCCTACAGGTATCTTGGAGGGAGAGCAAATCACCTTGCTGAAAAGGCAGACTACAGCGGAAACACTGCAAAGTTCAGTTTACCTCTGTGGTGTGACCATTACACTTGAAAGGACTGACCCATCATACCTCCCAACACAGATTCCCAATGGAGGCAAAAGGACTTCTCAAAACCCTGGTTTATAACAAAAACTATGTATCAGAATAATTTATGAAGCTTAAAAAATACATCTGCCCAAGCTCCATTCCAAAATTACCGATTCTAAAGTTCAGGGGTGGGATGATAGCATATACATTTCTTTGAAAGTACCTCAGGTGACACTGATAGCATCCCTGATTAAGAGCTGGTATCATGGCCCAAGATAGTCCTAAGGAAAAGGAGATGTGTAACAAATACACACTGAAGATGTGAGGTAAAGGGAAGAAGTTACTGAAAAGGGTACAGTCCATATAGCACCCTTCCCACAACCAGGAAAGTAATACGCTCATGTAATTCAGACTAAAAACTAAAAGGGAATGATCCATGGCCCAGCCATGACTGTGAGCCATACTCACACCTGAGAATGCTAGCTAGATTAGATCTTTCGGTGCCAGGATTTATGGACGGCACTTAAAAGGCCACTCAACTGCCCATACTATTTTTTTTTTTTTTTTTTTTTGTGGTACTGGGGTTCCTGGAAGCCCTTCTACCTCGGGGCTACACTCCCAGACCTATTTTTACATTTTCATTTTGGAAACAGGGTCTCCTAAGCCAGCGCACGGCTGGCTTCGAACCTGCGCGATCCTCCTGTCTCCGCCTCCCAAGCACGGGGATTACAAGCGTGCGCCACCACGCCCGGCTGCCCATACTATTTTAAGAAGCCATGATAGCCAGGCGTGGTGGTGTGCACTTGTAATCCCTGTGCTTGGGAGGCTGAGACAGGAGGATCGCACAGGTTCAAAGCCAGCCTCAGCTACTTAGTGAGGCTCTCAGCAATTTAGTAATCCCAGCATTCGGAAGGCCGAGACAGGAGAATCATGGTTCGTAGGGGCACCTCAGCTACTTAGTGAGGCCCTTTGCAACTCAGTGAGACCCTGTTCCAAAATAATGAATTAAAAACAGGGCTAGGGGTATAGCTCGGAGGTAGAATGCCCCTGGGTTCCATCCTCAGTACCAGAAAAAAAAAAAAAAAAAAAAAAGTGCTATAGCTCCTAAGTGGCCAAACCAGAACTGAAGACAGTTCATTTCCCAGCAAGCCCTATGCTGACAGCATCACACTCTGTATAGTCAATGACAATCACTCACACTGCAAAGTCAGCAAATACCTCATCAAAGGGGTCTCACGAGAGGGGGGCTAGGGATGTAGTTCAATGGCAGAGCACTTGTTGCACATGTGCAAGGCCCTGGGTTTAAATGCCCAGCAGCACCTCCACCCCCCCCAAAAAAAGAAAGAAAAAGGGCATGGCACACACCCACAATGCTGATGGAAAATATACTCTAAAACAGACTGTGAAGCAGCAGTATGAGAAACAAAAATGTAAGATTACCCAAGTATTTAATCTGACTATAACTGAGGATCATTATAGTATCCAGTTCTGATTCTTACTCTGCTCACAAATGTATCTGCTATTTCAAATGATTCCTCCCAAAAAAAGGTGTGTGGGGATACAGGGATGGGGGACACAGAGATAAACTAATAGATAAAGCAAATGTGCAGCATTAACCACTGGCAGTTCTGTGTGACGGGCTTACAGATGTTTATTACTTCTAGCACCTTTTTTGTATGAGTAAAATTTTTCAACAGAAACTTTTGAGAAAAAAAGTATACCTGCTATCTTTGTCAGTTCTTTCATTTATGAGAGGAATCCATCGACTTGTTACCTAAAATGAAAATTAAGACGAGCTAAACCATGATATACAACTTCTGAAAAACATTCTGTTCTCAGATCTTTAAAATGCTACATTGAAGATCAACCCCCCCCCCCCAGACAAAAGATGGAAGTTTATTTAGGAAAAGTGGAGGATACACGTTCAAGGGAGAATGCAGGCCATCTCAAGAGGGAGAGAACCAGTGGGGTCTTTACAGTCCTTCTTTTATAGGGGTGGGTAGGGGTGCATGGCAGGGATAGGTTGCATGGTCCCCCTTTTTCCTGAATCCTCCGGTTCCTGCCATTTCATTGGTTGGTGATGGTGATGCCTGCACTTGACCCATAGACTTTTCTTGGAGAGACCTTTGTTGGCAAAGCAGAGATCAACTTAACTTCAATAGTATCCCATTGATATTTAACCAAATATAGTGAAAAAAGTCAAACATTCATACCTTATCAATAGAATGTTTATTGTTAACAGCATAAACTATGCAGATGACATTAGCCTAGAAGAAAAAATAACAAATCAATAGCAGTTTTAAATAAAAATATAAGGAGTAGCATTTAATTACCAACTAGTTAATATATTTGGATCAAAGGAAGAAAAATTAATTTAGGGGGAAAAAGAGCATGCCTCTATGAGGAAAATACTCCTGAGGACCTACAGAAAAAATATATACTCAAGCCAGGCATGATGGCATACACCTGTAATCCCAGTACTTGGAAGGCTAAAACAGGGGATCTTGGGATTAAGGCCAGTCTCAGCAGTTTAGCAAGACCCTTAGTAAATTAACAAAACCTTGTTTCAAAAAAATAAAACATAAAAAGTGTTGGGAGTATGGCCAGGGGTAGAATACCCTTAGGTTCAATCCCCAACACCACAAAAATAAAAACTAAACTAAAAATCAACAATAACAATACTTTAAAGTTCTTAGCATGTGAGAAAATGAAAAAAAGTAAACTTACAAGATCACCAGTTTTTCTACAAAAACAACCATCAACTAATGTTTTCACACTTACCTGTGATATTTCTTGATGAAGCTGCTCATCACTCTGTTCTGCTTCTACAAATAACAAAAAGCCTATGTTTAATGTTCTGCCGGGCGTGGGGGCGCACACTCGTGATCCCCGCGCTTGGGAGGCAGAGACAGAAGGATCCTGCAGGTTCGAAGCCAGCCGCCTGGTTTAAGAGACCCTGTTTCCAAATAAAAAAGTATGAAATAGGTCTGGGAATGTAGCCCAGAGGTATAAGGGTTTCCAGGAACCCTAGTACCACCAAAAAATAAATAAATAAATAAATAAAACTTAAACACTTTCATAAAAATTAGTAGTCAACCTAGAATCTGTGCAACACCAACCTAATCCCCCTCAAAACAACACGGAGTACCAGGATAGGGGGCAAAGACAAGTGTAAATGAGGGGAAGACAAAGTTACACTAAGACAAGGAGGCTGGCTAGCAATGAAAGACAAGTCTACAAGCAGGCAGAAGGAGATTCATCAAAGACACTGTGATGAATCTAGGCCAGCAACTGAGCCACAGCTGAAAACAGACAGGCAAAAGAAGTCAGCAGCCCAAGAGAGAAACCCAGTACCTTAGAGCCAGACGCTCAGACAAAGAGTCTGTACACAGGGTCCAAAAGGCCAGGTGAGAATCTGGCCAATACAAGCTAAAGAGCTAGATAGCAGGTAAGAGTAGCTATCACCAGGGCCCAGAAGCAAAAGCACAGCATGACAATGAAGAATCACAGGACATATTTCTAGCTAAAACTGCTCTCAGTGGGTGGAGGTGCCTACAACGTGCAGATGCAGAGTGCGTATGCTAGCCAGGGCGAGGAAGCAAAGAAACAAAGAGCAAAACAATGACTGTCTATTAATTCAGATCCCATTAGGTTACACGCCTCTCCCAAAGTGCCTGTTATTTCTCAAAGATAAAATGGGATCATATAAGCGTCCAATGGTATTTTATTCTAGGCTAAATAACTGGCTTTATTTATCTTTAACAATTTTCCATATTTTGAGTAATTAGTAGGTTAAGGCTTCAAGTGTGTGTGTGTGTGTGTGTGTGTGTGTGTGCGCGCGCGTGTGTTTTACTGGAGATTGAATCTAAGATCCACAGATGTTCAACATTTGAGCTACAACGCCAACCCTTTTTTTTTTTTTTTGGTGGTACCGGGGTTCCTGGAAACCCTTCTACCTCTGGGCTACACTCCCAGACCTATTTTATATTTTTATTTGGAAACAGGGTCTCAAACCAGCAAGGCTGGCTTCGAACCAGCGCAATCCTCCTGTCTCCGCCTCCCAAGCGAGGGGATTACAAGCGTGCGCCACCACGCCCGGCCAACCCCAACCCTTTTTTACCTTAAAACAGGGTATCACTGGGTTGCTGAGAAATCTAGCTACCTTACTGAGGCTGTCCTTCAACCTGCAATCCTTCAATCTCAGCCTCTTAGGTACTGGGATTACAGGCATGTGCCAGCAACCCCAGCAAGGAGTCAATCCTGATACTCGGGTGAAATTAATTATATAAGATTTGAAAAAGAATAATTCTGTAAATAAAGCTAGTTTTTTTGTTTTTTGTTTGTTTTGTTTTGGTGGTACTAGGGGTAGAACCCAGAGGCTTTCTACCTCCGGGCTATACTCCCAGACCTATTTATACTTTATTTGGAAAGAGGGTCTCACTAAGTTGCTGAGAGCCTCACTAGGTAGCTGAGGCTGGCTTCAAACCTGTGCGATCCTCCTGTCTCAGCCTCCCAAGTGCAGGGATTACAAGTGTGCGCCACCATGCCCGGCTAATAAAGGTAGTTTTGAGACTGAAACAGAAAACAGTCACTTTACCTCAGCTTCTAGTATAGTGCTGCCCAACAGATAAACAATGCAAGCCACACTATGTAACTGATTTTTTTTTTTCCCCCAGTACTGGGGATGGAACCCAGGGGCTTTCTACCTCCAGGCTATACTCCCAGACCTATTTTATATTTTATTTGGAAACAGGGTCTCACTAAGTTGCTGAGAGCCTCACTAAGTACCTGAGGCTGGCTTTGAACCTGTGCGATCCTCCTGTCTCAGCCTCCCAAGCACTGGGATTACAAGTATGCACCACCACACCCAACTTTTTTTAACTTTTATTTTTAAAACAGACACTTAATGGATGAAAGTCTACTTGCAATGCTGTCCTCAAACCTACGATCCTTCTTTCTCAACCTCCCAAGTACTGGGATTACAAGAGTGGACCACCACACCTGGCTATAACTGTTAATATTCTAGTAGGTTTTCTTTTCTTTTTCTTTCTTTTTTTTCTTTTTTCTTTTTTTTGTATGTGTGGGAGGGGTACTGGGAATTGAACCCAGGAACATTCTACTTCTGAGCTACACCCCATGCCCTATTTTATTTTTTATTTTGAGACAGATCTCACTATGTTGCTGACAGTCTGGCTACATTGCTGACGCTGTCCTCAAACCTGCAATCCTCCTGTGTCAGCCCCCCAAGTACTGGGACTACAGGGATTGCCACCATGTCTGGCTTTATTGGTAACATTATTTTTTATTTAACCCAGAATATTAAAACCAATTAAAATCTCGACTTTAGAGTGGGGTGTGATGGTGCATGCTTATAATCCCAGCATCAGAGAGGCTGAGACAGGAGAATCATGGTTCACGGACAGCCTCAGCTATTTAGTGAAGTTCTTTGCAACTCAATGAGACCCTTTTTCAAAATAAGGGGAAAGAGGGGTTTCAAAAATAAAGAATAAAAGATAGGACTGGAGGGGGTAGCTCAGAGGTAGAAAGCCCCTGGGTTCCATCCCCAGTACTGCAATAAATAAATAAATAAATAAATAAATAAATAAATAAATAATAAAGCTAGGTGTGGTGGCGCATGCTTGTAATCCCAGCATTTGGGAGGCTGAGACAAGAGGAACACGGTTCGCGGACAGCTTCAGCTACTTAGCAAGGCCCTCTGCATTTTAGTGAGACCCGGTTTCAAAATAAAGAATAAAAAATAGGGCAGGGGTTTGGCTCGGAGGTCAAATGCCCCTGGGTTCCATCCCCAGACCCGCAAAAATAAATAAATAAATAAATAAACAAACATTACATTTTTTTGTTTATTGCAGGTATTTTGTTATAACTATGGAAAGCTGACTGACACGGCTGACCAGTTAAAAAACAAATTCAGAATTCAACGAAGTCTTAAATGGGAAACTCTTTCTAAATCATAGTAACATGCCTGATAACAAAATTGACCCAGAATTTCTTTCCGAAAACATGCCAACTTGAGGAAGGTAATGACTTATCTAATACTTGCTGTTTACCTTTCGTTCTTTCTATTATTATGGAAGCCAACTTAGTATTTGGGGATCGTGTACTAACAGATGGAGAGTTTGGGTAAAGTTTAGCTGACACAGAGGTATAAATGAATTAAGAATAAAAAAAGATTATATAGGGTAACAGGGAAAAAATCATCTGAATATTTTCAAAATTCAGTAAGGATCTGTTTTCGAAACTATTAACTCTCTCGCTTCATCAACAAGAGGACAATCATTACCTGAGTAGTCTACGATGTGTGTTGGAACCCTCTCAGGAGTGACATCAGCTGGAATGGTGATTTCTTCTGCCCGAGGAGGAACCTTTGTTTACAAAAAAAATACAAAAAGGAAAAATTGGGGATGCTATTAAACTTGTTAGTTGACTGTGTAAACTTATGTTAGTCACTTCTGCCCATACCTAGCTTCACAGATATTTATTTTACTTTTTATTTATTTATTCTTTATGGTACTGGGGATTTAACCCAGGTGCATTCTACCTCTGAGCTTACAGGCATGCATCACCACACCTGGCTAATAAAAACATTTTTAACAAATTAATAACTAAAAGCTAATAAAATTTTCTTCTTTTTTAAAAAAAGGCGTTTCTAACTGTGTAGGCAGAGAGCTTTTTTTTTTTTTTTTGCTATACTGGGGATTGGACCCAGGGGCATTCTACCTCTGAGCTACACCCCAGCCCTATTTTTTATTCTTTATTTTGGAACAGTGTCTCACTGAGTTGCAAAGGGCCTCAGTAGCTGAGGCTGTCCTCAAACCGCAATCCTCCTGCCTCAGCCTCCCAAATGCTGGGATTACAAGTATGTGCCACCACACCCGGCAGCAGAGAGCATATTAAGGACATTTCAGATCTGACATAAACTAAAATAATTCTTAAATTAATTTAGTCTTTTAGACACACAAATACTCTATTTGTGTGTGTGTGTGTGTGTGTGTGTGTGTGTGTGTGTCGAACTGGGGATTGAACTCAGAGGCATTCTACCTCCAAGCTAACCCCCCAGGCCCAATCTTATTTCTTATTTAGAAACAGGGTCTTACCAAGTAGCAGAGGGCCTAAGTTGTCAAGGCTGACTTTGAACCTGTGATCCTCCTGTCTCAGCCTCCCAAGTACTGGGATTACAAGACTATGCCACCACACCTGGCTCAAACACTCAATTTTTAAAATGTGTTGTTTTTATTCTTTGTGTGTGTGTGGAGGTACTGGAGATTGAACCCAGGGGAAATCTCCTACCAAGTTACACGCCCAGCACTTTTTATTTTTTTAAAAAAACAGGGTCTTGCTAGGTTGATGAGTCTCACTACTTGTTCAGGCTGTCCTTGAATCTGTAATCCTCCAGTCTCAGCCTCCCAAAGACTGACCACCATGCCCAGCTCTTTTTATTCTATTTTGTAGCTGTGGCTGTCCGGAAACCATGATCCTCCAGTCTCACCCTCCTGAATACTGGGATTACAAGCATGCACCACCACGCCCGGCTAAAAACAAAATTATGAAAACATACTTCTGCCAGGCACAGTGGTACACACAGGTAATCATAGTACTTGGAAGCCTGAGATAGAAGTTTGAGGCCACCCAAGGCAACTTGGCAAAACGGGTGGGAGCTGGGAACACAGCTCAGAGGTAGAACCCACCCCAAGTAAAACAAACAAAGAAAAAAATCTGTGTATGCATATTTATATGCATAACTTCTCAAATAAAATAATTACTTAAGTATCTTAATGAAGGGGTTAATAAAAACCAAAGTAACTATGAATGGTCATACAGTTGTTGTGAATGTTAAAAACAGGAACATATGAGGGTGCAGCTCAGTGGTGAGGTGCTCAGCATGCATCATACCCTGGGCTCAACCCCCAGCACCACCCCAAAACCAAGACAAAAAACCCTACTACACAATACATCGAATTCCTGTCCAAACAATAAAATTACTCAGTTATTCCTATCTAGTAAAGTAGCTGGGTGTGGTGATGCACACTTCTAATTTCAACATTTGAAAGGCTGAGACCAGAGGATCACAGTTTGTGGACAGCCTGAGCTACTTAGTGAGGCCCTTTGCGACTCAGTGAGACCCTGTTTCAAAATAAAGAATTAAAAATAGGACTGGAGGTGTTGCTTGGAGGTAAAATGCCCCTGGGTTTCATCCCCAGTACCGCCAAAAAAAAAACAAAAAATTATAGAGCCAAGAGTGGTGGTGAATGTCTGTAACCCCAGTACTGAGGAAGCTGAGACAGAAAGGTCATAGGTTTAAGGCCAACCTCAGCAATGTAGCAATGCCCTCAGCAGCTTAGTGAGACCCTTTTTCAAATAGGGATGTGGTTGTAATTTAGAGAATGCACCTGGGTTCAATCCCCTCTATTACACATAAACACAAAAAGAGAGCAAATAAAAGGTAAAAATGCAAACTGTGATACTAATAATACTTACTATGTAAGAAAAAGGAGAAATCATTTTTATCCCATTCAATATCCCATTGCACTGATCCCATAACAATAAGGACTTAGCCAGTAGCCCTTCACACTAGAACTTCCAAAATAAAAATAAATGTATTGCCAGTCATAATAAAACCACTTGATTTTTGGTGGCACTTCATTATTATTAAGTTCATTTTATTTGAGACCCACAATTCCCTGAGGTAGGAAGAGATAATTATTGCATTTGTAAAGCAAGGCAAGTAGATAAATTCAAGGTGTTCAAATATGTGTGTCAGAATTCTAGTGGTTTAGACTGATGTGGTGACACACACTTGTAATCCCAGTATTTGGGAGATTGAAACAGGAAGATCACAGGTTCACAGCCAGCCTCAGCTACTTAGGCCCTCCACAATTGAGTGTTTCAAAATAAGGAATAAAAAATAGGGCTGGGGGTGTAGCTTGGAGGAGAATGTCCCGGGGTTCAATCCCCAGCACAACAATTAAATTAAAAAAAAAAAAAAAAAAGAATTCTAGCGGTTCTAGCCAAGCATAGTGGCATATGCCTGTAATCCCAGTTCTTAGGAGTCTGAGACATGAGAATCACAGGTTCGAGGCTATCCTCAGAAATTTAGCAAGACCCACACAATGAGACCCTGTTTCAAAATAAAAAAAGGGCTAGAGGTGTAGCTTGAAGGTAGAATGCCCCTGGGTTCAATCCTTAGTACCACTACACTCTCCCCCAAAAAAATTCTAGTGGTTCTGGAAAAAAAAAAAAAAAAGAAAGAAAAAAAAAGAAAAAAAAAAACTCAAAGACTGGGCAGTACCAGGTAGAAAGCAGGCAGGGATCTAGACCTTTCACCCTAATTTCAATTCATGGAACACTCATCACCTCTTTTATATTCTGGGCTTATGAGTAACATTTTATTTTTAAGAATGGGTTCACACAGGCCAGGCATGGTGGCGTATGCCTATAATCCCAGCACTTAGGAGGCTGAAACGAGAGGACTGCAGGTTTGCAGCCAGCCTCTGCAAATTGGTAAGGTCCTCTGCAACTTAGTAGGACCCTGTTTCAAAATAAAATATAAAAATTAGGGCTGAGGTGCCGGGTGTGGTGGCGCAAGCTTGTAATCCCCGAGCTTGGGAGGAGTAGACAGGATGATCACGCAGGTTTGGAGCCAGCCGCGCTGGCTTGAGAGACCCTGTTTCCAAATAAAAATATAAAATAGGCCTGAGAGTGTAGCCCGGAGGTAGAAAGGCTTCCAGGAACCCCAGTACCACCAAAAAATAAACAAATAAAAATAGGGCTGAGGGTATAGCTCAGGGTACATGGGTTCATTCCTCAGTACAAAAATAAAAGTTACAGAGATTACAATGATATTTTCCAGTTCCCATTTTAGAGATGAGACAACTAAGAAACAATAAATGTCCTAGTCAAGGTCAAAGGCAGGAAACAGAAAAGACTTAGGTGATTTTAGATCTAGTTAGTTCTTTCTCAAGGACTTTTCTATGAATCGTGGGGGGGAGTACTGGGAATTGACATTCTATTTTCCAAGCTACACCCCCAGGCGTTTTTATTTTTTATTCTGAAATAAGGTCTTGATAGGCTGCTGAGAGTCTTACTACTTGCTGAGGCTGTCCTTGAACCTGCAATACTCCTATCTCAGCCTCCCAAATACTGGGATTAGGCACACACCACCACACCAGCTTTAATATTATTATTTATTTATTTATTTATTTATTTATTTATTTATTTATTTATTTTGGTGGTACTGGGGTTCCTGGAAACCCTTCTACCTCTGGGCTACACTCCCAGACCTATTTTATATTTTTATTTGGAAACAGGGTCTCTTAAGCCAGCAATGCTGGTTTCGAACCAGTGCGATCCTCCTGTCTCTATCTCCCAAGCACGGAGATTACATGACTGTAATCTCCACCATGGCCAGCACCACACTATCTTTAATATGAGCCTTCTGAAAAGTCAGAACTGTTGAAAAGAAAACACATTTTTTAAAAAAGGTAGAGATTTATTTCATTTTAATTTACTTTTGATAAATTTTTAAAATTCAAAATATGGAAAAAATTAAAATGTTTACCTCTTCTGGAAATTCTTCACTGACCAGAGACATAATCAGTGATGTCTTACCAACTCTAGCTGTAAAAAGAAAAATTTTTATTTTAATAAAGTATTTAGGTTCTATATAAGCTCAAATTAAGCAATTATATAGGAAAGGGAAGTTTGTTACTTTGTAGCTAAGTCAAAAGCATCCAAATTTAGTATAATATTTAATACTGTATGTGTACACATACATATATCATACATATACACAGATTATATACACACACACACACACACACACACATATATATATATAAAGAGAGATGGGAGCAGGGCAGGGTGGTGTACATCTGTAATTACAAGAGGACCACAGATTCAAGGCCAGCCTCAGCAACTTAACAAGACCCTCAGCAAATTAAGAAGACTGCTTCAAAATAAAAGGCAGAATATCACTGGGTCCAATCCTAGTACCAAAAAAAAAGAGAGGAAGGGAGGGAGGGAGAAATGGAGGTAATGAAAGAGGTACCTTCGAGCTACACCCTCACCATATTTATTTATTCTTTATTTTGAAACAGGGTCTCACTGAGTAGATGAGGCTGTCTGGGAACCGCAATCCTCCTGCCTCAGCCTCCCAAATGCTGAGATGACAAGTGTGTGCCACAACAGCCAGCTTCCAGCTTAAAATCTTAATCTTCATTCTGAAACCTAACTTCTAATCCCATACCTTTCCTGATCACATAATTACTGTTAGAAATTCAACTGCTTATCGTCTAAATTTTGTGAATCTGGAGGAAAACGACCTCCCTGTTAATCCCTGCCGTAACAGCAAATTATAGTTTTCAGAGTTAAAGTCCAAACATGAAAGAATGGGAATTCTTAGAGCTGAGAACAAGCACAGTCCCTTCCTAACGGCTAAAAGAAAAGGCTAGCTCAAAACCAGTCTTTGGGAAGACGAGTGGCCAGCACACAGCTCATAGCCACACGGGGGTGTGCTGTGAACAACTGCGCATGGTGAAGGTGAAGGAACAGAGGGGACTTCAGTGTCTCCTGGCTCTGACCTCTATGAACCTTGTCAATGACTTGTGTGAGAGGCTTGGACCACTCTCCACATGGCTGACACCAAGGTGCATTCCACCGAGTCCCAACCATGCCACTGAGTACAGGCCATCACAGAATCGCAGAACCTAATCAACAATGCCAGCTAAGAGCTCTCTCCAAAACTGGGACTCAGGCATACAGACTTGATTTGACAAGATCTCACTAAAAGATCAGCTGAACACCTGAGAGAATAGTTCATCTTCTGATGACCGAGCCAGTATTCTCTCTCTTTCTTCTGTCATGCTTTCAAAACTATTGCTAATACAAGCTAATGATATAGAAAAGAGATGGTGACTCCCTGACATTAATATGCGGCATATACACAAAGACTGTGTAGGTCAATGAAAATATTACTGATCCACTGATGACCAACCCAGCAGCTCCAAATAATACAGAAAAACAAAGATTCGTGTTTCCCCATGTTAACATTTAATCTGTGTGTGTGTGTGTGTGTGTGTGTGTGTGTGTGTGTGTGTGTGTGTTACTGGGGATTAAACCCACAGGCATTCTTCCTCCAAGCTATACCACGATCCTGATTTTTTTCTTCTTATTTGGAAACAAGGTCAAACCCCAAACCTTGTTGACTCTGGGTGAAGGACAGTCAGCTGAGTCAGAGACACTAATCTAGGGGAAGGCCTTAATGGCTCCCAACACAACACCATGCCTGGCTGGCTATATTTTACCATATTTGTAACATCATTTTCTGTCTTCTGTCTGTCTGTATGTATGTATGTATGCGTGCGCGCGCGCGCACACACACACACACACACACACACACACACACCTAAAATTAAAAACAAGTATATATAAAGTCAGGCGTGGTGGTACATTGTCGTAATCCTAGTACTTGGGAAGCTGAGAAAGGAGGGTGACAGGTTCACAGCCAGACTCAGCTACTTAGTGAGGCTCTCTGTACCTTAGTGAGACCATGTTTCAAAAAATAAAGAATAAAAAAATAGAGCTGGAGGTATAGCTTGGAGGTAGAATGCCCCTGGGTCAATCTCCAATACTAGCCAGGTGTGGTGGCACATGCTTGTAATCCCAGCATTTGGGAGGCTGAGATAGGAGGATTGGGGTTTGCAGCCAGCATCAGCTACTTAATGAATTGTTAGAGGCCCTTTTAAACTAATTGAGACACTGTTTCAAAATAAAGTATAAAACATAGGACTGGGCATGTAGCTTGGAGGTAGAATGCCCCTGGGTTCCAAACCCAGTACCACACACACACACAAAAAGTCCCCAAGCCAGGTGTGGTGGTGCACACTGTAATCCCAGTGCTTGGGACGCTGAGACAGGAGGATCGCACAGGTTCAAAGCCAGCCTCAGGTACTTAGTGAGGCTCTCAGCAACTTAGTGCGTTCCTGTTTCCAAATAAAATATAAAATAGGTCTGGGAGTATAGCCCGAAGGTAGAAAAGCCCCTGGGTTCCACCCCCAGTACCACACACACACACACAAAAAGTCCCCGATACTGAAAAAAAAATTTTTTTTTTAATGAATAAATATATAGGTGCCAGGTGTGATGGCGCACGCCCATAACTCCAGTATTTGGGAGGCTGAGACAGGAGAATGAAAGGTTTGCTGCCAGCCTCAGCTACTTAATGAGGTCCTCCACAACTTAGTGAGACCCTGTTTCAAAAATAAAGACTAGCCAGGTGTGGTGGTGCATGCTTGTACGCTTGTAATCCCAGCGCTTGGGAGGCTGAGTCAGGCAGAAGGCAGATGTTATCAATTTGTCCCATGACTGGGAATGTTCCCTGGGATCACCTGGATACAGTGGTGTTTACCAGGTTTTTCCACAGTTATTATTTTTCCTTTTGTAATTAATAACTCTCTTCTGAGGAAAGACCTTGATACTGTGCAGACATGTTGTTTCTCATCAAACTTTGGTCTACTAGCTTTAGCATCTGCTGGTGGTTCTTGCCTGAAACAAATACTGTTGTAGTGGCTGCTAGATAGTAATTTCCTGTTTCTATCATATCTCTACGCTACTTTGCATTCTACCATCAGAAAACACTTTCCCTTCTGATTCATCTCTATCTATACATAGGTAGAGGCTCATGTATTTCTATTCTGTGGGTTATAATTCATAAATTTTGTTATTTGAAGGCTTATATTGTTCCAGTGTATATGTGGGGGAAGAACCCAGAGGCATTATACCTCTGAACTACACATCCAGCCCTTTTTAAAATTTTTGAAACAGGGTCTTTCTTGCTGAGAGTCTCATTAAATTGCTAAGGCTGTCCTCAAACTTGCAATCCTCCTGTCTAGCCTCTGAAATCCTGGAATTAAAAGTGACACCACCACCCCGACTCATATAAAAGTCATTTAAAAAAAAGTGCAATGGAAGCTGAGCGTGGTGGCACACGCTTGTAATCCTAGTACTTGGGAGGCTGAGACAGGAGGATCACACAGGTTCAAAGCCAGCCTCAGCTACTTAGTGAGGCCCTCCACAATTTAGTAAGACCCTGTTTCAAAATAAAGAATAAGAGCCGGGCGTGTTGGCACACGCTTGTAATCCCAGCATTTGGGAGGCTGAGACCTGAGGATAACGGTTCGCAGACAGCCTTCGAAACTCAGTGAGACCCTGTTTTCAAAATAAAGAATAAAAATTGGGCAGGGGGTGTAGCTCGGAGGTCAAATGCCTCTGGGTTCCATCCCCAGAACCGCAAAAAAAAAAAAAAGAAAGAAAGAATGAAAGAAAGAAAAGTAGAGCTACAGCTGGGTATGGTAGTGCACCCTTGTAATCCCCACGCTTGGGAGGCTGAGACAAGAGGATCGCACAGGTTCGATGCCAGTCTCATCTTAGTGAGGCTCTCAGCAACTTAGTGAAACCCTGTTTCCAAATAAAATATAAAACAGGTCTGGGAGTGTAGCCTGGAAGTAGAAAGCCCCTGGGTTCCATCCCCAGTATCACAACAACAACAACAAAAGAAACAGGGCTGAGGGTATAGGCTGAGGGTATAGCTCGGAGGTAGAATTCCTCTGGGTTTAACCCCCAGTTCTGGGGGTTAAAAAAAAAGTCAATAAAGTGCTCTAGAATTTCTAGAACTTGCCAACTTGTTTGCAACATTTCATGGTCCTTTGTCCTTAAATAATTCCCTTCATTGTGCCCTGCTTATGGTCCCAGCAACCCCAAATGTTCAGATAGCCCAAAGTAATATTTCTTTCAACATCCATAATATCTATCCTAATTTCCTATGATTGTGCACAATGGAAACAAGAGTTACCCTAAGATAAACCAGTAACATCCTCTGATTCCAGCATCAGGAAACTAGAATTTAAACCTCCTTGGGGATCAGGTACTAGGGACTGAACTCAGAGGGCATTCTACCTCTGAGCTATATCCCCAGCCCTATTTTTATTATTTATTTATTTATTGTACTAGGGATGGAACCCAGGGGCATTCTATCTCCGAATTACACCCCAGAGCTTTTTTTTTTATTCTTTATTTTGAAACAGGGTCTCACTGAGTTGCAAAGGGCTTCACTAAGTAGCTGAGGCTGGCCACGAACCTGTGATCCTGCTGTCTCAGCCTCCCAAATGCTGGGATTTCAAGCGTGTGCCACCACGCCCGGCTTTATTTTTTACTTTTTAACAGTATCTCACTCACTTGCTGAGGCTGTCTCTGAACCTACAATCCTGTCTCAGCCTCCCCAAGTGCTGGGATTACAGGCATGAGCCAACATGCCCAGCTGAACCTCTTACTTTTTACTCTTGGCAACTGATGCTGCAGAACAAGAATACAAGTGGGAGAGAGAAGGGATAATATGTAAATTGAGATGAATAAAACGGAGCAGAGCTCTGTGGATCACCAGACAGAAGAATACCTCTCTGTTGTGTAGTCCACCAGGTCTAGCAAGCCCTGAACTTTAGAACGAGTTTTTGTTTTTTGTTTTTTTTTTTAAAACAGGCATTCGACCTCTGAGCTATACTTGCCCTATTTTTTATTCTTTATTTTGAAACAGGGTCTCACTGAGTTGCAGAGGGCCTCCCTAAGTAGCTGAGGCTGTCCTCGAACTGCCAACCTCCGGTCTCAGCCTCCCAAATGCTGGGATTATAAGTGTGTGCCACCACACACAGCTTGCCCTGTACTTTATAAAATTTATTTTAGTAGTAATATAATTCTCAAGTACTCAAAACAATGACCTATTTATTTATTGTGATGCTGGAAATTGAACCCAGGGGCATTCCACCTCCCAGCTATACCACCAGCCCTTTCTATATTTTTCATTTTGAAACAGGGTCTTGTTAAATTGCTGAATCTTGTGATATTGCTGAGGCTGTCCTTGAACTTGCAACCTTCCTGTCTCTGCCTCTGAAATATTTGGATTACAGATGTTCACCACCATGAGTGGCTATCATTTATTTATTATTTGTGTGTGTGGTAATGGGAATTGAATCCAGAGGCATTCTACCTCTGAGCTACACCCCCAGCCCTATCTGATATCTATCTTGAAACAGGGTCTCACTAAGTAGCTGAGGCTGTCCTCAAACCTGTGATCTTCCTGCCTCAGCTTCCCAAGTACTGAGATTACATGAGTGCACCACCACACCCGGCTCAGGCTTTTGTTTCGTTTTTCTTTCTCTTTTTCTTGATACTAGGGATTGAATCCAGGGGCACACTAACACTGAGCTACACCCCCAGCTCTTTTTTATGTTATGTTGAGACAGGCTCTCAGTGAGTTGCTGAGATCTTATGATCTTCCTTTCTCAGTCTCCCAAATGGCTGGGATTATTGGCATATCACTACACCTGGCTCCATGCTACCTTTGTGTTTTTGCTTTTGTTTCTGCAGCAGTGGGAAGTGCACCTAGGAGCATTCTACCTCTGAGCTATACACCCAGGCCTATTTTTTATTCTTTCTTTCTTTCTTTCTTTCTTTCTTTCTTTCTTTCTTTTCAGTACTGGGGATGGAACCCACAGGCATTATACCTCCAAGCTACACCCCTAACCCTATTTTTTAGTCTTTTTATTTTTGAAACAGGATCTCACTGAGTTGCAAAGGGCCTCGCTATGTAGCCAAGGCTATCAGAGAACCACGATCCTCCAGTCTCAGCCTCCCGAATGCTGTGATTACAAGCAAATGCTGGGATTACAAGCCTGCGCCACCATGCTCGGCTATTATTCTTTATTTTGAAACAGGTTCTCACTATGTTGCAGAGGGCCTCACTAAGTAGCTGAGGCTGACTGCAAGCCTGCAATCCTTCCTGTGTCAGCCTCCCAAGTACTGGGATTACAAGCATGCGCCAACATGCCCAGCCCCTAGCCCAATTTCTTATTTTGAAAAATGATATAACTGAATTGCCGAGGCTGGCTTTGAACCAGCAATCCTCCTGCCTTAGCCTCCCACATACTGAGATTACAAACCTGTGCCATTACTCCTGGCTCCATGTTTTCGTTAAAGCTCCCTCCTTAGCTGGCCATAGTAGTGCACGCCTGTAATCCCGGTACTTGGGAGGCTAGGCAACTTAGTGGCCTGTTTCAAAATTTAAAAATTGGGCTGAGAGTATATCTCAAAGTAGAATGCCCCTGGCCGGGCGTGATGGCGCATGCTTATAATCCCAGCATTTGGGAGTCTGAGAACAGAGGATCGCAGTTAGTGGACAGCCTCAGCTACATAGTGAGGCCCTCTGCAACTCAGTGAGAACCTGTTTCAAAATAAAAAGAATAAAAAATTGGGCAGTGGGTGTAGTTTGAAGGTCAAATGCCTCTGGGTTCCATCCCCAGCTCTGCAAAAAAAAAAAAAAAAAAAAAAGTAGAATGCCCCTGGGTTCAATTCCCGGTACCAAACACAAAATAAAATAAAATCCCCTCCTCACCATGACCCTTAAAACATACCCATTCTTCTTCATATCTCTCCTTAAAACTCATTAGAACATTTTTCCTGGTTACAGTCCTGCTTTTCCCACAGTCCCCTATGTCTCCAGTGATATTTTGAGAACAGAAAGATCAACATTATTAGGAAATTCAGATTTCTTCACAGCTCAGCTCATTAGTCTGAAGGGCAATTCTGATGCCTGAGCCGCAGCAGGCCCCTGTCAAAGTACAGACCTGCCACCAGGTCTGTTCCTTCAGGGCAGACCTCAGAGACAGGACCGGAAACACCCAGGCAGAAGAGCAGGCACTGTCCAGACAGCAACAATCAAACAACTTGACTTATGCAAGAAGAGGCAAACATTCGAGACAGGTACCAAAGACTGAGGATATTCAGTGTGAATTATTGGCTACTACCAATAATTGTTTGTTCTTTGAATTATCTTTTAAAGTGTGATATATTTTTATTTACTTATTCATATCTTGCCTCACCTGGAAAAGAATGTGAGGCAATTTAGTACTTACTATAACATAAAAATCCAACAAGTTTGTGAAGTAATTGTATAATAAAAGACCTCTGGAAAATCAAAGAACATTAATCTTCAGCTAGGCATGGTGGTGCATATTTGTAAACCTCAGCACTTGGGAGTCTGAGGCAGGAGTATGCGGTAAGGTTTTCAGCAACTTAAAGACCCTACTTCCAAATAAAAATAAAATAGGTCTGGGGGTGTAGCCCAGAGATAGAATGCCCCAGGGTTCCATCTCCAGTGCCACACACACACACACACACACACACACACACACACACACACACACACTAAATCTTCCACACAAAATCCAAGAGTAATTTTCTTCTTTTATAAAAACTTGAAATTAAGCCAAGTGTGATAGCTCACGCTTGTAATCCCAGCAATTGGGAAACTGAGACAGGAGGATCGCGGTTCACAGGCAACATCAGCTACTTAGTGAGGCCCTCTGCAACTCAGTGAGACCCTGGTTCAAAATAAAGAATAAAAAATAGTATAGCTTGGAGGTAGAATGTCCCTGGGTTCCATCCCCAGTACCACAAAAAACAAAAACAAAAACAAAATAAAGAATTAAAAAAAGGCTGGGGCTATATGTCCGAGGTAGAATGTTCCTAGGTTCAATCTCCAATACCGCAAAATAAATAGCAACAAGAAAGATGGGATACAATGACACAAGGAAAAAAATTAGCACATTTCATCAATATCATTTTCCTTTTGGAAGAACAATGAAATTATAGCTACTTGAATGAAGGATTATACAGTTGTGATTTAGTTAAGAAATGCTTTGGTGATGGTAAGCTAGGGCTTTTTGCTTCCCTTAAGTCCACCTAAATACCCTGAGTTAGCCTATCAAAGAAATGATGAAGAAGTTTAGAATTAAAATAGGCTATTTTTTGGCAGGAGTGCTCATAATCCCAGCATTTGGGAAGCTGAGACAAGAGGATCCTGGTTCGTGGAGAGCCTCAGCTACTTAATGAGGTTGCAACTCAGTGAGAGCCTGTTTTCAAAATAAAGAATAAAAAAAAAAAATAGGGCTGGGGGTGCAGCTTGGAGGTAAGAATGCCCCTGGGTTCTATCCCCAGTACCGCAAAAAAAGAAAGAATTAAAATAGTTAAAATAGCTTTTAAGTTAATCTTAATTGAGAAATGTTTTATAATAAAAATATTTTAAGATATTAAACTTTAAAAAACCATTTAAATCAACTATAATCAAAAAGTCCCTTTCTAGGGGATAGATATAAATATAAAGACTGCATATTTAATCTGGGCACACTGGTGCATACCTGTAGTACTTGAAAGATGGAGGCAAGAGGATACCAAGTTTGAGGCCAAGCTGGGCAACCAAGTAAGACCCTATCTCAAAATAAAATAGAAGCTAAGTACGATGGGCACAGCAAATAGTGAGGTTCTCATCAACCCATCAAGACTCCTCATTTTTATCTGTTTCTTTATTAAGAACCCTTGTTGGCCCTTCCTACGTGACCATATTAGAATACACGGTGGGGGTGACTACAGCGTTATATTTTTAAGTAGTTATCTTTAGCAATTAGAAAAATAACTATTATTCCAAAAGAAGATTTCATTGATCATATGCAGATGTGTGGCCTTCAGGACAAAGGCCGTCCCACAACTCTAACTGACCCCTCTCCTTCAAGCCAGATCATCACTAGTGCCCAGCTGGTGACAGAGAGGCAAAAAAGATATTGGAGAGTAGGTTTTCGTTTTGTGTGTGTGTTTGTGTGTATGATCCTGGGGATAAAACCCAGGGGCCTTCTACATCCAGGCTACACCCCCAGACCTATTTTATATTTTATTTGGAAACAAGGTCTCACTAAGTTGCTGAGAGCCTCACCAAGTAGCTGAGGCTGGCTTCGCACCTACGCAATCCTCCTGTCTTAAGTCTCCCACGGGTTTTTTTGTTTTGTTTTTTTAAGGTACTGGGGATTTAACTCAGGGGCATTCTACCTCTGATCTACACCCCAAGCCCTATTTTATTTTTTATTTTGAAACAGGGTCTCATTAAGTTGCAAAGGGATTTACTAAGCAGCTGAGGCTGGCCATGAATCGGAGATCCTCCTGTCTCAGCCTCCCAAGTACTGGGATTAAAACCTGCAACCAACACACTCAGCTAAGATAGGTTTTAATTCATATGTGAGGCCAGGTGCTATAGTGTATGCCTATAATCCCAGTGACGCAAGAGGCAGGAAAATCACAAGTTCAAGGCTAACCTGGGCAACTTAGTGAGACCCTGTCTCACAATTAAAAAAATGAAAGAGCTGGTGATGTATTTCAGGGGCAAGGTACCCTGGAGTTCAATCCTCAGTACCACAAAAACAAAATAAAATTCCTATGTGAGGATGATGTAGAAAAGATTCTCTCTATGAAGAGAACACACTTTGCAGAATGAACTCTGTGTTCATAAATCCTCAACCATAGACTATCACCCAGGTATGCTGGATGTAAACACAGTATAATTGAAACTAGAACATTTTAATCTTTAAATATCCTTGAACAAGACCAAAATGGAAAACAATTTGACTTTAAAATTATCTTAGAAGTCAGGAATGGTAGAGCATGTTTGTTATCCCAATACTTGGGAGACTGAGACAGGAGATCTCCAGTTTGAGAACAACCTCAGCAACTTATCGAGGCCCTCAGCAACCTAGACTCTATTTCCAAATAAAAAATAAAATAGTGCTGGAATAGCAGGGTATGGTGGCGTACACTTTTAATCCCAGCATTTGGGAGGCTGAGACAGGAGGATCACAGTTTGCAGCCAGCCTCAGCTACTGAGTGAGGCCCTTTGCAACTCAGTGAGACCCTGTTTCAAAATAAAGAATTTTTAAAAAGAAGTAGAATGCCTCTAGGTTTCATCCCCAGTACCACCAAAAAAAAAAAAAAAAAAAAAAAAAAAGTGCTGGAGTGTAGCTTGGAGGTAGAATGTCTTTTGTTTTTTTTCCTAAAAAAAATTTCAAGCTTAAACCTGAAGTCTCTTAGACTCATACCTAGTTTATACTGGAAGAACCATTCCCTAACCAGTTCAATCCTTTAAAATGGTCTTTGATGTTTCAAGGAAAAACTTATCTCTTGATAAGGACTATTTCTGGCAGCCAAGACATGAAACAGATGGCATGATCATCCTAACTCACTAGTACTGCCAGAACACAGGACTCTCCCAGACAGAAACAAAGCTAAGGATCTGGGAAATAGCTCAGTAGTAAAGCACTTGCCTAGCCTAGCATGCTTAAAGCATAGGGTTCAAACCCCAGCACCACATAAACAACAAAACTAAGGACAAAGAACAAGAGAATGGGTGACTACCAATAGGCACAGAAGTTTAAGCCAGGTATGGTGACGCACACATGTAATCCCAGTACTGAGAGGTTGAGACAGGAGGATGGCAGGTTTCCAGCCAGCCTCAACTATTTAGTGAGGCCCTCCACAACTTAGCAAGACCCTGTTTCAGAAAAAAAAAAAAAAAAAAAAAGGGGGCTGGGGGTGTAGCTTGGGGGCAGAACAGCCCTGGGTTCAATCCCCAATACCACACACACACAAAAAAAAAATCATAGAAGTCTATCAAGAAAAAAGAATGAGCCTGGCATGTTGATGCATGCCTTGAAATCCCGTATTTGGGAAGTTGAGACAAAAAGACAACCTGATATTGAGGGCAACCTCAACAACTTAGTGAGGCCTTCAACTTAGTGAGACCCTGTTTCAAAACAAAAAACATGCCGGGTGTGGTGGCGCACGCTTGTAATCCCAGCGCTTGGGAGGCTGAGACAGGAGGTTCACACAGGTTCAAAGTAAGCCTACTTAGTGAGGCTCTCAGCAACTTAGTGAGATCCTGTTTCCAAATAAAGTGTAAAATAGGTCTGGGAGTATAGTCTGGAGGTAGAAAAGCCCCCAGGTTCCACTCCCAGTGCCATCAATAAATAAATAAATAAATAAATAAATAAATAAATAAATAAAGGGCTAGGGTGGCCAGGTATGATGCTGCAAGCCTATAATCCCAGAACTTGAGAGAATAAGACAGGAGGACTACAGGTTCAAAGCAAGCCTCAGCAACTTAAGACTATCAGCAACCTAGCAAAGCTCTGTTTTAAAATAAAACAGGGCTGCTGGGCATGGTGGCGCACACTTGTAATCCCCAGGCTTGGGAGGCAGAGACAGGAGGATCGCGCAGGTTCGAAGCCAGCCGCATGCGCTGGCTTAAGAAACCCTGTTTCCAAACAAAAAAGTAAAAAACTAGGTCTGGGAGTGTAGCCCGGAGGTAGAAGGGTTTCCAAGAACCCCAGTACCACCAAAATAAATAAATTAATTAATTAATTAATTTAAAAAAAAACAGGGCTAGGCCGGGCATGGTGGCCCACGCTTGTAATCCCAGCATTCACTTGTAATCCCAGCATTGGGGAAGCTGAGACAGGAGGTAGAGAGGCTGAGACAGGAGGATCCCAGTTCAGGGACAGCCTCAGCCACTTAGTGAGGCCCTTTTTGCAACCCTATTTCAAAATAAAGAATAAAAAATCAGGCCAGAAGCCAGGTATGGTGGCGCACACTTGTTATACCAGCATTTGGGAGGGGGAGGCAGAGGATCGTGGCTCAGGGACAGCCTCAGCTACTTAGGCCCTTTGCAACTCAGTGTCTAAAAAGTGTCTAAAAAGTAACTAAAAAGACTATTTTTTAGTCTAAAAAAACTAAAACATAGGGCTGGGGGTGTAGCTCAGAAGTACAATGCCTCTGGGTTCCATCCCCAATACCACACACACACACAAAAAAAAAAAAAGACTAAAAAATAATAGGACTGGGAGTCCCATTCTATTTTGGAAAAGAGGGAAGATCTAAACAAACTGAACCAGAATGCACTCATCCATTTTATGCCAGGTCTGTTCTAGCGGTTGTAGATATAGCAATAGAAAAAAATTCTCTGCCTTCATGTAACTTCCTTTCTAGGCAAAGACAGGAAAACAAATGAACAAGTATGTCTAGTCAGGGCATTCTGATAGATAGTGCAATGAAGCCGAACAGTATGAGAGTAGAGCATGGACAAGATGTGGAAGGCCTTGTAGGTCTACATGAAAAAGTTTGGGCCGAGCCAGGCGTGGTGGCGCACACAGTGCTTGGGAGGCGGAGACAGGAGGATCGCACAGGTTCGAAGCCAGCCTCAGCTACGTAGGCTCTCAGCAACTTAGTGAGACCCTGTTTCCAAATAAAGTATAAAACAGGTCTGGCTGTATAGCCCAGAGGTAGAAAGCCTTTAGGTTCTACCCCCAGTACCACCAAAAAAATGGGCCAGGTGTGGTGGTGCACACTTGTAATCTCAGTACTTTGAAGGCTGAGACAAGAGGATCCAGGTTGTAGCCAGCCTTAGCTACTTTGTGAGGACTTCTGCAACTTGGTGAGATCTCGTTTCAAAATAAAGGATAAAAAATCTAGCTGGGGGTTAGCTAAAGGCAGAATTCCCTTGGATTCAATACCCAACATCACAAAATAAAAAAGTTTGGACTTAACCAGGTGTGGTGATACACACTTGTAATCCGGTTCTTGGGAGACGGAGACAGTACAATCTCAAGGCCAGCTTCAGCAACGCAGTGAGACTGTTTCAAAGTAAAAAGTAAAAGGACTGAGGATTTAGCTTGGAGGTAAAAGGCCCCTAGGTTCAATCTGCAGTACCAAGATAATAATAATAATAATTAATAATAATAATAGTGTGAACTTTATTCTAAGTGAAAGCAAGAATCATCAGATAATTTTTTAAATGGATAACAAGATCTGAGATAATTTTTGAAAATAACTCTGCCTGCTTCATGGAAATGAACAAACATAGGAAGTAGACCAGTTAAAAGGATATTATAAAATTCTAGACTACAACCAACTAAAGCTCAAACCAGTTAAACAGAAGCTGGAATGATAATCAGTTAAGAAAAACTAGATAAGAGCTACAAAATTCATTTGAAAAAAGGATAACAGCCAGCATATGCATGCAATCCTAGCATTTGGGAGGCTAAGAGAGGAGGATCAAGGTTTGTGGCCAGACTTAGCTACTTAGTGAAGCCTTTGCAACTCAGTGAAACCCTGTTTCAAAATAAAGAATAAAAAATAGGTCTGGGGGGTGTAGCTCAGAGGTAGAATGCCCCTGGTTCCATCCCCAATACCACACACACACACACACACACACACACACACACACACACACACACACAAAAGATAATAGTTTCATTTTCTTAATGACTTTGACCAGTAGAAAATGAATATATCTCATCTTTGTCCTATCTTTTGTTTTTGTGGCATTGGGGATACGACCCTGGGGCAGTCAACCTCTGAGCTATAAACCCAGCTCAGTTTTATTTTATTTTTATTTATTTTTATTTGTGGGTCTGAGGATGGAACTCAGGGACATTCAACCTCCGAGCTACACTCCCTGCTCTATTTTTTATTCTTTACTTTGAAACAGGGTCTCACTAAGTAGTGGAGGGCCTCACTAAGTAGCTGAGGCTGTCCGTGAACCCCGATGCTCTTGTCTCAGCCTCCCGAAATCTGGGATTAGAATCGTGTGCCACCATGCCCAGCTCTTCTCTTTTATTCTGAAACACGGTCTTGCTAAATTGCTGAGGCTGGTCTCAAACCTACAATCCTGTTTCAGCTTTTCAAGTACAGGGGTTACAAGCGTGAATCAACACACTCAATTCAACTTAAAGTAAGACTCCATTAAAACTAAATCTACTAATGTAGCCATGTGATTTAGATAAGAAGGGTTTGCTAATCCTACTATAACAAGGACATTTCTTAAGCACAGTAAAACAAAATCTAGTGAGCCTGGAGTGGTGATGCAGGCTTGTAATCCCAATACTTAGGCTGAGACAGGAGAATCACGGGTTTGGGGCAAACTTCAGCTACTTAGTGAGGCCCTCTACAACTCAGTAAGGGCCTGTTTCAAAATAAAAAATATAATAGGGCTGGGGGTATAACTCGGAGGTAGAATGCCCAGGGTTCAATCCCTGGTACAGCAAAAATAAATACATAAAAAACCTTAATCCCAGCATTTAGGAGACTGAGACAGGAGGATCACACGGGTTCAAAGTCAGCTTCGGCTACTTAGTGAGGCTTTCAGCAACTTAGTGAGACCCTGTTTCCAAATAAAGTATAAAATAGGTCTGGGAGATTATGTAATCCGGAGGTAGAAAAGTCCCTAGGTTCCACCCCCAGTACCACACACACAAAAAAAATTTAAGTCTAGTTAAATATAAATTCCAGCCAACAAATTTGATCATGAAAAATTACGACCTGAAAAACTAAGTTTCGTTCAAGTGCATTTTTATTTTAAGAATATTTATTAACTTTTGATTTGGTCTGAACTACATTTGACATATTTAATAATTAAGCTAAGATACAGATGATGTTTAAAACATTTGGTCTTTCTCTTCAAACACATTTCTTAAAATGTACAGACCACCTACTTTCTTTTATCTAAGCACTAAATAAGCATTAAGCAACTTGTTAGCATTAAAGCCTGGATGGCTCAGAAGTGGGTCAAGAGAAGATCCACTTCACTTCAACACTACACAACATGGTTTAGCCAACAGAATGTTGGAACCATTCAAAACCATTTCAGGGCTTCAGTGAATGAAGCTGCTCCTGTATGGTTCAGGGACAGACACTGACAGCAAAGAAAAAAGCAATAAAGTAGCTTCACATTCAAGGCCAGCCAGAAACAGTGAGACCTGCAACTTAGACCATGCTTCAAAATCTGGGAGATGAAGCTCAGAGGCAGAAGGCCCCGGGATTCAATCCCCAGTAACACAAACACACAGTAAACCCTCAAACATTTCCCCCTAAAACATCGCCTTTAAATTGAGCCTAGTGCAGTGGCACACATCTATAATCCCAGTACTTGGGTGGCTTAAACAGGATGATCACAGGTTTGAGGCTATTCTCGGGAATTTAGTGAGATACTGTCTCAAAATAAAACATAAAATAGTGTAGGGGTATAACAGGGTAGAATGCTCCTGGTTCAATCCCCAGTGCCACAATAAAATAATAAAATAAAATAACAGAAAATGTATATCACCAATAAGTGTAGTTCTACTTCTAAAACTTTATTTCATTTCATTTTTATTTTTCTAAGCTACACTCCCCAGCCTTTTTTTTTTTTTTTAGTTTTTTAGTTTTTTATTTGGAAACAAGGTCTCACCAAGTTGCTGAAAGTCCCAGTTTCTGAGGCTGGCTTCAAACCTGTGATCCTCTTGTCCCAGTCTCCCAAGTACTAGGATTACCCAGGGGCATTCAACCTCCGAGCTACACCCCCTGCCCTATTTTTTATTCTTTATTTTGAAACAGTCTCACGAAGTTGCAGTGGGCCTCACTTAGTAGCTTAGGCCATCTGCAAACTGCGATATCCTGGTCTCAGCCTCCCGAATGCTGGGATTACAAGCGTGTGCCACCACACCTGGCTTATTTTTTTTTATTCTTTATTTTGAAACAAGGTCTAAGTTGCAGACAGCCTCACTAAGTAGCTGAGGCTGTCCAAGAACCTTGATGCTCGCTCCTGTTTCAACCTCCCAAGTACCGGGATGACAAGCATGCACCAGCACACCGGCTCACCTGGCTTACTTCTAATATTTTAAAATATGAAAGTACGTATGTGTATGTGCACACATGCACACACACACACACACTCACTTATGTTTGTGGCAAAGGCCTAAAGTTTTTGGTACCAACCTTTCAGGAAAAGTGTCTTCCTCAAAATTTAAACTTTCTCCCTGTAATCAGAAAACTCTTGCATATACTTTACTGACTCTTATTCACTTTCATTTCTACAAAAAAAGACTTGTAATTTTTAACAAGTTTTGAATTATTTTATGTATTCCTAGGTAAGCAAGCGTTGTTGTTTTAAGTGTCCTAAGGCTGACAATATATCTTACACATTTGTAACATTTCTACTTTTTACAATAAATCTTACATATGTATAGCATTTCTATTTTACACAATAGAAAATGGAATTGCTTTCTATATTCAAAACTAAACCCAAAGCCAGGCGCGATGGCGCATGCTTGTAATCCCAGCACTTGGGAGGCTGACAGAGGAGGGTTGCTCAGGTTCGAAACCAGCCTCAGCTACTTAGTGAGGCTCTCAGCAATTTAGTGAGACACTGTTTCCAAATAAAATATAAAATAGGTCTGGGAGTGTATCCTGGCGGGGTAGAAAGACCCTGGGTTCCATCTCCAGTACCACAAAAAAAAAAAAAAAAAAAAAACTAAACCCAAAACATGGTGTTTTTATTTGTTTGTGGTGCTTGAGGCAGAACCCAGTGCCTTTCAAATCCTAGGCAAGCAGTCTACCACTGAGCTATATCCCCAGGGCAGAATCTTTGTTTTTGTATAAAAATTATCATACTATACTTATTTTATGATCAGTTGAGGAGCAATTTTTTAAGCATGTCATCTATTCACTTTCTCTAATCTTGCTCCAAATGCATCAGCATAAATCACGTTAAATAACACCTTCCTCGCCAGACACCTGCGCATGCTTGTAATCACGCTTGTAATCCCAGCATTTGGGAGGCTGAGACTAGAGGATCACAGTTCGTGGGCAGCCTCAGCTTCTACTTAGTGAGCCCTTTGCAACTCAGTGAGACCCTGTTTCAAAATAAAGAATAAAAAAATAGGGCTGGGGGTATATCTTGGAGGTAGAAGGCCCCTGGGTTCCATCCCCAGTATCAATACTGAAACAAACAACAACAACAAAAAAAAACACCTTCCTGAACTTTGTCAAGGAAGTCCACAAAAATACAGATTAAGATAATTAAGATATAGTTATAGAGCCTAAAACTCCTCTAACTGCAAACCAAAAAGTAAGCTAAATTGGCTAATCGTACTTCCAAATTCTGACTTTAAAGGAAAATTTCTCTAAACCGCAAACAATTAGATAATCCAATGAACATCAAAGAACACTACAGGATCTGGGCATGGTGGTATACACCTGCAATCCCAGTACTTGGAAGGCTGAGAAAGAAGGATCACCACAGGTTTCAGGACAGCCTCAGCAACATAGTAAAGTTCTCAGCAACCTAGCAAGACCCTGTTTCAAAATAAGAAGGGGTGGGGGTGTGTAGCTCAGAGACAGAATACCCCTGGTTCAATCCCAGAAACATAAAAAAAAAAAAAAACTAAAGATGAGAGTAAAAATGTAATAACTTTCTTTCTTGGGAGTACATTACAGTGACCTGTAGGGACATTCCAAATTGGACTATTGTTTAGAATAAAATGTTTTAAATCAGCAATGGTAGAGCATTAAGTAATGTAAATGTACTTTAAGAGAAAATGAGCTGGGTGTGTTGGCACAGGCTTGTAATCCCAGCATTTGGGAAGCTGAGACAGGAGGATCGGGTTCATGGACAGCCTCAGCTACCTAACCCTTTGCAACTCAGTGAGACCCTGTTTCAAAATAAAGAATATGAAAATAGGGCTGGGGACATCACTCAAGAGGTAGAATGCCCCTTGGTTCCATCCCCAGTACCACAAAAAAAAAAAAAAGAAGGGAGAGATGACAAAATGAAAGCCGGGCATGGTGACACATACATGTAACCGTAGTACTTAAGGAGGCTGAGAAAGGAGGATCACACAGGTTTGAAGACAGCCTAAGCTACTTAGTGAGGCTTTCAGCAACTTAGTGAGATCCTGCTTCCAAATAAAATATAAAATAGGTCTCGGAGCGTGGCCCAGAGGTAGAAGGCCCCTCAGTTCCATCCCCAGTACCATAAAAAAAAAAAAAAAGGATCCAGTCCTCCCTAGCCTTTCTTTTTATTTTAGTCCCAGCGATTGAGTCATAGAACTTGCACAGTGATATCAATAAGCCCCTGATGTTCTGTCTTCGTGTCAGCTAGCAGAAGCATTTCTCCTTTATTAAATCAGCAAAAGATGAAATTTAAGAACCTCCAGGGAGTCTGGTGAATGTGTTTCTATATGTAGGAATCCCGCGGGCCCGTTGTTATTTACAAATTAGCTACTAAGTAGTTACAGTGATTAACAAGAGGAGCGACTACTAAGCTTTAGGGTAACGACCACTTACTTCATCTCTAAAGGGCCTCCCAAGATAATTTTCACCCATTGAGCACTACTATAACTTAAGCTTCAGAGTAGACTGAGGAGGTATCAAGAGAACCAGAAGTTACTCCAATGCAAAGCACAAACGTCGCTAAAACCTTTTTTCTTTTTTCTTTCTTTTTTTTTTCCTGGTGGTGGGGATGGAACCCAGGGCCTCGCGCCTGCTAGGCTTCACCCCCAGCCCAACACGCTAATCTTACTGTCAAAGCACAGAGGGGGTGAAGACTTGAAGCGCGCGCGCGCACACTCGCACACACTCGCACACACTCAAGCACACACTCCAGAAGCCTGACCTTGCCCACAAGTCGCCTAGTTCTCCAGCCCTCCCCCCAGCATCCCCGGCGCCGGCTCCCGCGATTCCAATTGGTCTGCGCGTCCGTCCTAACATCTGCCGGGCGGTGACCGACAAGGGCTCTCCGCGAGCGGCGGAGGCGGAGGCGGCAGCCCGGAGACCCGGAGGCCGAGGAGAGCGCGCCCCGGGGGCGAGCGGGAGCCCGGGGGGGGGGGGCGCAGGGGAGCGAGGGGCGGGCGGCGGCGAGGGGAGGACGCCGGGAGGCCGGGCGCGCGGACTCACGTTCGCCCACCAGCAGGATCCGCACGTCCTTCTTCATGTCGGCGGCTCGCAGGGGCCGGGCTCGGCCCGCGCGCATGGAGTGGACCCGGTCTCCTGGAGCGCCCGCCCCGCGCAGCCGGCGCGCCTGCCGGCCTCTCCACCCGAGCTGGGCCGCCGGCCCGCCGCGCCGCCCGCTCGGCTCCGCTCCGCGCACCGGAGCCCGCACAGCCCGGCTCCGCCCCGCCGGCTCCGCGGACCGCGGCGGCGGACGCGACGGCGGGCGGCGAGGGACACGCGCCTTAGCAACGCGAGCGCGCTCCCGGCGCCGACAGCGCCCCCGCCGTCAGGTCGGAGGTAGCGCAGGGCGCGGGAGCCCAGCCCACCCTCGTCTGCGCAGAGCCGCCAGCGTTCCTGTTTGGGCCGGGAATTTGAGTGACAGGTTTCCCGTCTAACCCCATTTATTTTACACAACTGAGACTGGAGAAGTTCCTTGCCCGAGGTCACAGAGACAGACTTTGGCAGTGACTCTGAGCAGGGATGTTTCTCGCTGGACTATAAACTCCAGGAGGCAGCGACCTGCCTACCTGGTTTGCAGCTATAGTCCCATTTTGTTGGACATACCCCTCAGAAAGTGCTTGGTTGAACAGGATGACAAGCTCCCGGGATCCGACTCTGTACACTACCCAAAGTCCATCATTCTGTTTTTTGCCTTAGTGCTCATCAAATACAATTAAAGCTGGGCGTGGTGATGCGCGCTTGTAATCCCAGTATTTGGGAGGCTGAGATAGGAGGATTGCGCAGGTTCGAAACCAGCTTGAGCTACTTAGTGAGGTTCTCAGCAATTTAGTAAGGCCCTGTTTCAAAATAAAATATCAAAATAGGTCTGGGAGTGTAGCCTGGAGGTAGAAAGTCCCTGGGTTCCATCCCCAATAACACACACACACACACAAACACACACACACACACACACACACACACACACACACACACAGAATAAAAAATAGAAGTTAGGTGTGGTGGCCCATTCTTGTAATCCCTAATGGCAGTTCTTGGGAGGCTGAGACAGGAGGACTGCAAATTTGTGGCCAGCCTCAACTACTTAGTGAGGCCTCTGCAATTTAGTGAGAAACTGCTTCAAAATAAAGAATAAAATAGGGATGGGGTGTAGCTTAGATGTAGAGTGCCCTGGGTTCAATCTCCAGTACTGCAAAAGAGAGAGAGAAAAACAGAGAGAGGTAGAGAGAGAGAGAGAGACAGAGAGAGAGACAGAGAGAGCTGCTGACCAGTTTATTGGGTTTGAGTCCAGATTCCGTCACCAAATAACCTGTGACTTTTTTTATTTTATTTATTTATTTATTTTTACGTACTGGGAATGGGATCCAGGGGCATTCTATCTGTGAGCTACACCCCCAGCCTTATTTTTTATTCTTTAAGTGTGTGTGTCGGTGTGTGTGGTGCTGGCGATGGAACCCTTCTACCTCTGGGCTACACTCCCAGACCTATTTTATATTTTTATTTGGAAACAGGGTCTCTTAAAGCCAGCGAGGCTGGCTTCGAACCTGCGCGATCCTCTTGTCTCGCCTCCCAAGCGCAGGGATTAACAAGCGTGCACCGGCTTTATTCTTTATTTTGAAACTGAGTCTCACTGAGTTGCAGAGGGCCTCACTAAGTACTTGAACTGAGATCCTCCTGTCTCAGCCTCCCAAATGCTGGGATTACAAGCTTGTGCCACCACGCCTGGCCTCTGAGTAAATTATTTTACTTCTCAGAGCCTGACCCTTCTTCAGTAGCATAGCAATGATAATAATGCAACCTCTTAGAATGGCTGTGAGGAATAAGTAAGCTAATGCATGTCAAGCATTTGGGACACGGTGAGCCTTGGTGTGTGCTCTACTCATCTCAACTGTCTTTATGATCCTAAAATTCCTTTCTTTTTTTTTTTTTTTTTGTTTTTTGGTGATACTGGGGATTAAACCCAGGGGCATTTTCCTCCAAGCTATACCCTCAACCCTATTTTTCATTCTTTATTTTGAAACAGGGTCTCACTAAATTGTGGAGGGCCTCCCTAAGTAGCTGAGACTGGCCGCGAACCTGCAATCCTCCTGACTCAACCTCCCAAGTACTGGATTACAATTGTGCGCCACCACGCCAGACGTTGATTCTAAAATTTCACAGAAAAATTTTAATTGCCGGGGATGGTGCACGCTTGTATAATCCCAGTACTTGGGAGGCTGAGACAGGAGGATCACATAGGTTTGAAGCCAGCCTCAGCTACTTAGTGAGGCTCTCAGCAGCTTAGTGAGACCCTGTTTCAAAATAAAAATGTAAGATAGGTCTGGGGGTATAGCCCAGAGATAGAAAGCCCCTGGGTTCCATTCTCAGTACCACACACACAAAAAAAAGTTGTAATCGACAAGTTTGGGGGCAAATAAGTATGTTTGCAGCAGTATTTCACCATCTCAGTTGTTTGATGTCCCAAAGCATTAAAAACAAAGCCTTTCAAAAAATCACTTAGTATGTGATATAACAAGGAGGGAAATGAAGGGGACACATTCCTTGTTCATTAGGAGATAAGGAAGCCAGACGAGAGAATGGATGAAAGAAGTTGCATGTGACCCTACAGGACTCGGGTCACCTCTGTGCCCCTTTTTCCTCTGTACCAAATGAAGACTATAATCTCTTCCTTTATCCCACAAAATAATGTACAGTTTCTCCTTGATTTATGATGGAGTTACATACAGATAAACCCATTATAAGTAGAAATGATCAGAAGTACAAAATACATTTATCTATCTATCTATCTATCTATCTATCATCTATCTATTTATTGTGGTACTGGGGGTGGAACCCACGGGCTTTTCTACCTCCGGGCCATACTCCCAAACCTATTTTATACTTTATTTGTTTTTTTGTTTTGTTTTGTTGATGGTACTGGGGGTGGAACCCAGCCAGAGGCTTTCTACCTCCGGGCTATACTCCCAGACCTTTTTTATATTTTATTTGGAAACAGGGTCTCACTGAGTTGCTGAAAGCCTCACTAAGTAGCTGAGGCTGGCTTCGAACCTGTGCGATCCTCCTGTCTCAGCCTCCCAAGCGCGGGGATTACAAGCGTGCGCCACCACGCCCAGCATTTATACTTTATTTGGAAACAGGGTCTCACTAAGTAGCTGAGGCTGGCTTCGAACCTGTGCAGTCTTCCTGTCTCAGCCTCCCAAGTGCTGGGATTACAATGTAAACCACCACGCCTGACTACAAAATACATTTAATACACTTCACCTACCCAACACCATACCTTGTAGCACAGCACACCGTGGACTCTAGTTGTTTATCCTCCTAGGCGCTGAGGCTCGCTGTTGTTCCCCAACATTGCCAGAGAATGTTGTACTGTTTAACAATAGCCCAAGAACAACATCAACATTCAAAACTTGCACCGGGCGCGGTGGCGCACGCTCGTAATCCCAGCATTTGGGAGGCTGAGACAGGAGGATCGTGGTTTGTGAACAGCCTCAGCTATTTAGTGAGGCCCCTTGCAACTCCGTGAGACCCTGTTTCAAAGTAAAAAAAAAAAAAAAAAAAAAATAGAGCTGGAGTGTAGAATGCCCCTAGGTTTCATCCCCAGTACTGAAAAAAAAAAAAAAACCAAAAACATTTTTTGGATATACAGATTCTACTGACTACACATCATTTTGGCACCATCATAATAAAATTTTTATTTTATTTTATTTTGTGGTACTGGGGGTGGAACCCAGGGGTTTTCTACCTCTGGGCTATACTCCCAGACCTATTTTATGTTTTATTTGGAAACAGGGTCTCACTAAGTAGCTGAGGCTGGCTTCGAACCTGTGCAATCCTCCTGTTTCAGCCTCCCAAGTACTGGGTAATTCCAGGTGCGTGCCACCATGTCTGGGCATAATAAAAATTTTAAATCAATCTGTGGGCAGTTGAGGACCATCTATATTATATATGAATTATGTACTATATTGTAAAAATTTTTCTTTTGTGTGTGTCTGTGTGTGTGTGTGTGTGTGTGTGTGTGTGTGTGTGTCTGTGAATGATACTGGAGCCTGAATCCAGGGGTTCAATTTATGAGTTATACTCCCAGCCCTTTTTACTTTTTTATAGTTATTTATTTATTTTTCTGGTGCTAATGATTGAATCCAGAGAATGTTACTATATACTATTACTGTTACTATTACTATTACTATACTATACTGTTACTATATACTCCCATCTTTTTTTTTTTTTTTTTTTTTTTTGCAGTGCTGAGGATTGAACCCAGGGGCCTTCTACTCTGAGCTATACCTCCAGCCCTATGTTTTATTCTTTATTTTGAGGGTGTCACTATGTTGCAGAGGGTCTCACTAAGTAGCTGAGGCTGGCCATAAATCTATGGTCCTCCTGTCTCAGCCTCCCAAGCACTGGGATTATAAGTATGGGCCACCGGGCGTGGTGGAGCACGCTTGTAATTCCAGATTTTGGGAGGCTGAGATGGGAGGATCGCAATTCATGGACAGTCTCAGCTAGTGAGATCCACCCTCTGCAATTCAGTGAGATCCAGTTTCAAAATAAAGAATAAAAAATAGGGCAGGGGCTGTAGCTTGGAGGTCGAATGTCCCTGGGTTCCATCCCCAGACCTGCAAATGATGATGATGATGATGATGATGATGATGATGATGATGATGGAGGAGGAGGAGGAGAAGAAGAAGAAGAAGAGGAGGAGGAGGAGGAGGAGGAGGAGGAGGAGGAGGTGGTGGTGGTGGTGGTGGTGGTGGTGGTGGTGGTGGTGGTGGTGGTGTGGGCCACCACGCCAAGCTATCTTTTGTTTTTTGGGTTTTTTTTTTTTTGGCGGGGTGGTACTGGGGATGGAACTAAGGGGCATTCTACCTCTGAGCTACACCCCCAGCACTATTTTTTATTTATTTATTTTTTTTTTGGTGGTGGTACTGGGGTTCCTGGAAACCCTCCTGCCTCCGGGATACACTCCCAGACACCTATTTTTATATTTTTATTTGGAAATAGGGTCTCTTAAGCCAGCGAGGCTGGCTTCGAACCTGCGCGATCCTCCTGTCGCTGCCTCCCAAGCACGGGGATTACAAGCATGCGCCACCATGCCCGGCTATTTTTTATTCTTTATTTTGGAACAGGGTCTCACTGAGTGGCCTCACTAAG
Source organism: Muscardinus avellanarius (assembly GCF_963383645.1). Classification (NCBI taxonomy): domain Eukaryota; kingdom Metazoa; phylum Chordata; class Mammalia; order Rodentia; family Gliridae; genus Muscardinus; species Muscardinus avellanarius. The sequence goes on along the minus strand of NC_137802.1, from coordinate 28,436,285 downwards.
TAGTAGCTGAGGCTGTCCACGAACTTGAATCCTCCTCTCTCAGCCTCCCAAATGCTGAGATGACAAGCATGCGCCACAACACCCAGCACTTATCTTTTGTTTTGAAAACAGGGTCTCACTAAGTTGTGGAGGGCCTCACTAAATTGCTGAGCCTGGCTACACACCTGAAATTATAGGCATTCATCATGATATGGTCTTTTATTTTTTATTTTGAAAGAGTATTGCTAAGCTGCTGAGGGTCTCATTATTGCTAAGGCTGGCTGGTATCAAACCTGGGATACTCCTATCTTAAGTCTCCCAAGTACTGAGATTAAAAGCATGCACTACCATGCCAGACTATGTTTGATATTGAAACAGGGTCTCACTAAGTTGCTGATGTTCTTGCTAAATTATTGAGGCTGCCTTCAAAGCTGTGATCCTTCTGTCTCAGCCTCCCAAGTATTGAAAGTAGAAACCCGTACCACTATACCGAATTAAGCTTTTCTAAAAAAGTTATAAAAATATATTACAAATGACAAAGGCCTTTTACAAAAAGGCAAGCTCTTTAGGGCTCTGCTCACTCCAAACAACGCTTTATGTAGGGTCTGGACTCCAGGAGAGATCTATCACCACTGCCAGTCAAAGACAATATTAATTCTGAGGGCTCTTCCAGAACCGGAGAGACCAAGGCCTCATGGTTTTTATTTCTGTTTTCTTTTGTTTTTGCGGCACTGGGGATGGAACCCAGGGGCATTTGACCTCTGAGCTACACCCCCAGTCCTATCCCTGTTTTTTATGCTTTATTTTGAAAACGGGGTCTCACTGAGTTGCAAAGGGCAACAGCCTCACTAAGTAGCTGAGGCTGTCTGCAAACTGAGATCCTCCTGTCCTAGCCTCCCAAATGCTGGGATTACAAGTGAGCGCCACCAGGCCTGGCTTCTCATGGTTTTTATTTTAACAATCCAGACTTGAGGGCTGCAGAAAGGAGAAACACTGAGCGTACTCAGTGGGCAGTGACTATGGTTTCATATAAACCAAGGCTGGCATTAGCTGAAGTGGGGGAGAGGGAGACTTGCCAGACCTTCCCTCCCCTGCAATGGAAGTTTCCTTTTACAATCACCCTCCAAGGCTTGCCAACTCTACTCCTGCCAATCTGGCCCCTTGGCTTGCCTTGAACCTGGTGTCCCTCTTAGGCTATCAACAAATGTCCACTGTGCGTCACTCAGATGTTCTGGAGACAGCATAGGTCAGTGATTGAACAACCAGGGCCCTGAAATCCACCTGCTGGGTCTGAACATCAACTCTGCTAACAATGAGCTTTGCATTATTGGGCAAATTATTTAACCTCTCTGCGTTTCATCTGCCAAATGGAAATAACAGTAGGATATAACTCACATGATTGTTATGAAAATTAAATTCAGCTGGGCATGGAAGTGCACCGCTTGTAATCCCAGTACATAAGAGGCTAAGATAGGAAGGATCCTAGGTTTGTGGCCAGCAGCTATTTGTCGAGGCCCTCCCAATTTAGTAAGACCCTGTTTCAAAATAAAGAATAAAAAAGTGGGCTGAGGAGCCAGGCATGGTGTTGCACGCTTGTAATCCCAGCATTCCGGAGGCTGAGACAGGAGGTCACGGTTCCAGACAGCCTCAGCTACTTAGTGAGGCCCTCTGCAACCCAGTGAGACCTTGTTTCAAAATAAAGAATAAAAAAATCAGTCTGGGGGTGTGGCTCAGAGATAGAATGGCCCTGGGTATTCTCCATACTACAAAAATATTTTTTAATTAAATTAAATAAGTGTGTGTGTGTGTGTGTGTGTGTGTGTGTGTGTGGTGCTGGGGATGAAATCCAGGAGCCTTCTACCTCCAGGCTACACTCCTAGACCTATTTTATACTTTATTTGGAAACAGGGTCTCACTAAGTTGCTGAGAGCCTCACTCAGTAGCTGAGGCTGACTTTGAACCTGTGCGGTCCTCCTGTCTCAGCCTCCCAAGTACTGGGATTACAAGCGTGCACCACCATGCCTGGCTTAAATTAAATGATTTAATAGCTAACTAAGAATAGTGCCTGGGACATGCTCAGTGATACATGAATACTGGATAAAAAGCCAGGTTCGTGATAAGTTGGGTCCCTCCCCTACATGATCTCACAGTGGAAGCCAGAAGCGGAGATATCAGGAGACTCCAGGTACCTTGAGACTCCAGATATCGCGAGACTCAGGATGTCACGAGAGAATCGGCATGCCTATAAAACATCAGTGCCTCCAATCTGCCACGTGACTCAGCCGGCCAATCAGGACTATGCGCAACACTCCAGACTCATGGCCCATCGGTCCCCTCCCCCACGGCTGGCTGACTCTCCAGAGGGTGCAGGGTCCGAATAAAACAGCGGTCTCTGATAACCCGGTTGGTGTTTTTACCTCCCTCCTAAACCCCCTAACTCTATTTTCAACTATTCAGTTTGGTGGTGGCTTATGCCTATAATATCACTATTTGGGAGGATGAGAAAGAAAGGTCACAGATTTGAGGCTAGCCTTAGCAAACATAGCAAAACCCTCAGCAATGTAGGAAGACCCTATTCGCAAATAAAAAGTAAAATGGGCTGGGGGTGTACCTTGGAAGTAGAACGACCCTGCACGCAGGTGTGGTAGCACACTGTAATCATACTACTTGGAAGGCTTATGACAGGAGGATTGCAGTTTCAAAGACAGTCTCAGAAACATAGTGAGATCTTGTTTCAAATAAAAAAAATAAGGAGTAAGGGTAGAACACCCTAGGTTCAATTCATAGTACCACACACACACACACACACACACACACACACACACACACACAAAGCCAGAGAGAAAAGTTGTTGGAGTGAAATTTACTGTTGGAATATTACCGATTTATTCTAGTATATTAAATAGATTGGATTAAGCCAAGAGGAGAGACTGGCATCTGGAAGACTTTGATGGAATTTTCCTCTAGAATCCTAGGGTGGGGCTCTACTTCCAATAAATAGCCAGCATACCTTTACAGTAGAAAGATTGTTGGGTGGACAGAACAAAGTGCTTTTCCAGGAGCTAAGAGGATCAATTTTTCATGCCTGGCAAAGGGAGAACTCACAACTCAGCCTGGCTCTGGGCTGCAGGACAGTGAAACGCCCCAGGCCGTGGGCAAGCCTGCCTGGAGGAAGACAGAATGTGTGCTTATTGGCTGACATCGAGTGGAACAAGGGCTCCATCTTGGATTGGTGAGTTGACAGTCCTGGGCAGGAGGCCAAATCAGACTTGGCATCTGTCCCACTCTTCAGAAACATCCATCTTTGGCCTCTCAAGTTAAACTCAAAGCCCCACCCATCATCTGCCTTTTCATTCCTTCTCTCTCCCATTCCTTCCAGGAAGCCTTTTTCCTTTTCCTCCCAAGTCTGCTCTGCTGGGGCAGAAAAGCCCAATGATTCAAGATCAGCTAAAGTGTGTGTGTGTGTGTGTGTGTGTGTGTGTGTGTGTGTGTGTGTGTGTGTGTTTTACTGGGGACTGAACTCAGGGGCACGCTACCTCTCAGCTACACCCTCAGCCCTATTTACTTACTTTTTTGAAACAGGGTTTCATTAAATTACCATATAATGGCCTGGAACCTGCAATCCTTATGCCTTAGCCTCCCAAATACTGGGTCTACAGATGTGCACCACAGCGCACAGCAAGACCAGCTAATGTTTCATTTTCCTTTTAATGTACCTGTTCTTGGTTCATTGTTCCAGCCTGGCATGTATTTATCTCTGAGTTGGAAGAAAATTTCCAGACAAGAGGCCTCATATGTTAATAAGGTTATATCCAGTTTTCTTTTTAATTTTCTCAAGCTCCCTTCAGATACTCTGAAAAACAAATGCCTTAATTATAAAAGAATGGAAAGCAGGCATTGGTGGGGGCATGCCTGTAATCCCAGTACTTGGGAGGCTGACACCAGAGGACCATAGGTTCAAGGTCAGTCTCAGCCACTTAGTGAGGCCCTCTACAACTTAGTGAGGAGTTGTGTTTCAAAATAAAGAATAAGAAATAGAGGGAAGATGGCGACAGAAAAAGCAGGGCTTACGAGCCCCACTAACAACCAATCTCTATTACCACAAAATCAGCGCCTCTCATAGCCAGAAAACACCATCAGCAGAGAAACAAAAATGCAAATACAAGGGACAGAGAAAAAGAGGGCTGGAAAAATGAGCTACCAGAAAGAAACCAGACTGCAGTGCTGCGGCCGGAACCGCGGCGCGGAGTGGTTCAGACGCCATCTTCCCTTGTAGCACCAGGCCCCAGAGAGGAGGGGAACTCAGAACGGAGCTCAGAGCCAGAGAGGAGATACGCAGGCCTCACGGCCAAGGACACAGCAGCAGCGCCATACTGCCGACGGCAGCAGCGAGCTCACCGGATGGCACCAGACCAATGTACTCAAGAGCCCACCAGGCTCCAGAGAGGAGTGGCGGACAGAGAGCCGAGGTGAGCGGCTGTGGATCAGCCGGGTGGAATTCAGCAGATTTTTCGGCGCAGGGAGTGTCTAAAGCTCCCAGGGGCCGGGCTCAGCACACTCTGCAGGGACTCAGAGTGGAGCTCAAAAACAGAGAAGAAATACGCCAGCCTCACGGCCGAGGGCGTGGCAGTGGTCTCATACTGCCACCGGCGGCAGCAGCAGCGAATTCACCAAGTTCACTACACCTCCATCAGCGCACTCAAAAACAGTGAGTCAAACTGCCTCCCCTAGAGGAGAAATCCCAGTACTGCACTCCCAGGGACTTAATCCAGTAGGGGAGTGGCAGTGGCAGAGATATCACACCATAGTCACAACTCCCCGCAGGAGATCGCCCAACCTGGCACCCCCCCATGGTCTAAAGCAGCCTCGATTGACTCCCTGGGTCTGAGACTTTGCGATACAATCCAGTAAAGGAGTAGTGGTGACTGAGATACCACAGATTCGAGATCCATAGCACCTTAAGTGAAGTCGTAGTGACCCAGGGAAGAACCCAGAGAAGGCAAAAACTTCCGAAATCATGGGAAAGAAGAATAACAATGGAGCAGTGAATGCCCACAACCCCACAACATCAGAACCTGATAACACAGAAATTCAGAGATTTCTAGAAGATCAAATCAGGAATATAACTGTAGAAATAATAGAGGTGTTTCGAAAAGAATTCAGAGAGAGCCAAAAAGAGATAAAGGATTCAATCAATGAAGTAAAGGCCTCAATTCAAAGTATAAACAACCGATTAGGCCACATGGAGAATAGAATCTCGCTCCTAGATGATCACTCCAAAAATGAACGCATAGTTTCTAATTTAGAAAAAAAAAAATCCGACAGCAGGAATCTGATATTGAAGAAATATGGGCCCATTTTAAGAGAACTAACCTAAGAATAATTGGAATAGAGGAGGGAAAAGAAAGTGAAACCAAAGGGATCAACAATCTCTTCAAGGAAGTAATAGCAGAAAATTTTCCAAACATAGAGCAAGAGGTCAATACACAGGTCCAGGAAACTTATAGAACTCCCTTTAGAGAGGATCAGAGAAGAGGATCCCCACACCACATATTTTGACATAATTGTCAAAATGACCAATGTGGAAGCCAAGCAGAGAATCTTAAAGGCAACAAAAACAAAGGGCCAAGTGACATTCAGAGGCAAACCAATTAGAATCACTCCAGACTTCCCAAACCAAGTCATGAGAGCCAGAAGGGCTTGGAGTAACATATTCCAAACTCTGAAAGAAAACAACTTCCAGCCAAAAATTTCCTACCCAACAAAACTTTCTATCAAATTAGATGGGGAAATAAGAAGATTCCATGACAAACAGAAACTGAAGGAATTTATGTCTTCAAAACCAGCACTAGAGAAAATACTCAAAGAGATTAACTACAAAGAAGAAATAGGTAACACACACCAGAACCAGAGAAACAAGATTTTCCATCCAACAGACAACTAAGATTGGTTATCTGTGGAGATTCATTATTTATGGTAGTCTTTTACCTATTTCTAAATTGTATTGTTTGCTTTTATTGTTGCTAATCTTTAGGATTTCTAGTTGGAATATTAATATACCTTCAGATATAGCATTTGGAAATATTTTATCCCATTCTATCAGTAACTTTTAACTCTGTTTACATTGTCTTTGGATATACAATATTTTTTTATTTTTTAGGGAGTTTGTTTACCCTTCTGTTGCCTGTGCCATTGAAATCATATCCAAGAAATCACTGCCAATTTCAATGTTGTGAGGTTTTATGACCCAGATTTTCTTTTAAAAGTTTATAGTCTTAAGATTTATATTTAGGAAGCCGGGCGTGGTGGCGCACGCTTGTAATCCCAGCATTTGGGAGGCTGAGACCGGAGGATCGCAGTTCGCGGACAGCCTTAGCTACCTAGTGAGGCCCTCTGCAACTCAGTGAGACCCTGTTTCAAAATAAAGAATAAAAAATAGGGCAGGGGTGTAGCTCGGAGGTCAAATGCCCCTGGGTTCCATCCTCAAACCCGCAAAAAAAAAAAAAATAAATAAATAAAAAAGATTTATATTTAGGTCTTTTATCTATTTTGAGTTAATATTTGTATATGATGTTAGTAAGGGTCCAATTTTATTCTTTTTCATGTAATTATTATTTTTCAACAATATTTAGTTAAATATTATTTCCTCCACCAAATGTTTGTGGAAACCTTGTCAAAAATAACTTGACAGTATATGGAAGAATTTATCTCTAGGCTTTTATTTAACTCCAATGGTTTATATATCTGCCTTTATAACAGTACTACACTGGTAAGAAAGAAAGCAAAAAGAAATATTGAAATGTTATCTTTAAGTCATCAAAAACTTGGTATCAGACAAATGAAATAATTATTGTAGCTTTATAAGGTTTGAAATCAGAAAATATACATCTCCTAGCTTTGTTCTTTTTGAGATCGTTTTGGGTATCTAGAGTCCATATTCCATATTAGGAAAGATTTTTTTTCTGAAAAATAAATAAATAAATGTATGATAGTGTCACCTAAAAAAAAAAAAAAGAAAAAAATATTCTCTGGTAAGAAAGAAAGCAAAAAGAAATATTGAAATGTTATCTTTAAGTCATCAAAAGCTTGGTATCAGACAAATGAAACTGTTATGTGAGATTATCATCGTTAATATTGGATAAATTGCTATAAAACTAGATGTCAACCACTAAGCCAAGCATGGGAAGGAGGGATGGGGAGGGAACGGGGTGGGGATCAGGTAGGGGCTAACTAGGCGATGTGTTCATGTATGTCTACAAAAGTTTTTTTTTTTATCCCATTATGACGTATGAATACAGTGCACCAATAAAAAAAATTTAAATAAAAAAGAAATAGAACTTGGAGTGCAGCTTGGAGGTAGAATGCCACTAGGTTGAATCCCCAGTACAAAAAAAAAAAAAATTATGGAAATTGAGCATGGTGACACATATTTGTTATCCCCATGGGAAGCAGAGACAGGACCACAGTTTCCCTGCTGGCTAAAGCAATTTAAAGACCCTCTGCTACTTAGTGATTTTCTCAATTTAGTGAAACCTTGTTTCAAAATAAAATAGGGCTGAGGGTGTAGCTTGGAGGCAGAACGTCCCTGGGTTCAATCTCCAGTAGCATACACACACACACACACACACACACACACACACACACACACACAAAAGATAATGGATATTGAAGCCAAAAATGATTGTCAAGCACCTGAAATCCTAGTACTTGGGAGACTGAGACAGGAGGATTTCCGGTTTGAGCCCAGCCTCAAAAATTTAGCAAAACCTTCAGCAACTTAGCAAGGTTCTGTTTCAAAGTAAAAAAGGAATGGGGATATAGCCAGATGGTACAATGCCCCTCATTTCAATACCCAGGACCAAAACCAAACAAAAGAAAAGATGGTGGATATTGAGAAACCTCTCTGACCATCCTCCTCCCAAATAGCCTAAATCCCTTCTGAAGTATATAAAAGCCTGGGCTCTGCAGTCTAACATCTTCCTTAACACCCTGTTAGCTGTGTAAGACTGGGAAGTAACTTAATTTCTCTGGAAAAAAAAAATCTCATCTATACACCAGAGACACCCCATAGTGCTCTTTTGAGAATAAAATAAGCAATGCTGGTAAAACATTTGTCATGTAGCTTAACATGTAATGCAGGCTCACATATCACCCCTAATAGCTGCATTTTAAATTTGGAATTCATTTTCTGTCTTGCATTATCTTGCCAAGGGACAAACTGATCAGATAGCCCACTGTAAACTCTGATTTGTGTTGTGTGTGTGGGGTACTGGGGGTTGAATCCAGGTGTATTCTACCACTGAGCTGTACCCCCAGTCCTATTTTTATTCTTTATTTTGAAACAGGGTGTCACTAAGTTGTGGAGGGCCTCACCAAGTATCTGAGGCTGGCCGTGAGCCTGGCATCCTCCTATGTCAGCCTCCTAAGTACTGGAATTATAATTATGCCCCACCACGGCCAGCCAAACTGAAAACTGTTTACAGTTCAGCCCTTTGCAACTCAGTGAGACCCCGTTACAAAATAAAGAATAAACAGGGCTGGGAGTATAGCTCAAAGGTAGAATGCCCCTGGGTTCTATCCCTAGAACCGCAAAAAAAAAGTATATAAATTTTAATTATTTTGGGGACATTAAAACCTTTGTTGACATATACCAGCTAGTGATTCTCAAAATTTTTAGGGCCCAAGCCTTTTCTGTAAAACAAAAAATTTAATGGAATAGGAAATTGATCATGTCTGGTTACCCCAGCAAAGAAATCACCAGAATTAAATTTTCCTAGACAATAATTCAAAACAAGAAATAAAATGTGTGTGTGTGTGTGTGTGTGTGTGTGTGTGTGTGTGTGTGTTACTGGGGATTTACCCCAGTGTGCATTTAACCTTTGAACTACATCCCCGGCTCTATTTTTTTATTTTTTATTTTTTATTTTTTGTTTTTTTGGTGGTATAGGGGTGGAACCCAGAGGCTTTCTACCTCCGGGCTATACTCCCAGACCTATTTTATACTTTATTTGGAAACAGGGTCTCACTAAGTTGCTGAGGGCCTCACTCAGTAGCTGAGGCTGGCTTTGAACCCTTGAGATCCTCCTGTCTCAGCCTCCCAAGCGCGGGGATTACAAGCGTGCGCCACCACGCCCGGCTCTATTTTTTTTAAAAAAACAAGAGTCTTGCTAAGTTGCTGAAAGCTTCACTAAGTTGCTGAGGCTGGTCACAAATCTCCAATCCTCCTATCAACCTCCCAAGTACTGGGATTATAAGCATGTGCCATCCTATATTCTTTAAGTCTAGATCACAAAGAGTCGGGATTGGTGGTGCACACCAGTAATCCCAGTATTTGGGAGGCTGAGACAGGAGGATCGTGGTTCTCGGCCAGCCTCAGCTACTTAGTGAGGCTTTCCACAATTTAGTGAGACCCTGTTTCAAAATAAAGAATAAAAGAATAGGGCTGGGAGTGTAGCTTAAAGGTAGAATACCCCTGGTTTTAATCCCCAGCACCACCCACACACAAAAAAATCTAGATCATATATATATAATACCTAATGCAATGTAAATAGTTGTTAATACTAGCCAGACGTGGTGGTACATGCCTGTAATCCCATTACTTGGGAGTCTGAAACAAAAGGATCACAGGTTTGAGGCTAGTCTCAGCAAGAAGTAAGACTCTAACCAACCTGGAGAGACCTTGATTCAAAATAAAAATCAAAATAGGGCTGAGAGTGTAGCTCAGAGGTAGAATGTCCCTGGGTTCAATTCCTAGCACCACAAATATAATAGTTGTTATACTGTATTGTTTTGGAAATAATGACAAGAAAAATGACCATACACATTCAAAACAGAAACTTTGGGGAGGGGTGGGTACTGGGGTTTAAACCCAGGAGCATTCTACCTCTGAGCCATACCCATACCCCCAGCCCTATTTTTATTCTTTATTTTGAAACAGAGTCTCACTAAGTTGCAGAGGGCCTAAGAGCTGAGGCTGGCCACAAACCCACGATCCTCCTGTCTCAGCCTCCCGAATGCTGGGATTACAAGCGTGCCCCGCCACGCCTGGCTTTTGGATCTTGTTTTATTTTATTTTATTTTATTGCAGGTCTGGAGATGGAACCCAGAGGCATTTGACCTCCAAGCTATACCCCTTGCCCAATTTTTATTTATTTATTTATTTATTTATTTATTTATTTATTTATTTTTGGTGGTACTGGGGGTGGAACCCAGGGGCTTTCTACCTCCGGGCTATACTCCCAAACCTTTTTTATATTTTATTTGGAAACAGGGTCTCACTAAGTTGCTGAGAGCCTCACTAAGTAGCTGAGGCTGGCTTCGAACCTGTGCAATCCTCCTGTCTCAGCCTCCCAAGCTCAGGGATTACAAGCGTGTACCACCACACCTGGCCTTTTATTCTTTATTTTGAAACCGGGTCTCACTAAGTTGTGGAGGGCCTCACTAAGTAGCTGAGGCTGTCCGCGAACCGTGATTCTCTGGTCTCAGCCTCCCGAATGCTGGGATTATGAGCGTGCCCCGTCATGCCTGGCTTGGATCTTGTTTTGATGGAGGCAAGAATCCCATTTCCAGTGTACTGGAAGGCTATGCTGACAGTAAAAGTGACAGAAACAAGGGAGCTGAAAGCCAACCTCCCATCCGCACCTTGGGGATTCTTGTGCTTTGGCCCCAGCTTGGAGAAATCATGTCACCAGCAACTAAACTCCACTTCACAGACATGCCATTATCAGAACACCCCTGAAGTATGGTGGTCCTGGGGTTCCTGGAAACCCTTCTACCTCTGGGGTACACTCCCAGACCTATTTTTATATTTTTATTTGGAAACATTTTATATTTTTATTTATTTGGCACAGCTGGCTTTGAACCTGCGTGATCTTCCTTTCTCCGCCTCCCAAGCGTTGGGATTACAAGCGTGCGCCACCACGCCCAGCTAGAATCACAACCTCTGAATGCTGAATTGTTTTTTGTTTTGTTTGTTTTTTTGTTTGACAGGACTGAGGATTGAACCCAGGGGCATTCCTCTGAGCTATACCCCCAGGTCCTGGTCTCAGCATGAGTCCTTCTCAGAGGGGAATATGAAAGATAAAGACTCTAAAGATAGAAAACAGGGCCTTGTCCCAGCCCTACCAAGACCAACTAACTTACCCTGGACAAACTGTTAACCTGTCAGGGCCTATGCTTCCTTGTGTGTGAACAGGAAATTAGGCCTATAATGCAGGAGAGTCAGGAGGCTTAGAGCAAATTAGTAAATCAGGTAGAAAGATTCTGCTTGCCTCTCTTTTGAAGGAAATGAATAGAAATTAGGTGTAAATTTCAAAATACTAGAGGCCTAGAAATTGATAATAATATATAGTTCTGGGGCTAGGGATGTAGATCAGTGGTGGAGGGCTTGCCTGACATGCATGAGGCCCTAGTTCCATCCCCAACACCACAGTCAATCAATTAGAAAACTAGCCTGCCAGGAGTGGTGGCGCACACTTGTAATCCCTGCATTTAGGAGGCTGAGACAGGAGGATCACACAGGTTTGAAGCCAGCCTCAGCTACTTAGTGAGGCTCTCAGCAACTTAGTGAGACCCTGCTTCCAAAATAAATATAAAATAGGTCTGGGAGTGTAGTCCGGAGGTAGCCCCTTTTTTCCATCCCCAATACCACAAAAAGAAGAAAGAAGGAAGGAAGGAAGGAAGTCAGTCAGTCAATCAGTCAGTCAGTCAGTCAGTCTAGCCCAGCATGGTGGTGTACACTTGTAATCCCAGTACTTGGGAAGCTGAGATAGGAGGATCACAGGTTTGCGGCTAAACTCAGCTACTTAATGAGGCCCTCTGCAACTTAGTGAAACTGTTTCAAAATAAAGAATAAAAAATAGGACTGGGCATGGTGGCACACACTTTTAATCCCAGCATTTAGGAGGTTGAGACGGGAGGATCAAGGTTCGCAGACAGCCTCAGCTACTACTTAGTAAGGCCCTTCCCAACTCAGTGACACCATGTTTCAAACATAAAAGGACTTAAAAGTAGGGCTGGGGGTGTAGCTCAGAGTTAGAATGCACCTGGGTCTATCCCCAATACTGCAAAAAAAAAAAAAAAAAAAAAAAAAGAACTAGGGGTGTAGCTCAAAGGTATAATGCCCCTGGGCTCCATCCCCAATACTGAAAAGAAAAAAAAAAATCTACAGAAAAAAAGATTTCTTTCTGATGTGTGAATCTTCCTCTTCTCCTTCTCCTCCTCTTCATTCTTCCTCTTCCTCTTCCTCCTCTTCCGCCTCCTCCTCCTCCTCTTCTTCTTCTTCTTCTTCTCCTTTTCCTTCTCCTTCTTCTTCATTTGAGGTACTGAGGATGGAACCCAGGGGAACTCTACCTCAACCCCTGCCCTAATTTTCATTCTTTATTTTGAAACCGGGTCTCACTGAGTTGCAAAGGGCCTCACTAAGTAGCTGAGGCTGTCTGTGAACCGCGATCCTCCTGTCTCAGCCTGCCAAATGCTGGGATTACAAGCATGCGCCACCACACCTGTCTTATTCTTGTTAAAACGATTAGTTGAACTTGAGCCTAAATTCAGTAGAATAAACTGGATCTGACTTCAAAAAAAAAAAATAAAGAATTTAAAAATAGGGCTGGTTTTGTAGCTCAGAGGTAGAATGCCGCTGGGTTCCATCCTCAGTACCTCAAATAAATAAATAATAGATACATAAATAAATAAATAATAGGGATGGGGGTGTAGCTCAGAGGTAGAATGCCCTTTGGTTCAATTCCCAGTACCAAAATAAAATAAAGAAAGGAAAAGAAAAATGCAGTTCTGTCATTGTCATTGTGGCTGTGGTTATCATCTCCGTTGCACTCTCCAATTTCCTCACCTGTTATTTAATTCCTTCAGTAGCTCTATGAGCAAAGGAAGGAAGAGTAAGCGATAATTATCTCATTTTACAGGGGAGAGGGAGGCAAAGAGGTTGCAGGCTGTCTGTGCGCCGAAGCTTTCTGCTCAGTCCAGTCCAAGAGAAGTGAATCTGCACATCTTCAGAACTGATGCAAGGCCAGGCGTGGTGGCTCACGCTTGCAATCCCAGCATTCAGGAGGCTGAGACAGGAGGATCACAGGTCGTGGCCAGCCTCAAGTACTTAGTGAGGCCCTTTGCAACTCAATGAGATCCTGTTTCAAAAGAAAGAATAAAAAATAGGGCTTGGGGTGTACGTGGGGGGTAGAATGCCCCTGGGTTTCATCCTCTGTACCGCCAAAAAAAAAAAAAAAAGATGCTAATTTAGCCTGGGGTCCCTCTATAAATGCTGTTAGGAAAAGAAAAGGAGGGAGACATAGGAAAACATGTAGATTAGGAGATTTAGGACCTGTCAAGTCGTAAAAAGGTATGAGGGTTTCTTTCTGAAATGATGAAAATTTGCTAAAGTTATATTATGGTGCATGCTTCACAACTCTGCAAGTACACTAAAAAATTGAATTGTAAGTTGGACTTGGTGGTGCACACTTGTAATCCCAGCATTCGTGAGGCTGAGACAGGAGGATCATGGTTCACGGGCAGCCTTAGGTACATAGTGAAGCCCCTTTGCAACTCAGTGAGACCCTGTTTCCAAAAAAAATAAAATAAAATAGGGCTGGGGATATAGTTCAGAGGTAGAATGACCCTGTGTTCCATCCCCATTGCCACACACACAAAAAGGGAATTGTATAGTAAAATAGATGATTTTTATATGTGAGTTATATCTCAACAAAGCTGTTTAGAAAAAGCATACCAATTTTTTTTTTTTTTTTTTTTGTGTGTGTGTGTTTGTGTTTGTGTGGTACCAGGGAGTGAATCCAGAGGCATTCTACCTCAGAGCTACATCCTCAGCCCCATTTTATACTTTATTTTGAAACAGGTTCTCAACAAATTGCTGAGGGCCTCATAAGTTGCTGCAGCTGTCTGCAAACCTGCAATCCTCCTGTCTCAGCCTCCCAAGTACTGGGATTACAAGCATGTGCCACCAAGCCTGCTGCATACCAGTTTTTTTTTTTTTTTTTAATGGGCAAATGCTGGGATTACAAGCCTCTGAGCCGGGCATGTTGGTGCAGGCTTGTAATCCCAGCATTTGGGAGGCTGAAACAGGAGGATCTCAGTTCGTGGACAGCCTCAGCTACTTAGTGAGGCCCTCCACAACTCAATGAGACCCTGTCTCAAACTAAAAAATTTAAAAATAGGGCTAGGGGTGTGTAGCTCAGAGGTAGAATGCCCCTGGGTTCCATCCCCAGTACGCAAAATAAATAAATAAATAAATAAAAAATAAAAAAACAGCTGGGGGTGTAGTTTAGAGGCAGAATGTCCCTGGGTTTGATCCCCAATACCACACACACACACACACACACACACACACACACACACACACACACAGAGGAAATCAAGTATGAGATGATACCTGTTCTAGATAAAGTGGAAGGTGGCCCCATGTACACCCCGCCTTCTGGCATTCCTGCCCTTACTTCATCCCTCCCTTAAGGGAGGGTGTGACCCTTGACTTCCTTCTAAGCAACAGAATAAGGCAGAAGCCATGGGATACATGTTTATGCAATTATCATATGAGATTTCATGTCCATCTTGTCATGAGACTTTCTCTCCCTTGTTGCCTTGAGGAAGCAAGCAGTTGTGTTGCAACGAGCCGTGGGTAAGGGACGGACAGTGGCCTCCAGCCAACAGCCAGCAAGAACAGAGGCATCCGTCCAACAACCCACAAGGAGCTGAACGCTGCCAACAGCCCTGAGAGCGTGGGAGCAGGGCTGTCCCCAGCTGAGCCCCGGCTGACACTGAGGTCCCAGCTAACCAGTTGGTTGCAGCTTGGGAAGCTCAGAGGTGGAAGCCTCAGCTAAGCGGTGCCCTGACTCCTGACCCACAGAAACTGTGAGAGAATGAACATGGAGCTGGGTGTGGTGGGGCACGCCTGGAATCCCAGTGCAGGAGAGGCCGAGACTGGAGGATTGTAGCTTCTAGGCCAGCTTCAGCAATTTAGCAAGGCCCTCCACAATTTATTGACCTTGTTACAAAATAAGGCTGGAGTGTACTTCATAGGTAGAATTTCTCTGGGTTCAATCCCCTGTACCACAACAGCTAAATAAATATTATTTAAACCACAAAACTCATAGTAATTTTGGGGGTACTGGGGATTGAACTCAGAGGGATTCTACCTCAAACTATACCCCCAACCTTTTTTCTTTTTTATTTAATTAACTAATTAATTGCTTTTTTGTGGCACTAGGGATGGAACCCAGGGGACTTCTACCTCCAGGCTACACCCTCAATTTTTTTTTTTTTTTTTTTTTTTTTTTTTTTGCGTGTCTGGGGATGGAACCCCAGGGACATTTGACCTCCAAGCCACACTCCCTGCCCTATTTTTATTCTTTATTTTGAAACCGGGTCTCACTAAGTTGTAGAGGGCCTCACTAAGTAACTGAGGCTGTCTGCAAACTGCGATCCTCTGGTCTCAGCCTCCCAAATGCTGGGATTACAAGCGTGTGCCACCACACCTGGCTCAGACTTATTTTATTTTTATTTGGAAATGGAGTCTCACTAAGTTGTTAAGAGCCTCACTAGGCTGCTCAGGCCAGCCTCAAACCACAATCCTCCTGTCTCAGCCTCCCAAGTACTGGGATAACAAGCATGCACCACCACACCTGGCTTTTTTTTTTTTTTTTTTTTTTTTGCAGTACTGGAGATTGAACCCAGGGATATTCTACCTTCGAGCTACACCTCTAGCCCTGTTTGTTTGGTTTTTTAATTAATTAATTAATTAAATTGCTGCAGCACTAGGGATGGAACCCAGGGGCATTCTACCTCCGAGCTACATCCCCAGCCCTAATTTTTATTCCTTATTGTGTGTGTGTGGTACTAGGGGTAGAACCCACGGTCTTTCTACCTCCAGGCTATACTCTGAGACCTATTTTATATTTTATTTGGAAACAGGGTCTCACTAAATTGCTGAGAGCCTCACTAAGTAGCTGAGGCTGGCTTTGAATCCGTGCTATCTTCCTATCTCAGCCTCCCAAGCACGGGAATTACAGGTGTGTGCCACCACACCTGGCTCCTAATTTTTATTCCTTCTTTCTTTCTTTTTTTGTGGGTCTGGGGATGGAACCCAGGGGCATATGACGTCCGAGCTACACCCCCTGCCTTCTTTTCTATTCTTTATTTTGAAACCGGGTCTCACTGAGTTGCAGAAGGCCTCACTAAGTAGCTGTAGCTGTCCCTGAACCATGATCCTCCAGGTCTCAGCCTCCCAAATGCTGGGATTACAAGCATGTGCCATCACACCCGGCTTTATTCTTTATTTTTTGAAACAGGGTCTGAGTTGCAAAGAACTTTGCTAAGCAGCTGAGGCTGTCCGCTATTTTTTATTTTGAAACAGGGTGTCACTGAGTTGGGCAGGGCCTAAGTAGCTGAGGCTGTCCGTTAACTGTGATCCTCGTCTCAGCCTCCCAAATGCTGGGATTACAAGCGTGCACCACCATGCCCAGCCTCCTGTTTTATTTTTTATTTTGAAACAGGGTTTCACTAAGTTGTAGAGGGCCTCACAAGTTGCTGAGGCTGGCCATGAACTTGCAATCCTCCTGTCTCAGCCTCCCAGCACTGGGATTACAAGTATGTGCCACCATGCCCAGCTTTTATTTTATTTTATTATTATTGTTTTGGTGTGTGTGTGCGTGTGTGTGTGTGTGTGTGTGTGTGTGTGTGTCTGTGTGTGGTACTGGGATTCCTGGAAACCCTTCTACCTCCGGGCTACACTCCCAGACCTATTTTTATATTTTTATTTCAAAACAGGGTCTCTTAAGCCAACAAGGCTGGCTTCGAACCAGCGCAATCCTCCTGTCTCTGCCTCCTAAGCACGGGATTACAAGCGTGTGTCACTACACCCGGATATTATTTTTTATTGTTGCATTGTAGTCATTCATCTTAATGAAATACAAGATGGTAGAGGCACACATGCACACATCACTCATTGAGCCCTTTCCCAATTCCCACTCCATTCCCTCCCTCCTTTTCATGTTTGGCTTAGTGATTGACTTTAATATTTTTTATTTTTTTCTTAGCTTACTTTTTTTCTATGGGTTTTTTTTTTTTTTTTTTTTTTTTTTTTTTGTCTTTTTGGAACTGGGATCAAACCCAGACTGCCACACCTGCAAGGCAGGCAGGTTCTTTGCCACTGAGCTACATCCCAGGCCCTGATTTTTAAATTTTGAAACAGGAACAGGATCTCACTAAATTGCCAAGGGCCTTGCTAAATTGCTGAGGCTGGCCATGAATCTGTGATCCTCCTGCCTCAGTCTCTCAAGCACTGGGATTACAGGTGTGTGCCCCCATGCCTGATTCGTGGCAATATGATTACACAGCAACTGATAAGTAACTATGCGCCTATGTTTGGCAGTCCCTCAGGCCACCCTCAGGTCCAGAGATTCACTGCAAGAGTTTAGTGAATACAGCAAAGCTGTTATACTCACAGTCACAGTGTATTATAGCACAGAATAAAATCATCTATATAAAAAAAAAAGGCAGGGAGAGCTGGAGACTTCCCAGTTATCCCTGCAAAGTGGAGTCAGGAGGACACTGCTTAATCTCCCACAGTTAGGAGGCTCACCCAAGCCACAGTGTCCAGGGCTTCCACTAGGGGTTGGCCACGCAGGAGCCTCGCGGCTGCCACGGCTGGCTTAGTCTCCAGCCCAGCTGAGGGCAAGGTGACACTTGCATGGTCCAAAGCCCCAGGTAAACAGAGCCACTAGCCGAGCAGAGTGGCAAATGCCTCTAAATCCCAGTACTTGGGAGTAACACAGGTTTGAGGGCGGCCTCAACAATTTAGCAAGACACTCGGCAACCTAGTGAGACCCTATTTCAAAATAAAAAATAAGGTTAGGTGTGGTGGCGCACGTTTGTAATTCCAGTACTTGGGAGGCTGACGCAGCAGGATCGCAGGTTCTCAACCCACCATCTCAGCTACTTAGTGAGGCCTTCTGCAACTTAATGAGACCCTGTTTCAAAATAAAGAATAAAAAATAGGGCTGGGTGTAGCTCGGAGGTAGAATGCCCCTGGGTTCAATCCCCAATACCACAAAAAATTAAAAATTAAAAAACTGCCAGGTGTGGTAGTGCACGCTTGTAATTTCAGCATTTGGGAGGCTGAGACAGGAGGATCACAGTTTGTAGACAGCCTCAGCTACTTAGTGAGGCCCTTTGCAACTCAGTGAGACCCTGTTTTTTTGTTTTTGTTTTTGTTTTGTTTTGGTGTTTTTTGTAGTACTGGAGATGAAACCCAGGGGCATTGTACCTCCAACCTACACCCAGCCCTATTTTTGTGGTTTATCTATTTATTTATTTATTTATTTATTCTTGTGGTACTGGGAATGGAACCCAGGGGCATTTTACCTCTGAGTTATACTCCTAGCCCTATGTTTTATTCTTTATTTTGAAACTGAGTCTCACTGAGTTGCAAAGGGGCTCACTAAGTAGCTGAGGCTGTCTGGGAACCTCAATACTCCTGTCTCAGCCTTCCAAATGCTGGGATTACAAGCGTGCACCACCTCGCCTGACATAGTGAGACCCTGTTACAAAAACATAAAGAATAAAAAAAAAATAGGGGTAGAGGTGTAAAACCCCTGGGTTTTATCCCCAGTACCACAAAAAATAAAAATAAAAATAAAAGGCAAGGTATAGTGGAAGACACTTATACTCCTACTACTCTGGAGGCTGAGACAGGAGGGTCGTAGTTTTGAGACCAGTCTTGACAACTTTAGAGATTTTGTTTCAATGTAAAAGACAAAATTGGGCTGGGATATAACTCAGAAGTAGAATATCCCTAGGTTTAATCCCCAATGCCACAAAAAAAAAGAAAGAATAAAATAAAAAAGCGCTAGATGAAGCCAGGCTTGGTGGTGGTACACGCTTGTAATCCCAGCATTCAGGACGCTGAGATGGGAGGATCACAGTTCGCAGAAAGCCTCAGCTACTTAGCGAGGCTCTTCACAATTTAGTGAGACCCTGTTACAAAAATAAAAAAGACTAAAAAATAGGGCTGGGGGTATAGCTCGGAGGTAGAATGCCCCTGGGTTCTATCCCAGGTACTGCAAAAAAAAAAAAAAAAAAAAAAAAAAAAAAAAAAAAAAGGCCTGGATGTATAGCTCGTAGATTGAATGTCATTGGGTTCAATTGCTATACTCCCCTCTCCTCCAAGAAACCTCTTGACTAAGGCAGGATATTCCAAGTGCTTAGAGGACATCTGCTAGAAGCCCATCAGAGGTCAGTCCTTTCTTTGGAAAGTACAGAGTTCCAAGACCTCAAGCCTGCTCAATTAAACCTGGCCCACTTAAAAGGATTAACTTTGAGCCAGGAGTGGTGGCGTATGCTTGTAATCTCAGCATTCGGGAAGCTGAGACAAGAGGATTGTGCATTTGCTGGCCAGCCTCAGCTACTTTGTGAGGCTCTTTGCAACTCAGTGAGACTTTGTTTAAAAATAAAGAATAAAAATAGGGCTGGGACCCTGGTGTGGTGATGTGGTAATCCCCAGCATTCGGGAGGCTGAGACAGGAGGACCACGGTTCGAAGACAGCCTCAGCTACTTAGTGAGGCCCTTTGCAACTCAGTGAGATCCTGTTTCAAAATAAAGAATAAAACATAGGGCTGGGGGTTAGGTTGGAGGTCGAATGCCCCTAGGTTTCCTCCCCAGTACCGGGAAAAAAAAAATAGGGCTGGGTGTCTGGGGGTGTAGCTTGGAGGCAGAATGCCCCTGAGTACCTCAAAAAAAGAAAAAAAAAATTAACTTTGGCCAGGTATGGTGGTACACATCTATAATCCGAGTACTTGGGTGGCTAAAACAGATTTAACAAAGGTTTGAGCCTGGCTTGGTGGTGCACCATTGTAATCCCAGTTCTTGGAAAGCTGAAACAGGAGGGTCCACAGGTTCATAGCCAGCCTCAGCTACTTAGGCCCTCTGCAACTTAGACCCTGATTTATTGATTTATTGATTTTTGGTATTGGGAATGGAACTTAGGGGCTTTCTACCTACAGGCTACACTCTCAGACTTATTTTATATTTTATTTGGAAACAGGGTCTCATTAAGTGGCTGAGAGCCTCACTAAGTAGCTGAGGCTGGCTTCAAACCTGCAGGAGCCTCCTATCTCAGCCTCCCATGTACTGGGATTACAAGTGTGCACTACCATGCCCTGCAAAAGGATTAATTTTAAAGGCACAGTAATTTTATTTATTTTATTTTATTGTGGTACTGGGGATAGAACCCAGGGCACTCTGCCACTGAGATACACTGCCAGCCCTTTTTTTTTTTTTTATGGTACTGGGGATTAAACCGAGGGGCAGTCTACCTCCAAGGTATACCCCTAGCCCTATTTTATTTTTATTATTTGTTTATTTATTTATTTTGGTGGTACTGGGGTTCCTGGAAACCCTTCTGTGTCTAGGCTACATTCCCAGAGCCATTTTATATTTTTATTTGGAAACCGGGTCTCTTAAGTCAGCGAGGCTGGCTTCAAACCTGCACAATCCTCCTGTCTCCGCCTCCCAAGCACAAGGATTACAAGCGTGTGCCACGACATCCGGTGCTTATTTTTATTTTATTTTATTTTATTTTATTTTTGGTGATACTGGAAGCCCGGCTTATTTTTATTTTTTGAAACAGGGTCTCACTAGGTTAATGAGAACCCCCAGCCCTCTTTACTTTTTGTTATACTCCTGTCTCATCCTCCTGAGTACTAGGATTACAGGCATAAGTCACCACGTCCAGTCAAAAACAGGATTCTTTTGTGTGTGTGTGTATAGGAGGGGGGGTTCTAGGGATGGAACCCAGGGGCATTTGACCTCCAAGCTATACCCTCTCCCCTATTTTTTATTCTTTTTTTTTTTTTTTTGTGGTACTGGGGTTCCTGGAAGCCCTTCTACCTCCGGGCTACACTCCCAGACCTATTTTTACATTTTTATTTGGAAACAGGGTCTCCTAAGCCAGCGCGCACGACTGGCTTCGAACCTGCGTGATCCTCCTGTCTCTGCCTCCCAAGTGCGGGGATTACAAGCGTGCGCCACCATGCCCGGCTTATTCTTTATTTTGAAACAGGGTCTCACTAAGTTGCAGAGGGCCTCACTAAGTAGCTGAGGCTGGCCATGAACTGCGATCCTCTGGTCTCAGCCTCCCAAATGCTGGGATTACAAGCATGTGCCACCATGCCCAGCAAAAACAGGATTCTTAAGTCGAATTGCTACTCTGCTTGAGGGTGGGGAGAGAGACCAGAAAATCACTGGTGTTGGGTTTCTTTTTGTTTTGTGTGTGTGTATGTGTGTGGTACTAGGGATTTCACCCAGGGATATTCTACCTCTGAGTTACACTCCTATCCCATTATGTATGTATGTATGTATGTATGTATGTATGTATAATGTTATTTAATTTTGCAGTACTGGGATGGAACCCAGGGTCATTCTACCTCCGAGCTACACCCCCAGCCCTATTTTTTTATTCTTTATTTTGAAACAGGGTCTCACCGAGTTGCAAGGGCCTCACTAAGTAGCTGAGGCTGTCCACAAACCACGATCCTCCTTTCTCAGCCTCCCAAACGCTAGGATTACAAGCGTGCACCACCATACCCGGCTCTATTTTATTTTTTATTTTGAAACAGGGTCTCACTAAGTTGTGAAGGGCCTCACTACATTGCTGAAGTTGGCTGCGAACCTGCAATCCTCCTGTCTCCTCACTGTTTTATCTCCTGAGGAACTTGTATACTTTCACTTACTTGATGATGAGGGCGTTACCAGGAGTTAAGCCGTAGAGCCAGAAGGCAGGGTGCAGGGGAGAGGAGGCTGAGACCTCACACTCATATATAAGCCTCTCCTGATTGGCCAGTGAATAGAAGGCAAGCTTCCCTTCCTCTAGGTCCAGCCAGATGCCCACCACCCCAGGTCTGTCTGAACCAAGGGCAGTTTCTTTGTTCATGGTCCATGCAGAGAGCTGGCCAGTGCCCCTCCACTCTATACACCAAGAGTCCCGAGTTCTTCCAAGCATTGCGTTCCGGCTCATGCCCCAGGACGCCACCCCAACTGCCCAGTAAGTGCAGTACTTTGTATCCACTTCCCAGTACTGCCGCCCAGAAGAGAGGGCCTGGGAGCATAGGACCTGGCTGACCGAAAACCTATCACAACTGTAGGGATAGGGCTGTGAGCGGTGAGGCACCAACACTGTCTGGCGATCCTCAGACACCTCCAGGCTACAGGAGAGGCTTCCCAAGTGAAAGGTCGGATGGATGGTCCCTAGGGGTAAAAATCATCATCATCATCATCATCATCATCATCATCATCATCATCATCATTATTGTGGTACTGGGGTTCCTGGAAACCCTTCTACTTCCGGGCTACACTCCCAGACCTATTTTATACTTTTAAAAATTTGGAAACAGGGTCTCTTAAGCCAGTGCGGCTGGCTTCTAACCTGCCCGATCCTCCCGTCTCTGCCTCCGAGCATGGGGATTACAAGTGCGCACCACCACGTCCAGCTAAAAATAAATAAATAAATAAATAAATAATCCACAAAGATATGTCCAGTTAGCGTTGGTTTTTGTTTTTTTTTTTTTTGTTTTGTTTTTGTTACAGGGAATTGAACCCAGAGGCATTCTATCTTTGAGTTACACCTCCTGTCCTACTTTTGTATTTTTATTTTGAAAACAGGGTTTGCTAGGTTGCTGAGAGTCTCACTACTTGCTGAGGCTGTCCTTGAACCTGAGATCCCCGGGTCTCAGCTTCCCATGAAGTGGGACTACAGGTGTGAGCCACCACATTCAGCTGCCCGTCAGTTTTGATCAACTGTGCTAAAAGATCTAATTCCAGGACTTGGGAGGCTGAGACAGGAAGATTGCAGGTTTGAGGCCATCCTCAGAAATTTAGCAACTGCTAAGGGTCGTCATCCTCAGGGTCTTTAGCAAGACCCTGTTTCAAAATAAAAGGGGCTAGCCAGGTGTGGTAACCCACGCTTATAATCCCAACACTTGGGAGGCTGAAACAGAGGATTGCAGGTTCGTGGCCAGCCTCAGCTACTTGGTAAGGCTCTCAGCAATTTAGTGAGACCCTGTTTCTTTCTTTCTTTCTTTCTTTCTTTCTTTCTTTCTTTCTTTCTTTCCTTCTTTCTTTCTTTCTTTTCTATGTGTACTGGGGAATAGAACCCAGGGGCTTTCTAACTCTGGGCTATACTCCTAGACCTATTTTATATTTTATTTGGAAAAAGGGTTTTACTACATTGCTGAGAGCCTCCATTACTAAGTAGCTGAGGCTGGCTTCGAATCTGCACAATCCTTCTGTCTCAGCCTTCCAAGTTCTGGGATTACAAGCATGGACTACCACGCCTGGCTGAGACCCTGTTTCTAAATAAAAAATAAAACAGGAGCCGGCGGGTGTGGTGGTGCACGCTTGTAATCCCAGCATTCAGGAGGCTGAGACCAGAGGATCAGAGTTCGCAGACAGCCTCAGCTACTTAGTGAGGCCCTCTGCAACACAGTGAGACCCGGTTTCAAAATAAAGAATAAAAAATAGGGCGGGGGGTGTAGCTCGGAGGTTGAATGCCCCTGGGTTCCATCCCCAGACCTGCAAAATAAATAAATAAATAAATTAATTAATTAATTTTAAAAACAGGGCTGAGGGTGTGGTTCAGAGGTAAAAGCCCCCTGGGTTCAATCCTGAGTACAAATAAAATAAAATAAAATGAAAATAAAAACACAAAGGGCTAAGCTGGATGTGGTGGTCTACGCCTGTAATCCCAGAATTTGGAAGGCTGAGACAGGAGGATCACAGGTTTTAGGACAGTCTCAGGAAGTAGTAAGATTCTCATCAACCTACCAAATACCTATTTCAAAATAAAAATATAAGCCAGGCGTGGTGGCGCACCCTTGTAATCCCAGCATTAGGGAGGCTGAGACAGGAGGATCGCATTTTGCAGAAAGCCTCAGCTACTTAGCCAGGCTCTTTGCAACTCACTGAGACCCCCCTTTCAAAATAAAGAACAAAGAATAGGGCTGGGGGTTAGCTTGGAGGTAGAATGCCCTTGGGTTCAATCACCAGTAACAACAACAACAACAGAAAATTTGGTACATCAACTTGCAACTTTCATACGCACCCTAAATGTTGTTATATTGCCAGCCGGGCGTGGTGGCGCACGCTTGTAATCCCCGCGCTTGGGAGGCAGAGACAGGAGGATCACGCAGGTTCGAAGCCAGCCACGCGCGGTGGCTTAGAAGGCCCTGTTTCCAAATAAAAATGTAAAAATAGGTCTGGGAGTGTAGCCCGGAGGTAGAAGGGCTTCCAGGAACCCCAGTACCACCAAAAAATAAATAAATTAATTAAATGTTGTTATATTGCCTGGTGTGGTGGCACAGGCTTGTAATCACAGTACTTGGGACGCGGAGACAAGAGGATCGCAGTTTCGCAGCCAACCTCAGCTACTTAGTAAAGCTCTCTGCAACTCAGTGAGACCCTGTTTCAAAATAAAGAATAAGCCGGGTGTGGTGGCACACGCTTGTAATCCCCACGCTTGGGAGGCGGAAACAGGAGGATCGCCTGGTTCAAAGCCAGCCGTGCTGGCTTAAGAGACCCTGTTTCCAAAATAAAAATATATTAAAAAAATAGATCTGGGAGTGTAGCCCAGAGGTAGAAGGGCTTCCAGGAACCCCAGTACCACCAAAAAAAAAAAAAAAAAAAAGAATAAAAATAGGGTTGAAGGTATAGCTCGGAGGTAGAATGCCCTGGGTTCAATCCCCAGTACCACAAAATAAATAAACAAAGCTGCTAACATTTGTGTACCATGACTGTTCCATGTACTTTAGACACATGCACTCATAGCAACCCCACAAGAAAACGAATGCTATTATCTCCATTTTACAGATGCGGGAACCGAGGCTTTAGAGGATGAGTGAGTTACCTAAGCCCACACAGCTAATGAGCAGAGCTGCCGGAAGTCAACCCTACTTAGACTAGACAAGCCGTAGTACCTGCAGTATGCAGTGTGGGGACTGGCAGTTGCTATAACTGGTGGCTCCAGCACAGATGTTCTGGGTTGCCAGAGCTCTATGTTCTCATGGGTCTAGCTGAGTCTGGGATTTGGGAGTCTCAGCCTCTTGTGCTTAGCTGCTGATATGGCAGGATCTGGTCTGGGCAGCAAACCCCAGGGCAGTGAGCCAAGGAGTTGGCCTCGCAGCAAGGAGATGGGCCCAGCACATCCCTGCAGCTCCCCTCTGCAGGAGGACAAGCCCAAGCTTTAAGCAGACCACATACTTACACTGGGCAAACTGTGAGGCTGTCCTGGGTGCAGGGCAGCTCTGGTCAAGCGGCGAGGAGGAAGGCAGAGTTTCTGGAAGTTCTAATGAGAAAGCAAAACAATTGGAAGGAGAGTCTCATCAGTAAAAGGCACACTGAAGGCATCCAAATATCATCATTTGGACACACGGCTGGCTCATCATCACTGCACTGTGCGTTTCTTTTCTTTTCTTTTACTGGGGATGGAACCCAGGGGCATTCTACTTCTGAGCTACATCCCCAGCCCGATTTTTTATTCTTTATTTTGAAACAGGTCTCACTGAGTTGCAAAGAGCCTCTCTAAGTAGCTGAGGCTGTCCAAGAACCTTCATCCTCCTATCTCAGCCTCCCAAATGCTGAGATTACAAGATTACAAGCATGCGCCACCACGCCCAGCTATATCAGCACATTTCTGAGTGTCAAGACTTGATCAAGCAGTACGTTCAGCCCAGGTACATGCAGCCCCATATTCTCACTGTGGACTTTGTACTGTCTGGTTCACTACTAGGCCCTAAGCTCCTTGCTAGTAGGAATCTTAGTCATCTCTATGCTCTAAGCACCAAGTCCTGCATGAGCCCCACACATAGAAAGTGTTCAATGGCCAGTATGATATTGTATACCTGTAATCCCAGAACTTGAGAGGCTGAGACAAGAGGATTGCAGATTCAAGGCCAGTCTCAGCAATTTAGCAAGGACCTCAGCAATGTAGTGAGACCCTGTTTCCAAATAGTTCGGAGGGAAAATGCCTCTCAGTTCAACCCTCAGCACCAAAAAGAAAAAAAAAAAAGTGTTTGATGCATGTTTAACAAATAAATTCAAGCATACAGTTCCAGGCAATCATAGTACCCTGACACACCAGAATGCGTGAGACCCCCAGATCAGCACCTTAAACTGCTACTATATAAACTAGGGAGCATCAGTTAGTGTAAGGGTTATCTCAACTGCTAATATCTCCTAAATAATTCCCTCTCAGTGTTCCAAAGTTGTTTAATCACTAACTTCAAGCAACTCTATGTGCTAGACTGCAATGATTACACCGGGACAGGAGGTAGGGGGCAGGGGGCAGGGAGCAGAAAGAATGAGGGTGTTCCTGGAGTGTAGACATCGAGATGAATCTACCTCCATGTATACTGAAGTGGCAGCAGTACACAGTAAACCTAAGACTCAACGGCAAAGATGACAGACCCTCTCTGGGGTGTGGCCTGTGGCCATGCTGGGCATGAGAACTGGAAAGCTGCCTGTCAGAGGCCATTCTCCAAATTCAGGAGGGTACTGAAACAATCCAAGTGTCCACTGATGGATAAATGTTTATACAAAATGTAGTAGTTAGGCAGGCACAAGCCTGAAATCCCAGTGCTTGGGGAGACTGAGACAGAAGGATCACAGATTCAAGGCCTCAAGGCCAGCTTCAGCAATTTAGTGAGACTCAGTTTCAAGATAAAATTAAAAGAGCTAGGGGCCGGGTGTGCCCCCCCACCCCCGCTTCGGAGGAAAAGACAGAAGTATGGCGCAGGTTCGAAGCCAGCCTCGCTGGCTTAAGAGACCCTGTTTCCAAATAAAAATATAAAATAGGTCTGGGAGTGTAGCCTGGAGGTAGAAGGGAAGGGTTTCCAGGAACCTCAGTACCACCAAAAAAAAAAAAAAAAAAAGAATAAATAAAAATATAAATTAGAGCTGGGGTTGTAGTTCCACAGTAGAATGCCCTGGGTTTAATCCTCAGTAATGGAAAAAAAATAAAATAAAAGGGCAGTCACAAGCCAGGCGTGGTGGCACACACTTGCAATCCCAGCACTCGGGAAGCTGAGACAGAAGGATCGCACAGCCTCAGCTACTTAGGCTCTCAGCAATTTAGTGAGACCCTGTTTCCAAATAAAGTATTAAATAGGTCTGGGAGTATAGCTCAGAGGTAGAAAAGCCCCTGGGTTCCACCCCAGTACCACCGGAAAAAAAAAAGCAGTCACAAAAAGACAAATTCTGGAGGCTGAGAATTTGTAGTAGGGCATGCGCTTAGCATGCATGAGGCTCTAGGTTTGGTCCCCAAAACTATGAAAACAATTCAAATGGGTAAACACTATTCTACTTATCTGATAGGATTGTTGCTTATTATTATTAGTTACAGGGGTTTTTTCTTTCCTTTTTTTTTTTTTTTTTTTTTTGCAGTACTGGGGATTGAACTTGAACCTTTGAGCTACACCCTCAGCCCTGTTTTTTTTTTTTTTTTAACAGTACTGGGGATTAAATCCACGTGGATTCTACTTCCAAACTGCACTCCCAACCCTATTTTTTATTCTTTATTTTGAAATAGGGTCTAAGTTGCAGAGGGCCTCACTAAGTAGCTCAGGCTGACTGAGTATCTGCAATCCCCCTGTCTCAGCCTCCCAAGTACTAGGATTATGATCATGCCTTGGAGACCCTGTTTCAAAACAAAAGATATAAAAGGGCTGGAACATTTT
Organism: Muscardinus avellanarius; assembly: GCF_963383645.1. Lineage (NCBI taxonomy): Eukaryota > Metazoa > Chordata > Mammalia > Rodentia > Gliridae > Muscardinus > Muscardinus avellanarius. The sequence goes on along the minus strand of NC_137802.1, from coordinate 28,408,562 downwards.
CCCCCCTGTAGCTCTTCGGCCTGCAGGTCTATGTTAAGCCGCAGATGCGGGTCTCTGTTCTGCAGGATGGGGTTTGTTAAAGTCGTCGAGAACAAAGCTTACTTTAAGAGATACCAAGTGAAATTTAGAAGAAGACGAGAGGACAAAACTGATTTATATGCTCGGAAACGCTAGGTGATCCAGGACAAAAATAAGCACAACACACCCAAAGACAGGATGATAATTCTGTAACCCACAGAGATGCCATTTGTCAGATTGTGTGTCCTGCATAGAAGGGGATATGATAGTCTGAGCAGCATAGGCACATGATCTACCAAACTATGGTGTGAACATGGCCTAACAAAGCATGCTGCGGCACTCTGCTGGCCGGCTGCTGGCCCGCAGCTTCTCAATAGGTTTGGCATGGACAAGGTCTATGAAGGCCAAGTGGGGCGATGGAGGCGAATACAGTGTGGAAAGCACTGACGGTCAGCCTGGTGCCTTCACCTAATGCTCGGACTCAGGCCTTGCCAGAACTACAGCTGGCAAGAAAGTTTTGGGGGCCCTGAAGGAAGCTGTGGATGGAGGCTTGTTTATCCCTCACAGTACCAAACAACTCCCTGGTTATGATTCTGAAAGCAAGGAATCCAGTGCTGAAGTACATCGGAAACACATCACGGGTCAGAATGCTGCAGATTCTATGAGCTATCTAATGGAAGAAGATGAAAATGTTTACAAGAAACAGTTTTTTTCAGTACATAAAGAGCCACGTTACTTCAGACATGATGGAGGAGATCTATAAAAAGCCCATTCCGAAGCCGGGCGTGGTGTCACACACTTGTAATCCCAGCATTTAGGAGGCAGAGAAAGGAGGCTCACAGGTTCACTACCAGCCTCAGCTACTTAGTGAGGCCCTCTGCAACTCAGTGAGACCCTGTTTCAAAATAAAGAATAAAAAATTAGAGCTGGTGGTGTAGCTGGCCCCGGTTTCCATTCCCAGCACCACAAAAAAAAAAAAAAAGAAGAAGAAGAAGAGAAGAAGAAGAAGAAGAAGAAGAAGAAGAAGAAGAAGAAGAAGAAAAGAAGGAGGAGGAGGAGGAGGAGGAGGAGGAGGAGAGGTGGAAGCCAGGCGTGGTGTCACACACTTGTAATCCCAGCATTTGAGAGGCTGAGACCAGAGGATTGCAGTTCACAGACAGCCACAGCTCCTTAGTGAGACCCTCCGCAACTCAGCGAGACCCGGTTTCAAAATAAAAAAGAATAAAAAATTGGGCAGGGGCTGTAGCTCGGAGGTCAAATGCCTCTGGGTTCCATTCCCAGACCCACAAAAATAAATAAATTAATTAATTAATTAATAAAATAAGGCTGGGGGTATAGCTTGGAGGTAGAATGCCCCGGGTTCAGTCTCCAATAACACACAAACATACACACACACACACATAAAATTATAATAATAATTTAGAAAGTCCACTCAAATGCCACAAATGGTCGGTAAGGTAACCTAACTAAGACAGCTGATGTGCTTGACAGAGCGTCAAATACTTTTCTTTCCTTGCCTTTAAGTTATCTTTTCCATCATGTACATTCAATGCTGAAGGAAACACACATAGGGAGTTCCAAGTTTAAGAACAATGTCAACCCAGTCCCAGATGCATTTCGGGGGTTTCCTCATAACCAGCAAACATGGCTGCGTTTGCTAAGAGTCCTCTTGAAGACTTCACACCACCTGCTCTAGGAACCTGCCACACATTTTCTGCATCTTTTACACTCCTGCTGTCTCCATCAGCGATTCCAGGTATAGACCCATTTTCCTTTATTACTTTAACTGCAACAGAGTGCACTGGCTGATGTCTTTCTTCAACAATTCTTCCATGGACTGCAATCCAGGAAACTCCTGTTGCTTCAGCTTTTCAACCAAGATCTATGGTTCTTGTAAGGTCATTGTGGATCCTTGTTTTAATAGAAACTGAAAATTTGAGGTTTTCCACTTGGTTTCTTGTTTTACCATATCTTGAACAAGCTCTGGCTTGTTTATTAAGCAAGCTCCATAACCTTCTGCCATTGCCCACAGTTCATGTCTACTTCATTTGCAAAAGGACAGACTATATGAGCAGCATCAGATAAAAGTCTTGTATCCTTAGCAGCAAATTGAACAGTCAATGGGCAATCAATCACCTTGGCTTCTGGTACATTCACTGTCTCTGGCTTTTGTAGATCTGACAGAATCGGCCACAACGACCACTGGTGTGTAACACAGATCACAACAGTATTTTCTTACTAGTGTTCTAAAAGCCAACTTTGAATATCAAACCAGAAGAGCACAGGTTTTCACCAGTTGCCCTGAATGAAACATTTCCATTGGATATTTTTTTCTTTCTTGACATATTGTGGTTTGTATGGAGTCATTCTTCATGAACACAGATTTACTTCAAATCTGATTTGTTACAAGTACTAAACATATTCTATTTACAAAGTACTTAGAATAATATTTAGTAGTTTCTCCCAAAGCTTTTCCTGCCTGTTTTTATATCTAGATTGCCAATCAAGGCATAAGACAGGTAAAGCCAGGGAGCAACCAACTGCCCCTGCTGTGAGTGTGCAGAGCCAGCAAAACCCCAGCACCTCCGCTCTGCTCTCCTTAGCCTTAATACTTGCTCTGTCAGTTTTTGATAACACTGTGGCCAAGTCCCAGTGCCTGGGGTGTGGCATAATGGAGCTGCAGGGAGATCAGGACAGCACACTCCTGTGTCAGGGCACAAGCAGCCAGCGCTTAGCGATCTAAGCTGAGGTTCCCACAGGCCTTGCCACTGGGCTAGAGCTGGCTCCCTAGGCCTGCAAGAGTCGAAGGCTGCCCCGCTTTATTTTTATTACTATTTTTTTTGTGTGTGTGTGGTACTGGGGGTAGAACCCAGGGGCATTCTACCTCCGAGCTACACTTCAGTCCTATTTTTTATTTCTTATTTTGAAACAAGGTCTCACTGAGTTGCAAAGGCCTCATTAAGGATCTGAGGCTGACTGCAAACCACGATCCTCCTGTCTCAGCCTCCCAAATGCTGGGATTACAAGCGTGCCCTACTTTATTTTTTATTTTGAAACAAGATCTTGCTGTTTATGGTCTCATGAAGTTGCTGAGGTTGGCCTTGAAAGTGGGATCCTCTTGTCTCAGCCTCCCAAGTACTGGGAATAATATGTGTATGGGGTGTGTGTGCACATACACATGCCACTGTGTCCAGCTATACCCAGAGATTAATTTTGAATAGAATGGATCAAGAACTATTTATATGGTTGTATGTCTCACTAATAAAGACTTTTACTAGTTAAAAAATAAAAAGCAGTCCCATAGGTTCACACCTGTAGTTAGGGCTATTCAGGAGTCTGAGGCAGGAGTATCCCTTGAGCCCTCAAGTTAGAGGTCAGCCTGAGAATAGTGCAATCTCATTTCAAAAACAAACAAAACAGGCCCGGCATGGTGGCACACCCTTGTAATCCCAGTACTTAGGAGTCTGAGATGGGAGAATCGCAGGTTCGCAGCCAGCATCAGCTACTTAGTGAGGCCCTCCGCAACTTAGTGGAACCCTGTTACAAAATAAGGAACCAAAATACCAGACTGTGGGTAAGCTCGGGAGTAGAATGCCCCTGGTACTGCAAAAACAAACAAACAAACAAACAAACAAAACAAAAGCAGTCTAGTTTCAAGTCTTCTCAGGAAGATGACACAGATGAGCAGTGATCTGGGTTCTGGGTTTCTGGATATTAGAAAATGAAGTTCAATCTATTCAGGGCTTGAGATACAGCATACCTCAAGCCACCTCCCAACACTTAGCCACAAACCCAGCTCACTACACTCACATGGGAAGGCAGCCAGGCTCTGGGACCCTGCCTCCAAAGAACAGAGCCAGGGAGCAGTTAGCCTTCCCCCCAACTGCTAAATTCAGTCCTCCTCCACTCAGGAAAATCATCTCACCCTCATCCTGAGATTCTGCAGGAGCCTCTTTCCACGGGAAGTTTTCTCGTAAGCTTTCCTGAATTTCTTTTAGGTTCTGGAGAACATCTCGTATCCTCCCCTCCGATGTGTTAGAAGACACTGGTGTTGGAGAAGCCAGGGAAAGGTTTTCCTGAAAAGACAAAGTCTATTGATAAATCAAAAAACAGCAAATCCAAGCCGGGCGTGGTAGCGCACCATTGTAATTCCAGCATTCAGGAGGCTGAGACCGGAGGAGGATCGTGGTTAGCGGACAGCCTCAGCTACTTAGTGAGGCCCTCCGCAACTTAGTGAGCCCCTGTTACAAAATAAAGAATAAAAAATAGGGCAGGGGGTGTAGCTCGGAGGTCAAATGCCCCTGGGTTCCATCCCCAGAACAACAACCACACAAAAAAACCCCAGCAAATCCAGCTGGCCCTGGTGGTGAGCACTTCAATTCCCAGTACCAAACTTAAAAAATAGGAAGGGCTGGGGGTGTGGATTGGAAGTAGAATGCTCCAAAAAAGAAGGAGGAGGAAGAGGAGGAAGAGGACGATGAAGACAAAGACGCGTAGGAAGACCACAATGACACCCCCCCCCAAGGCTAAAGCTGTATCTGTGCACAGAGGTGGTAATTAAAACCCTGGGTGTTAGGAAGACCACTTTTGGGGGAGGAAGAGATAGAATGAGACCAACAATTCAGCCTTGAAGAATTCCAGGATTTAATTTCTGAGCAGAAGAGAGTAAGCCTGAAAACCCTATCAAGAAAGGGTAGAAAGGGAAAAACCAGACATGTGCCCCCCTAACAAAAAACAGTAAAAACAAAGGCTGAGGGCACAGAAAGCTTCTAGACTGAAGGTGTGGTCCACTGTGTCACAGCTGCTCAAAGGTCAGTGACTAGGAGTAGAAATGTTTGCAGATTTTTTATTTACTTATTTTTTTGGTATTGGGGTTTGAAACCAGAGGCATTTTTCTAAACTACACCCCGAGCCCTCTTTATTTAGAAATAGGGTCTCTCTAAGTTGCTGATGCTGTCCTTGAATCTTTGATCCTCTAGTGCCAGCCTCCCAAGTACTGGGATTATAGCTGTGTGCCACCACACCCAGCTATCTATAGGATTGACCTGGAGGCCACTGGTGACCATAGCGTAGGTTTGGTGGAGTGGTAAGGATGAATCTTAGCCCACTTGAAGTTTCCGTCATTTACCTCCAGCATGCCAAACTTCTCATCATCCATGTCTGGTAAAAAGAATGGTAAAAGATTGAGATCTGAGCTGGGAATGTACCTCAGTGGCAAGCACTTGCCTAGTGTGTGTGAGGCCCTAAGTTTGAGGGCCAGCACTCATGTACACACACACACACACACACATACATGCACACACATGTACACACACATGATCATGCGTAAACATGTATACACACACACAGCTAGAGACTTATTGCGTCTTTCAGCTTCTAACATATTCATAGGACTCTAGTTGAAGCTGTCCCTGACTCCTCCTCCCCCGCTTCCCGTCCCAGTTGAGCCTACCGAGAGAGGGCTGCGCGGTTCCTGGTCTGGTCCAGATTCTGAGAGGAAACTCTGCCTCTGAAGGCTCTTGCCGACGTCGACAAGCTGTCCCACCAGCTCCAGCAGCTTCTGGACAACTTCCGTGATGTTATTCTGTTCTGCCACCTTTCAAAGAACAGAACTGAGTTGTAGTTTTCATCAAAAAGGACCCAGAAGCGCCAGGCATGGTGGCGCACGCTTGTAATCCCTGCGCTTGGGAGGCTGAGACAGGAGGATCATACAGGTTCAAAGCCATCCTCAGCTACTTAGTGAGGCTCTCAGCAACTTAGTGAGACCTTTTTTCCAAATAAAGTAGAAAATAGGTCTGGGAGTATAGCCTGGAGGTAGAAAGCCTCTGGATTACACCCCCAGTACCACACACACAAAAAGCCAAAACTAGATAAGAGAGAACTATAAATACCAGGGTACTGGCACAAAGACAGGTATACAGACCAAGGGAACAGAAGGGAGAGCTGAGAAACCCTCACATATGTGATACTTTCTTTGTTACCACTATGAATTGAACCGAGGGGTACACTCTCACTGAACTATACTTCCAATCTTTTTTTGAGGGATGTATGTGTGTGATTTTACCTCTGAGCTACACCCCCAGCCTGTTTTACTTTTTATTTTGAAACAGGGTCTCTCTGATTTGCCAAGGGCCTCAACAAGTTGCTGAGGCTGGGTTTGTGATCCTCCTGTCTTCGCCTCCCAAGTACGGGGATTACAAGCATGTGTCACCAAGTCCCCCTGAGATCTCAAGTTTGAGACCAGCCTCAGGAATTTAGTGAGGTGCTTAGCAACCTAGTGAGACCCTATTTTCAGAATAAGAAATGAGCTGGGGCGGGGCGTGGTGGCGCAGGCTTGTAATTCCAGTACTTGGGAGGCTGAGACAGGAGGATCCAGGTTCGCGACCAGCCTCAGCTATTTAGTGAGGCCCTCAGCAGCTTAGCAAGACCGTTTCAAAATAAAGAGTAAAATCAGACTGGGGATGTAGCTCAAAGGTAATATGCCCCTGGGTTCAATCTTCAGTACCACATAAAAAAAAAAAAAATGAAATGAGCTGGGGTATTATGGTGAATGTCTATGTTTATGTGGTATATGCCCGTAATCCCAGTACATGAGAGGATGACACAGGAGAATCACATGTTCAAGATCAGTGTCTGCAATTTAGCCAGACTCTCAGCAACCTAGCAAGACCCTGTTTAAAAATATATATATATAGGGCTAGGGGTGTGGCTCAGAGGTAGAAGGCCCTGGGTTCAAACCTTGGTACCAAAACAAAATGAAAAAATAAAAAATAAGCTGGGCCGGGCGTGGTGGCACACGCTTGTAATCCCTGCGCTAGGGAGGCTGAGACAGGAGGATCGCGCAGGCTCGAAGCCAGCTGTGCTGGCATAAGAGACCCTGTTTCCAAATAAAAATATAAAATAGGTCTGGGAGTGTAGCCTGGAGGTAGAAGGGTTCCATCCCCAGTACCACCAAAAAAAAAAAAAAAAAAAAAAGCTGGGTATGGTGGCACACCAGTGTTGTCCCAGTATTTGGGAAACTGAGATAGGAGGATCACAGGTTTGAAGCCAGCCTCAGCTATTTAGTGAGGCTCTTAGCAACTTAGCAAGACCTTGTTTCCAAGTAAGAAATAAAATAGGTTTGGGAGTGTAGCCCTGAGGAAGAAGGCCCTGGACTCCATCCATAGTACCACACACACACAAATAAAAATATAAATAAAAATAAAATTAATTTTAAATATAAATAAAACTTTATGGCTTAATTTTTTTTTTTTTTTCTGTACTGAGGATAGAACCCAGAGGTATTTTACCTCCAAGCTACATGCCCAGCCCCATTTTTTAGTCTTTATTTTATTTTGTGGTTCTGGGGATAGAACCCAGGGGCATACTATTTTTTTTCTTTTAGCCCTATTTTTATTCTTTATTTTTTTGAAACAGGGTCTCACTGAGTTGCAAAGGACCTAAGTAGCTGAGGCTGTCTGTGAACCTCAATCCTTATGTCTCAGCCTCTCAAATACTGGGATTACAAGCGTGCGCCACCACGCCCGGCTTAAATGAAAATTAAAAAATAAAATAAAATAGCGCTGGGATCTAGCTCAGAGGTAAAAAAGCCACCAGGTTCCATCCTCGATATCACACACACACACACACACACACACACACACACACACACACACACACACACTAAAAATAATAATAAATGAAGTTGGAGTCATTGAATACCATATGCAAAAATTAACTCAAGAAGCTGAGGGTGTAGCTCAGTGGTTAAAGTACATCCTTAGCCAGGCATAGTGGTGCATCCTTATAATTCCAGTATGTGGGAGGCTGAGACAGAAAGAGTACAGGTTAAGACTAGCCGTAGCATCTTGTGAGGGCCTCTGGAATTTAGTGAGACTTTGTTTCAAAATAAGATATAATGCCTCTGACACCCTTGAGGTGGCTCATGCTCTCCCTTGAATGTGTACCCTTACTTTCCTTACTAAACCTTTTTGTCTCTAAAAAAAAAAAAGAAGAAAGAAAGAAAAAAGCCAGGCGGGGTGGCAAACGCTTATAATCCCAGCAACTTGGGAGGCTAAGACAGGAGGATCTCAGGTTCAAAGCCAACCTTGCCAACTTTTCATGGCTCTCAGCAACCTACTGAGACCCTGTTTCCAAATAAGAAATAAAAAGCCAGGCGAGGTGGCGCACGTTTGTAATCCCCACGCTTAGGAGGCTGAGACAGGAGGATCGCACGGGTTCGAAGCCAGCCTCAGCTACTCAGTGAGGCTCTCAGCAACTTAGTGAGACCCTGTTTCCAAATAAAATATAAAATAGGTCTGGGAGTATAGCCCAGAGGTAGAAGGCCTCCAGGTTCCACCCCCAGTACCACCAAAAAAAATAAATAATAATAATAATAAGAAGAATAAGAATAATAAGAAGAATAAGAATAAGAAGAAGAAGAAATAAAATTGGGATACGGGTTTAGCTTGGAGGTAGAATGCCTCTAGGTTCAATCCTAAATACATACATACATATATACATACATACATACATACATACATATGCAGAGCCAGATTTGGTGGCACACACTTTATAATTTTTTTTTTTTTCAGTACTGGGGATGGAAGCCAGGGTCATTGTACTCCCAGCCCTCTTTTTTAGTCCTTTTATTTTTAAAACAGGGTCTCATTGAGTTGAGAAGTGCCTCTCTAAGTAGCTGATCCTCCAGTATCTGCCCCCCGCCCCCGTGCTGGGATTACAAGCCTGCACCATGCCCAGCCCTTAAGACTCTGCAAGTTGTGAAGCCCTCTTCAACTTAATGAGATCCTGTTTCAAAATAAAAGAATAAACCAGGCATGGCAGCCCACAATTGTAATCCCAGCATTTGGGAGGCAGAGACAGGACAGAATCTTGGTTCCCGGACAGCCTCAGCTACTTAGCAAGGCCCTTCGCAATTCAGTGAGACCCAGTTTAAAAAATAAAGAATAAAAAAATTAGAACTGGGAGCCGGGCGTGGTGGCGCACACTTGTAATCCTGTGCTTGGGAGTCTGAGACAGGAGGATTGTCCAGGTTCAAAGCCAGCCTCGGCTACTTAGTGAGCCTCTCAGCAACTTAGTGACACCCTGTTTCCAAATAAAATATAAAATAGGTCTGGGAATATAGCCCAGAGGTAGAAAGCCTTTGGGTTCCACTCCCAGTACCACCAAAAAAAAAAAAAAAAAAAAAAAAAACTAGAGCTGAGGGTGTCTCTCAGAGGTATAATGAGGTAGAATGCCCCTGGGTTCCATCCCCAGTAGCCCCCCAAAGAAGGCCCTGGGGGTATAGTTTGGAGGTAGAAAGCCCCTGGGTTCCCAACCCCCGTAACACACACACACACACACACACAGCGCATAGGAAGCCAAGCATGGTGGCGCACACTTGTAATCCCAGGATTTGGGCGGCTCAGACAGCAGGATCGCGCAGGTTCTAAGCCAGCCTCAGATATTTAGTGAGATTCTCAGCAACTTAGTAAGACCATGTTTCCAAATAAATATAAAAATAGGTCTGGAAGTGTATCCCGGAGGTAAAAAGCCCCTAGGTTTTATCCCCAGTACCAAAAATAAAAAATAAAATAGGGCTGGGATGTAGTTCGGAAGTCAAATGCCCCTCCTTGGGTTACATCCCCAGACCCATAATCAATCAATAAATCAATCAATCAATAGGACCAGAGGTGTAGTTCAGAGATAGAATGCTCTCCTTGGCCAATACTGGAAGAAAAAAAAAATGTTTCTCAAAAGACACTAGTAAGAGAGTAAAAAGGAAACCCAGAGAATGGGAGAAACTAATTGTAAATCATACATCTGATAAGGAATACCCAGAACATACAGAGAATTCTTAAAACTAAAACCAAAACCAAACAACCCTCCCAAACCCAAACAGCTCGATTTAATAGTGGGCAAAGGACTTGAACGGATATATTCCAAAGAAGATATACACCCAGAACTTGGGAGGCTGAGACAAGAGGAACACAGGTTCACAACTTGTGAGGCCCTCGGCAATTTAGTGAGACCCTGTTCCAGAATAAAGTGTCGTATAGGGCTGGGGGTATGTTTTGGAGGTAGAATGCCCCTGAGTTCAATCCCCAGGGAGGAGGAACAACACACACACACACACACACACACACACACACACACACACACACACACACATCTATATATCTCCAAAAAGCACGTGAGAAGCTGCTCAACATCTTTGATCCTGGAGAAGATACAAATCGAAACCACTCTGATCCCACCTCACACCATAGTGCGCTGTGAAATCTAGGCTAAAAAAAAAAAAACAAAAAAAAAAAACCACAACCAGAAAATAACAAGAGTTAAACCGGGCGTGGTGGCGCACGCTCCTAATCCCAGCATTGGGGTTGGGGGGGGGGGGGCTGAGACCGGAGGATCGCGGTTCGCAGCCAGCCTCAGCTACTTAGTGAGGCCCCGAGCAACTTAGTGAGAGCCTGTTTCAAAATAAAAATAAAAAATAGGGCAGGGGGTGTCGCTCGGAGGTCGAACGCCCCTGAGTTCCATCCCGGGACCCTCAAACCCGGACCCTCAAATGCAAAACAGCAAGTGTTAACAAGGGTACGGAGCCCCGGGCCCGGGCCCTGGAGCTTGGAGAGGTGCGGCCGCGCCCCGGGGGCGGCCGGCCACCTACCCGCGGCGGCGGCGGCGGGGCGCCCGGGCGGCCGGCCCCCGGCCCGCGGGCGGCGCGGCGGTACTTGTCGGCCAGGTCCTGCAGCAGCGTGTTCTTGCGCAGCGGCGGCCGGCGCGCCGCGCCCTGGCGGCAGGTGGGGCAGGCCCAGGGCAGCCCCGCCGCGCCCGCCACGCCGCCGCCCGCCGCGCCCCACGCCCGCGCCAGGCAGTCGCGGCAGAAGCTGTGGCCGCAGGGCAGCGTGGCGGGCCAGGCCAGCAGCCCCTGGCAGATGACGCAGCCCAGGTCCTCCTCGGCCAGCCACACCGGGACGGCCTCCGCGGAGCCCGGGCTCGCCATGGGCCGGCCTCGGCGCGGAAGCGGGGCGGCCGCCAGGCCCCGCCCTCGCCCGCCTCTGCGCCCGCCGCCCCCCGCGCCGCCCGCCGTCCTCCGCAGGGCTGGCCCGAGCTCGCCCCCCGCCGCTGGGAGCCCGCCGACGTCGCGGAGCCCCCCTTCAGCTCCAAGCCCTTCCCCCCAGTGAGATGCCCGCGCGGGGTGGCGCTCGCGCGTCATGCCGGGATGCGGGAGGCCGCGACAGGAGGCTGAGGCCGGAGGGTCGCAGGTTGGCAGCCAGCCTCAGCCTCTTAGTGAGGTCCTCCGCAACCTAGTGAGGCCCTGTTTCCAAAAATAAAGAAATAAAATCAGGCTGAGGGTGGAGTTTGGAGGTAGAGTCCCCCTGGGTTCAATCCCCAGTTCTAGGGAGAGAGAGAGAAAAAAAGCAACAACAACAAAAAACGCAATCTTGACAAGGGAAGAGAAAAAGAATTCCATTCCCAAATTAATGTATGGGGATGCGCTGCCCAGGTGTCATCCAGCCTCTAAACACGCAGTCGCGGGACATTGTGGTGCGTGCCTGTGATAAGAATCTTGGAGGGGCTGAGACAGGAGGATCGCAGGTTCAAGACCAGCCTCCGCATTTAGTAAAACTCTCAGCAACTTAGTGAGACCCCCGTTTCAAAATAAATTTTATTTATTTTTGGTCTGGGGATGGAACTCAGGGGCATTTGACCTCCGAGTTACACCCCTGCCCTATTTTTTCTTTATATTGAAACAGGGTCTCACTAAGTTGCGGAGGGCTTCACTAAGTAGCTGAGCTGTCCGCGAACCGGGATTCTTCGATCTCAGCCTGCCTAAATGCTGAGATTACAAACGTGCACCACCATGTCCGGCTCAAAATAAATTTGAAAAAATATTAAGTGTTAGGGGCGTAGCACAGCGTAGAAAGCCTCTTGAGTTCAATCCCCAGCACCAAAAAACCAAACAAACTAAAAACTGGTGCACATTAACTGGGACACTTCTTAAGTAAAATAAGTACCAGGAAATACAAGTTGCGGGGGGCCTCCTTAAATAGATGAGGCTGTCCGCGAACCTCCGGTCTCTGCCTCCTGAATGCGGGATTACAAGCGTGAGCCACCACGCCAGGCCTGCACAGTCTGATTTTATAAAACTCTTCCCAGGTGATTCTACCACAAAACGAAGGTTGAGTAACTGATGTCTACTTTTTTTTTTTCCCAGTACCGGGGATGGAACCCAGGGCATTCTACCTTTGAGCTACACCCCCAGCCCTATATTTATTTTACTCTTTATTTTGAAATAGGGTTTCATTGAGATGCAAAGAGCCTCACTAAGCAGCTGAGGCTGGCCTCGACTCGCGATCGTTCTGTCCCAGCCTCCCAAATACAGGAATTATAAACGTGGACCACCACCACGCCCGGCTTACGTCCAAACTTCTTACTTTCTGTATTAAAGCAGAATTGCGCCGCTGTCTCTACTGCCCTCTACCGGCTGAAAGCACATTACCCAACAGGCACCAGGACAGAAAGAGCCGGAAGTTTTACTGGGGTGTCTTGCTTGAGGGTTTTGCTCCCCTGCCTCCCAACTGGCTTCTGACTCCAGTCCTACACACGTTACAACCAGATGTCACAGCGGGAGGAGCACCCCGTCTTCCCAAAGACACAAAGCTAAGAACTTGCTGGTTCCCAGAGCAATGAGGAAGGGTCAGAGACTGGAATGCTTAAATTTGTTCAAATGAATTTATTTTATTTTTATTTTTTGGTACAGGGGGATTGAGCCTGAGGCGTTCTACCTCCAAGATACACCTCTAGCCCTATTTTTTTTCTTTTTTAGCGGTACTGGGGATGGAATCCAGGGACATTCTAACCTACGAGCTATACCCCCAGCCCTATTTATTTGCTTGTTTGTGGTGCTGGGGATTGAACCCTGGGGATTTCTACCTCCGAGCTATACCCCCTTCCCGATTTTTCATTCTTTATTTTGAAACAGGGTCTCACTAAGTTGCAGAGGGCCTAAGTATCTGAGGCTGTCTGTGAACCCGTGATCCTCCTGTCTCAGTCTCCCAATATCACAAATGCAACCGGCTACCCCTGGCCTTTGGCCCTATTTTGTTTTTATTTTGAAACAGGTTAATGAGAGTCACTACTTTTTTTCCCCCACTCAAACAATTTATTTTTGACATAAACGTGTAACCTCAACATGAGATGCCTAACTAAAGCCAGCACTTCCAACACGACTGAGACTGCACCTCTTCTTCTACGGTTTAGGTTTCACCCAGAATTCCTTATACATGGAATAGCCCATACCGAGAGTCATGGTGCCTACTACAAAGCCTTGGGCAGCCACACGCATGTGGATCAGGTGAACAGACATTTTAGTATTTCCTCTGCTCTTCAGCTTGTTTAAGCCATACACAACAATTGCAGCAAAACCTGCCATTCCAATAGGTACAAATGGTGCCTCTTTTGCTTTTTGGATAAGTTTAGGTCCTTGATCTTCATCATATGAAGAAAGAGAAACATCTGTATTGGATGACATAGTGATTGCTTGAAGAAATTTCCCACACCAGCGAGACCCCTCGCTACCTGACTGGTTTCTGGCCCCAGCGCACGCTCCCCACGAGAGTTACTACTTTTGGAGCCTGTCCTGGAACCTGCGATTCATCTGTGTCAGCATCTCAAATACTGGGATTACAATCATACATCACCTTGTCCGGCTTCAAATGAATTTAAAATGTTATATGCTTTATCTATCTTGCTGGTGCTGAGAGTAAGTACCAGGTAATACAAGTCTATAGCTGTTTCCAGTGCCGTGTATGATGTCATTAATGATGATCACTCTTTTTTGGTGGTACTGGGGGTGGAACCCAGAGGCTTTCTACCTCTGGGCTATACTCCCAGACATTTTTTATATTTTATTTGGAAACAGGGTCTCACTAAGTTGCTGAGAGCCTCACTAAGTAGCTGAGGCTGGCTTCGAACCTGCGCAATCCTCCTGTCTCAGCCTCCCAAGTGTGGGGATTACAAGCGAGCGCCATCACGCCTGGCTAGCCTATCAGCTTTAAAATCTAGTGAGCAAGTTGTTGTGTCTCTTCTTACCAGCTGCCCCCCCCCCCGAGAAATGAAGCCATGATCTAGACACCTTGACCTCTGAGTGACTAAGATAAGCAGATTACCTACTGGCCCATCCCAGGATACTTCATAACAGAGAAAAATAAACATGTGATGTGTTAAACTTATTAGGGGATGCTTGTTAATTCAGCATAACCTAGCCTGCCCTAACTGATGTGTCTTATCCTGCATCTTGTTCTAGAGTCTGCATTTGGAATGAACTCATAACTTCTTTGAGCATCTCTCTCTCCCTCCCTCTCTCTCTCCCTCTCTCTCTGAGTCTCTCTGTCTCTTCATCTCTCTCTTCCTCTCTTTTTCTGTCTCTCAAATTTATGAAACAGACATGATACAAAACGAGAGGTGTTTCTTCTTACAGGGTTCTTGTCCAATGGACTTTGATGAGTGAAGTCCAAGGGCTAGCAAAGGGTATTAAAATTTAAAATTTAAGTCAAGGAAAGATGTAAGACAAAGCAGCCCCACAAAAAAGAGGGGGTGTCTAGAAAAGAGAGTGGCCTCATAGCTCTTGGGAAGTGGGCTTTTAAACCTTTCGGAGCCTTACTGAGGTTTTCTATCTGTCCTTTTATGATTGGTTCAAATTGGGTTTGGGGAAACCAATGACATTTGTACAATTTGATCCTTAATTTGAATTGTTATCTCGTGGACTGGTGGTGATTTCCAGGAGCCCACCAGTCTCCCACCCTCCCTCAGCCTCACAGAAGACAATGCAGATGGCCTTTTAAAATTCTTCCTGTTCCCAGATCCTCTGCCTTGCCTTAATACTAAACACTTAAAATTTCTCAGGTCTTCCATCTTAAAAAAAAAAAAAGCTGGACATGGTGGTGCATTTTTATGAGTCTTACTGATGCAGTGGGGAGAATGACAGGTCACACTTCATGTCTTTATGAATATTCAGTTTATTTTATAAGGTTCGTAACACTCCCACCCTTCTCTAACTAAGCCACTGGCCAGATAGCATTTGGTTACCTGAGGCAAACGGGTCTCCGGGTAACCTAGGTTCAGGAGGGTAACCTAGGTTCAGGATCCCTGTCACGGCATTTGTTGATGGTCGAGGTGCAGATGCTCAAGGTCCAGGGAGTCAGACGGGGATGAGCCCAGATGTCGTTTAGAGGAATCGTCCAGCAGCTACCAGGGGAATGTTTCCTTCTGGCCGGGCTAACTTTCAGCCTTAGACAGTTGGGTCAGAGCCGCTGATCTTGTCATTTGCTAGGTCTTATATACCCTAAACTGATGTCACTGATTACGTAGGCTCATTCCTCAACCGTCATCTTGTTTACCAGCTGTTTCATCCTATGGACGGATGTCCGGGATGTGTGTCCGTTACTTTGTCCTCATCTTGTTTTCCAGTTGTCCCATCCTACGGATGTGTGCCCAGGGTGTGTGTCCATTAATTTGTCTTGGGCATGTCAGTTACATCCTTCTTCTGCCTCATCTTATTTGCATATCTGGCCAGTGCACCTGTCCCTACACTCTACCTATATCCTGACATATATTTCATATACTCACAACATTTTTTACGAATATTTTGTATACTCACAACATGCATGCTTGTAATCCCAGCATTTGGAAGGCTGAGACAGGAGGATCATGGTTCGCGGACAGTCTCAGCTACTTAGTGAGGCCCTCTGCAACTCAGTGAGACCCTGTTTAAAAAAAAAAAACATTAAAATAGTCAGGCATGGTGGTGTACGCTTGTAATCCCAGCATTTGGGAGGCTGAGACCAGAGGATTGCGGTTTGTGGACAGCCTCAGCTACTTAGTGAAGCCCTCTGCAACATAGTTATTCTTTATTTTTATTCTTTATTTTATTCTTTATAGTTTTATTATTTATTTTTGCTCAAAATAAAGAATAAAAAATGAGGCAGGGGGTGTAGCTTGGAGGTTGAATGTCTGTGGGTTCCATCCCAAGACCTGCAATAAATAAATAAATAAATAAATAAATAAATAAATAAAATCAAAGCCAGGCATGGTGGTGCACATCTATAATCTCGATACTTGGGAGGCTGAAACAGTAGGATCACAGGTTCAAAGCCAGCATCAGCAACTTAGCAAGGTCTTCTGAAACTTAGTGAGACTCTGTTTCCAAATAAGATTTTTTTTTTTTTTTTTTTGTGGTACTGGGGGTGGAACCCAGAGGCTTTCTACTCCGGGCTATACTCCCAGATCCATTTTATATTTTATTTGGAAACAGGGTCTCACTAAGTAGCTGAGAGCCTCACTAAGTAGCTGAGGCTGGCTTTGAACCTGTGTGATCCTCCTGTCTCAGCCTCCCAAGTGCAGGGATTACAAGCATGCGCCACCACACCCGGCCAAATAAGAAATTTAAAAAATTGGTTTGGGGGTATAACTTGGAGGTAGAATGCTTCTAGGTTCAAACCCAGGAACAAAATAATAATAATAACAACAACAAAAACTGGACTGGGGGTGTAGCTCAAGGCAAAATGTCCCTGATTCTCAATTCCCAGTATTGCAAAAAAAAAAAAATAGTAAGAAGTAAAAATTGCATTAGAAAGCTCGGCATGGTGGCACGCATTTGTAATTCCAGCATTTGTGAGTCTGAGACAGGAGGATCGCAGTTTGTGGACAGCTTCAGCTACTTAGTGAGGCCCTATGCAACTCAGAAAAAAAATAGGACTGGGGGTGTCGTTTGGAGTTCTGAGTTCCATTCCCAGTACCGCAAAAAAAAAAAAAAAAATTGTATTGGAAATATAGCTGTTTATGAAATGGATGGGCCACAGCTAGAGATATAGCTCAGTAGTAGAATGTTTGCTTAGCAAGACTCTGGGATCAATCCTGAACACCACAAAACAACAAACATAAAAATATAATGTCACATATTTTGCTGAACACTCTCTGAGATACAGGCAAAAAAGTCACATAGTGATCCATAATTAGATTTTTTTTTCATTTTGTTCTAGTGGTGTGTGTGTGTGTGAGTGTGTGTGTATTTTGCCATGTTTAGGATCAAACCCAGAAAATATGTTTAATAATAATCTATCAGTATATAGCCGGGCGTGGTTGGCGCACGCTTGTAATCTCCACGCTTGGGAGGCAGAGACAGGAGGATCGCGCAGGTTTGAAGCCAGCCTCAGCTACTTAGTGAGGCTTTCAGCAACTTAGGGAGACCCTGTTTCAAAATAAAATATAAAATAGGGCTGGGAGTATAGCCCGGAGGTAGAAAGCCTCTGGGTTCCACCCCCAGTACCACACACACACACAAAAAAAAAAAATAATAATCTATCAGAATAGCTGGGCATGGAGGAAAGGAAGAGGAAGAGGGAGACAGACAGACAGACAGACAGAGAGAATACCCAATATATTTTTTATGTCCTTTGAAGACAGAGGAAAGGATTAAAGAATCACAGGGCTTATGTAGGATAGAAGAAATAAGTACGTAGAAAGGAGACAGACAAGAAGGAAAAAGTAAACTATAACTTTAATATAAGAACCTGGACCTAAAGTGCTTCAGCCTCTAGTCCACAAACCAGCTCTCCTTCCTAGGCCTGACTTTCCCAAAAATTCCTGGGAAACTTGTAGATCCTAGAGTTAACAGTATTTCCGAGAAAACCTATAACTTAGGATATTACAGCTTACCGTCAATCAGCTAATGAAGACCGCAATCAGCCTGAAGACTCTAAGGCTGAGCAGACCACAGACCATCAGGAAGCGCCTCGGGACTACTGGACTGAGCTCATCCACCCTAAGGCTGCCAGACCACCTCCCACCATAAACCGCCTGACTCATCCTAGCATACCGTCTCTGGCCCACCCCTCACGAAAGTCCCCTATAAAAGGAAAACCCTGAACTCCCCAAAATGCCTTCCTCATCTTGAGGGGCCCGAATTCTCTCTTGAATATGTATTTCCTTCCCTTTTCCCCAAATAAACCTCTGTCCATGTCTCTAACTGGCACGTGCTGAAGTTCTTTTCCGTCACGTTAGCCAAGGACGCTGCAGACCCCGAGTTCCTGAGCCGAGAGCTCACCGCAAGAGGGCAGGATGGTAGCAATCTGTTTCTCTGACATTTCAGCCATTTAAGATTCCTCTCAGTTTCTCTTTCCTGTCTTTAGACCTTTGAATATTTTCTTCGCTCAGCTTAAAATGTTTTCCTCACCCTATTCCTTTTGACTAACTTCTGTGCAGTTGGAGGTTTTAACTTCAACTCTGCTTTCTGGAAGGAAGGACCTCCCTTCTCCCACTCTGTTAAATTCCCAGTGGGCTCCTCTTCTTTCAGAACACTGACCTCGCTCTACCGCCCCCTGCAGGCTGTAATCGGTGACACCAGGGACCACATCCTATTTCAGCCTTTAAATAGGGTTTGGCACAGAGCCTGGCATCTGGGAAGTGGTCAAAAATACTAGTAATTTACACTGAATTTCAATAGTTAGTGCAACTTCCTCCTTCTAGAGAGGAAGCCAAGGCATAGAGCTGAGGAAGTGATTTTCCCAGGGGTCTCCAGTTAGTGGCTGGGCCAGGCCTTGGATGCTCCTCCACTCTGTGATCCAGGGAAGCTGCAGCGCCGGCGATGACCAATGTGTGATTCATTTTCTGTTATCTAGGCATCTATTTCTTCTCCAACTTGCACAACAATCAGACCTCCCAGGAACTTGAGAACAAGGTCTCACTAGGTTGCCAAAGGTTGTCTTGAACTCCGGGGCTCAAGCAATCTTCCTGCCTCGGCCTCCTAAATAGACAGTGGGCATGTACCATAGCATCAGCTGTCTTTGTGTGTTTGTATGTATGTGTATGTGTGTGTGGTACTAGGGCTTGAATCCAGGGCCTCATACATGCTAGGCAAGTGCTTTACCACTAGGCCATATCCCCAGCACCTCCTTCCTTTTCCTGGAAACAGGGTCTCACTAAATCGCTCAGTGTCTTGTTGAGTTGCTGAGGCTGGCCATGAACCTGTGATCCTCCTGTCTTATCCTCCCAAGTACTGGGATGACAGGCGTGTGCCACTATGACTGGCTCCCCAGCCCTTTTAACTTTTTATTTTGAGACAGGTCTAAGTTATCCAAACTAGCTTTGAACTTATGATCCTCTTACTTCAGCCTCCTGAGAAGGTGAGATTACAAGCATGCATCACAGTGCAAAAAACATTTTGACTCATAGAGAAAAACTACTGCTTTTGAAGAGTGAAAACTGGATTTTTAAATTTTTTTTTCTTAAGCCAGGCGTAGTGGCGCACGCTTGTAATCCCCGCGCTTGGGAGGCTGAGACAGGAGGATCACGCAGGTTCGAAACCAGCCTCAGCTACTTAGTGAGGCTCTCAGCAACTTAGTGAGACCCTGTTTCCAAATAAAATATAAAATAGGTCTGGGAGTATAGCCCGGAGGTAGAAAAGCCCCTGGGTTCCACCCCCAGTACCACAAAATTTTTTTTCAACTTTTTAATATGAAAACTTTCAAACTTATATAAAATTTGCATAAATAGCAAATAAACCCATTTATACTCTATCCAGAGTCATCAGTTGCTAACATTTCTGCAGTGGCAATCTCTATCTTTCTGAATACACACACACGCACACACACACATTTCCCATATGCAAACACATCTCTCTATATATGCATACACACATAGACTCTCTTCAAATACATGTTTATATACCCTGATTTTTTTTTTTTTGCAGTACTAAGAATGGAACCCAGGGGCATACCCCCAGCACCATATTTTATTTTATTTTTTGAAACAAGGTCTCACTAAGTTGCAGAGGACCGCACTTAGTAGCTGAGGCTGTCTGGGAACCCACGATCTTCCTGTCTCAGCCTCCCAAGTACTGGTATTACAAGCATGTGCCACCATGCCCAGCCATGCCCTGATTTTTTGCTGAACCATTTAGGAATTGGTTGTAGACATCATTGCATTTTAGTTAGCACTTAGCACATATCTCCTAAGAACAGGAACATTTTATACAAACACAGTATGAGCATCATAATCTTACAATACT
This sequence comes from Muscardinus avellanarius, assembly GCF_963383645.1. Classification (NCBI taxonomy): domain Eukaryota; kingdom Metazoa; phylum Chordata; class Mammalia; order Rodentia; family Gliridae; genus Muscardinus; species Muscardinus avellanarius. Next base: position 28,388,497 of record NC_137802.1, on the reverse strand, counting down.
ATTAGTAAATATACATCTATATTCAAATTTCTCTAATTATCTTAATTGTGTCCTTTACAGCTGTTTGCTTGTTTGTTTTTGTCTAGGATCTGATCAATAATCATAAATTGTACTTGGTAACCATGTCTTCATTTCTTTTTGTGTGTGTGTGTGGTACTGGGGATTGAACTCAGAGGCATTCTGCCTGCAAGGTAAATCCCCCAGCTCTACTTTATTTTTTGTTTTGAAACATGGTTTCACTAAATTGTGAAGGGCCTTACTAAGTAGCTGAGGATGCCCTTGAACCAGTGAGCCTTCTGCCTCAGCATGCCATGCTGAGATAGTGCACCATGACACCCCACTTCTTACTCTCTTTTAAACTAGAACAGTTCCTGGACTTTTTTTTTTTTTTTTTTTTTTTTTTTTTTTTTGGTGTGTGTGTGTGTGTATGTGGTACTGGGGTTCCTGGAAGCCCTTCTACCTCCGGGCTACACTCCCAGACCTATTTTTACATTTTCATTTTGGAAACAGGGTCTCCTAAGCCAGCGCGTGCAGCTGGCTTCGAACCTGCACGATCCTCCTGTCTCTGCCTCCCAAGCGCGGGGATTACAAGCGTGCGCCACCACGCCCAGCTTGTTCCTGGACTGTTTTATCTTTCATAATATTGACATCTTTGAAGAGCCCAGGCAAATTGTTAAGCAGAATATATCTAATGTGGATTTGTCTGATTATTTCCTTGTGGCTAAATTCAGATTAAACTTTTTTGTCAAGATGCCACGTGTGTATTACTACGGGTGTTTTTTTCATTGCAATGCCTCCATTTCGATATGAGAAAATTCTGGGTCATCAGGAGACTTCAAACTGGCGTGTGGGAAGAGGGCTGACGATGTGTCCATCTCTGTATTAGGTCCTCAGATCCCAGAGGCTAGGCAGCAGGGAAGGCCCAGGGAGCCGAAGAAAAGACCACAGCATCAGCCTCAAGAGAGTTCACTGCCAGAAATGGTGGCTGGGCACTCCTGCCAGGCTGAGGCGAGAAGGTCTTTACACCAGGAGCTCCAGGGGTCTGGTAGCCACCGAGCTCCTCAGCCAAGGGTCACCTGCTGCTGCAGCCACTCTCTGCTGCCGCCGCTGCAAGGGAAACAAGAATTAGGTAAAGGAGGTGGACATGCCAGAAGGAAAGTTTCTCAAGGAGACAGGTCTACAATGACAGGGGAGCCAGAATAAAAAACAGATTGAAGCCAGGTGTGGTAGCACATGCCTGTATTCCTAGTACCTGGAGGCTGAGACAGGAGGATCGCAGGTTCAAGGACAGCCTCAGCAAGTAGTGAGGCTCTAATCAGCCTAGTGAGACCCTGTTTCAAAATAAAAATAAGCCAGGTGTGGTGGCGCACACTTGCAATCCCAGCACTTGGGAAGCTGAGACAGGAAGATCATGGGTTTGCAGATAGCCTCAGCTACTAAGTGAGGCCCTCTGCAACTTAGTGAGACCTTGTTTCAAAATAAAGAATAAAAGCCGGCAATATGGCGGCACAGGCTTGTAATCCCAGTACTTGGGAGGCTAAGACAGGAGGATCCAGGTCGTGGCCCGCCTCAGCTACTTAGTTAGGTTCTCTGCAACTTAGTGAGACCCTGTTTCAAACTAAAAAGAAATTTTAAAAATGGGGCTGGGAGTGTAGCTTGGAAAAGAATGCCAACAGGTACAATCCCCAGTACCATAAAACAATAATAATAATAACAATAAAATAAAAAATAAGCCAGGTGTGGTGATACATGATTGAGTACGTGGGAGGCTGAGGCAGGCTTGCAGCTAGCCTTGGCAATCTGTGAGGCCTTCCATAACTTAGTGAGACCCTCTTTCCAAATAAGAATAAAATAGGGCTTGGGGTATAGTTTGGAGGTAGAATGATCCTAAGATCAATCCCTAGTATCACCAAAAAAAGAGTAAATAAATAAACAAACAAAATAAAACAGGGCTGGGAGTGTATCTCAAAGGTAGACTCCTAGATTCAACCGCCAATACCAAAAGAAAAATGAAAACTAAAGCAGACAGAGTGAGAGACCAAGGGACACACAGATAACGGGAGAGACAGAGACAGAGAGAAGCCAGAGAAGCCGAGAGAGGCTGGGATTCAGCACCGCACAGGGAGAGGGAGCCGCAGGGGCAGAGCGCTCCTCCCGTCTTGGGACAGTGGAAAATATTTGTGTCTATACTGGTCATGCTCAGAGGGGACAGGAGTTTCCCTCTGGGGCCTCGTGGGGTCACTGCTCAGTCCATAATCTTCCAAACAACAAACTTCTCCTTTGTGCCCCAGAAGCCGGGCCTTGGGCCAGAAGTTTCCCGCGCTAACTCAGCACAGCGTCCTTTCCTCAGGGTGCTCAGCAGACGGGGAGCCTCCTTGTGACATGTCTGGAGTGACGAGGAGGAGCAGGAGAGAGGCAGACAGAAGACAGGACTCAGGGAAAAGAAGGGCACTAAAAATAGCCTTCCCTGTGGAGTGGGAGGAATCCAAAGTCCCAGGAGCTGCCCAGCGGGGTGACCTCAACTAATAATACCCAGAGTTTTCTCATGAGAAAAGGGATGCGGGGTGGAAGAGGTTGCACAGTCCCCAGGAGGAGCTGGGTAGAGACAGCCTCAGGAGTTCTGATGGGGGGAAAGAAAGGGGGGAACCCAGAGCATTGTACCTCTGAGCGATACCCTCAGCCTTATTTTATTTATTTATTTTTGCAGTACTGAGAATGGAACCCAGGGGCATTCTACCAACGAGCTACACCCTCAGTCCTATTTTTTTTCTTCTTTATTTTGAAACAGGGTCTCACTGAGTGGCACAGGGCCTCACAAAGTAGCTGAGGCTGTCCGCGAATCGCGATCCTTCTGTCTCGGCCTCCCAAGTACTGGGACTACAAGCATGCACCACCACGCCCGGCTTTTTTTTTTTAATTTTGAAATACAGTCTCACTAAGTAGCTAAGGCTGGCCTTGAACTGTGATCCTCCTGTCTCAGCCTACCAAGTACTGAAATTACAAATGTGCGCCACATGCTTTCCTCTAACTCCTCTTGAAATTCATGGAGAAGAGCTCTCCTAGAGGCACTTAGGAAGCAGCTGGGACTTTCTGGTTGTAATGTGCAATTCTGCACTTTTCTTTGGCAGAAAGAGAAGGAAGAATAAAGCGCAGAGTCAGGACTCTGGCAGCTCCAGAGCTGAGCCCAAGAGAAGTCCTCAACCCAAAGAAGAGCCCGGCCCTGCTGCTCACTGAGGAGGTGGAGGGGCGTCAAGGGGCGGCACAGGACATCCCGCAGACTCTCCAGCCACTCCCGCTGCTCTTTCTCGCTGGCACAGGTGAGGACGAATTTCCGCTCCGGAGTGACCACGGTGAGGCCGGCTTTCCAGCGATTCCCCCGGATGCCCTTGGGCAAGTCTTCATGTACCTCATACCCCTGCTCCTTGCTCCCCAGGAACACCTGGCCCTGCTCAAAAGCATCCTGAAAATCAAAGGCTCCTGGTCACCAAAAGCTGCTTTGAGGAAGAGGGACCCCCTGGGAATGAACCCAGGGGCAGTCTACCTCCAAGCTACATCCCCAGGCCTTTTTTATGTTTTGTTTTGTATTTTTTTTATACTTCTTTCGATTGTTTTTTATGGGGCCAAGGATCGAACCCAGAGCTTTGTGCGTGCTAGGCAAGCGCTCTGCCACTGAGCCAAATCCCCAACCCCTTATGTTTTGTTTTGAAACAAGAGTCTCCCTAGGTTGCTGGGAGTCTTGCTACATAGCTGAGGCTGTCCTTAAAACTGTCATCCTCCTGTCTCAGCCTCCCAAGTCCTGGGATTATAGACATGTGCCAACACACTTGCTCCTCAAACCCTATTTTGGTAAAGGGGTGTGAGTTGTTACTGCCAGGGTTTCTGCTGGCCTTGAACTTGAAAAGTTAAGACGCTACAATGAATTACAAACATCATCGTTTGAAAAGACACTTAACATGTATGGAAAGCCCACTGAGCACCAGGAATTTAAACCTTATATGTAACAGCTCATAATCCTCATGGCAAGCCCGGCGTGGTGGCGCACACTTGTAATCCCAGCATTCGGGAGGCTGAGACTGGAGGATCATGGTTCGTGGACAGGCTCAGCTACTTAATGAGGCCCTTTGCAATTCAGTGAGACCCGGTTTCAAAATAAAGAATAAAAAACAGGGCTGGGGGTGTAGATCAGAGGTCAAATGCCCCTGGGTTCCATCCTCAGACCCGCAAAAAAAAATAAATAAAAAAATAAAAAAAAATAATAATAATAATGATCCTCATGGCAGGCTTTGTACAAGGCATTCACGCTGAGCCTGTTTTTTGAAGAAGGAAACGGAGGCATGAAGAGCTAAGTGTGTATACTCTGCCCAGAACAGGCCACTACAATGGCAGGGCCGGACAACTGGGTTAGAGTCTATATTCCTAACCACTGTACTTCCCAGCCTCCTGGTTAGCCACGAGCCTGTTGACAGGAGAAAACTGTCTTTTTTTTTTTTTTTTTTGCAGTACTGGGGATGGAGCCCAGGGGCATTCTATCTCTGAGCTACACCCTCAGTTCTATTTTTCAGTCTTTTTATTGTTGAAACAGGGTCTCACTGAGTTGCGAATGGCCTAAGTAGCTGAAGATGTCCACAATCCGCGATCCTCCAGTCTCAGCCTCCCAAATGCTGGGATTACAAGTGTGCGCCACCACGCCCAGCTCCCAGCCCTATTTTTTATTCTTTATTTTGAAACAGAGTCTCACTGAGTTGCAAAGGGCCTAAGTATGTGAGGCTGTCCGCGAACCGCGATCCTCCTGTCTCAGCCTCCTGAGTGCTGGGATTACAAGCGTGCGCCACTACGCGCAGCTGAGAAATACACCTTATTTAGCCACAACTGGCAGCATTGGGGAAGTGCAATGGGCTTCCTGCAGAAGGTGACTGGAGAAAAGCAGAGGGTGCAGACTTTTCTGCCCAAGGCTCCCTAGCCCCGCAGCCTGGAGATGGCTTTGTCTGTACAGACTCTGACAAGCACTGGCCCCTTCCTCTGGGGATGTTGTGGGGAGGAACCAGGGTGGCTCTTACCAGGGGATTCTTGTAATACAGCAGCCTCCGCTCCTGAGGATCCAGGGCGAACCACCTTTTCTTGAAAGGCTCTCTCTGCTGCAAAAGAGGGAACCTCTTACCAGAGCAAAGCTGGGGACAAAGGTCGAGGCCAGCCCAGGCCAAACCCAAGAACTGACCGGTCCTAGTGGTTCTCCAGCCCAGCTTCCGTGGTGGGACGCCCTACTGCTTCTCCCTGGGCCCTGGAGAGGGGCCTACCCTTCCCTGTCCCCAACCCCGCCCCAAGGCCCACTTCCCACCCCACCCTGCCTGTTTGGACCTGCTGCCTCCAGGTGCCTCCTGGGGCTGGAAGGGACACTTCCCTCTTCTCAGGTTATGGACATAGAAGTCTGAGAAAAAGGAAGCTGGGAAAACCGGAAGTGGCTGAGGCTCAGCAAGGCTTAAAGTGCTGGCCTGACCAAATGCTAACCTAGGTCAGGGAAGGTCTGCACAAGAACCACAGGGCGGGGCTGTGCCAGCCAGTGGAGGAACAAACCCTGAACAACACTTTTCTTTGTTTCCTTTTTGTGGTGTTAGAGATCGGACCCAAGTGCTTTCTACCTATCAGCTACACTCCAACCCTGTTTTATTTTATTTTATTTTATTTTTATTTTATTTTATGTTTTGTGGTATTGGGAATGAAACCCAGGGGCATTCTACCTCCAAGCTACACCCCAGCTCTATTGTTTTTTTTTTTTTTTTTTTTTTTTTTTGGCATACTGGGGATGGAACCCAGAAGCATTCTACCTTCGAGCTACATCCCCAGCCCTATTTTTTATTCTTTATTTTGAAACAGTCTCACTGAGTTGCAAAGGGCCTCACTAAGTAGCTGAGGCTGTCCATGAACCATGATCCTCCTTTCTCAGCCACCCAAATGCTGGGATTACAAGCATGCATCACCACTCCAGGATTATTCCTTTTTTTATCTTTTTTTTTTTTTTTTTTCAGTACTAGGGATGGAAACTAGGGGCATTCTGCCTCCTAGAAACACTCCCAATCCTTTTTTTTTTTTTTTTTTTTTTTTGCGGGTCTGGGGTTGGAACCTGAGGGCATTTAACCTCTAAGCTATACCCTTGCCCTAGTTTCATTCTTTAATTTGAAACAGGGTCTCATTAAGTAGCTGAGGCTGTCCATGAACCGCGATCCTCTGGTCTCAATTCCCTCCCCCCGCAAAAAAAAATGATGGTGAAGGCTAGACATTCTAGCAGGTGATGAGCTTACCAAAAAGACTACCATTCCCCGTTCCCCCCTGGGCAACTAACTGTGGCTCTGGAAAAACTCTGCCTCTTCATCACCTACCATGTCAGCCGGGCTCCCCTTTCCTTGTTGACTCAGCTTTTCCATCGGGAGAGGAGCTGATGGTGACATGGCGGGGTGCCCCATGCAACAGCCAGAGAAGCCCCTGGAGCAACACTGGGTGACACGCCACCTAACATGTAGCACCCCTCGGTCCTTCAACTCGGGCACTCACAGACTCCCCTTCCCTCCCCGTCTGCCCCCAGGCTCTGCCCGGGAAGCCCCCTCCCCCGGGGCGTGTAGAATGTACCTTGGGGCCGGTCTTTTCCATGAAGCCCTGCTTGATATAGTTCCTGGTGAGGAGGGGCACGAGCTGGGGGAGAGAGAGACAGACGCTGACCCCTTCTCATACCAAGGTTCCCCACTACACTTGCTCCCAGACAGAGAGGAAGCTGGGAATGAGGAAGGAAGCGCACTCAGGGTTTATGGGGTTATATTTGGAACGTGCGCTGGATGTAATATTAGTATCTCAGCAAAGCTGGGCAGAAGCACTCCAGACATTTGCAGGGCCCACTGGCCTGGCCTGTCTCAGGCAAGGACTTGGTTTAAGGACTCCTACAGTGGCAGGAATGGCTTCAGGGGGGCTGGAAGGAGCTTGTTCGGGTCAGGGAGCATTTTCCCAGGGTCTACCATGTGCCGGGCTCTGGGTCCAATTCTCAACCACCCCACGAGCTGGGTCTTACTGACTTCACTGTACATGTGAAGGAACCCAGCCACAGAGACCAGGGTAAGGTCGAATGCCCCTGGGTTCCATTCCCAGAGCTGCAAAAATAAATAAATAAATAAATAAATAAATAAATAAATAACAAAGTCTTTTTCTTTTATGGCACTGAGGCATGAATCCAAGAGCAGTCTATCTCTGAGCTACACTCCCAGCCCTATTTTATTTTTATTTGAAACAGGAGGCTGGCCTCTAACTTATACTCCTCTTGTCTCAGCCTCCCAAGTACTGTAATTCCCGACAGGTACCACCACTTATGAGTTTGACACAGGAGGATCACAGTTTTGAGAGCAGTGAGAACGTCAGCAACATAGCAAAATCCTGTTTCAAAATAAAAAATGTTGCCGGGCGTGGTGGCGCACACTTGTAATCCCAGCATTTGGGAGGCTGAGACGGGAGGATTAAGGTTCGAGAACAGCTTCAGCTACTTAGTGAGGAGGCTCTTTGCAAATCAGTGAGACCTTGTTTCAAAATAAAGAATAAAGAATTATAGGGCTGGGGGTGTAGCTCAGAGGTAGAATGCCCCTGGGTTCCAACCCCAGTACCACAAAAATAAATAAATAAAATAAAAAATAAAAATTTTAAATAAACGGCTGGAGGAATATCTTGGAGGTCAAATGCACCTGGGGTTCAATCCCCAGTACCAAAAAAATTAAAATAAAAAAAAGCATAAACACGCAGAGCCGTCTAATTGGACCCCTGGCTGAGACCTGGCCATTGGTACTTAATCTGACGTAGGCCTTCAAGGAGGTGCCTGCAGGGCGGGCCAATAGAGAAAGCTCTTGGCTAGAAGCCAGAAGACCTGGTTCTAGCTCAACTAGAACCAGCCCTAACCAGCTGCTCTGCGGTCCTAAGACCTTCGGTTTCTCTTGGCCTGTGTCCTCCTGTACAACAAGGACACTTGGTCTTGTGAGCTCCAGGAACCCTTCCCAGCAGCCTGCCAGGGCAGAGAAGCTGCCAGCATTGATTTTTGTTTGTTTGTTTGTTTTTTGGTACTGGGGATGGAACCCAGGGGCATTCTACCTCTGAGCTACACCCCCAGCCCTCTTTTTTATTATCCTTTATTTTGAAACAGGGTCTCACTGAGTTGCAAAGGGCTTAAGTAGCTGAGGCTGGCCACAAACCGTGATCCTCCTGTCTCAGCCTCCCAAAAGCCTGGATTATAAGTGTGCGCCGCCACACCCGGCTCAGCATTGGTATTGTTGTTGTTGTTGTTGTTGTTTTGTACTAGGGATAGAACCCAGAGGCATTCTACCTCTGAGCTACACCTCACCCCTTTTTTATTTTTTGATTTGAAACAGGGTCTTGCTAAATTGCTGAGGCTGGCCACAAGCCTGTGGTCCTCCTCTCTCAGCCTCTCAAATACTGGGATTACAGGCATGTGCAGCCGTGCCCAGCTACTGCCGGTGTTTGACAGTGGCCTCCTATTCCCTAGGAGGTCAACAGGGCAAGTCTAGGGCTTTGGATGGCAGCCCCGGTTTCCAAGAACAGAGCAGGTGCGCTGGAGCTAGAGAGGCAAAGGTCGAGGAGAGGTTGGGAAACAACGGGAATCTGAAAGGGGGAGCGCTGGGGGCCAAAAATAAATATCTAAACTATGCCGCTCTCTTTTGCCTAAAGTACATTCAATAGGCTTTAATTCCTTTATTTGGAGAAAACAGGGCCTCTAGCCGATCTGTATTCTCAACTGGAATCAGTTTAAGGCTAGTGTAGACCCAGGAGACAAGGGGAAGAAGGGAGATGACAGGACTGGAGGCTCTCACTGTACCTTGGATCCTTGGCTCACTCGATTCTGACAATAGCCCTGGAAGGTGGCCCTGTCCCCACGGGCTCAGCAAGGTGAGGAGCTTGCCCTGGGTAGCACACCAGGCCCCCTCACTTCAGGGTCTATGTGCCGGCCGGCCGGCCTGCCTTTTCATTGTTTTTGTATGGTGTTTAGGACCCAACCAAGGGCCTCATGTATGCTAAGTAAGTGATCTACCACTGAGCCAGACACCCAGATAGATCAGATATATATATATATATATATATATATATATATATATATATATATGTATATGTATGTATGTATATATATATATATATATATATATATATATATATATATATATATAATGTTGGTACTGGAGATTGAACCTAGGGGCATTCTATCATCGAGATATATCCCCAGCCTTATTTATTTGCAGGTCTGGGGGTAGAACCCAGGGGCACTTGACCTCTGAGCTATACCCCCTGCCCTTTCCTTCCTTCCTTTCTTTCTTTCTTTCTTTCTTTCTTTCTTTCTTTCTTTCTTTCTTTCTTGAAACAGAATCTCATTATGTTGCAAAGGACCTCACTAAGTAGCTGAGGCTGTCTGCGAACCGTGATCCTCCGGTCTCAGCCTCCCAAATTCTGGGATTATAAGCATACACCATCACGCCCAGCTCTTATTTTATTTTTTATTTTGAAACAAGGTCTTACTAAATTGCTGAGAATCTTGCTTAAATTGCCAAAGCTGCCCTTAAACCTATAATCCTCCTGTCTTAGCCTCCCAAATACTAGGATTACAGGCAAGTGCCACCACACCTGGCCCTATATACTTTTGTTTGTTTTTGCAATAGTTGAGATTGAACCCGGGAGGGGCTTGTGTCTGCTGGGCAAGCGCTATAACACTGAGACATATCCCCAGCTCTTTTTGTTGTCTTTTAGAGACAGGGCCTTACTAAATTGCCTGGGCTGGCTTTGAACTTGTGATTCTCCTCCCGCAGCCTCCTGAACAGCAGGGATTACAGGCATGTGCCATGGTGCCCACCTCTGTATATGTGTTTCTGATTGAAAGACAACAATGCCTCAGATACTCCCTGGGTTTCCAGCATCTGGGTCCTTCATCCGTAGCCAGGCCTGGGTGACTGCCCAGAACCTCCACCATCCAGAGACACAGGAGGCAGGAGATGCACAGAAGCAGGGTGGGCTGGGAGGAGATGGGGGGCGGGCTGATGATGGTGGGTGAGGGACAGAGGGGACACTGAGGACACTGGTCAAAGGCGTTTTCCCCACACAGGTCAACAAGGATGAGAAGCCAGGAAGGTTAAATAAAGCTTCCACCTGCACTTTGTCCTCTGTTCCTGTTGGTCAGCAGTCCGCTGCCCCAGCTCCCTGCCCCTGAGAGGAGCATCGCCCAGCTCTGGGCACTGACTCAGCACGCTGGCCTCCACCTTCAGGGCCCTGTCCCAGCTCGCTGGAACTGCAGCCAGGGGGCTGCTGACTCAGTGCACCTCTGGGCCTGGAGTGGACCTTATCCCAGACACCTAGCTCCCTGCAAACCTTGGAATCAAGGAGCATGTAGGTTTTTTTTTTTTTTTTTTTTTTTTTTTTTTTTTTTTGGTGGTACTGGGGTTCCTGGAAACCCTTCTACCTCTGGGTTACACTCTCAGACCTATTTTTATACTTTTTTATTTGGAAACAGAGTCTCTTAAGCTAGCACTGCTGGCTTCGAACCTGCGCGATCATCCTGTCTCCGCCTCCCAATCTCGGGGATGACAAGCGCCACGCCCGGCAGCACGTAGGCTTTTAATGAACAGTTGGTAATAAGAAAATCCCAGGATCAATCGGGTGTGGTAGTGCACGCTTGTAATACCAGTATTCGGGAAGCTGAGACAGGAGGATTGCGGTTCATGAACAGCTTCAGTTGCTTAGTGAGGCCCTTTGCAACTCAGTGAGACCCTGTTTCAAAACAAAGAATAAAAAATAGGGCTGGGGATGTAGCCCAGAGGTAGAATGCCCCTGGGTTCCATCCCCAGTTCCACCCCCCCAAAAAAAAAAAAAGAGTGTGTGCCATCATAACAGGCAAAATAAATTCTATTTGATTAAAAAAAAAAAGAAGAAGAAGAAGAAGAACCTGAGCTGGGCTCAGTGGTGCATGCCTGTAGTTCCCATACTTGGGAGACTGAGACAGGGGGATCACAGGTTCAAGGTCAGCCTCAACAATTTAGTGAGGCTCTCAGCATCCCAGCAAGACCCTGTTTGAAAACAAAACATTAAAAAATAGGCTAGAAGTATAACTCAGAGGTAGAACTCTCCTGGGTTCAACCCCCAGCACCATAATAAGTATATAAATAAATAAGTAATTCTCTGAGAGGAGAGCTTAAAACAGGGACCAGACTATAGCAGCTCAGAGCTGGAAGGGACCCTGAACATGCCTGGCGGCCCATCCGCCCATTACTAAAACAGATGCTGGGGGCCGGGATGCCATGATCTGCAAGGGTCACACAGCGGGGTCACAAGGCAGGGCAATGGCAGAGCATGCACAGGACCCAGGCCTCCTGGCTTGGGGCACCCTCTGCCCCCATGCCGCGTGGGCTTCCCCAGCCAAGCCGGAGGGAGGGAGCTAGATACTCCTGAGGTCTGGAGACCGTGCAGTGCAGTCCTCAGGCTCACTCTTACCTTGGCCTCTGCAAGCAGGCCCTGCCTGTTGCAATGGTATCAGGGAGGAACCAAGGCCTTCCTGAGCACAGAGCATCATAGGGCGGTGGTAGAGTGAGAGGAACACCTGAGATCAGATTCTCATCAGGAAAATGGGAATACGAGACCCACTGAAATGCCCACTCTAACAGAGTAATAGATAAAAGTGGTTACGAGAGCCGGGTGTGGTGGCGCACACTTGTAATCTTAGTACTTGGGAGGCTGAGGCAGGATTGTATTGCAGATTCCAGGACAGCCTCAGCAAATAGGAGGCTCTCATCAACCCAGCAAGACCGGACCCTGTTTCAAAATAAAAATAAAGCCAGGCGTGGTGGTGCACGCTTGTAATCCCCGCGCTTGGGAGGCTGAGACAGGAGGATTTGCACAGGTTCGAAGCCAGCCTCAGCTACTTAGTGAGGCTCTAACAACTTAATTGAGACCCTGTTTCCAAATAAAATATAAACTAGGCCGGGCGTGGTGGCGCACGCTTGTAATCCCTGAGCTTGGGAGGCGGAGACAGGAGGATGGCGCAGGTTCGAAGCCAGTCGTGCTGACTTAAGAGACCCTGTTTCCAAATAAAAATATAAAAAAATGCGTCTGGGAGTGTAGCCCGAGGTAGAAGGGCTTCCAGGAACCCCAGTATTACAAATTAATTAATTAATTACTTAAAAAATAGGGCTGGGAGTATAGCCTGGAGGTAGAAAGCCTCTGGGTTCCACCCCTAGTACCACACCAAAAAAAAAAAAAAAAAAAAAAATAGGTCTGGGGGGTTGTAGCTCAGAGGTAGAACACCCTTGGATTCAATCCCTTTTTCCACACACACACAAAAAAAGCAATATCATTTGTACATTTTAGTGAGAAAAGGAGTCAGAAAGAGATTCCAAGGGCTGAGCCCCTCGACACTTGACAGGGCCTGTGTGGCTGTGTGCCCAGAGGGTAGAAAATGAGGTGCTTTTTGAGAAGAGATGTTTTGCCCATAATCCTCCAACCTCCCCCAGAGAAAAGCCTTTGTCTTCCCCTCTCTGAGGTACTTAAACCTAGTCTCAAGGCCTTGCCTAAAACAAACTTAGTCTGGCCCAAGTGGCTTAGGGGTTGGTGGACAAGGCCAGGAGGTGGTAGGGAGACTCAGAAGTTGGGGTCAACAGTGGCTCACCTCTGACTCTGGGAGCTCAGGGTAGGCCATTTTCAAGTACTGCAGCCGGGCTGCGCGGAGGGCGTTGAACCAGTCCACTATCTCCTGCAAGAAAGGTGCAAAGGACACAGACAGCTGGTGAGAAGGGCGGGGCTGCGTCTGGTGGCGGGTGGGTTATCAGGTTTGGGGCACAGGCACTGAGCGCAGGAACACACGGCACTGTGCCGCCCAGGGCCACCCGGGAGGAAGAGGTCAGCGCCCTGTGACCCACCTGAGCAGGAGGGAAGCCACTGCAGGAGGAATCCAGAGCTCTGGGCAAGGACTCAGGCGAGCCGCAGTGCAGTTACAATGGACACTGTGTATCGCTTGTGTGTCTGCATGTGTATGTGTGTGTGTGCAGTACTGGGGATTGAACCCAGGAGTGTTCCACCTCTGAGCTACACTCCAGCCCTTTTACCTCTTAGTTTTTATTTGTTTTTGTCTTTGAAACAAGGCCTCACTGGCTTCAAACCTGTGATCCTCTTGGCTCAGCCTCCCAAGCCTGAGATCCCAGCATGTGCCACCACAGCTGGCCGCATTTCGCTTTCACTGCAGGAATCACCCGGCATCTTGTTAAAATGTAGGCTTAGATTCAATAGGTCCAGGGCCTATGACTCTGCATTTTTGTTTTGTTTGTTTGTTTGTTTGTTTGTTGTTCTTTTCAGGACTGGAGAGGAAACCCAGGGGAATTCTATCTCTGAGCTACACCCCTAGCCCTATTTTTTATTCTTTTTTTTGTTTTTTTTTTTTTTTGGTGGTACTGGGGGTGGAACTCAGGAGCTTTCTACCTCCGGGCTATACTACCAGACCTATTTTTTAGATTTTATTTGGAAACAGGGTCTTACTAAGTTGCTAAGAGCCTCACTAAATTAGATGAGGCTGGCTTTGAACCTGTGCAATCCTCCTGTTTCAGTCTCCCAAGTGCTGGGATTACAAGCGTGCGCCACCACACCTGGTGCCTATTTTTTATTCTTTATTTTGAAATAGGGTCTCACTGAGTTGCAAAGGACCTCACTAAGTAGCTGAGTCTGTCCATGAACCGCGATCATCCGGTTTCAGCCTCCCGAATGCTGGGATTACAAGTGTGTGCCACCACGCCTGGCCTCCAACTCCACATTTCTTTTTCTTTTTTGTGGTACTGGGGATGGCGTCCAGGGGCATTTTACCTCTGAGCTACACCCCCAGCCCCCTATTTTTTTATTCTTTTTTTTTTGGTGGTGATACTGGGGTTCCTGCAAACCTTTCTACCTCCAGGCTACACTTCCAGACCTATTTTATACTTTTTTAAATTTGGAAACAGGGTCTCTTAAGCCAGCATGTCTGTCTTTGAACCTGCAGGATCCTCCTGTCTCCTCCTCCCAAGCGCGGGGATTACAAGTGTGCGCCACCACGCCCGGCTATTTTTTATTCTTTATTTGAAAACAGGGTCTCACTGAGTTGCAGAGGGCCTCACTATGTAGCTGAGGGTGGCCACTGAACCCAAATCCTCCTGTCTCAGCCTCCAAAATGCTGGGATTACAAGCATGTGCCACCACGCCCGGCCTCCAGCTCCACATCTCTTAACGTTAATTCTCAGGTGACATGATACTGCTGGTCCCCAGGACACACTTTGAGAAGCCAGGGTCTAGGAAAGCATTATCCGCAGATGTTAAAGACCAGCTTTCAGGGGAGGGTAGTTGCACCTGGGGACACTTCTCCATGGCTTGGAATGCGGCTCGGCCACCGCTGTCTTGGACCTCTGTGCTGTCACCCAGGAGAACGCATGCACACATCAGGCTCGGCCACGTGGCCACCACCACCTCACCTGGAGAAGTGCGAGTCCTGCGGCCTTCCTCTGCGGCTGTCCACTGGTCCTCCCAAGAAGCCAGAGTGATTTTCTTATTACAAATCTAATTCCAGCTGGCTGGGAGTCCTCTCTACTGCCCAAAGGTCATTCAGTGACTTTGTCTCTGAGCTTCTTCCACACAGCTATTTACAATCCCTCAACTCAGGCGGTCCCTCCTCCTGGCTCAGCCTCACCCACCTCCCTCCTGCACACACCTTTTACCTAGAACATTCGACTCACTCTGCAGGTTAGTTTAGATGTGGTAATAGATTTGGGGGTACTTCTCTAAGAACCACCCCGCCATTTGCAGCCCCATATAATCCCATCCTCTCCTGGCCACAGCAACTGCACTAGAACTGGACCAAGAGAGAGGCTGGACTGAGCTATCAGATTCTTCCAGGAATTTGGAACTGGGAAGTCAAAAGACTTGTTCAAATCGATGCAGTGGCTGGACCTTGATGTAATATGTGATTGAGAAAGTCATTTGACTAGAGCTTCAAAGGAATGAAAGCATTTCCCCTCCCTCCCTAGGCCAAGCACAGGGCCAAGACTCTGAGTTCTGAGCTGTCATGTCCCAGGGTTTGTTAAGAACCTTATTGGTTTCAGGCACTAAGGAAATGGGCCATCACTTTACACTTTACAGGTCTCTCCAGTTACAGACTGGTGACCCTGGGTCCAAATCCTACAGGTTTGTTTACATGTGTGTTTGGTTTCTGGAGTTTTGGGGCTTTTTAATTTTTTTTTTTTTTTTTTTTTTTTTTTTGTGGTACTGGGGATGGAACCCAGGGGGCATATTCTACCTCCAAGCTATACCCCAGCCCTATTTTTTATTCTTTATTTTTGAAACCGGGTCTCACTGAGTTGCAAAGGGCTCACAAGTAGCTGAGGCTGGCTGGGAACCACGGTCCTCCTGTCTCAGCCTCCCAAATGCTGGGATTACATTAAAAAAAAAATTTATCCCAGCATTTGGGAGGCTGAGACTGGAGGATCATGGTTTGTGGACAGCCTCAGCTACTTAGTGAGGCCCTTTGCAAGTCAGTGAGACCCGGTTTCAAAAATAAAGAATAAAAAATAGGGCTAGGAGTGTAGCTTGGAGGTAGAATATGCCCCTGGGTTCCATCTCCAGCACTACAAAAATAAATAAATAAAAATAAAGTTTTGAGCGCCGGGCGTGGTGGCACACACTTGTAATCCCCGCGCTTGGGAGGCGGAGACAGGAGGATCGCGCTGGTTCGGAGCCAGACTCGCTGCTTAAGAGACCCTGTTTCCAAATAAAAAAATATATAAAAGTGGGTCTGGGAGTGTAGCCCAGAGATAGAAGGGCTTCCAGGAACCCCAGTACTGCCAAAAAATAAAAATAAAAAAAATAAAGAAAGAATAAAAAAAAAATAGGACAAGGGGTGTAGCTCGGAGGTCAAATGCCCCAGGGTTCCATCTCCAAACCTACACACACAAAAAAAAATAATAAAAAATAAAAATAAAAATAAAGTGTTGAGCCTCAGCAACTTAGAGAAACCATGTTTCAAAAATAAATAAATAAATAAATAAATAAATAGCCGGGCATGGTGGCACATGCTTGTAATCCCCGCGCTTGGGAGGCTGAGATAGGAGGATCGCACAGGTTCAAAGCCAGCCTCAGCTACTGAGTGAGGCTCTCAGCAAGTTAGTGAGACCCTGTTTCCAAATAAAATATAAAATTGGTCTAGGAGCATAGCCCGGAGGTAGAAAGCCTCTGGGTTCCACCCCCATTACCACCAAAAAATAAACAAAAACAAAACAAAAAACCAGTCTCAGCAGTGTAGCAAGACTCTCAGCAGCCTAGCAAAACCCTATGTCAAAACAAAATATAAAAGGACTGGGGGTGTAGCAGAGAGGTAGAATACCCCTGGGTCCAATCTTTAGTACCACACACAAAAAAGGTAATCAGTGCTCACAAAATGTCAGCCACCCCACTTCTCCCCACCATCTGGCATCTCCATCCCCTTCCCTGGACTATGACCCCACTCAGGATCTGACCCAGCTCATTCTCTTGGACCTGTACTTTTGTTCTTCTCTTTGCGCTGATCTGCAGGCCATAATAACATAACGCTTCTCAAACACTCATGTGCTTTGGGATCACCTGGGAATCCTGCCCAGAGCAGCTTCTAATTCTGTAGGTCTGGGGTGGACATGAGACTCTGGTTCTAACAAGCTCCCCAGTGATGCCAGTGCTGGTGGCCCAGGATGGCAGGCTAAGACAAAAGGCCCCAACCCGATCTTTCCATTCCTCTTCCCGTTTTCTGAATCTCTGCCCCTACCCTGGATTTGCCATTCTTGGGCCTAGTCCCTCTGCTAACTGGACTCCCACTGTGGCTGTGCACTGTCAGAGAGACTCACGGCACCGGCCATGTTCCTCTCCCACAGCTCAGTCTGCCTTCCTTAAACCTCTGTCTCAGACAGAGAAATGAAAGCAGATGGAGCAGCGGCAGGTCTCTAGAGCAGGGGAGGCAGGAAGCTGTGCTGGGAGCCCGCGTGGAGGTCGGGTCCGCTCACCTTCCCGTTTTCATGATACACAAACAGGTTCCTGGTGTGGCCCTCTCTCTTGTAGGTGATCTGCAGCCCGTGGGGGTGCCCTATCTTCTCTGTCTGGAAGGTGGCATTCAAGTCCTTGATGCTGATGACAGCTTTGGGGCCTTTACTCTGAAAGTGAAAAAGAGCAGACTCAGGATGTTGACAGTCAGCAGAGTAACTTCTGGTCACCTTCGCCAAGACCCTTACTGCAAATGAGCAACAAGTTTGCAACTAGCGGGGCGTGGTGGTGCACACTTGTATTGTAATCCCCGCGCTTGGGAGGCTGAGACAGGAGGATTGCACAGGTTCGAAGCCAGCCTCAGCTACTTAGTGAGGCTCTCAGCAACTTAGTGAGACCCTGTTTCCAGATAAATTATAAAATAGGGCTGGGAGTATACCCTGGAGGTAGAAAGCCCCTGGGTTCCACCCCCCAGTACCACAAAAAAAAACCCCACCCAAACTCTAGTACCATAAACAAACAAACAAATGAACCAACAAACAAAAGGGATGATAATGTATTTCAGCATTAGAGCACTTGCCTGGCATGCACGAGGCCCTGGGCTCACTCCCTAGTACCACCAAGAAAGAAGTTACAAACTGGGCATTATGGCACACGCTTATAATCCCAGGACTTGGGAGGCTGAGACAGGAGGCTCGCAAGTTTCTGGCCAGCCTCACCTACTTCATGAGGCCCTCTACAACTTAGTGAGACTCTGTTTCAAAATAAAGGATAAGCCGGGCGTGGTGGCGCACGCTTGTAATCCCCGCGCTTGGGAGGCAGAAACAGGAGGATCGCGCAGGTTCGAAGCCAGCCCCGCGCGCTGGCTTAGGAGACCCTGTTTCCAAATAAAAATGTAAAAATAGGTCTGGGAGTGTAGCCCGGAGATAGAAGGGCTTCCAGGAACCCCAGTACCAACAAAAAAAAAAAATAAAAAAATAAAAAAAATAAAGGATAAAAAATAGGGCTGAGGATATAGAACAGCCCCCTGGGTTCAATCCCCAGTACTGCCCCCAAAATGTTACCTTTATAATAAATTTTTTTTATTTCAGGAAAGATATAAAACAAAAAACAGTGAGGCCCTTTGCAATTTAGTGAGACTCTGTTTCAAAATAAAGAATAAAACACAGATGCAAGAAAAAGTGTCCTTGTACTTTCTCCCTGATTGTGGCAGCTGAGATTGAATAGGGGAAGACAAGAGAAAATAATAAATAAAGAATTAAAAAAATAGGCCTGGAGGTGTAGGTTGGAGCTAGAATGCCTCTGGGTTCCATCCCCAGTAACACACACACACACACACACACACACACACACACACACGCACACACGCACACACACACGCCAGATCACAGCAGCAGCGGGGCTCAGGGGCCCTTTCTTAGCGCAGCAGCACTGTCTCTTCCTGCCTTTCCTACTCCCTCAACAAAAGGGTGGAGAGAGCAACACTCTTCTGTGCTTTACAGTGGAGACTGAGGAGCGACCCCTCCTCTCACTAGAAGGTTAGTACTGACCTGTCTAGGAAAGCAACGGGGGAATAGTCACATTTTCCTGCATGAAATGGGCCAAAGTGAGGGCGATGCTGAGAGCGTGTCCTCTTCTGACTTTGTTGCCCTCTGCTTCACATTCTTTTGGCTGAAAATTTCTTATTTTTCTGTCCTCTAAAACTGGAATGCAGCTGGGCGTGGTGGTGCACGCCAGTAACCCCAGTGCTTGGGAAGCTGAGACAGGAGGATCACAGGTTCACAGCCACCCTTTGAAACTTAGCGAGACTGTTTCCAAATAAAAAAATAAAAGAGGGCCGGGGGGCAAGTAGGTGTAGCTCAGAGGCAGAATGACTGTAGGTTCAATTTCCAGCATCACACACACACACACACACACACACACACACACGCACACACACTGGAATGCCCCAGGGCTGAGCATGGTAGCTGGCCCCCAGAGGAGGCCCTCGACAATTCCTTCCTCCTGGTAGACACATGAAGCTCTACACATAAAGAAGTGGGCTCTATCTCCCCTTCCCTTCATCAGAGGCTGGCTGCATGACTTGCTTTGGTCAAACTGTAAAGACGTTTTAGACAGCCAGGTGTGGTGGTGCACGCTTGTAATCCCAGTACTTGGGAGGCTGAGAAAGGAGGATCACAGGTTCACAGCCAGCCTCAGCAAGTAGTGAGACTCTCAGCAACCTAGCAAGACCCTGTTTCAAAATTTAAAAAAATATATAATAGGGCTGGGGTGTACCTCAGGGGTAGAATGCTCCACAGTTCAATCCCTGGTATCACAAAAAGAAGGAGGGCCGGGCGTGGTGGCACACGCTTGTAATCCCTGCGCTTGGGAGGCGGAGACAGAAGGATTGCGCAGGTTCAAAGCCAGCCGTGCTGATTTAGGAGACCCTGTTTCCAAATTTAAAAAATATATAAAATAGGTCTTGGAGTATAGCCCGGAGGTAGAAGGGTTTCCAGGAACCCCAGTACCACCCAAACCAAAATAAAAACAAAAAGAGGGAGGGAAAGAGGAGAAAAAGAGCTTTTAGATAAGTTGCATGAAGTGCCTCACATCTGTAGTCCCAGCTGCTGAGAGGTTGAGACAGGAGGATCACAAGTGGAGGCCAACAGGGTCAGCACAGTGAGACCCAGTCTCAAAAAGCAACAACTACATGCCGGGCGTGGTGGCGCACGCTTGTAATCCCCGCGCTTGGGAGGCGGAGACAGGAGGATCGCGCAGGTTCGAAGCCAGCCGCGCGCGCTGGCTTAGGAGACCCTGTTTCTAAATAAAAAATATATATAAAAATAGGTCTGGGAGTGTAGCCCAGAGGTAGAAGGGCTTCCAGGAACCCCAGTACCACCAAAAAAAAAAAAAAAAAAGCAACAACTACAACATGGACCAGTCTAGGGTGATTCTAGGTGAACAGAGTGTGTGTTTTTTGTGAACTGGATTAAGTAGATAGCCAATGAAAAGAAAGTGGTGCCCTCAGTGTCTGAAATTGTCCACAAGTCAAGTCACCATCTCCTAACAGGTGGGCCCAGGTGAGCTCAGGGCCCAGGGCGCATCCCCGGCCATCCTGGCCTCTTACCTCCTCCTTGGTGTAGTATTTCAGGAGGCCGTCTCTTGCCAGTAAGACAAACCTCCTTCTCAGGAACTGTGCATTGTCCCTTCCCCGCTTCCACAGGAATCCTTCCCGGTTACCTTGATGACCAAGGAGAAGGACTGAACACCCAGGACCATAAGATGCACGAGCAGCTCAGGCACCTCCGAGGCCCCAGGGAAAGCCCTCCAGCCACTGCCCGAATGCCCCACTCTACTGGCTACTTCAGTGGCAGGGCACAAGGGCCTTGATGCAGCCACTTTGCCACATCGTATAATCTCAGCTGGACTTCCGCCACTGTGCAAAACCTTTCTCCATTGGCTCTCCATAGCACCAGGCTGTCTCACCAGAAGACATAATAAAACCTTAAGAAGTTTAAGTCCACCGGGCGTGGTGGCGCACGCTTGTAATCCCTGCACTTGGGAGGTGGAGACAGGAGGATTGGCAGGTTCGAAGCCAGCCACGCTGGCTTAAGAGTCCCTGTTTCCAAATAAAAATATAAAAAATAGGTCTGGGAGCATACCCCGGAGGTAGAAGGGCTTCCAGAAACCCCAGTGCCACCAAAAGAAAAAAAAAAACAAAAGAAGTTTAAGTCCTGAACTAGGGATGTAGCTCAATGGTCCAATCCAGTACCTGCCTAATTATATAAAGTACTGGGTTTGATTTTCAGTCCACTCCCCCTGCACCCTGCACCTAAAAAAAGAAGGAAGAGAGCAGGGCGTGGTGGCACACGTTTGTCATCCCAGCGCTTGGGAGGCTGAGACAGGAGGATCGCACAGGTTTGATCACGGCCTCAGTTACTTAGTGAGGCTCTCAGCAACTTAGTGAGACCTTGTTCCCAAATAAAATATAAAATAGGTCTGGCTGAGCGGCCAGCATCGGAGCCTGCCATGAAGCAAGGCCGGTGCTGGGGCCTCCGAGGCCGGGATAAGAGCCTGCCGAGGGGTTAGGCCAGTGCTGGGACCGATGGCTGGCATTGGAGCCTGCCGTGAGGCAAGGCCGCTACTGGGGCCTCTGAGGCTGGGATCAGAGCCAGCTGAGGGATTAGGCTGGTGTCGGGGCCAGAGAGACCAGAATCGGGGCCTCCCATGAGGCAAGGCCTCTGCTTGAGCCAGCGAGGTCTGGATCAGTCCACTGGGTAGCCAGGCCACTACTGGGGCCATCAAGAGTGGGATCGGTACTTGCAACGCGGCATGCACAGAGGAATATCGCAGAAAATAAGAATCAGATGCTTCCCCTAATCAGCAAAAAACTAGGAGGAAAGGGGCAACAGGAAGAGGTTGAGCTATAGAAAGGGCCCTATAGTGAAGCAACTAAGGTGACCAATCAGAGGGTATGGAATAGTAGAGAATGGAGCCTCTTTTAAAACACAGGAGGTACATAAACAAATGTATCAAAGTTAATCACCAAACAAGCATGGGATTAAGGGAGGGGGAGGGAATGGGATGGGGGCTGGATGAGGGCTAATTGGAAGATGTGTGCTTGTATATCCTCTCAAGTCTTGTACTCCAATGTGCTATATGATTACAATGCACCAATTAAAAAAAATAGGTCTGGCTATGTAACCCAGAGGTAGAAAGCCCTGGGTTCCATCCCCAGCACCACAAAAAAAAAGAAAAAAAAAAAAAAAGAAGGAAGAGGGGGAGGAGGAGGAAGAAGTGATGATGACTAAGTTCTAAAAAAACTGGAGTGATACTATAAGAGGCCTAAATATACATGGTCCTACTCAATCCTACATGGATTCAGCCAAATAAAATTTTGGGAATAGTGAGTAAATCAAGGGGCCTACTAGTTTGGACATTCATTTGCACTGCTGGCCTAATACTGTTGAGTACCGGCTGCCTCTGCCCCTCCAAGAATGATTTTGTACACTTTGCACTCTCTCTAGATCAGTGCAAACTTGGACTTGGAGCAGTGGGGTGGAAACCACCATAGGCCCAGGGCCTCCCATAAGGCTGTGCCCAGCACAAGGGCAGAAAGGAAAGCTGAAAGGCGCCCACAGTCCCCCAAGCCTTGAGCCACACCAGGAAGGGCACTAGCCCAGGGCAGAAACATCTCCCAGCCAGCCTACAGCTGACACTTAGGCTCTGCGCACACTCAGTGCCCTGCAAGGACCTGAGACCAAGTTGCTTCCCTGCTGCTCAGACCCTAAAGCCCACTAGCTGGGTGCTTGCTGTCTTGAGGCAGAGGAGCATCCCTTGGTGCCCGCGGCTTGACTATCTGGCTCCCGCCAACCCGGTATTCTGTTTCTAAGCTCAGTAGAACACAGATCTCAAAAGACATGAAAATCACTTTACCTGGGGGTGAGATGGTTTTCCCATCAGCCATAAACTCCTGTCTCTCATACTTAGCTCGAATCCATTGTTCCTTCAAGACCCTAAAAAAAAAAAAAAAAAAAAAAAAAAAAACCTTAGGTCAGCTGAGTCTGCTGTGGTCTCTCCCCAGGTTCCATGACGCTACACTGGGAGTGGGTACCTGCTCAGGACATCCAGGCTACTCAGCTCAGTACCAGGGACACTTAGTGCTGGATAACTCTTTTTCTTTTTTCTTTCTTTCTTTTTTTATATTTTAGTTGGAAACAGGGTCTCACTAAGTTGCTGAGAGCCTCACTAAGTAGCTGAAGCTGGCTTCGAACCTGTGCGATCCTCCTGTCTCAGCCTCCCAAGCACGGGGATTACAAGCGTGCGCCACCACTCCGGGCTCTGGATAACTCTTTTTCAAAGGGTCTCACTAAGGCCTCAGCCCCCTACACAGACGTGGTACCTGAATGTCTCCACACATGACCAGTGCCTCCTGGGAAGAGCTATTTCTCCCACTGGACTGAGAACCACTGGACCATTCCAACTCCAGCCTCAGGCCTCTGGGTTAATAAGGAGGTGCATCCCCTGCACATCTACACTGTCCGGCCCCACAGCACACTCAGCCTCTCCCTCTCTCTGTTCATGGGCGCTGGGCCCGCTCCATTGGATACACAGGGTCTTGGGGCCTGACCACCTGAGATCTGGTCTCACTCGACCAATTATCCACTGTGTGACCAAGAACAAGTTAACTTCTCTGGACTTAGGGAATATGTTGATCATATTATAACTGCCTGTCCGTCCAGATTGATGAGAAATGTATTATTTATTTATTTATCGGGACTGAGGGTGGAACCCAGGGGCTTTTCTGCCTCCAGGCTATACTCCCAGACCTATTTTGTACTTTATTTGGAAACAGGGTCTCACTAAGTTGCTGAGAGCCTCACTCAGTAGCTGAGGCAGGATTAGAACCTGTGCGATCCTCCTGTCTCAACCTCCCAAGCTCTGGGATTAAAGTATGTGCCACCACGCCCGGCTCTGATGAGAAGTTTAAATGTATGGAAAGAGCCTAGCACTAGCTGGGCATGGTGGCACCTCCCGAATGCTGGCACTGTCATCCCAGCACTTGGGAGGCTGAGATAGGAGGATTGTGGTTCAAGGCCAGCCTTAGCTACTTAGTGAGGCCCTTCGCAACTTAGTGAGACCCTGTTTCAAAATAAAGAATAAAAGCCGGGCGTGGTGGCACACGCTTATAAGCCCAGCATTTGGGAGGCTGAGACTGGAGAATCGAGGTTCACGGACAGCCTCAGCTACGTAGTGGGGCCCTCAGCAACTCAGTGAGACCCTGTTTCAAAATAAAGAATAAAAAACAGGGCAGGGAGTGTAGCTCAGAGGTCAAAAATGCCCCTGAGTTCCATCCCCAGACCTGCCAAAAAAAAAAAAAAGAAAAAAAAGAATTAAAAAAATAGGGCAGAAGCCGGGCGTGGTGGTGCACGCTTGTAATCCCCGCGCTTGGGAGGCGGAGACAGGAGGATCGCGCAGGTTCAAAGCCAGCCGCGCTGGCGTAAGAGACCCTGTCTCAAAAATATAAAAAAATAGGTCTGGGAGTGTAGCCCAGAGGTAGAAGGGCTTCCAGGAACCCCAGAACCACCAAAAAAAAAAAAAAAAAATAGGGCAGGAGGTGTAACTTGGAGGTAGAATGCTGTCCTGGAGTTCCATCTCCACTATCACAAAAAAGAAAAAAAGAATAAAAAATAGGACTGGGGTGCAGCTTGGAGGTAGAAGGCCCCTAGGTTCCACCCCAAGTACTGCAAAAAATTAAAATGAAAAATAAATAAATAAATAGCCGGTCGTGGTGGCGCACACTTGTAATCCCTGCGCTTGGGAGGTGAAGACAGGCGGATCACGCAGTTTCAAAGCCAGCCTTGCTGGCTTAAGAGACCCTGTTTCCAAATAAAAATATAAAAAATAGGTGTTTGGGAGTGTAGCCTGGAGGTAGAAGGGTTTCCAGGAACCCCAGTACCAAAATAATAATAATAATAATAATTAATAATAGTAATAATAATAAATAAAAAGGGCTGAAAGTGTGACTCACGTGATAGAATGCTCCTGGGTTCAATGCCCAGTGCCACAAATAAAAAATACTCCCTCAATCAGATGTCATTTATGATCACTGCAAAAAAAATCATACAACCAGGACTAGAACTATTATTTTATTTATTTACTTATCTATATTTATTTTGGGGGGTATTAGTAGCTGTGCATTGCTAAGAGTAGAATATTATTATTATTAATGTTTTTGTTGTTATTATTATTTTATTTTTCTTATTGTGGGAGGGTACTGGGAATTGAACCCAGAGGCATTCTTCCTCTGGGATACACCCCCAGTACTATTTTATTTTTTTATTTTGAAACAAGTTCTCACTAAGTTACTGAGAGTCTATGTTGCTGAAGCTGGCCTTCAACCTACAATCCTCCTGTCTCAGCCTCTTGAGTATTGGGATTATAACGACCTATCCGTCAAGATTGATGGGAAGTTTATCACACACAGTAGGTGCTCAGCAGGAACTGGCACAGCAAGGCAGGATGAGATGGGTCCTTTCAAGCAGAGCCCTGCACATCCCATGGCCCAGCCAGGGACAAGGCAGCTCTCTAAAGCTGACTCTGAGAAATGTGTTAAAACCTGTTTGTTGAGGTGGGCCTAGTGGTGCACTCCTGAAATCTCAGTACTGGGGAGGTTGAGACAGGAGGATAGAAGGTTCGGGGCTAGCCTCAGCAACTTTTTTTTTTTTTTTGGTACTGGAAATGTAACCCAGGGGCATTCTACCTCTGAGCTACATCCCCAGCTGTTTATTATTATTATTATTATTATTATTATTATTATTAGGTCTGGGGATGGAACCCAGGGGCATTCAACCTCTGAGCTACACACCCTGCTCTATTTTTTATTCTTTATTTGAAACAGGGTCTCACTAAGTTGCGGAGGGCCTCACTAAGTAGCTGAGGCTGTCCGCGAACCACGGTCCTCCAGTCTTAGCCTCCCGAATGCTGGGATTACAAGCATTGCACCACCATGACAGGCTTATTTTTTTATTATTTATTTATTTATTTATTTTGTGGTACTGGGGGTGTATGCCCGGCACTTGGTAACTTAAACCTTCAGCACTTACAGAATAAAAGCTGGGCGTGTTGGCACACGATTGTAATCACAGTACTTGGGACGTTTAGGCAGGAGGATCTGGGTTCTTGGCCAGCCTCAGCTACTTAGTGAGTCACTCTGCAATTTAGTGAGAACCTGTTTCAAAATAAAGAATAAAAAATCAGGCTGACAGCCGGGCTTGGTGGTGTACGCTTGTAATCCCCGCGTTTGGGAGGCTGAGACAGGAGGATCGCACGGGTTCAAAGCCAGCCTCAGCTACTCAGTGAGGCTCTCAGCAACTTAGTGAGACCCTGTTTCCAAATAAAATATAAAATAGGTCTGGGAGTATAGCCCAGAGGTAGAAAGCCTCTGGGTTCCACCCCCAGTACCACCACCAAAAAAAAAAAAAAAAAAAAAAAAATCAGGCTGGGGGTGTAGCTTAGAGGTAGAATGCCCCTGGATTTAATCCCCCTTAAAAAAAAAAATTCCCTCAGCACTTAGCAAGACCCTGTTTCAAAATAAAGAGATGGGAGGCCGGGCGTGGTGGCGAATGCCTGTAATCCCAGCATTCGGGAGGCAGAGACCAGAGGATCGCGGGTTTACTGGCCAGTCTCAGTTACTTAGTGAGGGTTTGCAACTCAGTTAGACCCTGTTTCAAAATAAGAATAAGAGCCGGGCATGGTGGCGCACGCTTGTAATCCCAACATTTGGAAGGCTGAGACAGGAGGATCGCACAGGTTCAAAGCCAGCCTCAGCTACTTAGTGAGGCTCTCAGCAACTCAGTGAGATCCTGTTTCCAAATAAAGTATAAAAAGGTCTGGGAGTATAGCCCGGAGGTAGAAAAGCCCCTGGGTTCCACCCCCAGTACCACACACACACACACACACACACACACACACACACACACACACACACAGCTCAGAATATACTAGTAATGTACTAGTAGCTATTTTTTTCCAGTACTGGGATAGAACCTATCAGTGCTCTACCACTGAGATATACCTCCAGATATTCTACTTATTTATTCATTTATTCATTTATTTATTTTGTGGTACTAAGGGTTGAGAAATTCCATCTCCAAATTGCACCTTTTTTACTTTTTGTTTTGAAACAAGGTTTTGCTAGGTTTCTGGTTCTTGCTAGGGGTCTCACTAAGTGCTGAGGTTGGTCTTGAACCTGCGATCCTCCTGTCTCAGCCTCCCAAGTACTGAGATGACAAGAATGCACTACTAGTTTCAGCTCAAGTACTGGGATTAAAGGCATGTGCCACCATGTCTGGGTTTTATTTTATTTTGAAACAGGGTCTTACTAAGTTGTCCAGGTTGGCCTCAAATTTAGGATTTTCTTATCTCAACCTCTTGAGTCACTGGGGTTACAGGTGTGTACCATGGCGCCTAGCTGCTATTAGTTTGTTTATTTATTTATTTATTTATTTATTTTCTATACCAGGGATGGAAGCCAGGGGCATTCTACCTCTAAGCTACACCCCCAGCCCTATTTTTTTATTCTTTATTTTGAAACAGGTTCTCATTTTATTTATTTATTTATTTATTTATTTATTTATTTATTTTTGCAGTACTGGGGATGGAACTCAGGGGCATACTACCTCTAAGCTATATCTCCAGCCCTATTTTTATTCTTTATTTTTGAAACAGGGTCTCACTGAGTTGCAAAGGACCTCACTAAGTAGCTGAGGCTGTCTGTGAACCACAATCCTCCTGTCTTAGCCTTCTGAATGCTGGGATTACAAATATGCGCCCCGATGCCCGGCTCTGCTATTATTATTTCTATGGATATTATTTAAGGATCTGTAGCTTAGACAAGTCTTTTGTAGACAACCTGAATTTAGGTGGGACGGATCTAGACATAACACTCAACAGGAAGTAGCTGAAATACACTTGTTTTGCTATACCAACATTTCAACCGGGTGTGGTGGTGTATGCTCGTAAGCCCAGTACTTGGGAGACAGACATGAGGGTTGCAGGTTCACAGTAAGCCTCCTCAACTTAGTGGGACTTGTTTCAAAATAAAGATTAAAAATTAAAAAAGAGCTGAGAGTGCAGCTTTGAAGTAGAATGCCCCTGGGTTCAATCCCTGGTACCGCAATAAATAAATACCAACATTTCTCCCCCTATCATCATCTGTAGGCTACCAGAACATCAGAGCCAGAGTGACAGATCATAGCTCTTACAGAAAATCCTCCATTCCACAGCTTTGGACACTGAGGCTCAGAGAGGGAAGGGACACACCATACAGCTAGAGGAGAGAGGCTGAAACCAGGGTGGGTACGGGGCCCTCCCGACAGTTCAACATGCACTGGATCTGGTCCACACACCAGGCACCAGGGATGGAGCGTGGGACCCTCACCCGCCCCAGAGGAACCGCCCACTCACAGGCAGTCGCTGGCTTGGGGGATGTAGTAGAAAGCTGGGACTCTGGCTTCGAACTTGGCCTTCACACGGAGGTTCCCATTGTGGGTCATAAACTGCAAGACAACAGCAAGTCAAGGTAAAATTAGCACTCACAAAAATGTGAAACGAGTGCCAGGCGTGTGGCAGCACACACCTAGAATCCCAGTACTTGGGAGGCTGAGAAAGAAGGATCGCTAGTTTGAGGCTAGCCTCAGCAACTTAGCAAAGCTCTCATCAACTTAGTGAGAACCTGTTGCCAAATAAATAAAAAAAGAGCTGAGGATGTAGTTCGGAGGTAGAATGTCCATGGGTTCAATGCCTAGCACCACACACACACACACACACACACACACACACACACACACACACACTCCCAATACTTGGGAGGCTGAGACAGGAGGATCCCAGGTTCATCATCAACCTCAGCTACTTTGTGAAACCCTGTTTTAAAATAAAGAAGAGAGCCGGGCGTGGTGGCGCACGCTTGTAATCCCCACGCTTGGAAGGCAGAGACAGGAGGATCGTACAGGTTAGAAGCCAGCCACGTGCGCTGGTTTAGGAGACTCTGTTTCCAAATAAAAATGTAAAAAAAAAAAATGGGTCTGGGAGTGTAGCCCGGAGGTAGAAGGGCTTCCAGGAACCCCAGTACCACCAAAAATAAATAAATAAATAAAATAAAGAAGAGAAAATAGGGGGTGTACCTCAGAGGTAGCATCCCCCGGGTACAATCCCTAGTACAAAGAAAGAAAGAAAGAAAGAAAGAAAGAAAGAAAGAAAGAAAGAAAGAAAGAAAGAAAGAAAGAAAGAAAGAAAGAAAGAAACCCTGGTCTACTCAGAAGGCTAGTGGTCCCAAAACAACCGGGGCAGTAATAACTACACCTCAACCAGGAGCAACACCTTACAGTTCTCACACAGCAGCCCAGACATTTTAACATTACCATCCCAATTTTATTGACTGATTGACTGTGGCATAAAAGATTGAACCCAGAGGCATTCTACCTCCAAGCTATAACCCCAGCACTTTTTTATTTTTTATTTTGAAACAGGGTCTCACTAGGTTGCAGAGGGCCTCACTAAGTAGCTGAGGCTGGCTGCGAACCTGCAATCCTCCTGTCTCAGCCTCCCAAGTACTGTGATTACAGGTGTATGCTACCACGCCCAGTTTATTTTTCATTTTTGAAACAGCTCTCACCAAATTACCTCACCCTGGCCTCGAATTTATGACCCTCCTGTATCAGCCTCCCAAGTACAACAACAATTACAGGTATGCGTCACTGTGCCCAGCCAGGCATCAGGCTTTTCCTTTAAACCCCTAGGTTACAGTGAACCCTGGTTTCCCCTCCCCGGGAGCTGCTGGGCTGTGCCACAGGATGTACAGCAGCTCTGGATCTCAACAAGATGTGTCAGTATTCAAATCTTGGCTCTGCCCTTTCTTCTATGAGTAAGCCTGGCACTCCCACCTGTAAAAATGAAGAAAATCGCCAGGCGTGGTGGCACAGGCTCGTTATCCCAGTACTTGAGAGGCTGAGGCAGGAGGATTGCAGGTTTGCAGTCAGCCGCAGCTACTTAGTGAGGCCCTCCACAACTCAGTGAGAACCTGTTTCAAAATAAAAAAGTGGGCTGGGGGTGTAACTCGGTGGTAGAATGTACCTGGGTTCAATCCCCAGCACTGCAAAATAAAAATAAAAATAAATACATGAAGAAATAAAATGAAGAAAGTGTAAGAGGGGCATCACAGGGCATAAACACCCTGGGCCTATGTGCTGGGTGCCTGCTTCGCGTCTTTCTCCAAGGAATGTGCGCCCTGGATGAGTAGGGACCTAGTTGTTCGCCGTCCCTCCCAGGACCCAGCACCCAGTGGGTCTCCAGTAACTGTGTGTTGACTGAACAAGTGAAACATCCAGCCCCGCGGTGTTTGTGGGTTCCCGGCCCATGGTGGGTGCTCGGATGTGTCACCTGTCTCCCTAGTCATCCTTACACCCTGCAGCCAACCAGCACAGCTTAGACTGGCCTGCTCTCCGAAGAGTTTTCTGGCCAAAATGTTACCACCCAGCTGAAGGAGCCCTCCATGAACACAGGGCAGGAGAGCAAAGTGGTCTGCTTGCTGGAGGGGGAGGAGAGGGGAGGGGGGCCATAGACCATTCTGGATGTTTCCCTTCCTGAGTCTGGGCTGATAACAGCGACTGTTAACAGACCACTTTCTTTGTTTTTGTTGTTCATTTGCTTGCTTGCGGTTCTTTTGTGTTTTGTTTTGTTGTTTATTTTTTTCTATACTAGTGATCAAACCCAAGGTCATTCTACCACCAAGCTACATCCCCAGCTTTATTTTTTTTTTATTTTTAATTTTTTTTATTTGAAACAGAATCTTGCTAGCTCGAACCTTCAATCCTCCTGTCTCGGCCTCCTAAATACTGGGATTACAGGCGTGAGCCACCACACCTGGCTTACTTTAGCGCCTGCATTTCATCCTTACAGCAGCCCTGGGAGAGGATGGCTGTATGCCCACAGCACAGATGTGCAAACACAGAGTCCTCCGCTGAGATTAAGCAACCAGCTCAGGCCCTCGCAGCTGGTAAGCAAGTGAGGAGGCAGGATTCGAACCCAGGACCTCTGGCTAAACCCCATGTGCTAGGCTGCGGTTCCTCTTCTCCTTGCTGACCCTCTCCTGCGGACCCGGAGCGCCGCCCACTGCCTGGCCCAGTCCTCCGGTCTCGCGGGTCCCCAGTGCACCCCTTTACCTCCACAGTGCCGTCGTCCCAGAAGTCGAGCCTCAGCGACTTGACCTTGCTGACGTCGGGGAAGTTGCGGTGGACGCCGGAGCAGTGGAGACAGATGAAGATCCCCAACTTGTAAGAGGCCCAGTCGGGATCTGCGGCGGGCGGGGGGAGGAGACGGGCCGGCTGGGGGCGCTGGGACCGGCGGTCAGGGACTCCGGCCGCGGCCAGCTCCGCCCGCCGGGAGCCCCGACTCTCGGACTCCCCGCCTCGGAACAGCTAAGTCCCGGGCACGAAGGTGGGTTCGTGTGCCGACCCGGGGCGCGGGGGTCACCGTCGGGGGTCGCGGTCGGGGGTCGCGGTCGGCGATCGCCGTGGGGGGTCTCGTCGGGGTTGCCGTGGGGGGTCGCGTCGGGGGTCGCAGTCGGGGGTCCCGAAGGGAGGGTCGCCATCGGGGGTCGCCGTGGGGGGTCGCCATGGGGGAATGCGTGGGGGTCGCGTTAGGGGTCGCCGTCGGGGGTCGCCGTGGGGGAACGCGTCGGGGGTCGCCGTGGGGGGTCGCGTTAGGGGTCGCCGTCGGGGGTCGCCGTCGGGGAACGCGTCGGGGGTCGCCGTCGGGGAACGCGTCGGGGGTCGCCGTGGGGGGTCGCGTTAGGGGTCGTCGTGGGGGGTCGCGTCGGGGGTCGCCGTGGGGGGACGCGTCGGGGGTCGCCGTCGGGGAACGCGTCGGGGGTCGCCGTGGGGGGTCGCGTTAGGGGTCGTCGTGGGGGGTCGCGTTAGGGGTCGCCGTCGGGGAACGCGTCGGGGGTCGCCGTCGGGGAACGCGTCGGGGGTCGCCGTGGGTCCCGCCTGCCTTACCCGCCGCCCCGCAGTCGGCGCAGCGCGCGTTGCCGGTGCCCGCCGCCCGCTGCAGCTCCAGCAGCCGCTTCTTGTTGCGCTCGCGGTCGCCCATGGCCGGCCCCCGAGGTGCCCAGCTCCGCCCGGCCGCCCCCGGCCCGCGGCCGCCCAGGGCCAGCCCGGCCCGCGCCTCCAGCCCCGCCCGCCTGCGCCCCGCCCCCGGCCGGCCCGCGCGGGAGGGGCCCGGAGCCGCCGCGCCGCGGGATCGAGCCCCGGCCGCCCGGCCAGCTGCGAAGCTGTGCACAACCTAGCTGGCCTTCCCGGGCCTTCGTTTCCATCTCTGTAAGGAGGAATGCGCGCCGGGCGTACCCCCGTAATCCCAGTATTTGGGAGGTTGAGACAGGAGAATCACAGGTTCGAGGACAGCCTCAGCACGTAGTAAGCCTCTCATCAACCTTAGCAAGAAGCTGTTTCAAAATAAAATAAAAGAGGGCTGGGGTGTAGTTCAGAGGTAGAATGCCTCTGGGCTGAATCCCCAGTACCACAAATTAAATAAATAGATAAATAAATAGATAGCTGGGCGTCGTGGCACAGGCTTGTAATCCCAGCATTTGGGGGGCTGAGTCCGGAGGATCACGGTTCGTGGACAGCCTCAGCTACTTAGTGAGGCCCTCAGCAACTCTGAACTTATTTTTTGCGGGTGTGGGGATGGAACCCAGGGACATTGGACCTCCGAGCTACACCCCCTGCCCTATTTTTTATTCTTTTATTTTGAAACAGAGTCTCACTAAATTACGGAGGGCTTCACTAAGTAGCTGAGGCTGTCTGCGAACCGCAATCCTCCCGTCTCAGCCTCCCGAATGCTGGGATTACAAGCATGTACCACCACCCCCGGCTCTGTTTTTTATTTATTTATTTTTGTTTATTTAATTAATTAATTTATTTGTTTTTGGGTGGTACCAGGGCTGGGACTCAGGGTCTTTCTACCTCCAGACTATACTCCCAGACTTATTTTTATATTTTATTTGGAAACAGGGTCTCACTAAGTAGCAGAGACTGGCTTCAGACCTGTGCAATCCTCCTGTCTCAGCCTTCCAAGCGTGGGGATTACAAGCATGCACCACCATGCCCAGCTTTAATGTTTTTTTGTTTTTGTTTTTGGCGGTCTGGGGATGGAACCCAGGGGCATTCGACCTCCGAGCTATACCCCCTGCCCTATTTTTTATTCTTTATTTTGAAACAGGGTCTCACTAAATTGCAGAGGGCCTCACAAAGTAGCTGAGGCTGTCCATGAACCGCAATCCTCCAGTCTCAGCCTCCCAAATGCTGGGATTACAAGCATGCACCACCATGCCCGGCTATTTATTTATTTATTTATTTATTTATTTATTTATTTATTTATTTTTGTGGTACTAGGAATGGAACCCAGGGGCATTCTACCTCCAAACGACACCCCAGTTCTATTATTTATTCTTTATTTTGAAACAAGGTCTCATTGTGTTGCAAAGGGCTCACTAAGTAGCTGAGGCTGGCTTCAAGCCTACATAATATTCCTGTCTCAGCCTTCCAAATGCTGGGATTACAAGCATGTGTCACCACGCCTGGCTTTCTATTTTATTTATTTATTTATTTATTTATTTATTTATTTTTGCTGGTCTGGGGATGGAACCCAGAGGCATTTGACCTCCGAGCTACACCCCCTGCCCTATTTTTTATTCTTTATTTAGAAATAGGGTCTCACTGAGTTGCAGAGGGCCTCACTAAGTAGCTGAGGCTGTCCGCGAACCGTAAGCCTCTGGTCTCAGCCTCCCAAATGCTGGGATTACAAGCGTGCGCCACCACGCCCGGCTCCTGTTATCTTCCTACTTCAGCTTCTAGGTGCTGGGATTACAAACATGTACCACCATGTCCGCTTCCCCTCTCCTCAACAGCATCCTTGCTGACTCAGCCAGCTCCTGGTAATATACTTCTAGGGAAACATCTGACGGCATGCATATGACTTTATGTATGCATATGACTTTAGGCATGCATATGACTTTTTCCATCCTGCTAATGGGCTGCAGCAGCTGACCTGCACCCCCACCCAACACACCCGCACACACACACACACACACACACACACACACACACACGTGAGTGTAACATAATGGATTAACCAAGGAATCTCTCACTTCCTGTTTGTCCTTGCGCAAGCTCCTTCATGTCTCTGAGCCCTGGACTCCTTGTCTGTGAAGTGAGGATTCTGAGGTCTACCGAATAGGGTCTTGAGATGGCCCACAAAGCCCTGAAACCACAGTGGTTGCCAGGCATGGTGGTACACAGCATATCTCAGTAGTTGGGAGGCCGAGGTCAGAGGATGGCGGGTTCAAGGCCAGCTTCAGCAACTTAGTGAGACCCTGTTTCAAAACAAAATAAATGATCACATAAATAAATAGGGCTGGGGGCAAGGCTCAGAGATAGAATGCCCTTAGATTCAATCCCCGATACCTAAGACACAAAGAGCTCCAGTGGTTCCCTTGCCCCTGGTCAGCTGGTGGAGTGGGCCTCTGCAATGCTGTGTGTCACTTCCCATCACCCCCGGGGGAGGAGGTCAAGCCACCAGACCCAGAGGAAGGAGGGGAAACCAAGAGCACCCAGTGGTGAGGGTCCCCACTGTGGGGACAGCCACAGGGGGCCCGGGGGAGGGCCCGCTGGAGCCAGGGGGCACGAAGCTGTTTATTAAACAAGCTGAGAGATGATTCATTTCCGCTGTTCTAGATGAGAAAAGGGACAGAAATACATCTCCCAGGAGAGAGATGGGAAAGTGGGAAAGGCACCCGAAGGTATGAAGGCGGGGTGGGGGGTGCGATGCAAGGATATTTGTCCTCTGTCCAAAGCCAGGGCAAAATCATGACCCTGGAGGTGGTTCTCAGGTCCCAGTTCCCCATTCTGCACCCCCCAGGCTCCTGCAAGCTGCTCCCCTGTGCCTTGATCCTCTGTTTCCTCCCTGGAGCCCCCCCAGAGCCCCCTGTAGTACAAGATAGCATCTCATTTCTGGTGAGGAGTCAGAGACCCCTGGGTTTCCCTGTTTCCCTTCCTTTTGGAGGTTTCTTTTCTTTTTTCTTTTTTTTTTTGCGGGTCTGGGGATGGATGGAACCCAGGGGCATTTGACCTCCGAGCTACACCCCTGCCCTATTTTTTATTCTTTATTTTGAAACCGGGTCTCACTGAGTTGCAGAGGGCCTCACTAAGTAGCTGAGGCTGTCCGCGAACCGGGATCCTCCAGGTCTCAGCCTCCCAAGTGCTGGGATTACAAGGGTGCGCCACCACGCCCGGCTATGGATGTTTCCATGAACAAGAATCAAAGCCTGAAGGTGGAATTTTAGGCATCCTCAGAAGAGATAAAAACAGTACTCTGGTATTTTGTTTGTAATATGTTTCTTTCCTTCCGGCTTTTTTGTTTTGTTTTGTTTGGGGCCTGGCGGAGATCATGCTAATTAATACTTCTTGAATGTTCTGCAGAAGAGTTTACCCCCCCACACCCCCATGGTATTGGGGATTGAACCCAGAGGCATTCTAACTCCCAGGTACACTTCTCTTTTTATTTTTGTTTAGAAACAAGGTCTTACTAGATTGATAAGAGGCTTGCTATGTTGCTGGGGCTGGTCTTGAACCTGAGATCCTCCTGTCTCAGCCTCCCAAGTTTCTGGAGTTACAGGCATGCACCACTGGACCCAGCTGAGTTTCACACATCTGATATGTCTGAGCTTCCTGATCACCTCCAATGGCAGCGGTGTGGGCTCACACCCTGCTAGACAGAAGGCTGAGCTTCACAGGAGTTAAGTATCCAAGGCGGTGGAGTCAGAGGAAAAAAAGGAACTACGTCCAGGTCTCTGTCCTTGTGTCATAAGCTCCAGATTATTTCAGGAAACCTTCTCCCTTTCACCCTCTCATTCTGGATTTTTTGTTTACTTTTGTATACATTTAATAAGCACGATGTGATCATGTGATATACAAATACACTGTGTAATGATTATCATAATGAAAAACATACCCATCATTGGGCATGCTATTGCATATTAGATGCCTAGAAATTGTTCATTTATAACTGAAAGTTTATACCCTTTCTATCTTTTTTTTTTGTGTGTGTGTGTGTGTGTGTGGTACTGGGAGTGGAACCCAAAGGCTTTCTACCTCCGGGCTATACTCCCAGACCTATTTTATATTTTATTTGGAAACAGGGTCTCACTAAGTTGCTGAGAGCCTCACTAAGTAGCTGAGGCTGGCTCTGAACCTGTGCGATCCTCCTGTCTCAGCCTCCCAAGCGCGGGGATTATAAGCGTGCGCCACCACGCCCGGCTCCTTTCTATCTTTTTTATTCTGCTATTAGGGATTGAACCGAGGGGCATTTTACTTCTAAACTTGTACACCCCCAGCCTTTTTTGTTTTTGTTTTGAAACAGGTTCTCCTTAGGTTGCTGAGAGTCTCACTATATTGCTAAGGCTGTCCTCGAACCTGCAATCTTCCTGTCTGTCTCTCAAGTCCTGAGATTACTGGCATGAACCACCATGCCTGGCCATACTTCTTTTCTTTTCTGGGCACTACTTATTTCCAGAATGCTTTCATCATTCTAAATAGGAACTCTGTAGCCCACTTCTGGGTGTGAGACATGGTAAGAGTTGAGCTCAGCTTCTGCATTCAGGAACCAGAAGCTCCTAATGGAAGAAGAATGTGCCGAGGAAGACGCTGAGCGCTGTGACCCAGGGTTTCAGGGGCAGCCTCTTGGGCGCTCAGTCCAGACAGCAGCTGCTGGGGTGAGGGAGCAGCCCAGGCCCTGGGACAGAATGTCCTCTGTAAATAAAACTCCCAAGGTCCTTTGGAGCACAAACATCCATCCTCGTTCTCACATCACTGTCCTCCACCGAGCGGCCACAGCAGGGCTGGAGGCCAGGCCTCAACCGCATTCCCAGAAGCAGGCTCAAGAACCCAGGGAATGGAGCATGACCCTTTTGTAAATTTAAATAACTGTGTTTATTAGCTTTAGAGTTATAAAAAAATGATGATGATAGGGAATTTGGCAAAACAAAGTAGAGAAGAAAGAAAATGCTACTCACCGCGTTGGCAAGGGATCGCAGTGCTCCAGGCTGCTTACATCCCTTACTCCAGCTCTTCTTTGCCACAATCTGAGATATAGATGCGTTTATGCCCATTTTACAGAGGAGGCAAGTGTGGCCCAGACAGAGGTAAAATAAGTCAGTCCCGGGTTATGCATGTGAGGTGGCACATTCCGGATGATGCACAGTACTATAGCTAGGATTATTTTTTTATTTTTTATTTTTTTTGGTGGTCCTGGGGGTGGAACTCAAAGGCTTTCTACCTCCAGGCTATACTCCCAGACCTATTTTTTAATTTTTTTTTTTTTTTTGCGAGTCTGGGGATGAGACCCAGAGGGATTTGACCTCCAAGCTACACCCCCTGCCCTACTTTTTATTCTTTATTTTGAAACCGGGTCTCACTGAGTTGCAGAGGGCCTCACTGAGTAGCTGAGGCTGTCCGTGAACCGCGATCCTCCGGTCTCAGCCTCCCAAATGCTGGGATTACAAGTGTGTGCCACCATGTCTGGCATATTTTTTAATATTTGGAGACAGGGTCTCACTAAGTTGCTGAGAGCCTCACAAAGTAGCTGAGGCTGGCTTTGAACCTGTGCGATCCTCCTGTCTCAGCCTCCCAAGCGCGGGGATTACAAGCGTGCGCCACACACCTGGCTGTAGTTGGGACTTAAATTCAAGCTTACCTCGGACACTTTTCACCTGTACATCAGGTTGAACCATAAGAACTTGACTTACAGAGATGCAATGCCATGCAGCTAAACCCAATACTATGCTTGGAACAGTCCTGATACCAACCAGCAGTAACTCAGTTTTGTGAGTTTTTCTAGTTTTTGTGTGTGTGTGCTTTATTTATTTGTTTGTTTGTTTGTGTACTTATTTATTTATTTATGCAGTCCTGGGAATGGAACCCAGGGGCATTCTACCTCCAAGCTACACCCCTAGCTCTATTTTTTTTAATTCTTTTTTATTTTTCCTGGGGTACTGGGGATGGAACCCAGGGGCATTCTACCTCTGAGCTACATCCCCAGTCTTATTTTTTATATATTTTTTTGAAACAGGGTCTCCCTGAGCTGCAAAGGGCTGCACTAAGTAGCCGAAGCTGTCAAAAAACTGCTATCCTCCTGTCTTAGCCTCCCAAATGTTGTGATTACAAGCGTGTGCCACCATGCTCAGTTTTGTGCATATTTTATTTTTATTATTTATTTATTGGTGGTATTGGGGCTCCTGGAAGCCCTTCTACCTCCGGGCTACACTCCCAGACCTATTTTTACATTTTTATTTGGAAACAGGGTCTCCTAAGCCAGCGCACGCGGCTGGCTTCGAACCTGTGCGATCCTCCTGTCTCTGCCTCCCAAGCGCGGGGATTACAAGCGTGAGCCACCATGCTCGGCAATGCATATTTTAATATGATTGATAATACCATAGTTTTGAAACAGAATCTTGCTAAGTTACTGAAGCTGCCATCAGACCTGCCCACTACAGGGATTTCAGGCATGCGCCACCTCCCACCACCTGCTCACAACAATGTGTGTGTGTGTGTGTGTGTGTGTGTGTGTGTGTGTGTGTGTGTGGTGTTATTGGGGATGGAACCCAAGGGCATTCTACCTCTGAGCTACACCCCCAACCCTATTTTTTATTTTTTTTATTTTGAAACAGGTCTCACTGAGTTGCAAAGAACCTCACTAAATGGCTGTGGCTGTCCTCTGATGAGTCCTGCACTCATGTGACCTGCACTCATGTGACCTCTGCGTGGACCTGCACTCATGTGACCTCTGCGTGGAGGGGGGAGGGGTGTGAATCGTGTGTTCCCACGAGTAAACCCCTCCCCCCGAGATGCATACCTTAAAAAGGAAGAGCCCGCCTCTTCCACGCCTGGGTGGGCCTCTGGGATGGGCCACATGGGTTCTCAGAGGGACTGGCTCCATCACCGGGAGGAGGGGCCACACGAATAAAGACTATTACACACCTTGGAGCCGCCCGTGCTTTTATGCCCGCAGAACCTGCACTTTATCTTACATCCTTGAACCACGATCCTCCTGTCTCAGCCTTCCAAATGCTGGGATTACAAGTGTGCATCACCACGCCCAGCTCTTATTTTTTATTTTGAAACAGGGTCTTGCTAGGTTGCTGAGAGTCTTGTTAAGTTGCTGAGATGGACCTTGAACCTGAGATTCTCCCAGCTCAGCCTGCCAAATACTGGGATTGCAGGCATACACCACCACTACCGGTGAAATGATCATTTTTTGGTAAGCCTACATCTGTTAAATATTGGCAATTTAGTCTGGCGTGGTGGCGCATGTATGTAATCCCCCCGCTTGGGAGGTGGAGACAGGAGGATCGTGCAGGTTCGAAGCCAGCCTCTCTGGCTTAAGAGACCCTGTTTCCAAATAAAAATATAAAATAGGTCTGGGAGTGTAGCCTGGAGGTAGAAGGGTTTCCAGGAACCCCACTAATATATATATATATATATATATATATATATATATATATATATACACACACACACACACACACACACACACACACACAATTTAATACATGTAGTTCAACCTATTGCATATCTTTAAGTGCAAATATGTTTGATTGTGTTAAATATACAGCCAAGGGTCAAATTGTTCGGTCATATTTTCAGATTAAAGAAACTAGATACTTTTTTTATGTGTGTGTGGTACTGGGGATGGGATCCAGGGGGCATTCTACCTCTGAGCCACACCTCCAGCCCTATTTTTTATTTATTTTTTTTTCTGGGTCTGGGGATGGAACCCGGGGGCATTCGACCTCGGTGCTACACCCCCTGCCCTACTTTTTATTCTTTATTTTGAAACAGGGTCTCACTGAGTTGCAGAGGGCCTAAGTAGCTGAGGCTGTCC
This sequence comes from Muscardinus avellanarius, assembly GCF_963383645.1. Lineage (NCBI taxonomy): Eukaryota > Metazoa > Chordata > Mammalia > Rodentia > Gliridae > Muscardinus > Muscardinus avellanarius. Next base: position 28,348,984 of record NC_137802.1, on the reverse strand, counting down.
GTGAACTGCAATCTTCCTATCTCAGCCTCCCTAATGGTGGGATTACAAGTGTGTGCCACCACGCCCAGCTGAAGCATTAATTTGTAATGTTATTCCCAAGCAAAATTAACTTGGGATAATTAACCCAAGCCGGAGACATCGTGTCTGGGCGGTGGGAACAGGGAAGTGAGAAGGAGTGAGTTTCAGGAGGAAGATGACAGCTTTCGTTTTGAATGCCCTGATCTGGGTCACGTTGGATCACAGCGCTGGTCCTCTCTTTCCTTGCACTTGAGTCTCCAGTCAAGTAGCGTTCTGATGGAATTAGGGTCTTTCTCTTCAAGTCACTAATAATTAGTTCTGAAGAAGAGGCGAGGCTTTAATGGGAAACTAGCATTTATTGAAGCTTTGTTATATACTGGGCTCTCTAGTTTCCCATTAATCCTCCAAGCTGTCCGGGGAGACAAGTACTAGTATCTCCATTTTACAAATGAGGAAGCTGAGGTTCAGAGAAGATAAGAAACTGCCGAAGCATGTGCAGTTAGCAAATGCTCAGCTGTGTCTTCCCAGCAAACCACCGGAACTTGCTAGGTATCAGTTTCATGTATTTGTCTCCTAGGGCTGCTTTAACAAATCACCATAAACCTGAGGCTTTTTGTCTCGCTTACAGGTCAAGAGAGTGAAATTTGTGAAGTTGAGATGTCAGCAGGGTTGATTCCTTGTGAGGCTCTGAAGGGAGGCTGTTCTTGCCTCTCTCCCAGCTCCTTCCTTGGTGTTTAGGTGCGTTGCTCCAATCTGCACCTCTGTCTCCATATGGCATTCACAGGGCCCAGCCATACTGGATTAGCCAGTCCCGAGTGACCTCATCCCCCCCCCCCAGTACTGGGGATGAGCATTTATTCTACCTCTGAGTTATACCCTCAGCCCTATTTTTTATTCATATTCTCATTCTCTCTCTCTCTCTCTCTCTCTCTCTCTCTCTCTCTCTCTCTCTCTCTCTCCTCTCTCTCTTCTTTTTTTTCAGTACTGGGGATAAGACCCAGAGGCATTCTACCTCCGAGCTTTACCCCCAGCCCTATTTTTTATTTTTTATTTTTTGAAACAGGGTCTCACTGAATTGCAAAGGGCCTGAGTATCTGAGACTATCTTCAAATCTCGATCCTCCTGTTTTAGCCTCCCAAATTCTGGGATTACAAACATGCACCACCATGCCTGGCTCGCCCGCCTGCCCTCCCTCCCTCCCTTCCTTCCTTTCCTTCTTTCTATTTTTTGCAGTACTGGGATGGAACCCAGGGGCATTCTACCTCTGAGCTATACTTCTAGCCCTATTTTTTAATTCTTTATTTTGAAACAGGGTCTCACTCAATTGGGAAGGGCCTCACCAAGTAGCTGAGGCTGTCCCGCAATCACTATCCTCCTGTCTCAGCCTCCCAAATGCTGGGATTACAGGCATGCCACCATGCCTGGCTTATTCTGTATTTTGAAACAGAGTTTCACTAAGTAGCTGAGGCTGACTGTGAACTGCAATCCTCTTTTCTCAGCCTCCCAAGCACTGTTATTACAAGTGTGTGGCACCACACCCAGCTTTGCAATTTCACCTTTTATGTGGTGTGGTGCTGTGGACTGAATCCAGAGACTTGTACATGGTAGGAAAGTACTCTACCACTGAGCTATAGGCTCTTGCCTCATTTTAACTAGTTACAACTACAATGCCCTTATTTCCAAATAAGGTCCCACTCTGAGGCACTAGGGGTTAGGACTTCAACATCCTTTTTTTTTGGGGGGGGGCTTTCTACCTCCGGGCTATACTCCCAGCCCTATTTTATATTTTATTTTGAAACAGGGTCTCACTAAGTTGCTGAGAGCCTAAGTAGCTGAGGCTGGCTTTGAACCTGTGCAATCCTCCTGTCTCAACCTCCCAATTGCAGGGATTACAAGCATGAGCCACCACACCTGGTTGTTTTTGTTTTTGTTTTGGTGCTGGGAGTTGAACCCAGGGGCATTCTATCTCTAAGGGATTGCCCCAGCTTTATGTTATTTTTATTTGGAAACAGGGTCTTGAGTTGGGCATAGTGGCGCATGCTTCTAATCCCAGCATATGGAAGGTTGAGACAGGAGGATCATGGTTTGCAGCCAGCCTCAGCTACTTAGTGAGGCCTTTTGCAACTCAGTGAGACCCTGTTTCAAATTAAAGAATAAAAAAATAGGGCTGCGGGTATAGCTCAGTGTACAATGCCCCTGGTTTCCATCCCCAGTACTGCAAAAAAAAAAAAAAAAAAAAAAAAAAAAAGGGTCTTGCTAGGTTCATGAGAGGCTCACTACTTGCTGAGGCTGTCCTTGAACCTCCTGGCTCAGTCTCCCAAGCACTGGGATTATAGGCAAGTATCACCATACTTGGCTTTAACATACCTTTTTTGAAAAATGCAATTCAATGAAATGTCTCGTAGTGAAAAAAGAAATTATTTCTTCCAGATTTGGAGGATTTCACACAAACCATTGGCTTTATTTTTTATTTTTGCAGTACTGGAGTTGGAACCTACCTCTGAGCTATTCCCCCAGACCTATTTTTTATTCTTTAGTTTGAAACAGGGTCTCACTGAGTTGTAAATGAGATTGTCCCTGCAATCCTCCATTCTCAGCCTCCCAAATGTTAGGATTACAAGTATGTGCCACCATGCCCAGCAAGCACTGGCCTTTTACGTCTCCTTTGTCATCATCGCCTTCTTCTTCCTCCTCTTCTTCTTCTTCTTCTTCTTCTTCTTCTTCTTCTTCTTCTTCTTCTTCTTCTTCTTCTTTTTTCCTCCTCCTCCTCCTCCTCCTTCTTCTTCTTTTTCCTCCTCCTCTTCTTCTTTTTCCTCCTCCTCTTCTTCTTTCCTCCTCCTCCTCCTCCTCCTCCTCCTCCTCCTCCTCCTCCTCCTCCTCCTTCTTCTTCTTCTTCTTCTTCTCTTGTGATGCTGAGTATGGAACCCAGGAGCATTCGAACTCTGAGCTATACCCCCTGCCCTATTTTTTTAAATTCTTTTTTATTTTAAAACAGGGTCTCACTACGTCGCAGATGGCCCCACTAAGTAGCTGAGGCTAGCCACAAACCCAGATCCTCCTGTTTCAGCCTCCCAAGTACTGGGATTACAAGCATGTGCCACCACGCCCAGCTTGACTTTATTTCTGGTTAGGTTTCTACGTTTCTTAGAAAGTGACAAGATTCTTAGAATTCCTACAAGATCATATATATATATATATATATATATATATATATATATATATATATATATATAATTCCCCTCTGTGGTACTGGGAATTTTTTATTTTTTATTTTTTGGTGGTACTGGGGTTCCTAGAAGCCCTTCTACCTCCGGGCTACACTCCAAGACCTATTTTATATTTTTTTATTTGGAAACAGGGTCTCTTAAGCCAGCGAGGCTGGCTCCGAACCAGCATGATCCTCCTGTCTCTGCCTCCCAAGCGCAGGGATTACAAGCGCTCGGCGGTACTGGGAATTTAACACAGGGGTGTTCTAACGCTGAGCTACAATTCCAGCTCTATTTTATTTTATTTTTGTTTTGAAGTGGGCTAAGTTGTAGAGGGCCTCACTAAGTTGCTGAGGCTGGTTTTTGACCTGCAATTTTCCTGTCTCAGCCTACCAAATACTGGGATTACAGGCACACACCACCATGTCTGGCTCCTATGAGTGACCTTATTAATACTTATGATTCCCCACACCCTCATGCCTCTGTACACTAACCATACAATGAGTCCATTCCTGTCCCACAGAAATGCAAATCCACACCTTTTCTATTTTCCACAAAACTTGCTAAAGTCTTGTCTTCCAGAAAGAATCCCTTCTTTCTTTGTCTCTCTCTCTCTCTCTCTCTCTCTCTCTCTCTCTCTCTCTCTCTCTCTCTCTTTTTCAGTACTGGGGATGGAACCCAGGGGCATTCTACCTCTGAGAGACACCCCAGCCCTAATTTTTATTCATTTTGAACCGGTCTCACTGAGTTGCAAAGGGCCTCACTAAGTCGCTGAGGCTGGCTTCGAACCTGTGCAATTCTCCTGTCTCAGCCTCCCAAATGCTGGGATTACAAACGTGTGCCACCATGCCTGGCTCCAGAATCTTTCTTTACACTCTCTTTCCACGGACCAATTCAATTCCTTACTGTTTCCTAGATACACTAGCTTTTCTATTCCTCTTCTTGCTCCCTGGTTCTTTACCTCCAATCAAGCCTCACACTGGTTGTTGATTGCCAATTTTTTAAAGAAACATACCTCCCAAACAAACAAGAAACACACCTCCAAAACCAGTAACTCAAAAACCAGCGACCTGGCAGAGGTATTCAACTGTCCAACCTTGCATTGGAAGACCGACCAAATTACCCTATGTTCCATCCATCCAATCCAAATGGATACCTCGTCCAGGGCCAAAACCATCTGTCTCCTCCTGCCTCACCTTTCCCCGACACTCTGCTGTCTCCTTTGTCTTACTGAGTTTCTGAAACAGCACTTTTCCCAGTTATTCCATTCTTCCCGGGGACACAGTTATCTGTGTCCCTGTCTTCACTCCCCACCAAATTCTGCTCCAAACTAAGTCCCAGTGTGAGCCCCTCAATCGGCATGTCTGGAATAAGAGGGACGTTACAAACTACCGAGGAAAACCGACGTGATGGCACACGCCTCCCAGTACGGGGAGGCGGAGCCAGAAGGACCGAGGCCAGCCTCAGCTATTTAGTGAGTCTGTTTCACAATAAAAAATAAAAAGGCTGGGATATAGTTCACAGGTAGAACGCTGCTGGGTTCAAACCCTAGGGGCAGAAGGGAGGAAAAAGAAAAGTCTAAAGCCGGGCGTGGTGGCGCACGCTTGTAATCCCAGCATTTGGGAGGCTGACACCCGAGGATCGCGGTTCGCGGACAGCCTCAGTTACTTAGTGAGGCCCTCTGCCACTCAGTGAGACCCGGTTACAAAATAAAGAATAGGGCAGGGGGTGTAGCTCAGAGGTAGAACGCCCTGGGTTCCATCCTCAGACCCGCAAAAAAAAAAAAAGAAAAGAAAAGAAAAGAAAAAAGTCTAGGACAGCGGCCTAGGCGTTTCCTTCCCCGAGACTCCGCCCAGCCGCGCAGGGCCTTGGCGGACTTCCACCCGGAAGCCGTAGAGGAGCGGCGGAAACGACCCAGGGCCGCGGCGGAACGCCGCTTAGCCGGAACCTTTCCGCCCAGGCCAGGCCGGGCGCTTTGGGGCGCAGCACACAGGAACCGGAAGTTGGACGAGGGATTCTACGCGGGGCCAAAGGACTTGGAAGCATGAGTTTTTCGTACGTTCTTAAGGCAGGAGGTAGGCTGCCTGGAATACAGGGTTAATTTCCCATCTGCCATTAGCCCCGGGTCCTGGAGTGTTGCTTTCCTCCTATGCCCTACCCAGGCCGCGGGTGTGGAGCTCTAGCCGAGCAGCCGGGCGCGGAGCCCCCGGAGCCTTTGGACTTCGCTGGCCCGGGGTCCGTGGGCGCAAGGCGGAAGATCAGGGTCTTTATGTGTGTGTGTGGTACTAAGGATTGAACCCAGGGGCATTCTACCTCCGAGCTACACCCCCAGCCCTATTTTTTATTCTTTACTTTGAAACAGGGTCTCACTGAATTGCGGAGGGCCTCACTAAGTAGCTGAAGCTGTCCGCGAACTGCGATCCTCAGGTCTCAGCCTCCCAAATGCTGGGATTACAAGCATGTGCCACCACGCCCGGCTTATTTTTATTTTGAATTGGGTTCTCGGTAGTTTGACGAGCGTCTCACTACTTACTGAAACTGTTCTCGAACCTGCGATCCCCTATATCAGCCTCCCAAGAACTGGGATTACTCATATCACCGTACCTGACTGGAAGATGAGATTTTAATAGCAGTTTGCTTTACCTCTGGCTGCATTATTTATTTCCCTGTGGCTGCGATGTCAGAGTGGCTTTCCACCGGCTTTCATTTTATGATGTTTCTGTCTTTTTGGTGGTTCTGTGGGTGGAACCCAGGGGCATTCTACCTCCGAGCTACACCCCCAGCTCGATTTTTTTTTTTTTCTTGCGGGTCTGGGGATGGAACCCAGAGGTATTTGACCTCCGAGCTACATCCCCTGCCCAATTTTTTTATTCTTTATTTTGAAACAGGGTCTCTCTGAGTTGCAGAGTAGTGAGGACTAAGTAGCTGAGGCTGTCCGCGAACCACGATCCTCGCGTCTCAGCCTCCCAAATGCTGGAATTACAAGGGTGCGCCACCACGCCTGGCTCCCAGCCCGATTTTTAATTCTTCATTTTGAAACAGGGTCTCACTAAGTTGTGGAGGGCCTCAGTAAGCTGAGTCTGGCCGCAAACTGCGATCCTCCTGTCTCTGCCTCCCAAGTACTGGAATTACAAGTGTGTGCCACGACTTTCAGCTTTGTATGGTATTTCTTATGCAGAAACATAGACATGGTAGAAATATTGTAAAGTAAGCTGGGCGTTCTGTCAGAGATAGAATGCCCCTCACAAAAAAAATTAAATAAATAAAAAATAAAAATAAATAAATCCCTCTAACAGATCTCAAACTGTTAAACAGAGCCAGGCGTGGAGGTGGAGGCCAGCGGATCTCTGGTTTGCTGGCCAGCCTCAGCTACTTAGGCCGTTTGCAACTCAGTGAGACCCTGTTTCAAAAATAAAGAATAAAAAATAGGCTGGGAGTGTAGCCTGGAGGTGGAATGCCTCTGTGTTTCATCCCCAGTACCTAAAAGAAAAAAGAAAAAAAAAAAAAGCAACAAAACCCTACTTTACAAAAAAGGTTATATATAAATGCATATATATATTTTATTTTTAAACTAATTTTTTTGTTGGGGGGGGGTTACTGATATTGAACCAGGGACATTCTACCTCTGACCTCTACACTCAAGCTCTAGTTGTATTTTTTACTTTGAAACAGGGTCTCTGAATTTCAGAACGCCTTACTAATTAGCTGAGGCTGGGCATGAACCTGTGATCCTTCTGTCTCAGCCTCCCAAGTACTGGGATTACAAAAGTATACCACCATGCACAGCTACAGTAATATGGTCCAGTTTGTTTGTTTGTTTATTTATGTACTGAGGATTGAACCCATTGGCATTTTATCTCTGAGCTACACCCCAGCCCTCTCTTTCCTTCCTTCCTTCCTTTCTTCTTTCTTTCTCTCTCTCTCTCTTTCTTTCTTTCTTTCTTTCTTTCTTTGTTTCTTTCTTTTTCTCTTTGCGGTACTTGGGATGGAACCTAGGGTAATTCTACCTCCAAAGAACACATACAGCCCTATTTTTTAGTCTTTATTTTGAAACAGGGTCCACTGAGTTGCAAAGGGCCTTGCTAAGTAGCTGAGGCTGTCCGCAAACCACGATCCTCCTGCTCAGACTCCCAAAAGCTGGGATTACAAGCATGCGCCATCATGCCCAGCTCCTTTCTCTTTTTTATTTCAAAATAAGGTATCAGAACTGGGTAGAGGAGCCGGGCTTTTGTGGTGAGGCAGGCTTGTAATCCCAGCATTTGAGAGGCTAAGACAGGAGGATCGCGGTTTGAAGACAGCCTCAACTACTACTTACTGAGGTCCTTTGCAATTTAGTGAGACCCTGTTTCAAAAATAAAGAATAAAAATAGGGTTGGGAGTGTAGTTCAGAAGTAGAATGCCCCTGGGTTCCATGCTCAGTACTGCAAACAAAATAAATAAAAAAAATTAAAACGCCGGGTGTGGTGGCACATACTGGGATTGGGAGGAAACTGGAGGATCACGCAGGTTCGAAGCCAGCCTCGTTGGTTTAAGAGACCCTCTTTCCAAATAAAATATAAAATAGGTCTGGGAGTGTAGCCCGGAGGTAGAAGGGTTCCATCCCCAGTACCACCAAAAAAAAAAAAAAAAAGCTGGGTAGAGTAGAACATACTTGTCTTTGCAGTACTTGGGGGTCTGAGACAGGAGGATTGCAAGTTTTTGCAGTTAGCCTCTACAGCTTAGTGAGGCCCTCTTCAATTTAGTGAGACGGTTTAAAAATAAAAAATACGCCGGGTGTGGTGGCGCACGCTTGTATTCCCAACATTTGGTAGGCTAAAATGGAGGATTGTGGTTCGGGGACCACCTCAGCTACTTAGTAAGGCCCTGGGCAATTTAATGAGACCCTGTTTTAAAATAAAGAATAAAAAATAGGGCAGAGGGTGTAGCTCGGAGGTCGAATGCCACTGGGTTCCATCCCCAGACCCACAAAAATAATAAAAAATAAAAATAAGAAATAGCCTGGCATGGTGGTTCACACTGGTAATCCTAGCATTCGGGAGGCTGAGATAAGAGGATCACAGTCTCAGCTACTTAGTGAGGTCCTTTGCAACTCAATGAGACCCTGTTTAAAAAATAAAGAATAAAAGCCAGGCATGGTGGCGCAAGTTTGTAATCCCTGCGCTTGGGAGGCTGAGACAGGAGGATCTCTCAGGTTCGAAGCCAGCCTCAGCTGGCTTTAGAGACCCTGTTTCCAAATAAAAAATATAAAATAGGTCTGGGAGTATAGCCCGGAGGTAGAAGGCCCCTGGGTTCCATCCCCAGTACCACCAAAAAAAAAAAGGAATAAAAAATATAATAGGGCTGGGGTGTAGCTTGGAGGTAGAATGCCTCTAGGTTTCATTTCCAGTACCGCAAAATAAATAAATACATAAGTAAATAAACAAAAGAAAAAATTAAAAATAAGCAGGGCATGGTGGCTCACACTTGTAATCCCAGTACTTGGGAGGCTGAGACAGGAGCGTCACATAGGTTCGAAGCCAGCCCCAGCTACTTAGGCTTTCAGCAACTTAGTGAGATCCTATTTCCAAATAAAACATAAAATAGGTCTTGGAAGTAGAAAGCCCCTGGGTTCCACCCCTAGTAACCCCTCACTAATGATAATAATAATAAAATAAAAATAGCTCAGAAAAAAAAAAGCTAGAACGAAATGGGGTCTCACTATGTTTCTGAAACTGGCCACAAATCTGCAAATCTTCCTGACTTAGCTTCCCAAGTACTGGAATTACAGGCATGTACCACCACTCTTGGCTTGGTCCAGTATTTAAGGTAGGAGAGTTTTTGTGACTTTACAAAGGATCTGGTCAGTTCACATTTAACACCAAAAGGAAGTAGGACATCCCAACTTATATTTTGCTAAATTTTCCTATAGGGAGGTGGAGATGTTTTCCAGTTCAATTGGAGTCATCCCTATTCCAGGACCTACGTAATATCTGTCGGAAAAAATTCACTGGACCTGAGAAAGCAATTACCAATGCTGCTTTGGGTGATGAAAATGCAAAGGAGTCTGGAACTGCACTCAGCCAGCTCTTCTCTTCAGAACAGCAAGCTTCAATTTTGCATGTGTTGAATACAGCTTCTAGTAAAGAACTCGAAGCTTTCAAATTGCTTCGCGGAAGGAAGTCCATCAATATTGTGCTGCACAGAGAAAAGTTTGGGCCATTTCAGAATTTGGAGAGTTTGATGAATGTGTCCTTGTTCCAGTATAAAACTGTTGTTCAAGTTTGTAACGCTATTCTTTGTCCAGATACTGGAAAGAAAAAAAGGTTACAGGAAACCCGGATGTTGGGAAAGCTCATGAAACCAGATATAGAAAGAGAAAGACTGAAGGTACACCCTTTTTTATTTTTTTGCAGGTCTGGGAAGGAACCCAGGGGCATTCGACCTCCAAGCTACACCCCCTGCCCTATTTTTAATTCTTTATTTTGAAACAGGGTCTTACTAAGTTGCGGAGGGCCTCACTAAGTAGCTGAGCCTGTTTGCGAACCATGATCCTCCAGTCTCAGCCTCCCGAATGCTGGGATTACAAGCGTGCTCCACCACACCTGCCTTACCCTTTTCTTATACTGCCTAAAGTTTGATACCTTACTATAAGAAGCACTCTTCTGGAGTCGGGCGTTGTGGCGCACGCTTGTATTCCCAGCATTCGGGAGGCTGAGACCAGAGGATTGTGGTTCGTGGACAGCCTCAGCTACTTAGGCCTACTGCAACTCAGTAAGACCTGGTTTCAAAATAAAGAATAAAAAATAGGGCACGGGGTGTAGCTCGAAGGTAGAATGCCCCTGGGTTCCATCCCCAGACCCGCAAAAAAAAAAAAAAAAAAGGAAGCACTCTTCTGGACATTGAGTTGGGGAATTACAGTTTCTGCAGGTTTAGTTGGTGGATCTAGACATACTCATGAATAGATGACATATTATACAATGTGTGATTACAGAGATGTTTGTTTGTTTTTGGTGGTACTGGGGTTCTGGAAACTCTTCTTACCTCCGGGCTACACTCCCAGACCTGTTTTATATTATTTTTTATTTGGAAACAGGGCCTCTTAAGCCAGCGAGGCTGGCTTCGAACCTGCATGATCCTCCTGTCTCCGCCTCCCAAGCGCGGGGATTACAAGCGTGCGCCACCACGACCGGCCAGAGAGTAAGCTTGTTAAGTGACAGGAGGGAAAACAGGGAGCTGAGCCAGGTGTGCTGGCGCACACTAGGAGGATGCAGATTCATGGCCAGCCTCAGCACCTTGTGAGGCTCTCAGCAACTTAGTGAGACCCTGTTTCCAAATAAACAGGGCAGAGGATGTAGCTAAGATGTAGAATGCCCCTGGGCTAAATGCCCAGTACTGGAAAACAACAACAAAAATGAAGCCAGGCGTGGTGGTGCACTCTTGTAATTCCAGCATTCAGGCGCCTGAGACAGGAGAATCCCGCTTTGGGAACAGCCTCAGTTACTTAATGAGGTCCTTTGCAACTCAGTGAGACCCTGTTTCAAAATAAAGAATAAAAAATAGGCTTGGGGGTGTAGCTCGGAAGTAGAATGCCCTTGGGTTCCATCCCAAGTAGTTCAAAAAACAAAACAGTGAGCTGACTGTTGGAGAAAGTAGAAAGTTTACTGGAAGAACTCAAAATTGCTTTTGTTTTGGTACTGGGGGTTGAACCCAGAAGCATTCTATTTATGAACTACACCCCAAGCCACACACACACACACACACACACACACACACATTTTTTGCAGGTCTAGGGGTGGAACCCAGGGGCATTTGACCTCCAAGCCATATCCCCTGGCCTATTTTTATTATTTATTATTATTATTTTGTGTGTGTGTGTTACTGGGGGTGGAACCCAGGGGCTTTCTACTTCCGGGCTATACTCCCAGACCCATTTTATATTTTATTTGGAAACAGGGTCTCACTAAGTAGCTGAGGCTGGCTTTGAACCTACATGATCCTCCTGTCTCAGCCTCCCAAGTGCGGGGATTACAAGCCTGCACCAACATGCCCGGCTTTTTATTCTTTATTTTGAAACATGGTCTCACTAAGTTGTGGAGGGCCTCACAAAGTAGCTGAGGCTGTCCATGAACCGCAATCCTCTGGTTTCAGCCTACCGAATGCTGGGATTACAAACTGGGATTACAAGCGTGTGCCACCACGCCCGGCTTTTATATTATTTTTGTTTTGAGGCAGGGTCTCACTAAATTACTGAAGCTAGTCTTGAACCTGCAATTCTCCTGTCTCAGCCTCCCAAGTACTGGGAATACAGGCATTAAAGCCTCCCAGCTTTAACAAGCATTCTAAAAGCAAACTTTTACAGTGTTATCTGAAAAAATTAAAAGTATTCAGATTACTTGACACATCAAACATTAAATTGGAAAAACTTAGGTTCTATGTACAATGCTTACTAAAATATTATCTGATTCTATAAAAATAATAAGCACTTTTTTCCTCCCGGAACTGTGGTTATCAGTTTGGGAGAGAATATGGGTGCTTTTCATAAACTTGATTAAAGCTATGGACATTCTTCACAGAAAAAAATTTTTATGGCACATAGACACATAATACTGCATAAGCATTCAGAGAACTTACAAACGCCATTACATCTATTTATGGATTCAGGCCTCCTACTGCATTTAATCTACAACGTGTTTCGTCCACATTTTCAGGGGAGGATTTTCATCCACAACCATGGCTAAAACTATATATACTTAAAAGCTGCGCATAATGGCGCATGCTTGTAATCCCTGCGCTTGGGAGGCGGAGACAGGAGATCCGCGCAGGTTCGAAGCCAGCATCAGCTAGTTAGTGAGGCTTTCAGCAACTTAGTGAGACCCTGTTTCCAAATAAAATAGAAAATAGGTCTGGGAGTATAGCCCGAGGTAAAAAGCCCCTGGGTTCCACCCCCAGTACTACCAAAAAAAAGAAAAAAATGAGCCAGATGTGATCGCCTACACTTGTAATCCCAGCATTTGGAAGGCTAAGACAGGAGGATCATGGTTTGCGGCCAGCATCCTCTATTTAGTGTGCTCTTTGCAACTCAATGAGGCCCTGTTTCAAAATAAAGAATAAGCTGGGCGTGGTGGCTCAAGCTTGCAATCCCTGCGCTTGGGAGGCGAAGACAGGAGATGGCGCAGGTTCAAAGCCAGCCGCGCTGTCTTAAGAGACCCTGTTTCCAAATAAATATGAAATAGGTCTGGGAGTGTAGTGTGGAGGTAGAAGGGCTTCCAGGAACCCCAGTTCCACCAAAAAAAAAAAAAAAAAAAAAAAAAAAAAAATATATATATATATATATATATATATATATATATATGTCTGTGGGTGTGGCTCAGAGGTAGGATGCCCCTGGATTCCGTCCCCAGTACCCCACACACACACACACACACTAAAGAGCTGGGTAAGAAATAGGTCTATAGGTATAGCTCAGAGGTGAAATTTCCATAGGTTCAGTCTCTAGCACACACCAAAAAAACTTAAAAGGGTAAAGGTCATTGGGAGGCAGAGACAGGAGGATTGTGCAGGTTCAAAGCCAGCTTTGCTGGCTTAAGAGACCCTGTTTCCAAATAAAAATATAAAAAAAATAGGTCTGGGAGTATAGCCCGTATGTTGAAGGGTTTCCAGGAATCCCAGAACTGCCAAAAAAAAAAAGGTATAGGTCAGTGTTATAGTATCCCTGGGTTCAATCCCCAATATTGCAAACCACAAAAATATTTATGCTTGTAATTAAATTGGCCCGTTTTCTTTCAGGCAGTCAATAGTATCCTATCTATTGTTTTTGGTACTCAAAGAATTGCCTGGGCTCACCTGGATCATAAATTGGCAGTGCTGGACTGGCAGCAGCATAACTTTTGGAAGTTAACGAATAGAACCTACCCAACTTCAGTCTATTTAGAAGAGGTAAGGCCTTGAATCTCCAGATTTCTACCTGTTATTTATGTATTCCTACATAACTCTTCATGTAGATCAATCTTCTAGTCTCCCCCCCCAAAATGTAGTAAAATAGTAAGATATCTTTTGGTACTTATTTCTTACTCCTATTATATTTTTGTTACCTTTGGTTTTTCAATTAGTTCAAGAAATGCCTTATGATTTCAAGGCAATTATTGAGAAAATCATGTTAAATATATATTATTTTTTTTGTGTGTGGTACTGGGGTTCCTGGAAGTCCTTCTACCTCCAGGCTACACTCCCAGACGTATTTTATATTTTTGAAACAGGGTCTCTTAAGCCAGTGCGGCTGGCTTCCAACCTGCGCGATCCTCCTGTCTCCGCCTCCCAAGCGCGGGGATTACAAGCGTGCGCCACCATGCCCGGCTATTATGTTTCATGTTGTAGAACTTCACTATCTTATAAAGTTTTTTTTTTTTTTTTTTGCGGTACTGGCTACTGAGCTAAGGGGCATTCTACCTCCAAGCTACACCCCAGTCATCATATATATATATATATATATATGTTTATTTATTTATTTGCAGTACTGGGGGTTGAACCCAGGAACATTCTACCTCCAAGCTATATCCCCAGCCCGATTTTTCATTCTTTATTTTGAAACACAGTCTCACTAAGTAATTGAGGCTATCTGTGAACCGTAATCCTCCTGTCTCAGCCTCCCAAATGGTGGGATTAAAAGCGTGTGCCATCATGCTTGGCTTATTGTTTATTTTGAATGGGGTTCTCACTAAGTTGCTGAGGACCTCACTAAACTACAGAGGCTGGCCTCGAACTTGTGATCTTCCTGTCTCAGTTTCCCAAGTACAGGGATTATAAGTATGGGCCATAATGCCTGTCTTAATTGTACTATTTTTTTTTTTTTTGGGTGGTACTGGGGGTGGAACCCCTCTGGGTTATACTCCCAGACCTATTTTATATTTTATTTGGAAGCAGGGTCTCAGTAACTTGCTGAGAGTCTCAGTAGCTGAGGCTGGCTTCGAACCTGTGTGATCCTCCTGTCTCAGCCTCCCAAGCGTGGGGATTACAAGCGTGCACCACCACGCCTGGCTTAATTGTACTATTTTAAAATAGAAATGAAGCCGGGCACGGTGGCTCAAGCTTGTAATCCCAGTACTTGGGAGGCTGAGACAGGAAGATTGTGGTTCATGAACAGCCTCAACTACTTAGTGAGGCCATTTACAAATGAGTGAGATGTCACTCATTTGACACTAGTGAGACCCTGTTTCAAAATAAAAATAAAGCTGGGTGTGGTGGTGCACACTTGTAATCCCAGCATTCAGGAGGCTGAGACTGGAGGATTGCGGTTAGCAGACAACATCAGCTACTTACTGAGGCCCTCCACAACTTAGTGAGATCCTGTCTCAAAATAAAGAATAAAAATAGAGCAGGTGGTGTAGCTTGGAGGTCGAATGCCCCTGGGTTCCATCTCCAGACCTGCAAAAACAAAACAAAACAAAAATAAAAAATAGGGCTGGGGGTGTAGCTTGGAGGTAGAGTGCCCCTGGGTTCCATCCCCAGTACTGAAATAAATAAATAAATAAATAAATAAATAAATAAATAAATAAATAAATGTAAAATAAAATAGAAACGAGGCAGAAAGGGGACCCAGACATAAAATTTAAATGTATTATTTCTGCTCACTTACTTTATCTCTTTTTTTTTTTTTTTTTTTTTTTAAGATTTCTTCAATCATTTCAAAGATGCCTAAAGCAGATTTGTATGTTCTGGAAAAAACAGGACTTTCCATGCAGAACTCAACTCTGTTTCCTATACTGTTGCATTTGCATATCACAGAAGCCATGCTGTATGCCTTGTTGAATACAGCCTTTGCCCAGGATGGCCAGCATCAAGTGCTGAGTATGAATCGAAACGCAGTAGGGAAGCACTTTGGACTCATGATCCGTGACACTCGGACTAGTGGAAAAGAAATGGTGAAGCAGTTCCTCTCTGAGTCTGTACTGAAGGCGGAGCCGCGGGTGCGCTTTCCACCAGATAAAATAGTGCATTACAGAAACATGTTTTCATCTACTGAGACTTACAGAATAGAGGAGTTATATGACTCATTATTACAAGCTATTGCTTTCTATGAGATAGCAGTTTTTGGCACTGAAGTCTGAGGAAGTCTGAGGTTAATGTACCTTCTCTAAAGTTACATTAAGCCAGGCATGGTGGTGAATGCCTGTAATCCCAGGACTTGGGAGGCTGATACAGGAAGATGGCAGGTTTGAAATCAGCCTCAGCAACTTAGTGAGCTGGGGTATAGCCAGGAGGTAGAAGGCCCCTGGGTTTCACCCCTAATAGTAACATACACAGACACACACAGTTACATTAATTTTTTATTTATTTATTTTTTTTGCGGGTCTGGGGATGGAACCCAGGGGCATTCGACCTCCGAGCTACAGCCCCTGCCCTATTTTTTATTCTTTAGTTTGAAACCGGGTCTCACTGAGTTGCAGAGGGCCTCACTAAGTAGCTGAGGCTGTCTGCAAACCGCGATTCTCTGGTCTCAGCCTCCCGAATGCTGGGATTACAAGCGTGCGCCACCACGCCCAGCTAACAGTTACATTAATTTGTACTTGTTAGTGCTAATTGTAAAACCAACAACCATGTTAATGAAGATTAAAACAATTTTGAGTATATTTTAGATGTCTAAAGTCAGACTTCCAGCTATGAAATGGTAGAACAATAAGCCAAAACCAAACCAATAAGTAGTTTATGAGATTGTATGTTTTTGGGTATAAGTTTAAAACAATAAAATATCTCAAGTAGTTAAAAAACAGATTCTCTCCCTTTACAAGCAAATATCATCTACACTAAAGATTTACATTATTATCATATTGTTAATATAGGGAATCATAAACTGGCTGTGGTGGACACCTGTAATCCAAGTATTTGAAAGGCTGAAACAGGAGGATTGCAGGTCTGAAGCTAGCATGTGGTAAGACCTGATCTCTTTTTTCGTGTGGTACTGAGGATTGAATCCGGGCATTCTACCTTTAAGCTCCATCCCTAGCTCTTTTTGTAATTTGGAAACATGGTCTCACAAACCTGCAGTCTCCTGTCTCAGCTTCTCAAGTACTGGAATTACAAGTGTGCGCCAACATGTCTGACTGCAAGACCCTATTTCAAAATTAAAAATAAAAAGGGCTGGGGGTATAGGTCAAGTGTAGAATGCTCCTGAGTTCATTCCCCAGTATCAGATGCAAAAAAGGCAATGATTTTTCTGAATGATACTTATGAGAATAAAGCTTAAGACAGTTGATAATACAACTTGTAAATTCTGCTTATTTTCCTTGTGGATGTTTTTATACACTCTGCAAAAGGCAATTTTTTTTTTTTTTGGTTTGGGGGTGGAACCCAGAAACTTTCTACCTCCGGGTTGTACTCCCAGACCTTTTTTATATTTTATTTGGAAACAGGGTCTCACTAAGTTGCTGAAAGCCTCACTAAGTAGCTGAGGCTGGCTTCGAACCCGTGCGATCCTCCTGTCTCAGCCTCCTAAGCGTGGGGATTACAAGCGTGCGCCACCACACCCAGCTCAAAAGGCAATTTTTATCACCTGTTTGTTAACTTGGCCAGGAAAAGTGGAATGCGACACGCTTGTAACCCTAGCTACTCTGGTTGAGATGCAGGATCACAAGTTTAAGGCCAGCCTGCATAACTTAGTGAAACCCTGTGGGCATGGTGGCGTATACTTGTAATCCCAGCATTTGGGAGGCTGAGTCCAGAGGATTGTGGTTTGAGTGAGAATAGCCTCAGGTACTTAGTGAGGCCCTTTGCAACTCAGCGAGACCGTTTCAAAATAAAGAATAAAAAAATAGGGCTGGGAGTGTAGCTTGGAGGTAGAATGCCTCTGTGTTCCATCCCCAGTACCACAAATACATACATACATACATACATACATACATACATACATACTCTTGACAGTCTTTTGGTAAGAGTAGCACTTAAATACCTCCCACACCCCCCTCAATTTTTCATTATATCTGCCTTAGTTTAAGGCCTCATTATATCTCCTATGCTAAATACAAGACTTTTTTTTTTTTTTTTCGGTACTGGGGATAGTACCCAGGGGCATTCTACCTCTGAGCTACACTCCCAGCCCTACTTTTCTTTCCTTCTTTTTGTGGTATTGGGGATGGTACCTAGGGACATTCTACCTCTGAGCTACACCCCCAGCCCTACTTTTATTCCCTTTTTTTTGTGGTACTGGGGGTGGAACCCAGGGGCTTTTCTACTTCTGGGCTATACTCCCACACTGGCTTATCCTTTATTAGGAAACAGGGTCTCATTGAGTTGCAAAGGGCCTTACTAAGTAGTAGTTGAGGCTATCCTCCAACCTGTGATCCTCCTGTCTCAACTTCCCAAATGCTGGGATTATAAGCGTGTGCCACTAAGCCTGGCATGAATACAAGTCTTTTTTTTTTTATGTCAAAATAATGTTTTCCTAGCTGGGCATGGTGGTACATGCTTGTAATCCCAGCCCTTGGGAGGCTGAAACAGGAGGATTGCACAGGTTTAAAGCAGCCTCAGCTACATAGTGAGGCTCTCAGCAACTTAGTGAGACCCTGATTCCAAATAAAGTATAAAATAGGTCTGGGAGTATAGCCCGGAGGTAGAAAAGCCCTTGGGTTCCATCCCAGTACCACACATACACATAAACTATAATATATAAAAGTATATGGTTTTCCTTACTCTAACTGCAATATACTGGGAGGCCGAGACAGGATTTTAAGTTTGAGGCCAGTGAACAACTTTGTGAGACTGTCTCAAAATTTTCTCAAAAAAGAAAACTGGACTAAGGAATGTAACATGGTGGTAGAGTATTCCAGGGTTCAATCCCCAGTATTACAATCACACACAAAAAAATTAAAATGTGTGCTCAGAAAAATAATTAAATATAACCAGTGGGGTATGCTCACAATGGGCCAAAGAATATTTCTTCCGTTTACAGTATATCCAACAGGACTTTGAGGCCGCTACTCAACACTCTTAGTCTCCTTCTGAGCAAAAGCTTTACATGTGTGTCCCCACAAGGGTGATCCATCATTTGGGGTATGGGAGGGAGTAGTAGAGATGGGGTATAGTGAAATTGATCATACTATATTTAGCTGGGCTCAGTGGCACTTACCTGTAATCCCACTACTTGGGAGGCTGAGATAGGAGGATCACAGGTTCACAGCCAGCCTCAAAAACTTGGTAAGACCCCGATTCAAAGTGAAAAAATAAGGCTGAGAAAAATGAAAAATGTATTTTTATGTATATGCAGATATGACACTGAACCCCACTACTCTGTATAATGGAGATGCACCAATAAATATAAAAATTTTAAAAACTGGGAAAGAAAAATAACCAGAAGAGTGTGTGTGTGTGAATGAAAAAGAAGTGGAAGTCCTGTCACACTGGCACTCCCAACTCCCCAGGTTGGTGTACACTCTAGAGACTGGCTGCCATGCATATGTAGGTCCCCACATTTACATACATGGATACATGGTTTTGGACTTACACATCTCCACCTCAGAAAAGAAACTCCGCATGTTTAAAAAGAAACATGATTGAGGTGGCGGATGCCATGCTGGCACCATCTTCTCTCAAAGCACCAGGCTCCAGAGAAGAAAGGTAAACAAGGAACTTAAGTGAGCAGCTGTGGTTCATTTGGGTGTAATTCAGCAGTTTTTTCAGCTCAAAGAATGTCTAAAACTCCCAGTGGCCCAGCTCATCACACCCTCCAGGGACTCAGAATGGAGCTCAAAACCAGAAAAGAAATACTCCAGCCTCACAGTCGAGGGCATGGCAGCAGCACCATATTGCCAGCAGCAGCAGTGAGTTGACCACACCCGCGACAGCTCCAGATCAGCCCACTCAACAACTGTAAGTGAAATTGCAGCCCCTAAAGAGAAATCCCAGCACTGCACCCCCAGAGACTTGTGCAGCTTTGATAATCTCCCTGGGTCTGAAATTTTGCAGTCCAACCCAGTGAAGGAGTAGTGGTGGCAGAGATACCACACTCAAGTCACAGCTCCCTGTAGGGAAACAATCAGCTTGGCATCCCCATGATTTTCCACAGCCTCAGTTAACTCCCTGGGTCTGACACTTTGTGATACAACCTAGTAAAGGAGTAGTAGTGTCTGAGATTACCACAGAGCACCCTAAGTGAAGTCCAAGTGACCCAGGGAAGAACCTAGAGAAGGCACACACTTATGAAATCATGAGAAAGAGGAATAACAATGGAGCAATGAAAGCCCACAACCCCACAACATCAGAACCTGATAACAGAAATTCAGAGATCTCTAAAAGAATAAATCAGGAATATAATTGTAGAAATAATACAGGACCTTTAAAAAGAATTTAGAGAGGGTTTAAAAGAAATTAAGGATGCAATCATTGAAGTAAAGGCATCAATTAAAACTATAAACAATCAATTAGACCACATGGAGAATAGAATCTCACTCTTAGAAGATGATCACTCCAAAAAAGAATGCATGGTTTATAATTTAGAGGGGAAAAACAACGCCAGGCGTGGTGGCGCACGCTTGTAATCCCTGCGCTTGGGAGGCAGAGACAGGAGGATCGCACAGGTTTGAAGCCAGCCATGCTGGCTTAAAAGACCCTGTTTCCAAGTAAAAATATAAAATAGGTCTGGGAGTGTAGCCCAGAGGTAGAAGGGCTTCCAGAAACCCTAGTACCACCACCAAAAAAAAAAAAAATTGACATTGAAGAAGTATGGGCCCCATCGTAAGAGAGCTAACCGAAGAATAATTAGAATAGAGGAGGGAAAAGAAGTGAAACCAAAGGGATCAATAATCTCTTCAAGGAAGTAATAGATGAAAAATTTCCAAACACAGAGCAAGAGGTCGATACACAGGTCCAGGAAACTTATAGAACTCCCTTTAGACAGGATCAGAGAAGTCAGAGAAGAGGCTCCCCACACCACATAATTGTCAAAATGACCAATGTGGAAGCCAAGGAGAGAATCTTAGAGGCAACAAAAACAAAAGGCCAAGTGACATTCAGAGGCAAACCAATAGAATCACTCCAGACTTCCCAAACCAAGTCATGAGAGCCAGAAGGGCTTGGAGTAACATTTCAAACTCTGAAAGAAAACAATTTCCAGCCAAAAATTTTCTACCCAGCAAAACTATCTATCAAATTAGATGGGGAAATAGAAGCTTCCATGAATAACAGAAACTGAAGAAATTTATGTCTTCAAAACCAGCACTAGAGAAAATACTCAAGGAGATTAACTAACTACAAAGAAGAAATAGGTAATATGTCAGTGTCTAGTGCACTGGAGACCTAAGGGTAAAGCCGATTCACGGGACACAGGGGATGCAGCTTTCATGTACACTGCATGTTTTATTGAAAGAGCAATCAGACTTTTATAGAGAAAGCTTCTATGGGATCCAAAGACAAATTAACTATTTTAGACATTACAAGGTTATCTGAAAGCAACAATAGATGTGTGAGTAAAGCCAAAGGATTAGTCTCAAAACAACTTTTTGTCTTACAATTAGAAGCAAAGAACACCTGTGACTGCTCATAACATCTCAAACTGTTTATCATACCAATAAGTTTTCTGAGAGATGTCTATGCTGGGAAGGACATTCAGTGAGAGGGCCGGAGCTGCTTCTGACCTTGAAGGCAACTTGGCAAGACTCATAGCTCACTGATTAGAGGAAGTGTGCTTGCTTCCCAGCCTGGCATTCCAAGCTGCTTTTCAGGAGCCAGAGTTGCTTCGTTAACTCTTCAAGCAGGAGCCTGCAGTTCAGTACTCTCACATCAATACACACCAGAACCAGAGAAACAAGATTTTCCATCCAGCAGACAATTAGGCAAAGAAAAATACACAGTATTTCAAACAGAAATAAAATCTTAACATGTTAAGAATTAAAAATTATCTCTCAGCCCAGCATGGTGGTGTATGCTTGTAATCCCAGCATTTGGGAGGCTGAGACCGGAGGATCGTAGTTTGCGGACAGCCTCAGCTACTTAGTGAGGCCCTCTGCAACTCAGTGAGACATGGTTTCAAAATAAAGAATAAAAAATAGGGCAGGGAGTGTAGCTTGGAGGTCGAATGCCCCTGGGTTCCATCCCCAGACCCACACACACAAAAATTATCTCTCAATAATCATACTGAATGTAAATGGCCTCAACTCCCCAATAAAAAGACATAAAGTGGCAAAATGGATTTAAAACCAGAATCCATCCATCTGCTGCTTACAAGAAACACACTTTACAAGTAAAGATAGGAACAAATTCAAGGTAAAGGGCTGGAGCAAGGTAATTCATACTAACGGAACTCGAAGGTAAGCAGGAGTAGCAACTATGATATCAGACAAGTTAGACTTCAAACCCAAACTTATTAGAAGAGACAAAGAAGGTCATATTTTACTGATAAAAGGAATAATCCAGCAAGAGGAAATAACAATAATCAACATCTATTCCCCAAACATAGGTGCAGTTACTTTCATAAAACAAATTCTTTGTGACATTAAGTCACATATAAATCCCAATACAATAATACTGGGAGACTTCAACACACCTCTCACAATACTAGACCGATCTTCCAGACAAAGGGTCAGTAAAGATGTCTCAGAACTAAATAACACCATTAATCAAATGGACCTGTTGGACACATATAGAATATTTCACCCAACTAGAGTGGAGTTTACATTTTTCTCAGCTGCTCATGGAACCTTCTCCAAAATAGATCACATCCTGGGACACAAAATGAGCACTAGCAAATTCAAAAAATGTTACATACTTCCCTGTGTCATTTCAGACCATAATGGAATGAAACTAGAAATGAACTATAAGAAGACCCAAAGAAACAACATAAACAATGTGGAGACTGAACACACTTCTGAAAGAAGAATGGGTCATAGAAGACCTAAGAGGTGAAATCAAGAAATTTTTAGAAACAAATGAAAATAAATATACAACATATCAAAACCTCTGAGACACTTTGAAGGCAGTATTAAGAGGAAAATTTATAGCACTGAGTGCTCACATAAGAAAAACAGAACAAGCCGGGCATGGTGGCACACGCTTGTAATCTCTGTGCTTGGGAGGCGGAGACAGGAGGATCGCATAGGTTCGAAGCCAGCCGAGCTGGCTTAAGAGACCGTTTCCAAATGAAAATATAAAAAGTAGGTCTGGGAGTGTAGCCCGGAGGTAGTAGGCTTCCACGAACCCCAGTACCACCACCACCAAAAAAAAAAGAAAAACAGTATCTTCAATAAATAACCTAACGACACACCTCAAAGCCCTTGAAAAGCAGGAACAATCAAACCCCAAAGCCAGTAGAAAACAGGAAATTATTAAAATTAGAGCAGAAATTAATGAAACAGCGAGTAAAAAAACAATACAGAAAATCAACAAAACCAAAAGCTGGTTCCTTGAAAAAATTAGCAAGATAGATAAACCACTAGCCAATAACTAAAAAAAAGAGAGAATCGGCTGGGCATGGTGGCGAACGCTTGTAATCTCTGCACTTGGGAGGCAGAGACAGGAGGATCGCACAGGTTCAAAGCCAGCTGCACTGGCTTAAGAGACCCTGTTTCCTAAAAAAAAAAAAAAAAAAAATTATACACACACACACACACACACACACACACACACACACACACACACAATAGGTTTGGGAGTGTAGCCCAGAGGTAGAAGGGCTTCCAGGAACCCCAGTACCACCAAAAAAAAAAAAAAAAAAAAGAATCAACCCAAATTATGAAAAGATGAAAAAGGAGACATTAATACTGAAAGTGTAGAAAACCAGAAGATTATCAGAAACTACTTTGAAAAACTATACTCCAACAAAATGGAAAATCGGGAGGAAATCGACAACTTTCTAGATAAATACAACCTTCTTAAACTGAGTCAAGAAGATATAAAACACTTAAACCAACCAATAACAATCAAAGAAATTGAAACAGCAATAAACAGCTTATCATCAAAGAAAAGCCCAGGACCAGATGGTTCTCAAACTATTTCATGAAAACAGCCGGGCGTGGTGGCGCACACTTGTAATCCCCGCTCTTGGGAGGCAGAGACAGGAGGATCGTGCAGGTTCGAAGCCAGCCATGCTGGCTTAAGAGACCCTGTTTCCAAAAATAAAAAAGTATAAAATAGGTCTGGGAGTATAGCCCGGAGATAGAAGGGCTTCCAGGAACCCCAGTACCACCAAAAACAAAACAAAACAAAACAATTTCGTGAAATACAAAAAAATCCAGGATTCTCCAAATACATTCTATGAAGCCAACATCACATTAATACCCAAACCGAATAAAGACAGTTCAAGGAAGTAAAACTACAGGCCTATATTTCTGATGAACTTGGATGCAAAACTATTAAACAAAATACTAACAATATGCATTCAAAACCACAAAGAAAATCATACACCATGACCAGGTAGGGTTCATCCCAGGGATGCAAGGCTGCTTCAACATATGAAAATCCTCCCTGTTATTTGAAACTGAAGCCAAGAGGCACCTTCTTAATTACCAAATAGTCTGTGTGACCAAGGACTAACATTTTAAGTTGCTTAGCTCTATCCTCATGGGCCTATATATTTAATACCTCCAAAGATATTTTCAGGATAGGCTTTGTATACTTTTATGGGTTATTTAGAGTCCTATGGTATGTTTGTGGTTTAGGAATGTCATGAGAAATTGTTTTTCAATAAATATTTTGAAATTAAAAAAAAAACATGAAAATCAATCCATGTAATTCACCATATAAACAGAATGAAAGACAAAAATCACACGATCATTTCAATAGATGTGGGAAAAGCATTTGATAAAATCCAACATCCATTTATGATAAAAAAAAAACACTGCAGAGAATTGGAATAGAAGGAACATATCTCAAATCATAAAGGCAATCTACGATAAGCCCACCACCAACATCATATTAAATGGGGAAAAAATTTCAAGAATTCCCCCTAAAAACAGGAACAAGACAAGGATGTCCATTATCACCACTTCTCTTCAATATAGTACTAGAGACTCTAGCCAGAGCAATAAGGCAAGAAAAGGAAATGAAAGGAGTACAAATAGGAAAAGAAGAACTCAAACTTTCACTATTTGCAGATGACATGATACTATATTTAGAAAACCCAACAAACTCAACCAAAAGGCTTATAGAACTGATCGACAAATTCAGCAAAGTATCTGGATACAATATCAATCTTAAAAAATCAGAAGCTTTCCTGTACATCAACCATAAATCCACTGATAAAGAAATTCAGAAAACACTTCCAGTCAGGATCTCCAACAAAAAAATAAAATACTTAGGAATAAACTTGACCAAGGAGGTAAAAGATCTTTACAAAGAAAATTATAAAACACTGAAAAAAGAAATCGAAGAAGATCGTAGAAGATGGAAAGATCTTCCATGTTCATGGATTGGCAGAATAAATATCATTAAAATGGCCATCCTTCAAAAAGTGATCTACAGATTCAACGCAACGCACATTAAACTACCAAGATCATTCCTCACAAACATAGAAAAATCAGTCCTTAAATTTATTTGGAATAACAAAAAGCCCAGAATAGCCAAAGTAGTTCTCAGCAACAAAAACCATGCAGGAGGAATCACAATACCTGACTTTAAACTATACTACAAAGCCATTGTAATAAAAACAGCATGGTACTGGCACAAAAATAGATACATAGACCAATGGAGCAGAACAGAAGACGCAGAAACAAGTCCACATACTTTCAGCCAATTGATTTTTGACAGGGGGCCAAAAACATATACTGGAAAAAAGAGAGCCTGTTCAACAAATGGTGTTGGCAAAACTGGTTAACCATATGCAGAAAATTCGAAATTAATCCCACTTTCTTACCCTGCACAAGAGTCAATTTGAGATGGATCAAAGACTTGGAAATTAAACCACAGACCTTGAAGCTCCTTGAAGAGGGCATAGGTCCAACACTGCACCACATAGGCACAGATAAACACTTTCTCAACAAGACCCCAAAGGCACAACAAACTAAAAGGTGAATCAATATGTGGGATTGCATGAAACTGAAGAGCTTCTGTTCAGCAAAGAAAACTGTCAAGAACCTCAATGGAGAGCCAACAGAATGGGAGAAGATTTTTGCCACTTACACTTCTGATAGAGGACTAATATCTAGAATATACAGAGAACTCAATAAACTCAACACTAAAAAACAAATCATCCAATCAACAAATGAGCAATCGAACTAAATAGACACTTCACAAAAGAAGAAATTCAAATGGCCAATAAATGCATGAATAAATGCTCAACATCACTGGCAATCAGAGAGATGCAAATCAAAACTACCCTGAGATTTCACCTAACTCCAACTAGAATGGCAATCATTCAAAACACAACAACAAATGCTGGCGAGGATGTGGAGAAGTGGGAACTCTAAAACACTCTTGGTGGGATTGCAAATTAGCGCAACCACTCTGGAAAACAGTATGGAGAATCCTCAGAATGGGAACAAATCTACCATTTGATCCAGCAATACCACTTCTGGGTATCTACCCAAAAGAAAGGAAACCAAACTACCAAACTAATGCATGCGTATCTATGTTCATAGCTGCACAATTCACCATAGCCAAACTGTGGAACCAGCCAAGATATCCATCAACAGATGAATAGATAACAAAACTGTGGGATATGTACACAATGGAATTTTACTCAGCCATTAAAAAAAACTCAATTATGTCACTTTCAGGGAAATGGATGGAACTGGAGGACATTATGTTAAGTGAGATTATTCACTCACAAAAAATAAGAAATCAGATGCTTTCCCTAATATATGAAAGCTAAGGAGAAATGGGTCATAGGAGGAACTCTAGATGAAAAAGGAAATTCTATGGAGGAACAAACAAGGCAACCTAAAGGAGGAGAAAGGAGGGGGGAAAAGGAAAATCTCTAAAACACTCAATGTACTTAAACATATCAAAGTCAACCACTAAGCCAAGCAAGGGAAGGACGGACGGGGAGGGAATGGGGTGGGAATTGGTTAGGGGTTAAATCAGTGATGTGTACAGGTATGTACACACAAGATTTTTACCCCAATATGATGTATGAATATAATGCACCAATAAAAAAAACTGTGGGCTGGGCGTGGTGGCGCACGCTTGTAATCCCCGCGCTTGGGAGGCAGAGACAGGAGGATCGCGCAGGTTCGAAGCCAGCCGCGCTGGCGTAAGAGACCCTGTTTCAAAAATATAAAATAGGTCTGGGAGTGTAGCCCGGAGGAAGAAGGACTTCCAGGAACCCCAGTACCATAAAAAAAAAAAAAAAAAAAAAAAAAAAAAACTGTGAAAAGAAAAAAAAAAGGAAATCATTTTCTTTTCTTACAAACAACCTTTGTCAAGCCGGGCGTGGTGGCGCACGCTTGTAATCCTTGCGCTTGGGAGGCGGAGACAGGAGGATCGTGCAGGTTCGAAGCCAGTCTCGCTGGCTTAAGAGACCCTGTTTCCAAATAAAATATAAAATAGGTCTGGGAGTGTAGCCTGGAGGTAGAAGGCCCCTGGGTTCCATCCCTAGTACCACCAAAAAACAAACAAACAAACAACCTTTGTCATTATTTCCTACTTTGGAAAACAGCTTCACCCATTCTCCAAGTTTTCATGCCATAAACCATGGCATTCTGCCTCCCACATATTTCTAGAAATAACTCTAAGTGAAAATGTGTCAGTTGTACATATAAGATGCAACTGGGCATGGTGGTGCATGCCCCTGATCCCAGTACTTGAGAGGCTGAGATGGGAGGACTGCAGGTTCACAGCCAGGTTCGGCAACTCAGTAAGGCTGTCAGCAATTTAGCTAGACCCTGTTTCCAAATATAAAATACAATAGGGCTGGACCTATAACTCTGAGGTAGAATGCCTCTGGGTTCACCACTAAGAAAAAAAAAAAAAAAAAGATAGCCAGGTGTGGTGACATATTCCTGTAATCCCAGTCCTTGGGAGGCTGAGGAGGGTGGATTGCAGGTTTGAGGCCAGTCTTAGTAACTCTGGCAAAACTCTCAGCAATTTTGTATGACCCTGTTTCAAAATAAAAAATAAAATAGAGCTGGGGATTGTAGCCCCTGGGTTCAATTCCTGGCATTACGGGGGGAAAAAATAGAATGACAAAGTGGGGCATGGTGGCACATCTCAGTACTTGGGAGGTTGAAACAAGAAGATTGCAGATTTGAAGCCAGCCTCAACAACTTCATGAGACTCTTTCAAAATAAAAAACAGAAGCCAGGCGTGGGTGGCACATGCTTATAATCCCAGTATTTGGGAGGCTGAGACAGGAGGATCTGGATTTGCAGCCAGCCTCAGCTATTTAGGCTCTCTGCAACTTAGTGAGAGCCTGTCTGAAATAAAAATAATAAAAATAAAAATAAAAATAGCGCTGGAGGTGTATGAAGCTCAGAGGTAGAATGCCCCTGGGTTCAATCCCCAGTACCCCCCCACACACACACGAGAAATAAAAAATAAAAAAGTAAAAAGGGCTGTATGTGTATTTCATAGGTAGAAAGCCCTTCGGTTCAATCACCAGTACCAAAAAATATCAAAAGAATGTCAGGGAGCTGAGTCCAGTGGTGCATCCTAGTACTGGGGAAGTTGAGACTGAAAGACTGCAGATTAGAGAACAGCCTGAGTAGTAACACAGTGAATTTTTCAGCAATCTAGCATGACCCTACTTCAAAATTTAAAAAAGGGATAGAGATATAGTTTAGATGTAGAATGCCCTTCAGTTTAATCTTTTTTTTCTTTTTTTTTTTTTGGTACTGGAGATAGAACCCAGGGGCATTCTACCTCTGATTTACACCCCAGCCCTATTTTTTATTCTTTATTTTGAAACAGGGTCTCACTGAGATGCAAAGGGCCTCACTAAGTACCTCAGGCTGTCCGCGAACTGTGATCCTCCTGTCTCAGCCTCCCAAAACCTGGGATTACAGGCATGCGCCACCACGCCTGGCTTTTCCAAACATTATATTATACCTAAGAAAAACAAGACAATAGGTGTATCCTTATTCAGGAGGAAAATACCTCCATTATTTGTTCATTTTTTTGACCACTTGAACACAGTTCTTTGGAGTTATTTTACTTTAGTTCATCAATTTTGAGAATTATCAGTGTCTCTAATAATAAGATACCTAATTCATGGGTAAGTAAGTGGTCTACAGGAAGAACTCAATAGAAAAAAAAAATGGTAAGCATACTTAAAGTTTCAGAAGACCTTATTCCCTCCTGTATAGAGACAAAATGTATAAGTTACAGCCTATATCCAAACTTACACTACAGGTTCACCAAGGTAATTACAACTTGAATGCTTATATAAATACTGCATAAAGCCTTTAGCTTTAGCATTTAATTACATCAACATACTAGTCAATACAAGAAAAGGAGGTTCAACAATAAGAGGTAAAAATACATTTTCATACACATTTGTAAACAGGTTGCATCTATAATTTTAAAAACTACAAAATTAGGATCCTTAGTTTTTGAGTTGAAAGAACAATTCATCAGATAATGTATCTGAATATTAAGCTCTTATATAAACATTTGAAATACAGAGCAATTTTAAACACACCTGATCATCTGACTGTAAAAGGACTTTAAATGAAATGTGACATTTTAAAATCTTGCTAGTAAAATAAAAATACATAATTTTTTCCAGAAACAACCTTGGCATATGGTGGCACATCTGTAATCCCAGCTTGCTGAGAGCTGAAGATAGAAGGACTGCTTGAGCCCAGGAGTTCAAGGCTAGGCTGGCCAATATGAAAGACCCTGTCTCAAACAGGCAGTGCTGTGGATATGACTCAGTGGTAGAGCACTTCCCCAGTATGCATAAGGCCCTGGTTTCCTTCCCTAGCATGGATCAACTCAACAAGACACACCTTAACCTTAAGTGGAAATGGCTACTATATAGAATGTAGACTCATCCCATCACAATTTGAACAGACATCATCCTGGCCAAAAAAGATATGTTAATGCCATTACTATCTTTATGAAGTTAAACACCAATGATATGAAAATACAAGAAAATTTTACAAGGCAATGATTTCAGTTGGCAAAATATATAAGAGGTCACTTATTTAGGGGTCCTAAAAAGATTTATAAAATTTGTAATTCAGAATGTTGATTTTACTTTTTCAACATCCAATAATCCAGTGATTAAATGGCAAAATATGCTAAAAGAGTAAACTAGGAATAAACTTGTCAGGAAACTTTTTTTTTTTTTTTTTTGGAAAATGAAGCATAATTTTCTTCCTAGGAAGCTTTAATAAACATTACATATGTAATTTTGTGTGTGTGTGTGTGTGTATGTGTGTTACTGGGGATTGAACCTAGAGGCATTCTACTTTCAAGCTATACCCCCAGTCCTATTTTTTATTCTTTATTTTGAAATAGGGTCTTACCTAGTTGTATAGGAACTTAAGTAGCTGAGGCTGGCTTCGACCCTGTGATTATCCTATCTCAGCCTTCCAAGTACTGGGATTACAAGCATGAGCCACCACACCCAGCTATACATATGTAATTTTATGCATTCTTGTGTAAGGTTATTTTTAAAAGATTACCATTCTAGGCACTTCATATTTACAATATGACAGAACACTGATACTTGGAGAGAGCTGAATTAAAGTAAGAGAACACAGAAAAATTACAGATTAGCATTGAAACATCTTTAGAAATATTCTAATGAAATCTACCTTAGAAATAGCTCACTCAAATACAAAAAAAAAAAACAAGGAAAATTAGATAATGTAAAAAATTTAGAAACAAACCACAATCATATATAATTTATAACTCAAAGTTTTTCATCTTAAATATTTTCACAGGAATAAAAAATAATCTTTTGAATATACATTAGGAGAAAAAAACTCTTCCATGAAAATCAACATAATACAAAAATGCATCTTAAGAACCACAAAATCTGTACAAGGTATTATTAATGGAAAATATTAAGGGAAGTCAGCTGCCAAAGTATTCACAGTCTCTTTCGGAATGTCAAGATGAATGCCTTCAAAATAGTGTAGGAATCTGCCAAAATTTAAAAAATATATAATTTATTAGTAATACTTCTATCAGATGAGAATATTACTCTTAGAATAGCTATCTGAAGTATTATTTTTGTATAGAGCCTTTACCTTCTTTTACTTTTTCCTTGTTCTTTTAGCTTCTCAGTTCTACAGATGTTTCGAAGAGTTGGCAAGTATTCAATTACATTAGCTTGTCTATTGCCCCAATTCAGAAGAGATCGACTAGAAAATACACTTTTAATGACTGCTATCCTTTTCCAGGCATTGCTGTAAGTAAAAAAAAAAAAAAAAAAAAAAAGATATTTTTAGGGTTTTATTTTTGTTGTTGTGCAGGCATTCTACCTCCGTGATACAAGGGGCTCACTAAGCTGGTGACAGATTCAATAAGTTGCTGAGAGCCGGGCGTGGTGGCGCACGCTTGTCATCCCCGCGCTTGGGAGGCAGAGACAGGAGGATCGCGCAGGTTCGAAGTCAGCCGCGTGCGCTGGCTTAGGAGACCCTGTTTCCAAATAAAAATATAAAATAGGTCTGGGAGTGTAGCCCAGAGGTTCAAGGGCTTCCAGGAACCCCAGTACCACCAAAAAAAAAAAAAAAAAAAAAAAGTTGCTGAGGCTGGGTTCCAACCTGCAATTCTCCTGTCTCAGATCCCAAGTACTGGAATTACAGGTGTGTGCCACCATGCCCAGATTAGTGAAAAAATCTCTCTCTCTCTCTCTTTTTTTTTTTGGTGGTACTGGGGTTCTTGGAAACCCTTCTACCTCCGAGCTACACTCCCAGACCTATTTTTTTTAAATTTGGAAACAGGGTCTCCTAAGCCAGCACGGCTGGCTTCGAACCTGCATGATCCTCCTGTCTCCGCCTCCCAAGCTCGGGGATAACAAGCTTACGCCACCACATCCGGCTTAGTGAAAAAA
Organism: Muscardinus avellanarius; assembly: GCF_963383645.1. Classification (NCBI taxonomy): domain Eukaryota; kingdom Metazoa; phylum Chordata; class Mammalia; order Rodentia; family Gliridae; genus Muscardinus; species Muscardinus avellanarius. The sequence continues at coordinate 28,317,859 of NC_137802.1, read as the reverse complement.
CTTGATGGCTACCTGCTATCTGACATACCAAGTCCCCATCACTCAGTTTCCAAGTTTTATTTATTTTTTGTTTTTTGTGGTACTGGGGATGGAACCCAAGGGCATTCTACCTCTGAGCTATAGCTCTAACCTAGTTTTACTCTGTGTGTGTGTGTGTGTGTGTGTGTGTGTGTGTGTGTGTGTGTGTTGCTGGGAATAAAACCAATAGCTTGGGGCATTCTACCTCCAAGCTACACCCCTGGCCCTAATTTTTTATTCTTTATTTTGAAACAGGATCTCACTAAGTTGTGGAGGGCCTCACTAAGTAGTTGAGGCTGGTCAACCCCCCACCCAATCCTCCTGTTTCAGCCTCCCAAGCACTGAGATTATGAGTGCACCACCATGCCTAGCTACTGTTTTATTTTGAAACATAGTTTCACTAAATTGCAGAGGGCTTCACTAAGTAGTTAAAGCCAACAACCTGCAATCTTCCTGTCTCTAAGTACTAGGATCACAAGTGTGTGTCGCCACACCTGGCTCCCAAATTTAGCCCAGCCTAATTTTTCAGCAATTAGATTGGTCTCCTTGACTCATAAACTAAATTATTCTGGAGGACATTTTTTTCCCCTTACTGGGGATTTAACCCAGAGGCATTTTACTTCTGAGCTACACCCCCAGCCCTATTTATATTCTTTATTTTAAAATAAGGTCTCACTAATATTCAGAGGGCCTCACTAAGTAGCTGAAGCTGGCTGAGAACCTGTGATCATCCTGTCTCAGCCTCCAAGTACTGGGATTACAAATGTATGCCACCACGTTTGGTCTAGAAGCTACATTATTAAGGACTTATTGTGATCAACAGCATAGTATTTTAAAATTAGTAAAAAGAAGCCAGGCGTGGTGGCGCACGCTTGTAATCTCCGCGCTTGGGAGGCTGAGAAAGGAGGATGGCACAGGTTTGAAGCCAGCCTTAGCTACTTAGTGAGGCTCTCAGCAACTTAGTGAGACCCTGTTTCCAAATAAAAATATAAAAAATAGGTCTGGGAGTGTAGCCCAGAGGTAGAAAGCCTCTGGATTCCACCCCCTTGTACCACCAAAAAAAAAAAAAAAAAAAAAAAAAAAAAAAAAAGTAGTAAAAAGAAACTAATGATTTTCCTTATTTATTTATTTATTTTTTGGTACTGGGGGTGGAACCAAGAGGCTTTTCTACCTTTGGGCTACACTCCCAGACCTATTTTATACTTAATTTGGAAACAGGGTCTCACTAAGTTGCTGAGAGCCTCATTAAGCGGAGGCTGGCTTCGAACCTGTGTGATCCTCCTGTCTCAGCCTCCCAAGCATGGGGATTACAAGCCCCTTTTCTTTTTTTTTTTCCTTTTAAATTTTTTAATTGGTGCATTATATTCAAACATCAGCCCCTTTTCTATTTATTACTGAGTTATAGAAAAAAAGGAAGTAAGACTTACTCCAAATTAGCTGCTGACTGGCGAAAGCATACGTTACTGTGTTTTTGTGAAACATAAAAAGTAAGATCCTTGGTTGGATCTTTTCCCAATTTCTTGCAAGAATTCAAGGAGGATTCCAATGCTTTTGAGATAGTTGAAGAGCACTTAGTAAAGCTAAGAGCTTCTGCAGTTGCCTTTAATTCTCTAGAGCTGTGAGAAGTCCATCCATTACTATTCTCAAGACTAAACTCATCACAAAGTCCACTTTTAACCTTTCCATTTGTCCAGTGAAAACCATTTTTATCAGGTTCCTTCTGTTCCCTTCCATCAGTTAAAAGGGCATCCAAGAAGGACATGTTATCCATGAACTCAGTGAGAGAATTTAAGCAATGAGAAACAAGGACGAAACATTCTTTTTCTGCTGGTGTTTTAGGAAGATGAGTAGATTTTATGCTGGACTCTAAACCATTGTTCATTGTCTTTGTCTCTGGATTGGTTTCATTGTCTTTGGCTTTGCTTTCTTCTGAATTTGAGGAAGCTGTAGGAGATGGGCTAATAAATGCATCTGAAATGTCCAAGTCAGTGTCAAATAAATCACTATCATCTAGTGTCACCATCTTTTTCACATATTTCTTTTTCTGTGACTTCGTCAATAGCTGTTCTTCTTCAGAACTTTTCCTAGCAAGACACTTCATACTCCTTGTTGCTGCACTGGCTTCCACAGGTACTGAGGGGCTACAAAGGGTTTCTGTTTCTGGAATGACATCAACTGGTAGCGGTAGTATGAACTCAAGATTACTATATAAAAAATCTACATTCTGCATGTGGAATTCTGTAAGAAGCTGGATGAGTTTATGCCATTCTTCCTTTGTTGTGATTGTGTTCTAAAAGGCAATTTCAAATAAAGAGATATTAAAATACATAGTCTGCATATTTTCTACCCACATCAATAGAATGTTGTCCTTATTCTATCTTCAAAATACATAAGTCAGCCCTTATAATTTTGCTAACCTGCATTTAACACATCAACACAATACTGATTCTAAAAACTACATTTAAAAGACTGCTAATATGGAGAACAAAATTTCCTAATACTTAATTTATACTCCAGTTTAGCCAGGTTTGGTTGCACATGCTTGTAATACCAGTACTTGGGAGGCTGAGACAGGAGGATTGAAGGTTCACAGCCAGCCTCAGCTACTTAGTGAGGACCTCTGCAACTTAGTGAGACCTTATTTCAAAATAAAGAATAAAATAGAGCTAGGGGTACAAAGCCCCTGAGTTCCATCCCTAGAACTGCAAAACAAACAAACAAACAAAAAAACCCCAAAAAAACTCATGCTGAGTATTATCTTGCATACCTGTAATCTCAGTACTTGTGTGTGTGTGTGTGTGTGTGTGTGTGTATTACTGAGGATTGAACCCATGGAGATTCTACCTCTGAGCTATAGCCTCAGACCTATTTTTTTTTTTTTTTTTTTTTTTTTTTTTTTTTTTGTGGTGCTGGGGATAGAACCCAGAGGCTTTCTACCTTCGGGCTACACTCCTAGACCTATTTTGTATTTTCTTTGGAAACAGAGTCTCACTAAGTTGCTGAGAGCCTCACTAAGTAGCGAAGGCTGGCTTCAAACCTGCACAAACCTCCTGTCTCCGCCTCCCAAGCGCTGGGATTACAAGCGTGAGCCCCCACACCTGGCAGATCTATTTTATTTTTACTTTGAAACACAGTCTCCCTAGGCTGATGGAAGTCTCACTACTTGCTGAGGCTGTCTTGGAAATTGTGATCCTCCTGTCTCAGGCTCCCAAGTATTGGGATTTCAAGTGTGCACCACGATGGCTGGCTTGGAAGTCTAAGAGAGGAGGATCGAAGGTTTGAAGCCAGCTTCAGCAACTTAGTGAGGCCCTCCACAAATCAGTGGGACCCTGTTTCCAAATAAAAATTAAATAGGGCTGGGGATATAGCACAGAGGTAGAATGCCCCTGGTTTCGATACCTAGTACCCCCCCAAAAAAGTCATTTACTTAGAAACTACTCCGAAATTGTCTTATCTAAAATTTTTCTAAATTTGATTCTAAATCCTATACTATGCATTTATAGCAGGGCCTATGTAACATTTACCAACATGATTAAGTGTTAAAATTAGACATTTAAAGCTTATAAAAATTATAAGCAAATGTAAGTTAAACTTAAGATTCAAAACACAAGAGTGAGTGCTAGAAAGATAAAAAGGAACATAAATTCAACATTTAAAGTAGACAGTGAAAATACCTTTAAAAATGAAAATAAGTCTTCCAATGGGGAAAAAATATTCTTGAATCCAAACAAGGTCTCAACACAGCCAGTGTCACATTTGGGAAGGTCTATACGATTCCTTCTGGTGTTCTTAATGTTATTTTTTGAATCAGGGCCATCTTCAGAGCAATCTCGTACATTTCTACTATTTCCTCCTATAAAATTAATTTTAAAAAATCTTAGCTATACATTTTTTGTGTGTGTTTGGTACTGGGGGTGGAACCCAGGGGCATTCTACCTCCGAGCTACACTCCCAGCCCAATTTTTTTTTTTTTTTTTTGGTGGTACTGGGGATGGGACCCAGGGGGATTCTCCCTCCGAGCTATTACCCCAGCCCTATTTTTTTTTGGTGGTACTGGGGGTAGGGGATGGGACCCAGGGGCATTCTACCGCTGACCTACACTCCAGCCCTATTTTTGTATTCTTTATTTTGAAAGAGGGTCTAAGTTCCAAAGGGCCTCACTAAGTAGCTGAGGCTGGCTTCAAACCACGATCCTCCTGTCTCAGCCTCCCAAATGTTGGGATTACAAGTGTGTGCCACCATGCCCAGCTCTAGCCTTAGTTTTTATTCCTTATTTTGAAACAGGGTCTCACTGAGTTCCAAAGGGCCTCCCTAAGTAGCCGAGGCTGTCCGTGAACCATGATCCTCAGCCTCCCGAATGCTGGGATTATGAGTATGCGCCACCATACCTGGTTTTAGCTATACATTTTTTTTAAAACTTCTATTAAACAATTAGGTAGTGTGAGATGCTGACTTTCTGCACCTATACCATGGATTTTGCTATTCTCCATTTATGCATTTAATTCATCAAGAGTACAATATAAGTTGGGCGTGGTGGCACACAATTGTAGGGTTGAGGTATGTATAGCTTGGAGGTAGAAAGACCCTGTGTTCCATCGCCAGTACCACAAAACAAAACAAAACCCAACTACAACCAAAGTGCTGGGATGTAGTTCATTGGTAGAGTGGTTACCTAGCATTAGCATGCATGAAGCCTTAGATTTAAATCCTAGTCTGCGCGCGCCTCTCTCCCTCCCCCCCCCCGCCCCTCTCTCTCTCTCTCCTCCCCCTCTCCAACACACACACACACACACACACACACACACACACACAGCAGTTTCTTCAGTCATTATGGGAATATACATTTAAAGTTAGACAGTAACTAGGTGTGGTGGCATATGTCTGTAATGCCAGTAGTTGGAGGCTAAGACAGAAGAACAACAGGTTTAAGGACAGACTCAGCAACATAGCAAGACCATGTTTCAGGACAAACAATTTTAAAAGGCTGGGAGTATAGCATAGAGGTAGAATGCCTCTGGGTTTGATCCCTACCAATAAATAAATGAATAATATAGAGTTAGATATTATTCACTTTGGTTTGTTTGTTTGTTTATTTATTTATTTATTTATTTATTTATTTATTTATTTATTTATTGTACTGGGGTGGAACCCAGGGGCTTTTCTACCTCCGGGCTATACTCCCAGATCTATTTTATATTTTATTTGGATACAGGGTTTCAGTAAGTTGCTGAGAGCCTCACTAAGCATCTGAGGCTGGCTTCGGACCTGTGTGATCCTCTTGCCTCAGCCTCCCAAGTGCTGAGACATGCGCCACCAAACCCGGCCAGGTTTGATCTTTTAAACTGGTAAAATCACGCTGGGCGTGGTGGCACACGCTTGTAATCCCTGCGCTTGGGAGGCTGAGACAGGAGGATCACACAGGTTCAAAGCCAGCCTCAGCTAATTAGTGAGGCTCTCAGCAACTTAATGAGACCCTGTTTCCAAATAAAATATAAAATAGGTCTGGGAGTATAGCCCGGAGGTAGAAAGCCTCTGGGTTCCACTCCCAGTACTACAAAAAAAAAAAAAAAAAAAAAAATTGCTGGATATGGTGGTGCACGCTTGTAATCCCTGCGCTTGGGAGGCAGAGACAGGAGGATCGCAAAGTTCAAAGCTAGCCACGCTGGCTTAAGAGACCCTGTTTCCAAATAAAAATATAAAAAAGTAGGTCTGGGAGTATAGCCCAGAGGTAGAAGGGCTTCCAGGACCCCCAGAACCACCAAAAAAAAAAAAAAAAAAAGAAACTGGTAAAATCAAAAAGACAACCTCATTCTGTTATTAGTACAAAACTACAGGATGGTGTTTTATTTTTCTCACTATGTTACCACATAGTGGTAAGGCCGGACCCAAACCTGTGATCCTCTTATCTCAGCTTCCCAAGTACTTGGACATGAGTGTGTGCCACCATGCTCAGCACTATGTATTTTATAAATGTAAAAATGATCGTTCAGAAAATTTAACGGTTGAGGAGCCAGGCATGGTAGCGCACGCTTGTAATTCCAGCGCTTGAGAGGCTGAGACAGGAGGATGGTGCACATTCAAAGCCAGCCTCAGCTACTTAGTGAGGCTCTCTGCAACTTAGTGAGACCCTGTTTCCATTTAAAGTATACAATAGGTCTGGGAGTATAGCCTGGAGGTAGAAAGCCCCTGAGTTCCACCCCCAGTACCACAAAAAAATAAAAAAATAATAAAAAAATTAACAGTTGAATGTTTAGGGAAGAAAGAAAATACGAGGGTTTTGTTCTGTTTTGTACACCCGCAAAAAAAAAAAAAAAAAAAAAAAAAAAAAAGATTGAATCTAGGGACTTGTATGTGGTAGGCAAGTGCTCTAAGACTGGGCTACATGCCCAATCACTTTACTAACTTTGAAAGAACTACTCAATAAAAGTAATTTTCACTTTTTTTTTTTTACAGTACTAGGGATGGAACCCAGAGGCATTCTACCTCTGAGCTACACCCTCAGCCCTATTATTCTTTATTTTGAAACAGGGTCTAAGTTGCACAGGTCTCACTAAGTAGCTGAGGCTGGCCGCAAATCAGTGATCCTCCTGTCTCAGCCTCCCAAATTCTGGGATTACAAGCGTGGACAACCACAGGCAGCTTTATTCTTTTTTCTTTTTCTTTTTCCCTTTGGTGGTACTGGGGTTCCTGGAAACTCCTCTACCTCCAGGCTACACTCCCAGACACCTAATTTTTATATTTTTATTTGGAAACAGGGTCTCTTAAGCCAGCAAGGCTGGCTTCAAACCTGAGATCCTCCTGTCTCTGCCTCCCAAGCGCGGGGATCACAAGTGTGCACCAACACACCCGGCTTTATTCTTTATTTTGAAATAGGGTCTCCCTTAGTTGTAGAGGGCCTCACTAAGTAGCTGAGGCTAGTAGGAAACCTGTGATCCTTCTGTTTCAGCCTCCCAATTGCTGGGATTACAAGCGTGTATCACCAAACCTGGCTATATTATCTATTTTAAACCTCTTGCTTTCAAGGTGAAAATCAGCAGGCTCAAGAAGTAAAATAATTTTGGAGTTTATATAATAAAGAGTGGCACAGGCAGGAGAAGATCTGTTTTTGAGGTTGGTTTAATAATTTTATTTACTTATACTTAATGTTGACAAAACTGTCCATGAGCAAAGTCGAAATTATGATACATAATGTGAAGATGAGAATGGTACCTGGATGCTCAAAATTTTTAAACTTGCTGGGCATGGTGGTGGCGGTGCACACTTGTAATCCCAGTAGTTGGGAGCCTGAGACAGGAGGATTACAGGTTGATGGCCAGCCTCAGCTACTCAGTGAGGCCCTCTGCAACTTACTGACACTCTGTGTAAAGAATAAAAAATAGGAGCTGGAAGTGCAGCTCAGAGGAAGAATGCTCCTAGGTTCCATTCCCAGCACCACAGGGGGAAAAAAAAAAAAAAAATCCCATAATAGAAATTTCTTTCATAACATAACTTACGGCAGTGGGATAATGGCCTTTCTTCTAAAATTCCACCTCCACTTCTAATCCAAAACTGTAAGTAAAGGATACTCTTTCTGATATCACAAGCATTTGCAGTTAACAAGGTTACAAAGTCTTTTATATCAGTTCTGAAATTCTCAGTTAAGCAGATCATTTGAAGGTAGCTGGCAACATTCAGCTTAAAAACAGGAAGGAGAGGGAGGTAGGGAGAGAGAAAAATGATTAGTTACAGACTTAACATAAATACAGTAATAATAAATCTAAACAATGTCTAAAGGAAATTTTTCTAAAATTCACAGATTTTTTTTTTTGTTTTGGTGGTACTGGGGTTCCTGGAAGCCCTTTTACCTTCAGGCTACACTCCCAGACCTATTTTATATTTTTATTTGGAAACAGGGTCTCTTAAGCCAGTGAGGCTGGCTTCGAACCTGTGCTCCTGTACAATCCTCTTGCCTTCGCCTCCCAAGCGCAGGAATTACAAACGTGCACAACCACGCCCGGCTTAAAATATAGGATCTTAAAGCTCTTTTTGTTTTTTTGAACTGGGGATGGAACCCAGGGGCATTCTAACTCTGAACACCCCACACCCCAGCCCTGTCTGTCTGTCTGTCTCTCTCTCTTTCTTTTGTATTTGGTGGTACTGGGGTTGCTGGAAACCCTTCTACCTCCAGGCTACACTCCCAGACCTTTTTTATAGTTTTATTTTGGAAACAGCTGGCTTTGAACTAACACTATCCTCTTGTTTCCGCCTCCCAAACTCGGGGATTACAAGTGTGCGCCACCACGCCTGGCTTATTCTTTTTTTTGAAACGGTCTCACTGAGTTGCAAAGGGCCTCACTAAGTAGTTGAGGCTGTCTGTGAACTGCAATCCTCCTGTTTCAGCCTCCTGAATGCTGGGATTACAAACCTGCACCATCATGCTAGCTCTATTTTTTTTTTTTTTTTTTGGCAGTAGTGGGGATGGAACCCAGGGCATTCTATCGGTAAGCTACACCCCCAGCCCTATTTTTTTTTTTTTTCAGGTCTGGGGATGGAACCCAGGGGCATTCTACCTCCGAGCTACACTCCCTGCCCTATTTTTTATTCTTTATTTTGAAACCGGGTCTCACTGAGTTGTAGAGGGCCTCACTAAGTAGCTAAGGCTGTCTGTGAACTGCGATCCTCCTGTATCACCCTTCCAAATGCTGGGATTACAAGCCTGTGCCACCACGACCAGCTTCTATATTTTATTCTTTATTTTGAAGCAGGGGCTCATTAAGTTGTAGTGAGCTCACTAAGTAGCTGAGGCTGGCTGCCAACATGTGATCCTCCTGTCTCAGTCTCCCAAATACTGGAATTATAAGCCTGTGCCACCATGCCTGGCTTTAATGCTCTTCTTTTTTTCTTCTCTCTTATTTACTTGTTTATTTATTTATTTTGGTGTTGTGGATTAAACCAAGGGCATTCTACCTCCGAGCTATACCCCCAGCCAGCCCTATTTTTAATTCTTTATTCTTATTCTTCTTATTGGTACTGAGGGTAAAACCCAGGGGCTTTTTATTTACCTCTGGGCTATACCTCAGACCTGTTTTTTATACTTTATTTGGAAACAGGGTCTCACTAAATTGCAGAGAGCCTCACTAAGTAGCTCTCTATGCCATCCTCCTGTCTCAGCCTTCCAAGCATGAGGATTACAAGCTTGTGCCACCACACCAGGCTCCCAGCCCTATTTTTTATTCTTTATTTTGAAACAGGGTTTCACTGAGTTGCAAAGGCCCTCACTAAGTAGCTGAGGCTATCCTTGAACCGTGATTCTCCTGTCTCAGCCTTCCAAATACTAGGATTACAAGCCTGCGCCACCAAATCTGACTTCAAGGAAACCAGAGATTTTTTTTTTTTATAGGAGATTTTCCAGTCTGAATACTGGAGGCAGTTTTACAAACCTTGAAAAATCTTTAGGATTAGCCGGGCGTGGTGGCGCACGCTTGTAATCCCCGCGCTTGGGAGGCGGAGACAGGAGGATCGCGCAGGTTCGAAGCCAGCCGCGCTGGCGTAAAAGACCCTGTTTCAAAAATATAAAATAGGTCTGGGAGTGTAGCCCGGAGGTAGAAGGGCTTCCAGGAACCCCAGTACCACAAAAAAAAAAAAAAAAAGAAAAACCTTTAGGATTAAGTAATGGTATAACTCAATAGAATACTTTATAGAAATCAAAATTATGAATAAGACAGACATGGTGGCACATGCCTGTAAATCCCAATATTAGGGAGGTTGAGACAAGTAGATAACAAGTTCAAAGCCAGCCTTGGCAACTTAGTGAGGTTCTCAGCAACTTTGTAAGACCCTGACAGAAAGATTACTGGCTCATAGGCAGCCTCAACAACTTAGTGAGGCCCTCCACAATTTTTTTGTTTTTGTGTGTGGTACTGGGGGAAGAACCCAGGAGCTTTTATATCTTTGAACTATACCCCCAGACCTATTTTATACTTTATTTGGAAAACAAGATCTCACTAAGTTGCTGAGAGCCTCACTAAGTAGCTGAGGCTGGCTTCGAACCTGTGAGATTCTCCTGTCTCAGGCTCCCAAGTGCTGGGAATGCAAGCCTGCGCCACCACATCCAGCTGATGCCCTCTACAATTTAATGAGCCCTGTTTCAAAAATAAAGAATAGCTGAGTGTGGTGGCGCATGCTTGTAATCCCAGCATTCAGGAGGCCAAGATGGACAGCCTCAGCTACTTAGTGAGGACCTTTGCAATTTGGTGAGACCCTGTTTCAAAATAAAAAGTAGAGTTGGGAGTGTAGCTCAGTGGTAGAATGCCCTTGGGTCCACCGTTAGCACCAATAAATAAATATACCTATATAAATAATGAAGTCCAAAATTTTTTTTTTTTGGTGGTACTAGTGATATAATCCAGGGGCCTTATACTTTTTTGTTACATCCCTAGACCTACTTTATTTTTTATTTGCAAATAGGCTATCACTAAGTTGTTGGGGGCCTAACCAAGTTGCTGAGGCTAGCTACAAATCTGTGATCCTCCTATGTCAGCCTCTCGAGAAGTAAGATTATAAACCAGCGCCACCACGCTTGGCAAATACTTATACTTACAATTTTTAAGAAGTAGAATTAAGACGGGCGTGGTGGTGCATGCTTGTAATACCAGCACTTGGGAGGCTGAGACAGAAGGATCCCACAGGTTCAAAGCCAGCCTCAGTTACTTAGGCTCTCAGCAACTTAGTAAGACACTGTTTCCAAATAAAGGATAAATTAGGTCTGGGAGGATAGCCCGGTGGTAGAAAAGCCCCTAGGTTCCACCCTCAGTACCACCAAAAAAATAAAAAATAAAAATAATAATAAATAAATTAAAAAATAAAATAACCAACTAGAATTAAGCTGGGTGTGGTGGTACATGCTGGTAATCCCAGCATTCAGGAGGCTGAGGCAGGAGGATCACAGTTCCCAGACAGTCTCAGCTCTTACTTAGTGAGGCCCATTGCAACTCAGTGAGACCCTGTTTCTAAATAAAAAATAAATGGGCATGGTGGTGGTGCACGCTTGTAATTCCAGCATTTGGGAGGCTGAGACAGGAGGATTGCATAGGTTCAAAGCCAGCCTCAGATACTTAGTGAAGCCCTGTTTCAAAATAAAGAATAAAAATAGGACTGGTGGTGCAGCTCGGAGGTAGAATACCCCCAGGTTCCATCCCTAGTACCACAAAATAATATAAAATAAAATAAAATAATAAAAAAAATAGGGCTGGGTGTGTAGCTTGGAGGTAGAATGCCCCTGGGTTCCATCTTCAGTATTGCAAAAATAAATAAATAAATAAATAAATAAATAAATAAATAAATAAATAAATAAAAAATAGGGCTGGAGATATATGTCAGTGGAAGAGTATTCCTGGGTTCGGGGTGTGTGGTAAAATGTGATTACAGGTGGCAGAATTCTCATGCACTGGAGATCTATTTGGTAGATTCTTTTCTTAGTCTTGCCTGGTATCTACAGCTAATCCTGATATACATTAGCATGTAGGAGTTTTACAGGGTGACAGAATTGTTCTATATCCTAACTTTAGTGATAGTTTCATAAATCTGTACATGTATTCATAGGACTTTATGCCAATTTTATTTTATGTCAACTTAAAATTAAAAAACAAAGCAGGGTGTGGTGGCACACACTTATAATTCCAGTACTTAGGAGGCTGAGACAGGAGGATTGCTGGTACACGGCCAGCCTCTGCAAACTTATTAAAACCCTGTTTCAAAATAAAAAATAAGCCGGGCGTGGTGGCGCACGCTTGTAATCCCTGTGCTTGGGAGGCAGAGACAGGAGGATCGCGCAGGTTTGAAGCCAGCCACGCGCGCTGGCTTAGGAGACCCTGTTTCCAAATAAAAATGTAAAAATAGGTCTGGGAGTGTAGTCCGGAGGTAGAAGGGCTTCCAGGAACCCCAGTACCACCAAAAAAATAAAAATAAAAAAAATAAAAAATAAAAAATAAAAAATAGGGCTAGGAGTAGCTCAGAGGCAGAATGCCTGAGATCCAATCCATTATGGAAAAAAATAAAATAGGGCTGGGGGTATAGCCTGCAGGTAGAATGCCCCTGAGTTCCATCCCCAATACTGCAAAAATAAATAAGGAAGGAAAGAAACAAAGAAAGAAAGAAAGAGAAAAAAGATCCATTATTCATAAGTGTAACAACAACAACAACAACAACAACAACAAAAGGATTAAGAAGAAATAATGTCTTTTTGTTTGGGAAGGTCATGTGAACCAGAAGCCCATGAAAATTTTAGGATGTAGCCAGGTATGGTGGTGCACACTTGTAATCCCAGCATTTGAGAGGCGGAGACTAGAGGATCGTGGTTCACAGACAGCCTCAGCTACTTAGTGAGGCCCTTTGCAACTCAGTGAAACCCTGTTTCAAAATAAAGAATAAAAAATAGGGCTGGGAGCTGGGCATGGTGACTCATGCTTGTAATCCCAGCATTCAGGAGGCTGAGGCAGGAGGATCACAGTTCATAGACAACCTCAGCTACTACTTAGGCCCTTTGCAACTCAGTGAGACCCTGTTTCAAAATATAGAATAAAAAATAGGGCTAGAGGTGTAGCTCGGAGGTAGAATGCCCTGGGTTCCATCCCCAGTACCACACACACAACACACACACACATAAATAGGGCTGGGGGCATAACTTGGAGGTAGAATGCCCCTGAGTTCAATCCCCAGTACTGCAAGAAAAAAGAAAAAAGAAAAAAAAGAAAAAAAAAAATATATATATAAAATGGAGGGAGGTAGGTAAAAAAAGATAGGGCTAGGAATGTAGCTCGGAGGTAGAATGCCTCTGGGTTCAATTCCAGTACTGAAAAAATAAATAAAACAGAATAAAGGATAAAAAATAGGGCTAAGGTATAGCTAGGAAGTAGAATGACTGTTCAATCCTCAATACAAGACATATACTTGTAATCCCAGCATTCAGAAAGCTGAGACAGGAGAACTGCAGTTCATGGACAGACTCAGCTGTTACCTAGTGAGGCTTTCTGCAAGTCAGTGAGACACTGTTTCAAAATAAGGAATTAAAAAAAAAATTGGGCTGGGGTTGTGGCTCAAAGGTAGAATGCCCCTGGTCCATCCCCAGTACCGCAAAAAAAAAAAAAAAAAGTTTTAAAATATCCCTTAAATAACCCTTAACAAACACATTTTTAAATTATGACAACTAAAGCCGGGCAAGGTGGTGCACGCTTGTAATCCCAGCATTCGGGAGGCTGAGACCTGGAGGATCACGGTTCACGGACAGCCTCAGCTACTTAGTGAGGCCCTCTGCAACTCAGTGATACCTGGTTTCAAAATAAAGAATAAAAAATAGGGCAGGGGGTGTAGCTCAGAGGTAGAATGCCCCTGGGTTCCATCCCTAGACCCGCCAAAAAAAAAAAAAAAAAAAAAAAAAAAAAATTATGACAACTAAGTCACACTTGGGAAGCTGAACAGGAGGATCATGCAGGTTTGAAGCCAGCCTCAGCTGGTTTAAGAGACCCTGTCTCCAAATAAAATATAAAATACGTCTGGGATTATAGCCCGGAGGTAGAAGGCCTCTGGGTTCCATTCCCAGTACCACCAAAAAACCCAAAATATGACAACTAGCTGGGCGAGGTGGTGCAAGCTTGTAATCCCAGCATTCGGGAGGCTAAAACAGGAAGGTTGTGGTTCGCAGACAGCCTCAGCTACTTAGTGAGCCCCTCCTCAACTCAGTGAGACCCTGTTTCCAAAAAAAAAAAATAGGGCAGGGGGTATAGCTCGGAAGTCAAATGCCCTTGGGTACCATCCCCAGATGTGCAAAAATAAATAAATAAATAAAGACAACTAAATTTAATAAGAAACTACCTTTTACATAATTGTGTTATATAATTTATGATTATAAAATCTCAAAACTTACCAGGGAAGGAGTTTTAAAATTGATTTCTTCAAAGCAGCCATCAAACATTAAGCTAAATGCTGGATCTATAGAAAAAAAAATTTAAGACTTTTTAAGCATTAACTTTCTCTAGTTTTACTTTTCTATCAAAATATTCAGCATCAGGCAGGTGTGGCAGTACACATTTGTAATCCCAGTACTGGGGAGGCTGAAACAGGAGGATTGCAGGTTCGAGGCCAGACTCAGCAATTTAAGCCTTCCACAATTTAGTGAGACTTGTTTCGATATGAAATAATAAAATAGGGGCCGGGCCTGGTGGCGCACGTTTGTAATCCCAGTATTTGGGAGGCTGAGACATGAGGATCATGGTTTGAGGACAGCCTCAAGTACTTAGTGAGGCCCTTTTCAATTCAGTGAGAACCTGTTTCAAAATAAAGAATAAGAAGTAGGGCTGAAGGTATAGCTCAGAGGTAGAATGACCTTGGGTTTCATCCTCAGTACTGCAAATAAATAAATTAATTAATTAATTAATAATTTTTAAAAATAGGACTTGGGATGGAGCTCAGAAGTAGAATGCCCCTGGGTTCCATCTCCAGTACTAAAAAAAAAAAAAAAAAAAAAAAAAAAATTTTCACTGAGTGTGGTGGTGCACACCTGTATTCCTAGTATTCGGGAGGCTGAGACAGGAGGATCACAGGTTCAAAGTCAACCTCATGAGGCTCTCAGCAACCCAGACCCTGTTTTCAAATAAAAAATAAAATAGAGCTGAGAGTATAGCTCAGAGGTAGAAGGCCCCTGAGTTCTACCTCAGTGCCACAAAAAGAAAAACAAAGAGATATTTCTAACTAAGATCAGAAGCTTTCCCAAAACATTTTAGCCAAAAGCAGTTAATTAGGTTTGCTGTCACCTACCACTTGTAGTAAGAATTACAGGTCGTTTCGTTGTTGCCATGAATGTTTTAATTGCATTAAAAAATCCAGCATCTTCATCAAAAACGACATCAACCTACAAGCATACATTAGAATATTTAACAAGGGAATAATACAGTTATAGGACATCTGTTGTGTACACACAGTAGATATACTTTATGTCTGTTACAGACAAAACCTATTCATTTTTTAAAAATATGAATTTAGTTCATATTAAAATTTATAGCTTATAATTTTATCATCAAATATTAAGCACTCAAACAAAAATGTGTTTAACCTATAACTGAATAGGTGTGAGTAAAAATAAATTTTACAATTAAAAATAATAATCTTGAATTATATTAATCATCATACTAAAATTTCTAGAGAAAACAGTTTCATTTACTTTAATCTCTCCTCTTTTCTCTCTCTCTTTCTATTTCTTTTTTTTTTTTTTTTCATACTGGGGATGAATCCCAGGGGCTTTTTACCTCTGGGCTACACTCCCAGACCAATTTTATATTTTATTTGGAGAAAGAATCTCCTAAGTTGCTAAGTGCCTCACTTAGTAGCCGAGGCTGGCTTCGAACCTGTGCCATCCTCCTGTCTCAGCCTCCAAAGTGCTGGGATTACAAACATGGGCCACCATAGCTGCCTCATTTGCTTTAATTTCAAAAATAAGTATTTCTTTCTTTTTTTCTGTACTGAGGATTGAACCCAGGGGCATTCTACTCCCGAGTTACATCCCCAGCCCTTTTGCTAAATGGCACACGCTTGTAATCCCAGCATTTGGGAGGCTGAGACAGGAGGATCACAGTTCATGGACAGCCTCAGCTACTTAGTGAGGCCCTCTGCAACTCAGTGAGACCCTGTTTCAAAATAAAGACTAAAAGCCAGGCGTGGAGGCGCACACCATAATTCCAGTGCTTGGGAAGCTGAGAAAGAAGGACCCAGGTTCATAGCCAGCTCAGCTCCTTAGTGAGGCCTCTACAACTTAGGAGGATCATGCAGGTTTGAAGCCAGCCTCAGCTACTTTTTGAGGCCCTCAGCAATTTAGTGAGACCCTGTTTTCAAATAAAATATGAAATACATAAGGGGTACAGGCCAGAGGTAGAAAGCTCCTGGGTTCTATCTTCAGTACCACAATAAAACAAAAAACAAACAAAAAAAGAATAAAAAAAATAGGGTTGGGGGTATAGCTCAGAGGTAGAATGCCCTGGGTTCAATTCCCAGTACCATAAAAAAGAAAAACAATAAAACAAAAAAACAAACACTTTTTACCTTAAGATATCATGAATATGTACCTCTGTGAACGTACCTCCTCAAGCTGGACGTGATGGCACAGGCTTATCATTCCAATACTTGGGAGGCTGAAGGCAGAAGGATCAAAGGTCGGCGGCCAGCTGTAGCTACTTAGGCCCTCCACGACTTAGTAAGACCCTCTTTCAAAATAAAGAATAAAACAGGGCTGGGGTTGTAGCTCAGAGGTAGAATGCCCCTGGGTTCAATCTCCAGTTCTAAAAAAACAAAGCCAAACAAAACAAAAATCCCTACCTCCTCAAAAAGAATGAGAGATGTTGCATTTTTTCTGTTGGGGTCATCAGCTCCAAATTCTCTGACATTTGAATTGGCTGCATTTATAGATTTAGTCTGAGCAATCTGCTTCTGTTCCAAAGAATTCTTACTTCCTGTATAAATAAAATATTAGAATTTTAGTAAAAATGAACTTTTTTTACGGTAATGAGAATTGAACATCGAAGCTTGCACATGCTAGTAGGCAAGTGTTCTACCACCGATCTGCATTCCTAATCCTTTTTTATTATTTAGTCGTACTACTTGTTGACTCTGTCCTCAAACCTGTGATTCTCCTGTCTCAGCCTTACAAGTATTGAGATTACAAGCATGAGCTACAACACTCAATTTAGTTTATTTATTTATTATTATTATTATTTGCAGTACTGTGGGTGGAACACAGGGCCATTCTACCTCCGAGCCACATCCCTACCCCCTAGCCCTATTTTTTATTAGTTCTTTCTTTCTTTCTCTTTCTTTCTTTCTTTCTTTCTTTCTTTCTTTTTTTTGTTGGTACTGGGGGTGGAACCTCTGGGCTACCCTCCCAGACCTATTTTATACTTTATTTGGAAACAGGGTCTCACTAAGTTGCTGAGAACCTCACTAAGTAGCTGAGGCTGGCTTTAAAACTGTGCAATCCTCCTGTCTTAGCCTCCCAAGAGCTGGGATTACAAGAGTGCACCACCATGCCTGGCTAAATTTAGCTTATTTTGAAACAGAATCGCAATAAGTCATCAAGACTGGCTTCAAATTTGCAGTCCCTCCTACTTCAACCTCCTGAGTAGTTGGGATTATAGGAGTGTGTCATCTCACCTAACAGGTAAAACAACTTCTTTTTGTATGGTACTGGAGATTGAACCCTGGGGCCTTCTTACCTCTGAGCCCTATTTTTTAAATTTTGAAACAGGGTGTCTCTAAATTGCTGAGGGCCTCAGTAAGGTACTCAAGCTGGCCTCGAACCTATGATTCTCCTGTCTCAGCCTCCTGAGTACTGAAATTACAAGGCATGTGTCACCATGCTCAATGCCCTCAGCCCTTTTTTTAAAATTTGAAATAGGATCTCTCCCAAATTTCTACATGCTGACCTTGATAATCCTGTCTCAGCCTCCTAATAAAAAATCAAGGTTTGTCTTTTCGGTACTGGGGATTGAACTCAGATGCATAACCCCAGAGCTACATCCCCAGCCCTCATTTATTTTTTAGTTTGAAACAGGGTCTAAGATACAGAGGCCCTGACTAAAATGCTGAGGCTGACTACAAACCTGTGATTCTCCTGTCTCAGCTGCCAAAGTACTGGGATTTGGGCCACTGGTCAACTTAAAATCAACTTTTTTTTTTTCTAACTTAGTGTGACACTATTTCCAAATAAAAAATAAAATAGGGCTGGGGGTGTAGCTCGGAGGTAGAAGGAGGGTCCCATCCCTAATACGCCCCCACACAGAGGGGGTGCTGAGGATATATCTCAGAGGAGGAATACACTGAGAGAATGCCTCTGGGTTCAATCTCTAGAACCACAAAAACAAACACACGCAAAAATATTGGATATTTCCAAAAAATAAGTGCCAAGTGAAATCCCCCCCCCCCTTTTTGTGGTACCAGAGATTGAGTCCAGGATCATTCTATCTCCGAACTACACCCTCAGCCCTATTTTTTATTTTGAAACAAGGTCTCACTAAGTTGCAGAGGGCCTAAGTAGCTGAGCTGGCTGTGAATCTGCCTCCCAAGTACTGAGATTACAAGCATGTGCCACCATGCCTGGCTCTGAAATCCCTTATTATACTGAAAGAGAACATTAAACTCCTGTATGTAGAACATTCAGTGTAACTGATTTTTGTTGTTGTTGTTGTGTGTGGGGGGGTTGTTTTTCTTTTTTTATTTTTGCAGTACTGGGGAGAGAACCCAGGGGCATTCTACCTCTGAGCTACCCCCAGCCCTACTTTTTATTCTTTATTTTGAAACAGGGTCTCACTGAATTGCAAAGGGCCTAAGTACTAGCTGAGGCTGTCCTCAAACCACGATCCTCCTGTCTCAGCCTCCCAAATGCTGGAATTACAAGCGTGTACCACCATGCCCAGCTGTAAATGAGTTTTAATAAATAGCAATAAAAATTAATAAAATGTTTATATTTTTATGTATCAGTCATTATTTTTAAAAATGTCAAATTTAACTGGGCCTGGTGGTGCAGGCCTATAATTCCACCACTTGGGAGGCTAAGACATGAGAATTACAGGTTTAAAGCCAACCTCAGCAACTTAGCGAAACTTTCAAAAACCTAACAAGACTTTTTCAAAATAAAAAAATAAGGTGGGGACCGGGTGAGGTGGTTCACAATTATAATCCCAGTACTTGAGAGGCTGAGACAGGAATATTAGGTTTGCCACCAGCCTCAGCAATTAAGTGAATCCCTCCTCAACTTAGACCCTGTTTCTAAATAAAGAATAAAATAGGGCTGGGTATCGCTTAAAGGTAGAATACCTTTGGGTTCAAAGCCCAGTAACACACACACACACACACACACACACACACAAATGATGATGATGGTGATAATAATAATAAATGCCATCCGGGCGTGGTGACGCACTCTTGTAATCCCCGCGCTTGGAAGGTGGAGACAAGAGGACCACGCAGGTTCAAAGCCAGCCTTGTTGGCTTAAGAGACCCTGTTTCCAAATAAAAATATAAAATTATAAAATAGGTCTGAGAGTGTAGCCCGAAGGTAAAAGGGTTTCCAGGAACCCCAGTACCACACACACACACACAAATCCCAGTACTTGGGAGGCTGAGACAGGATGATTGTAGGTAGCCAGCCTCAGCTACTTAGTGAAGTCCTTCGCAACTAGTGAGACCTTATTTTGAAATAAAGAATAAGGGTGGGCATGGTGGTGCAGGCTTGTAATCCCAGCATTGGAGGCTGAGACAGGAGAATCAAGGTTTGAGGACAACCTCAGCTACTTACTGAGGCCCTTTGCAACTTAGTGTGACACTGCTTCAAAGTAAAGAATAAAAAATAGGGCCGGCTGAAGGTGTAGCTCAGTGGTAGAATGCCCCTGGGTTCCATCCCCAGCACCACAAATACATAACAAAACAAAAAGAATAAAAATTAGGACTGAGGTTATAGCTCAGAGGTAGAATGCCCTTGGGTTAAATTCCCAGTTCCGCAAAAAAATTAAAAAATTAAAAAAATAATAATGATGGGGCTGGGCATGGTGGCACACTCTTGTAATCCCAGTACTTGAGAGGCTAAGACAGAAGGATCACAGGTTGAAAACGAGCCTTGGCAACTTAGTGAAGCTCTCAGCAACCTAGTGAGACTCTGTTTCCAAATAAGAAATAAAATAGGGCTGGGAGTATAGCTTGGAGGTAGAGTGCCTCTAGGTTTAATCCCCAGGATGACCAAAAAATGGGAAGAAAAAAAAAGGGTTGGGTGTGTAGGCTAAAGGTAGAATGCCTCTGGAGTCATCCCCAGCACCCCCCCCCCACACACACAAAGGAGTCACATTTATTTTGCGGATTTAATGATTTACCTTTATTATTTTGCAGCAATGCTCCTATTTCTTCATTACTTTTGGGTTTGGAAGAAACTTTAAAGTAAGTTGCCAAAGTTTTAGGGGGAAGTACTCGCTTCTGCCCATTACTTTTTGGTGATGATGGAGGAAGTTTTCTTGGTGATGTAACAATTTTTCTAGGGGAGCTTAATTTTTCTGTAAAAAAAACAAATTTTACTTAAGGATAGACATTCTAAAAAGTATACAGATGGCAAGACAGAGGTATCCATATTCTATATGTTTTCCTAATAGGTAAAAATCAAAGACAGAGAAATTTTCTTTCACTCATATACCCAAATACCTATACAAATATTACTGTATTATTATGATAATGTTTATGTTCACTGCACAGAAGGATAAACCAGCTATTTTGTTGTTTTTGCAGTACTAGGGGTGGAACCCAGGGGTATTATACCTCTGAGCTCTACTCCCAGACCTATTTTATACTTTATTTGGAAATAGGGTCTCACTAAGTTGCTGAAAGCCTCACTAAGTAGCTGAGATTGGCTTTGAACCTATGCAATCCTCCTGTCTCAGCCTCCCAATCACTGGGATTATCAGCATGTGCCACCATGCCCAGCCTTTATTATTTATTTATTTATTTTTGTGGTACTAGGGGAGGAACCCAGAGGCTTTCTACCTCCAGGCTATACTCCAAGCCCTATTTTATATTTTATTTGGAAATAGGGTCTCACTAAGTTGCTGAGAGCCTCACTGAGTAGCTGAGGCTGGCTTCGAACCTGCGGGATCCTCTGTTTCAGCCTCCCAAGCGTGGGGATTACAAGCATGCGCCACCATGCCCGGCTATTGTTTATTTTGAAATAGAAACTCACTAAGTTTTGGAGGGTCTCACAAGTTGCTGAGGCTGACAAGAACCTGCCATCCTCCTATGTCAGCCTCCCAAGTACTGTTATTATAAGCATGTGCCACCATGCCAGGCTTCCCAGCCCTATTTTTTATTTTTATTCTTTAATTAAACAGGGTCTCACTAAGTTTTGGAGGGCCTCATTAAGTAGCTGAGGTCAGCCACAAACCTGAGATCCACCTGTGTCAGCCACCCAAGTACTGGGATGACAAGCATGTGCCACCATGCCTGGCCCCTCAGCCCTATTTTATTTTTTATTTAGAAAGAGGGTCTTGCCAAGTGGTTTTATTTTTTATTTAGAAAGAGGGTCTTGCCAAGTGGCTGACACCCTCACTAAGTTGCTGAGGCTGGCTTCAAACCTGTGATCTTTTTGTCTCAGTCTCCAACTTATTAGGATTACAAGTGTGTGCCACCGTGCTCAGCTAGAAGCACATTTGTTTTTGTTTTTGTTTTTTGTTTGTTTGTTTGTTTTGCAGTACTGGGAATGAAACCAAGGGGCATTGCACCTCCGAGCTACAGGCTTCCCTAAGTAATTGAGGCTGTCCACAAACCATGATCTTCGTGTCTTTGCCTCTCAACTGCTGGGATTACAAGCATGCTCCACCATACCTGGCTAGAAACATAGTTTTTAAATAAATGGCAAAGCTCCTGCTTTGCAGGTGTGGCGCACTGGGTTCGATCTCCGGTTCCAAAAAAGACAAAAAAAAAAAAAAAAAAAGAACCCCTTTAAAAAAATGTTAGCTAGCCGGGCGTGGTGGCGCACGCTTGTAATCCCTGTGCTTGGGAAGCTGAGACAGGAGGATTGCGCAGGTATAAAGCCAGTGTCAACTACTTAGTGAGGCTCTCAGCACCTTAGTGAGATTGTTTCCAAATAAAATACAAAATAGGTCTGGGAGTGTAGCCCAAAGGTAGAAAGCCTCTGGGTTCCATCCCCGGCACCACACACACAAAAAATATGTTAGCCATGCATGGTAGCACACACCTGTAATCCCAGTACCTCGGAGGCTGAGACAGGAGGATCACAGGTTCACAGCCAGCCCCAGCTACTTAGTAAGGCTATCCACAACTTAGTGAAAACCTGTTTCAAAAATAAAGAATAAGAGCCGGGCGTGGTGGCGCACACTTGTAATCCCAGCATTTGGGAGGCTGAGACCAGAGGATCGCGGTTCGTGGACAGCCTCAGCTACTTCATGAGGCCCTCTGCAAGCATTGGGATTACAAGTGTGCACCACCACGCCCAGTTTTTTGTTCCCTCTTTCTTAGCAGATCTTAACATATCTCTTGCATATTAGAAGTCTATGATAAACTTAGTGAAAAATTTGAGTTTGAAAAAGTTATTACTGCACCAGGCAGGATAGTGCATGTCTATAATCCCAGTACTTGGGAGGTAGACAGGAGGATCTCAATTTGTGGGCAGCCTCAACAACTTAGTGAAGCTGTCAGCAACCTCTTGAGACTCTTTCAAAATAAAAATTAAAAAAAAATAGCACTGGGAATGTAGCTAAGAGGTAGAACATCCCTGGGTTCAATCCCCATCACCAAAAGAAAACTTTATAAAGCTATCATAGGCCGGGCGTGGTGGCACACACTTGTAATCCTCGTGCTTGGGAGGCTGAGACAGGAGGATAGCACAGGTTCGAAGCCAGCCTCAGCTACTTGGTAAGGCTCTCAGCAACTTAGTGAGACCCTGTTTTCAAATAAAATAGAAAATAGGTCTGGGAGTATAGCCCGGAGGTAGAAAGCCTCTGGGTTCCACCCCCAGTACCACCAAAAAAAAAAAAAAAAAAAAAAAAAAGCTATCATAGATCTCACTGTCACTTCATTAAAAAGTAGGTCATTTTAGCCAGGCACAGTATGTGTACCTAGAATCCCAGATACTTTGAAAGATAAGGCAGAAGAGATTACAAATTTGAGGATAGCCTGGATAACTTAAGACCCTGATTCCAAACAAAAATAAAAAGGGTTGGGGGACAGATAGCTTAGTGGTAGAGTGCTGGCCTACCATGCCTGGCCCTAGGGTTCATTCCCTAGTACTGATTAAAAAAAAGTTATATTTTAAAGAAAATAATTTACTTACTTGGTGATTTGCTTATGTTGTAGTTATTAAAAAAACAGGGTTTTTGTGCATTTACACCTTGCTTGTCTACTTGATGTGACTGAGTAGCTTCCTTCAGCTGAGACAGAATTTGTCTACCACTGCGCTGAGACGAGGCATTCACTTCAAATATCTAAAAGAATGGGAAAAAGGCAGAATGGTTTATGTTTTTCTTGAAATCAAGGGTAATTATTGCACCAATATTCTTCCATTGTAGCTATTACTAACCTTAAATCCTAGCTCCTGAGCACAGGCATACACTGCAGCGGTTTTTCCCACTCCTGTTGGCCCTGTTATAAGAACAGTATTGCAAAGACGATTCTCTTCTTCATCATCTGAACTGCCTAAAAAGTCTTTGCTATCTGACGTATCTGCAAAATTATTAAATTGCATGTAAAATGATTAATTGCTTAGGCAGCAAACTGACCTCACGAAACCCAAAAATCAAATCTCATGAATTTTTTGCCAATAAATACTCAAAAAATGAATTCATGCAAAATACAAAATCAAATATACAAAGGCAGATATTTTATAATATTTTTAGCTAATCTAATTCTAGAAATGTTCAGTGAAATAAAAAGAGTCAAAATACCTTCCTGTTTCTCATCTCTTTTTCCCTTCAAATTCTGTCTTTCTTCCAATTCAGCTCTTCTTTTCCAGTCTTTCAACCAACTGTCATAAAATGTGTTAATAAAATAATTCACAAGATAATGATATCTCTTAAGTCTTATGTTTAAATGATTACTGGGAAAATATGACACACTGCTATTTTATGTACTCCATAATAGTGTTTTGTTTTGTTTTTTTGATGCTAGAGATTGAACCCAGGGGCCTTCTACTTATAAGCTACACCCCCAGCCCTATGTTTTATTCTCTATTTTAAAAAAGGATCTCACTAGGGGCCTCACAAAGTAGCCGAGGCTGGCCAAAAACCTGTGATCCTCCTGTCTCAGCCTCCTAAGTACTGGGATTACAAGAGTGCGCCACTATGCCCGGCTCTCCATAATACTTCTGAATTAATTAAAGAGTAAAATATGGCATGAATATTTTAAAACAAAGTAACTTTTGTCTAAATATACCAAGATTCCTTAATGTATAAGAACACTGAGTGCAACATTGCTTATATTAGCCTCTATAAAGAAAAACACCAGTATGGCTGGAGGAGGAAGAATATTATGGTAAACTCACTTAAACCAATACACAGCAATTAGAAATAAATGAGGTAGCTGGGCATGGTGGTGCATGCTTGTAATCCCAGCATTCAGGAGGCTATGCTGGAGGATCGTGGTCCTCAAACAGCCTCAGCTACTTATTGAGGCCCTCCGCAACTTAGTGAGACTTTGTTTCAAAAATTAAGAATAAAAAATAGGGCTGGGGGGTGTAGCTTGGAGGTAGAATGCCCCTGGGTTCTATCCCCAGTACTGCAAAAAAAATAAAAATAACTGAGGTAGCCGAGCCTGGTAGTGTACACTTTTAATCCCAGCGCTTGGGAGGCTGAGACAGGAGGATCGCACAGGTTCAAAGCCAGCCTCAGCTACTTAGTAAGGCTTTCAGCAACTTAGTGAGACCCTTTTTCCAAATAAAATATAAAATAGGTCTGAGCGTATAGCTCAGAGGTAGAAAGCCCCTGGGTTCCACCCCCAGTACCACCAATAAAAAAAAAAAAAAGAAATAACTAAGGTAGCTGGATGTGTTGACAAACACTTATAATCCCAGTACTTGGGAAGCTGAGACAGGAGAATTACAGGTTAGTGGCCAGCCTCAGCTACTTAGTGAAGCCCTCACAACTTAGTGAGAGTCTGTTTCAAAATAAAGAATAAAAAATAGGGCTGAGGTTATGGGTCAACAGTAGAATGCCCCTGGGTTTCATCCCTAGTACCAAAATTTAAATAAATAACTGAGGTAAGCCAGGGGTGGTAGCGCATACTTGTAATTCCAGTACTTGGGAGGTTGAGGCAGGAAGATTGTAGATTCAAAGTGAGCCTCAGGTGGTTAGTGAGAGGCTCTTAGTAATTTAATGAGACCCTGTTTCCAAATAAAATATAAAATAGGTCTAGAGGTGTAGCCCTGAAGTAGAAGGTCCCTGGGTTCCATCCCCAATACCACACACACACAAATCTGAGGTAGATCATGGGATGACAAGAAAGGTGTCTAATACACAATAAGTACAAGTAGAAGGATTATCTAATCTGGAGGAGACTAGCTGAGTATAAATCCCAGGTCCTTTACTTTCTAGCTACGAGACCTTGGACACATAATTCAACCCCTCTCGGCCTATATTACCTATGAGGCAAGGTCAACAGTATACTGACATGACATCCTTTTAAGACTAAAATGAAATAAAAATAGTGCAAGGACTTGGGAGAATACCAAGTTCAAGACAGTAACCATTACTAGGGGACCCTAATTACTCATATGAAATCTTTTGGGCCAAAGAGATTTAGAATTCAAAAATTTTCAGGTATTAAGAAAGATAAACTGGGCATGGTGGTGGCGCATGCTTGTAATCCCAGAATTCAGGAGGCTGAGACCAGAGGATTGTGGTTCGCGGACAACCTCAGGTACTTAGTGACGCCCTTTACAACTCAGTGAGACCCAGTTTCAAAATAAAGAATAAAAAATAGGGATGGGGTGCAGCTTGAAGGTAGAATGCCCCTGGGTTCTATCCCTAGTACTGCAAAAAAGAAAAAGAAAAAAAAAAAAGGAAAGAAAAAAAAAGAAAGGTAAACTGGGTATAGTAGTGCACTCTTGTAATCCCAACATTCTGGAGGCTGGGACAGGAGGATCACATTTCGTGGACTGCCTCAGCTACTTAGTGAGGCCCTTTGCAACTAGTGAGACCCTGTTTCAAAATAATGAATAAAGGTGGGCATGGTGGTGCACTCTTGTAATCCCAACATTTGGGAGGCTGAGACCAGAGGATTGCGGTTCGCAGACAGCCTCAGCTATGTAGTGAGGCTTTTTGCAACTCAGTGAGACCCTGTTTCAAAATAAAGAACAAAAAATAGGGCAGGGGGTGTAGCTCGGAGGTTGAATGCCCCTGGGTTCCATCCCCAGACCCGCTAAATAAATAAATAAATAAATAAATAATAAAAAAGAGACTGGGGTTGGCTGGGGGTGTAGCTCGGAGGTAGAATGCCCCTGGGTTTCATCTCCCTAATTACTAAAAAGAAGTAATTTGATTTTTTACTAAAGAATGATCAATAAAGACCATAATAAACTTCATATTATAGTCTATAAACTTTAAGCTTTCAGAATTTTTTATATGAGGAAATTAGAGACAGAAGATTTTGCACCTGAACTCATAGTAATATGGCTGGCATGGTGATGCCCACTTGTAATCCTAGTACTTGGGAAGCTGAAACAGAAGGATTGAAGGTTCAAAGCCAGCCTCAGCAACTTAGCAAAACTCTGCTTCAAAAAAAATTTTGTTTTTGGTGGTACTGGGGTTCCTAGAAACCCTTCTACCACCAGGATATACTCCCAGACATATTTTATATTTTTATTTGGAAACAGGGTCTCTTAAGCCAGTGAGGCTGGCTTCAAACCTGCACGATCCTCCTGTCTCCGCCTCCCAAGTGCAGGGATTACAAGCATGCACCACCAAGGCCGGCCTCTACTTTTTTTGAAACAGGGTCTCAAAAAGTAGCTGAGACTATTCACAAACCTGAGATCCTCCTGTCTCAGTCTCCAAAGTACAGGGATTACAAGCACGCACCACCATGCCTGACCTTAATTACAATCTTTAAATTTTAGTCTAAATAAACAGCAAAACTAAACTAATAAAGTACTTTTCAATTCCTTTACAAATTTTACCAACCTATGTAATTTTTTTATAGCTAACTCATTGTCTATGAGTTCACTGGCATTTTGAGGTTGATACTTTTCTGTCCAAAGCATGTCTTCAGTTCCAGAATCTAAAGAAGAAAAAAAGAAAACCTAAGGTATTATACATTCTTTGACATGAGCATATATTCTTAGATATCTACATCATTGTTATAATGTAACACTAAGTATTTGTAAAAATTTTATATATAGAAAAATGCCAGAGGTAATTTCATATTTATTTATTTTGTGGTGCTGTGGATTGAACCCAGGAGCATTCACCTCCAAGCTACAACCCTGACAGGCAAAACAGTACCACAAAAATAAATAAATAAATAATTAATTAATTAAATAAATAAAGTTAAATTCTTTACAGTTTGGGCATGGTGCCCCATATTTGTAATCCCTGTACTTGGGAGGCTGGGACAGTAGGATCATAGTTCAAGGCCAACCTCAGCTACTCAATGAGTCCTTTGGCAACTTAGTGAGACCCTGTTTCATAATAAAGAACAAAAAATAGAGCTGGGATTGTAGACCGGAAGTAGAACGCCCCTGGGTTCCATCCTCAGAACCAAAAAATATGTAAATATATAAAATTCTTCATACCATAGCTGGGTTGGTGGTGCACAATTATAATTCCAGTACTTGGGAGGCTGAGGCAGGATGATCATAGTTCAAAGCCAGCCTCAGAACTTAGTGAAGCCTTCTGCAACTTAGTGAGACCCTGTTTCAGTATAAAAAATAAAATGGTAGCCAGTCATGGGCGTGGTGATGCACACTTGTAATCCCAGGATTTGGGAGGCTGAGACAGGAGGATCATGATTCACGGACAGCCTCAGCCTCTTAGTGAGGCCCTTCGCAACTCAGAAACTCTGTTTCAAAAATAAAGAATAAAAAAATAAGAGCTGGGGGTAGAGCTAGAAGGTAGAATGCCTGCAGGTTCTATCTCCAGTACCGAAAAAACAAAATAAAATAAATATTGGAGTATAAATTGGAAGTAGAATGTTCTGGATCCCATCCTCAGCAATACAAAAATAAATAAATAAATAAATAAATAAATAAATAAATAAATATTCTTCACATCGCTTCCAACCCATTGGAAAAAACACCAATTTCTTCCCCACACCAAAAAGGCTAACCACATAAAGTCCATTGGTAGGCAGAAAAGAATGCACTTTAACCATGTCAGGAAGGTGGCGCACGCTTGTAATCCCAGCATTTGGGAGGCTGAGACTGGAGGATCACGGTTCGCGGACAGCCTCAGCTACTTAGTGAGGCCCTCTGCAACTCAGTGAGACCCTGTTTCAAAATAAAGAATAAAAAACTAGGTCAGGGGGTGTAGCTTGGAGGTCGAATGCCTCTGGGTTTCATCCCCACATGCACAAAAGAAAAAAATTAATAATGATTCACAAAATACAAATTATGACCTGTAACTTTTTTTTTTTTTTTTTTTTTTTTGGTGATACTGGGGTTCCTGGAAGCCCTTCTACCTCCGGGCTACACTCCCAGACCTATTTTTACATTTTTTTTTATTTGGAAACAGGGTCTCCTAAGCCAGCGCATGCGGCTGGCTTTGAACCTGCGCGATCCTCCTGTCTCTGCCTCCCAAGCGCGGGGATTACAAGCGTGAGCCACCACGCCCGGTGACCTGTAACTTTTTTTTTTTTGTTGCGGGTTTAGGGATGGAACCCGGGGGCATTCGACCTCCAAGCTACAGCCCCTGCCCTAGTTTTTATTTTTATTTTTGGTGGTGGTACTGGGGTTCCTGGAAACCCTTCTACTTCCGGGCCACACTCCCAAACACCTATTTTTTATTTTTATTTGGAAACAGGGTCTCTTAAGCCAGCATGGCTGGCTTCGAACCTGCGTGATCCTCCTGTCTCCTCCTCCAAGCGCGGGGATGACAAGCGTGTGTCACCACGCCCGGCATTTGGTTTTTATTTTTTAATTTGGAACTGGGTCTCACTACGTTGTGGAGGGGCTCACTAAGTCGCTGAGGCTGTCCGCAAACCATGATTCTCGGGTCTCAGCCTCCTGAATGCTGGGATTACAAGCGTGCGCCACCACA
This sequence comes from Muscardinus avellanarius, assembly GCF_963383645.1. Taxonomy (NCBI): domain Eukaryota; kingdom Metazoa; phylum Chordata; class Mammalia; order Rodentia; family Gliridae; genus Muscardinus; species Muscardinus avellanarius. The sequence continues at coordinate 28,289,084 of NC_137802.1, read as the reverse complement.
CCCAGCATACCCATAACTTTTATTATTTTTGGTGGTACTGGGGTTCCTGGAAACCCTTCTACCTCCGGGTTACACTTCCAAACCTATTTTTATATTTTTATTTGGAAACAGGGTCTCTTAAACCAGGATGGCTGGCTTTGAACCTGCGCGATCCTCCTGTCTCCGCCTCCCAAGCGAGGGGATTACAAGCGTGCGCCACCACGCCCGGCGACCCCTAACTTTTAAAACCCCAATATCACACTGGGCGTGGTGGCGCATGCTTATAATCCCCACGCTTGGGAGGTGGAGACAGGAGGATCGCGCTGGTTCGAAGCCAGCCACGCTGGCTTAAGAGACCCTGTTTCCAAATAAAAAACAGGTCTGGGAGTGTAGCCCTGAGGTTAAAGGGTATCCAGGAACTCCAGTACAACCAAAAAAAAAAAAACAAAACCCAATATCTAAAAAACAAAGGCTGTGATGGCACAATTCTAGTCCTTGGGAAGCTGAGACAGGAGGATGCGGGTTTGCAGACAGCATCAGCAGCTTAGTGAGGATTCTGCAACTTAGTGAGACCTTATTTCAAAATAAAGAATAAAAAGTAGGGCTGGAGGCCTAGCATGGTGTTGCATGCTTGTAATCGCAGTAATGCCAGTAGGGAGCTTGCAAAGAGCCTCAGCTGCTACTTAGTGAGTCTCTCTTCCCAACTCAGTGATACCCTGTTTCAAAATAAAGAATAAAAAATAGGACTGGGAGTATTGTTTGAAGGTAGAATGCTTCTGGTTTCTATCCCCAGTATGGAGTGGGGGGAGTTTCATCAGTCTGGGGATATAGCTCAGAGGTAGAATTCCCCTGGTACTGGGGGGAAAAAAAAAAAAGGAGAGGGAGAGCTTTTTTTAGGTACTGAGGATTGAACCCAGGGCGGGCATTTTACCCTGAGCTATACCCCCAGGCCAATTTAATTTTTATTTGGAAACAGGGTTTCAATAAGTTTCTGAGGCTGGTCTCCAACCTTTGATCTTACTTTATCAGTTTCCCAAGTACTAGGGTTATAGGTGTGTGCTACCATTCCTGGCTGAGACTTCCACTTACATTATATAGGTATGCTGTTTGAAAGTTGCACTAAGCATATATATATATGACAATATATATTTATATATATATATATAAATTTTTTTATTTTTTTATTTTTTTTTTTTTTTGGTGGTACTGGGGTTCCTGGAAGCCCTTCTACCTCCAGGCTACACTCCCAGACCTATTTTATATTTTTATTTGGAAACAGGGTCTCTTAAGCCAGAATGGCTGGCTTCAAACCTGCGCGATCCTCCTGTCTCTGCCTCCCAAGTGCGGGGATTACAAGCGTGCGCCACCCCCCGGAGATAGGCATATATTTTTAAAAAGGGAGGCTGGAAGCAACGACTGTAGTCCTAGCTATTGAGGAGGCTGAAGAAGGATCTTGATCAATAAGCAAAGGCAACATAAGTAAGACACCAGTACAAAACACACACAGACACACACACAGACACACGAGGAAAAAGAGTAAAAGATTGAGAAGTTAAACCACAAGAGTTCTCAGATGCGAGGGAGAAATCTAATTTACCAGGAACAGAAGGTACTTCTGCTGTAGGCTCTTTGTCGCTGTCTATTATCAGAATATCATCATCTTCTACTTCCTCTGCTTTCACTTTACATGGTGTATTCAAAGCAGTTTGCTTCCTCCGGGATGTTTTGGAAGAATCTAGCTTTTTCCCCAAAGAGTTGTTTCTTTTGTCAAGTTCTTCTGGCTTCCCATTTATCCTTTTTAGATTTATTGAATATTCATTTGGTTTCTTTCTTTTTGACTTCTGATTTTCTGTTTCCACTCGTTTCCTTTTGGTTTCTCTTTGACTAATATCAAGCTTCGGTTGTGAGCTTTCTGGAGGAATCATAGAAATGCATGTGCTTACTAATCAACAAAAAACATTTTCAATACCCAATAATCTTTTCATCACTGTCAAATATCCTGTGCTTCCTGACATTAAGATGAAAAGAATGAGCTGGGCGTGATGGCACAAGCTGTAATCCCAGTACTTGGTAGGCTGAGACAGAGGATCATGCAAGTTCAAGGCCAGCCTCAGCTACTTAGTGAGGCTCTCAGCAACTTAGTGAGACCCTGTTTCCAAATAAAGTATAAAATAGGTTTGGGAAGCCAGGCGTGGTGACGCACGCTTGTAATCCCAGCATCCAGGTGGCTGAGACTGGATGATCGCGGTTCATGGACAGCCTCAGCTACTTAGTGCAACTTGGTGAGACCCTGTTTCAAAATAAAAAATAAAAAAATAGGGCAGGGGGTGTAGCTCAGAGGTCGAATGCATCTGGGTTCCATCCCCAGACCCACACACACAAAAAAAGTTTTGGGGCTATAGCCCAGAGGTAGAAAGCCCCTGGGTTCCATCCCCAGTACCAGGCAAAAAAAAAAAAAAAAAAAAAAAAAGAAAAGAAAAGAAAAGAATGAAATGTGACATGGCAATACATAAGCTAGGATTTTTAAAACTCCCTTCTGTATAACTAAATAAGTTAAAATTGTCTCATGTAAGGTTTACTTAAATGAATGATTAAGCCAGGCATGTTGGTGTATGCCTGTAATACATCCTTCGTAGGCTGAGAAAGGAGTGATTAAAGGTATGAGGCTAGCCTCAGCAACTTAATGAGACCTTGAGCAATTTAGTGAGAACCTGTTTCAAAATAAAAAATAAGCCAGGCGTGGTGGCGCATGCTTGTAATCCCAGCATTCAGGAAGCTGAGACAGAAGGATTGTGCAGGTTCAAAGGCAGCCTCAGCTACTTACTGAGGCCCTTTGCAACTCAGTGAGACCCTGTTTCAAAATAAAAAATAAAAAATAGGGCTGGCGGTGTTGCTCAGAGGTTGAATGCCCCCCTGAGTTCCATCTCCAGTATCGGGGGAAAAAAAAAAGTAAAATAAAAAATAAAATAAAGTTGGGGGTATAGTTTAGTGGTAGAACATCCCTGGGTTCAATTCTTAGTATCATCAAAATAAATAAATAAGAAATAAGAAAAAGGGCTAGAGTATAGCTTGAAGGTAAAATGCCTCCAAATACCAGTAATCTAGAGTACCAAAAAAAGAAAAAAAAAATAATTAATATTTTATTTATTATTTATTTAGTTATTTTTGTGGGTCTGGGGATGGAACCCCAAAGCATCCGACCTCAAGCTATAGACCCAGCCCTATTTTCTATTCTTTATTTTGAGACAGGGTCTAAGTTGCAAAGGGGCTCACTGAGTAGCTGAGGCTGTCCACAAACCACAATCCTCCTGTCTCAGCCTCCCAAATGCTGGGATTACAAATGTGCGTTACCACACCCGGCTCTTTTTCTTTTTTCCAGTAATAGGAATTGAACCAAGCCTTTTTTATTTTGAAACAGGGCCTCGGTCTTGCTAAGTTGCTGAGCATGGGCTCAAACCTGCAATCCTCCTATCTCAGTCTCCCAAGTACTGGGATTATAAGGGATGCACCGCCTCAGCCACCTTGTGGTGACCATTTCTCTCTCTCTCTTTTTGGGAGGGGTTCTGGGGATTGAATCCAGAAATATTCTACCCGAGATACACTCCTAGCCCTTTTGTTAATTTTCTGTTTGGAATCTTGTTTGGGGCAGGTTGCTGAGATTCTCATTAGGTTGCTGAGGATGGTCTCAAACTTGTGACCCTCCTATCTCAGCTTCCGAAGTACTGGGATTATAGATGTGCGCTACTGTGTTCCACAGTGGTGACCACTCCTAAGAGTCAAAGGTTATGTATGTCTTAGTATTATTTGGGGGGAAGTAGTAGTAAGGATGGAACCCAGAGGCATTCTACCTCTGAGCTATACCTCCAGACTTTTTTTATTCTTTTATTTGGAAAAAAGGTCTAAGTTGCTGATAGCTTAAGTTGCTGAGGCTGGCTATGAACCTGCGATCCTCTTGCCTCAGTCTCCCAAGTACTGGGATTACAAGCATACACCACCACATCCAGCTGTCTTTGAAACAGAAATACTAATACAAATGATAATAATGATCACTAACACCCAGGCGTAGTGGCACACGCTTGTAATGCCAACATTTGGGAGGCTGAGACAGGAGGATCGCATTTCAAGGACAGCCTCAGCTGCTACTTAGGGAGGCCCTTTGCAACTCAATGAGATCCTGTTCCAAAATAAATAATAAAAAATAGGGCTGGGGGTATAGCTTAGAGGTAGAATGCCCCTAAGTTCCACCTGCAGTACCGTAAAAAAAAAAAAAAAAAGAAAAAGAAAAAAAAAAAAAAGAAAAGAGAAAATAATAATAATAGTAATGATCACTAACCTTGTTTACCATGACATTCAGAAAGTATCTGGTGCTCAATTCGTTTTTTTAAAAGCAAGGGAAAATATTTTCCCACAGAAAATCCAGGATTTGACCACCTAATTTCCTCCAGTAAAAGATTTCTTACTTCTTTAGTAAAATCCTTCCTTGTCCTCGTAAACTGCAATAAAAAGATAAAATGTACCGTAACAGACCCGTATAGTTTATTCATGTTGATCACAATACTACCAAGCTCTTTGTGTCCATAGTAAGTCAATATCAATATTGGATTAGCTGTAGTCACTAAGCAAAAACTGCATCTGTGTAGCATTTAGTTCATACTTTAATTTTTCTCACTTATAATTGTACTTTACATACTTATTAGACTATTATGCTGACTTCTGAAGTATCAAAATGTTCTATATAATCAAATATTCTCTCAAAAGTGGCTATTATTAATTCTTAAAATGTTTTTAAAGACCTATGAGCACTTAAAAGATATCTACACTTCAGCCAGGCGTGGTGGTGCACGCTTGTAATCCCAGCATTTAGGACACTGAGACAAGAGAATCCAATTCACAGCCAGCCTCGGCTACTTAGTGAGACCGTTTCCAAATAAAGGATAAAAAATGGGGCTGCGGGTGTAGCTTGAAGGTAGAATGCCTCTGGGTTCCATTCCCAGCACCACAAAAAAAAAAAAAAAAAAAAGAAAAGAAAAGAAAAAAGAAAGGTGTACTTCAGTTAGATTTAATCAGACCTTAGTAAAAAAAGAAATTCTAGCCAGGTATGGTGGCTCATGCTTGTAATCTTGGCATTTGGGAGGCTGAGACAAGGATAGGAGGATTGAGGTTCAAGGCCAGCTCAGCTATTTAGTGAGGTCCTCTACAACTCAGTGAGACCCTGTTTCAAAATAAAAAATAAAAATAACACTGGGGGTACAGCTTGAAGGTAGAATGCCCCTGGGTTCTATCCCCAGTACTGGGAAAAGAAATAACGCTCCAATAGTAGATACCTCAATTTTTTCCCCTTAAGGTATGAAGGAAATCCCCCGCAATGGATGAGCCCTCTAGTACTTACTGTGACAGCAGAATTACTTTTTGTATTTGAATTCAATGTTGAAAATTCACCAAGAGCAATAACACATTTTGAAAGATCTATTACTTTAGTATTTGGTTCTTTAAGTGTAGTTAACAGAGGACAAGAAGGTAGTTTCAAATGCCATAACCAACATCCTAAAAGAATAGAAAAACTATATTAACTTTACTTACATACTTTACTTATATGCATTTACTCAGTGTCAAGTATGCAAACATGAAAAAACTTGACAAATCCTAGCCTGTGTCATGCCCTGGCTTTAACGTCCAAAACCAAAATGAGTTGACAATTTAATGCAAAAATACCAAAAACCTAAATAAATACACAAGGAAAAAAAATATGCACCTCCAACAAATACAACTATTAAAAAGTAACTGGTTTTCTTCCCACAAATTGTTGGAACCAAGCACATCATTAGCAAACTTTCATTTCCTCTTTTCTTTTCTCTTTGAGGTACTGAGGATTGAACTTAGGGGCATTCTACCTCTGAGTTATGCCCCCAGCCCTATTTTCTTTTTAAACAGGGTCTTGCTGGGTTGATTAAAGTCTCACTATTTACTGAAGCTGTTCTTGAACCCAAGATCCTTCTGTCTCGGCTTCACAAGTATTGGGATTATGGGCATGTGCCACCATGCCCAGCTTCATTTCTTTTTAAGTTGACTTTGATTCACAAGGTAAAATTTTAGGAGCAGTGGGCATTTTGGTTAAAGTTTAAACTTTTAAGTTAGATCTGGACTCAAATGCACTTACTATCCTTGTGAGTACAGGCAAGATCCCAAACCTTAGATTTTTCATCTGTAAAGCAGGGGTGATATTCTAATACTTAACTTTCTAGAGCTATTGAAGAGATTAAACTAGATGTGGACCCCTGGGTTCTATTCCCAGTACAAAAAAAAAAAAAAAAAAAAATTAGATGTGGATTGTTCAGCAGAATTTCAGAGAGTAGTTAGTACTCAATAATTCCTAACCAAGTCAGGCATGGTGGCACACATTTGTAATCCTAGTACTTGGGAGGCTAAGAGAGGAGGATCACAGTTTGAGGAAAGCCTCAGCTACTTAGTGAGGCCCTTTGCAACTCAGTGAGACCCTGTTTCAAAGTAAGGAATAAAAGATAAGGCTAGGGGTGTAGCTCAAAGGTAGAATTCTCCTGGGTTCCACTCCCAGTACCCCAAAATATGAATAAATAAATAAATAAACAAACAAACAAATAAATAAAAATTCCTAATCTTGTAAGAGAAAGGGATTCCCTGTGTCTGCCTGATCTCATCTACAAATGCTAAAGTTTTATAGTGACACTCCTGCTTTATTGCCAGGCATGGTGGCACAAGTTTATAATCCAGCATTTGAGAGGCTTAGATAGGAAGACCGCAGTTTGCGGCCAGGCTCAGCTACTTAATGAGATCTTCCACAACTTAGTGAGACCCTGTTTCAAAATAAAGAATAAAGGGCATGGTGTGGTAGCGCATGTTTGTAATCCTAGCATTTGGGAAGCTGATACAGGAGGATCGGGGTTTGCAGGAGAGCCTCAGCTACTTAATGAGGCCCTCTGCAACTTAGTAAGACCTTGTTTCAAAATAAAAAATAAAACAATAAGGCTGGGGTTGTAGCTCAAAGGTAGAATGCCCCTCAGTTCCATCCCCAATACTGCAAAAATAAAAGAGGGCTAGGGTGTCACTCAGATGTAGAATGCCCCTGGGTTTCATCCCTAGTACTGAAAAAAAAATATGACTTTATCATATTTGAGTAAGAAAAGCATACTAATTTCTTCTTCTTTTTTTTTTTTTTGGGGGGGGGTGGTACTGGCGTGGAACCCAGAGGCTTTCTACCTCAGGGCTATACTCCCAGACCTATTTTTATACTTTATTTGGAAACAGGGTCTCACTAAGTTGCTGAGAGCCTCACTAAGTAGCTGAGGCTAGTTTTGAACCTGTGTGATTTTCCTGTTTCAGCCTCCCAAGCTCAGGGATTACAAGCGTGAGCCACCACGCCCGGCTCCCTATTTTTCTTTTAAACAGGGTCACACTAGTTTGATAAGTGTCCCACTGCTTCTTGAGGTTGTTCTTGAAACGTTGATCCTCTTGTCTCAGCCTACCTAGTACTGGTATTATAAGTGTGCACCACCATGCCAAGCTAAACCTGTTCCATAATAGGACTGGGTGTAGCTGATAGGTAAAATGCTCTTGGGCTCAATACCCAGTACCACAAGGGAAAAAAAAAAAAAGCCAGCCAGGCGCAGTGGCACATGCCTGAAATCCCAATGCTTGAGAGGCTGAGACAGGAGGATTGCAGGTTTGAGGACAGCCTCAGCAAGCTGTGAGACTCTCCTCATCCTAACAAGACCCTGTTTCAAAATAAAGAATAAAAAATAGTGCTGAAGTGTAGCTCAGAGGTAGAATACCCCTGGGTACAGTCCCTAGTACACAAAAGTAAAACAAACAAACAAACAAACAAATAAATAAATAAAGGTGTTCTCTAAATGAGACAAATGCACATTCTCCAAATATTCAACAATACAGATAAGGGGAAGGATGTAGTTAACTCTCTCAGAAATTCTTATACTTCTGTTGACTTCTGCTGTTGTTCTTGATAAAGTGCTAAAATTAGAACTCAAGGCCTCATTCATGATAGGCAAGCACTACCATGATCTGTATTCCCATCAATATGACAAATTGTTGTGTGTGTGTGTGTGTGTGTGTGTGTGTGTGTGTGTGTGTGTATTATTGAGGACTGAACTCAGGGGTATTCTATCTCCACGCTACACTCTCAACCCTATTTAATTAAATTTATTTATTTATTTGGGGGGGGGGGTTGGGGATTGAACCCAGGGGCATTCAACCTCTGAGCTACAACCCCTGCCCTATTTTTTATTCTTTATTTTGAAACCGGGTCTCACTGAGTTGCAGAGGGCCTCACTAAGTAGCTGAGGCTGTCAGGGAACCATGATCCTCCGGTCTCAGCCTCCCGAATGCTGGGATTACAAGCGTGCACCACCACGCCCGGCCAACCCTATTTTATTTTGAAACAGGGTCTTGCTAGGTTGATGAGAGTCTCACTACTTGCTGAGGCTGTCCTTGAACCTGAGACCCTCCTATCTCACCCTCCCAAGTACTGGGATTGCAAGCAAGAGCCACCACACCCATCTACATATAAGTCTTAACAGTTGAAGAGTAAATATTCAACAATAAACTTACCATCATCCTTCTGTTGAACATGAACAACTCTCTGAAAGCTGCTACTCACAGCATTGTAAACATCCAGTGTAGCCGCTTTCCTTGCAATTTGTCTTTTCAACAAGTCTGGTAAGCCACTCATCAGAAAATCACGCTTTGCTTTATACTGTACATCACAATCCTGAGATTTTTCAGATGTATCTTGACTTTTAAGAAAATGATTAGAAAAAAAAGTTTCGATTACAAACACTTTAATTAACAATCCCATGTAGAAAATACTTTTAGATCTAACTTAAAGATTAATCTCCTACCAAAGATGTTAGCAGATAAAATTGCTTTTTGCACATTACAAAAATAAAAGTCGATCATGTTAAAAAAATAAAGTAAACTGGGCATAGTGGCACACCCTTTTAATCCCAGCATTTGGGAGGATGAGACAGGAGGATCATGCAGGTTCGAAGCCAGCCTCCACTGGCTTAAGAGATCCTGTTCCCAAATTTAAAAAATATATAAATTAGGTCTGAGAGTGTAGCCTAGAGGTAGAAAGTCCCTGGGTTCTATCCCCAGTACCACGAAAATAAATAAATAAATAAATAATTTGAAGCTGGGCATTATGGAGCATACTTGTAATCCTAGCATTTGGGAGGCTGAGACAGGAGGATCGCGGTTCACGGACAGCCTCAGCTACTTAATGATGCCCTTTGCAACTCAGTGAGACCCTATTTCAAAATAAATAAAAAGATTAGGGCTCAGTATGTAGCTCGAAGGTAGAATGCCCCTGGATTCTATCCCCAGTGACACAAAAAAATTTAAAAATTAAAAATAAATAAAAATAAAAATAACTTGAGGGAGTCGGGCGTGGTGGTACACGCTTGTAATCCCAGCATTTGGGAGGTTGAGACAGGAGGTTTGTGGTTCACAGTCTCAGCTACTTAGTGATGTTCTTTGCAACTCAGTGAAATCCTGTTTCAAAATAAAGAATAAAAAACAGGACTGGGAAGCTGGGCATGGTGGCGCACACTTGTAATCCCAGCATTCAGGGGGCGGAGACTGGAAGATCACGGTTCGCACACAGCTACTGAGCAAGGCCCTTCACAACTCAGTGAGACCCTGTTTCAACATAAAAAGAATAAAAAATAGAGCTGGGGATGTAGTTCGGAGTTAGAATGTCCCTAGGTTCCATCCCCAGTACCATAAAAAAATAAAAAAAATAAATAAATAAAAAATAGAGCTGGGGATGTAGCTCAGAGGTAGAGTGCCCCTTGGGATGCTCAGACAAGATGATCGCAGGTTCAAAGCCAGCCTCAGCTATTTAATGAGACCCTGTTCAAAATAAAAAATAAAAAATTGGGCTGGGGGTGTGTGTGGCTCAGAGGTAGAATGCCACTGGGTTTAATTCCTAGCACCACCAATAAATAAATAAATAAACAAACAAATAAACAAACAAATAAATAAATAAATAAATAAATAAATAAATAAATAAATTTGGGCTGGGGGTCTAGCTCAGAGGTAGAATGTCCCTGAGTTCAATCCCTAGTACTGAGGGAAAAAAAATTGAGGGAACATCCACCAAAATGTACTATATTTAAATAAATTTTCTTTTTTTTGTATGTGGTAATAGGAATTGAACTCAGTGGCATTCTATATCTGAACTTTACCTTGACCTACACAAAACAATATTTCTGGGTAGAGCAAATGCAGATAAAATAATAGCATACTTAAAAAGTTACTTTCCTCATATCAGGTTGCCAGGTAGCAAGAAAAAACTTTTTTGTTCCTGATACTGGGACTTGAAACCAGGGCCTCAAACATGCTTAGGCGAATAAGCAAATGCTGTCACTGGCCTCCACTCACTGCTATTTTATTTTAGCTATTTATATATCTGCGGTACTGGGGATGGAACCCAGGGGCATTCTACCTCCAAGCTACAACTCCAGCCCTATTTTTTTTATTCTTTATTTTGAAACAGGATCTCACTAAGTTGCAGAGGACCTCACTAAGTAGCTGATACTGTCCGTGAATTGGGAGCCTCCTGTCTCAGCCTCCCAAAAGCTAGAATTACAAGTGTGCGTCACCACCCCAGCCTTTTTTATTTTATTCTGAGTCCAAGTCAGGCTGAGTTGGTAGTAAGGATCATTTTCTTTCTAGTTACAGGTACTATGTATAGACTAATCCCTCTGGCTGAAATACTGTTCCTCACCAGATAAATTTCTGCTCTTCCTTCAGATTGGGTATCATTCCTCAACAAAGCCTTCTGCGATCATACCAAAGGTCCTTAAGATCAACTCTAATAGAATTATGTACCTCTCCATAGTACAATGTCACTTTTTTCATTTGTTGATGCAATTAATATCTAATCATAGACTGTCTTTTCTCTAGTCTATATATAAGCCTCACGAGGAGAGGGAATATAGCATGTCTAGTACCAAAAATAGTACATAACCCATAGTGGCTATTTATTTATTTATTTATTTTGGTACTGGGAATAGAATCCAGAAGCACTCTACCTCCAAGCTACACCCCCAGGTAGATTTTATTTCTTATTTGGAAACAGGATCTCACTGGGCTTCTGAGAACCTTGCTAAATTGCCAAGGCTGGCCTTGAACCCGTGATTTTTCTGTCTCAGCCTCCCAAGTACTGGGATTATAAACTATACTTACTATAAGCTATTTCTTACTCAAATATGATAAAGCCATTTTTTTTTCAGTACTTGGGATTATAAGTGTGTGCTACCACACCCGGCTACAGCTACATAGTGGCTATTTAAATATTTGCTGAATGGCCAGGCCTGGTGGCACACACTTGTAATCCCAGCCTCAGATACTTAGTGAGGCTCTCAACAACTTAGTGAGACCCTGATTCCTAATAAAATATAAAATAGGTCTGGGAGTATAGCACGGAGGTAGAAAGCTCCTGGGTTCTACCCCTAGTACCACCAAAAAAGAAAGATAAATAAATAAATATTTGCTGAATGAAGTTCACAATCAGCTTTTTTGTATTTTTGGTTTGCTTTTTTTTTTTTTTTTTAACAGTGCTGGGGATGGAATCTAGGGCATTCTACTAACTCAAAACCATATTTTTTCCTCCTCCTTCTCCTCCTCCTCGTCGTCGTCGTCCTCCTCCTCCTTTTGTGGTACTGGAGATGGAACACAGGGGAATTCTACCTCCAAGATACATTCTCAGCCCTATTTTTTTCTATTTATTTATTTATTTATTTAGGTGGTACTGGAGTTCCTGGAAACCCTTCTACCTCCGGGCTACACTCCAAGACGTATTTTATATTTTTATTTGGAAACAGGGTCTCTTAAGCCAGCGAGGCTGGCTTTGAACCAGTGTGATCATCCTGTCTCCGCCCCCCAAGCGCAGGGATTACAAGCGTGTGCCACCAAGCCCGGCCCTATTTTTTTTTTTTTAATTCTTTACATTGAAACAGGGTCTGAGTTGCAAAGAGCCTCATTAAGTAGCTGAATCTGTCCAAGAACCACGATCCTCCTATCTCAGTCTCCCAAATGCTGAGATTACAAGTGTGCACTACCAAATCCACTTGGTTTGCCTTTTTTTAATTATTCTGCTATTTTATCTAGAGATGGCAACAGGGTACAAAGAACTAAGGCCTTCATTGTCAATATTATTATCCATCTTTTAAAATGGACTTGTTAGAGCCGGGCATGGTGGCACACACTTGTAATCCCAGAATTTGGGAGGCTGAGACAGGAGGATCCCAGTTTGCGGACAGCCTCAGCTACTTAGTGACACCCTTTGCAACCCAGTGAGACCCTGTTTCAAAGTTAAGAATAAAAATAGGGCTAGAAGTGTGGCTCTGAGGTAGAATGACCCTGGGTTCCATTCCCAATACCACACACACACAAAAAAGAACTTGTTATAGCTTCAAATAATTTACATGCTTTCTCAAAATATATGAATATAAAATGCATTCTATTCCATAAAATATCTTTGACATTTTAAAACTTGTATTGGACTGACCTGATTTCATTACAACCAAGGATTGGATCAGCTGTTTTTTGAGACTTTCTGGCAAGAAATAAAGGAGCAACTTTCATGTTCCCTTAGAAAAATAAAAAAATTGGGTTAGTAGCGATGCTTTCTATTTCCACTTACCTTCAGATATTTTCAAAATTATAGTTTTTTTTGTTTTGTTTTGTTTGCGGGTTTGGGGATGGAACCCAGGGGCATTCGACCTCTGAGCTACACCCCCGCCCTAATTTTTGATTCTTTATTTTGAAACAGGGTCTCACTAAGTAGCTGAGGCTGTCCGCGAACCACGATCCTCTGGTCTCAGCCTCCCGAATGCTGGGATTACAAACGTGCGCCACCATGCCTGGCTAAAATTATAACTTTTTAAACTTTTAAAATGTAACTATTTTTGAAGCATAAAATTTCTATATAATGATCTATTTTCTCAAATTGGCAATATCAGAATCTCCTGAGGAACTTTTATTTTTAACTAAAGATTCAACCACCTCCAGAGACTCTCACTCAAAATGTCTAGGAAAAAGCCAAGCGAGGTGGCGCACACTTGTAATCCCAGCATTGGGGAGGCTAAAACAGGCAGCATGCAGTTCGCAGACAGCCTCAGCTACTTAGGGAGGCCCTTTACAACTCAGTGAGACACTGCTTCAAAAATAAAAAGGCGAGCGGGGCATGGTGGCGCATACTTGTTGGGAGGCTGAGCCAGGAGGATTGCACAGGTCCTAAGCCAGCTACAGCTACTTAATGAGGCTCTCAGCAATTTAGGGAGACGCTGTTTCATAATAAAATATAAAATAGGTCTGGGAGTGTAGCCCGGAGGTAGAAGGCCTCTGGGTTCCATTACCAGTACCACACACACACACACACACACACACACACACACACACACACACACACACACACAGGTCTGGGAGTATAGCCCGGACGTAGAAAATCCCCTGGGTTCCATCCCCAGTATCACAAAAAAAAAAAAAAAAAAAAAAAGATAAATAAAAAAGCCGGGCATGGTGGTGCACGCTTGTAATCCCAGTATTCAGGAGGCTGAGACCAGAGGATCACAGTTCGCGGACAGCCTCAGGTACTTAGTGAGGCCCTCTGCAACTCAGTGAGACCTGGTTTCAAAATGAAGAATAAAAAATATGGCAGGGGGTATAGCTGGGAGGTCGAATGCCCCTGGGTTCCATCCCCAGACCCACACAAAATAAATAAATAAATAAGAAGACTAAAATATAGTGCTGGGAGTGTAGCTTGGAGGTACAATACCCTGGGTTCCATCCCCAGTACCGCCAAAAAAAAAAAAATTTTTTGGAAACATTTAATTATTTAACCAAAAAATAATTAATTGATTGATTGATTGATTGATATTTAGGAACTGGGGATTAAACCCAGGGGCATTCTACCTCCAAGCTACACTCCCAGTCTTTCCTATCTATCTATCTATCTATCTATCTATCTATGTACTTATGTAGAAATAGGGTCTCACTAATTTGTGGAAGGACTCATTAAGTAGCTGAGGCTAAAGCTGGACGTGGTGGCACATGCTTGTAATCCCAGTATTTAGGAGGCTGAGACTGGAGGATCGTGATTTGCGGACAGCCTCAGCTACTACTTAGTGAGGCCCTCTGCAACTTAGTGAGACCCAGCTTCAAAATAAAGAATAAAAAATAGGGCAAGGGGTGTAGCTCGGAGGTCGAATGCCCCTGGGTTCAATCCCCATACCAGCAAAAAAAAAAAAAAAAAGTAGCTGAGGCTGGCCTGCAATCCTCCTGTCTCAGCTTTCCAAAAACTAGGATTACAAATTTAACTAAGGCTAAATATAATACAGCCTTATGTAAGGCTAGATAATATACTTGAAAATAAATTTTCAAACCTAAACAAAAATGTGCTCAATTTCCTTTGAGAAACTTTTATTTATTTATTTATTTTTGGGCAGGTCTGGGAATGAAACCGAGAGGCATTCAACCTCCAAGCTGCACCCCCTGCCCAATTTTTTATTCTTTATTTTGAAACAGGGTCTAAGTTGCGGAGGGCCTCACTAAGTAGCTGAGGCTGTCCACGAACTGCAATCCTCTGGTCTCAGACTCCCAAATGCTGGGATTACAAGTATGCACCACCACGCCCGGCTTCCTTTGAGAAACTTTACCTTATCAAAACTTTATGCCAGGCATGGTGGCCCATACTTGTAATCCCAGTAGCTGGGAAGCTAAGACAAGAGGATCAGATAAACCAGCCTCAAATATTTAGTGAGGCACTTTGCAACTTATTTATTTCAAAATAAAATAAAAATAAATAGAGCTGGGGGTGTAGCTCGGAGGTAGAATGTCCCTATGTTCAATCACTAGTACTGAAAAAAAAAAAATTAAATGAAAATTATGTCATTAAAACTTCCATTTTACAAGATAGGAGACTAATTTGCATCATAAATTCATTCAGAATAAACTCTCCAACCATCTACTATCCATCATAAATGATATTAAATCTGATTACCAGGTACATTTTTTGGAGACATCTTAAGCTTTTTTCCTAGAACATCATTCAAACATTGAAGTTTCTTCTGATTTTTCTCTGGTTGCTTTAAAGAGGTAGGACTTGAATCTATTATTATCACAGAGTCCTAAGACAAAAAAAAAAAAAAAAAATTTAAATACAGTAGTTTCAATAACTTCAGTAGATGCCTATATCCTCTCAAACCTATACAGAGGTTAGATAGAGGTTCTTTTTTCTATACATGCGTAACTTATCAGACGTCAAAACTAAGGGAGCATGGTGGCACACACTTGTAATCCCAGCATTTGGGAGGCTGAGATAGGAGGACCGAGGTTGACAGACAGCCTCAGCTACTTAGTGAGACCCTTTGCAACTCAATGAGACCTTGTTTTAAAATAAAAAAGAATAAAAGATAGGTCTGGGACTGTAGCTCAGAGGTAGAATGCCCCTGGGTTCCACCCCCAGTATTGCAAAAATAAAAAAATAAAAATAAATTATTTCTTTATACCTCTTCAAGGCTAGCACACAATGCTACCTTAAAACTTTTTACTTTTGATGATATTAGAGTTTGAACCCAGGGACATTCTTTTTTTTTTTTTTTTTTTTTTTTGGGTGGTACTGGGGGGTGGAACCCAGAGGCTTTCTACCTCCGGGCCATACTCCCAGTACTATTTTATATTTTATTTGGAAACAGGGTCTCACTAAGTTTCTGAGAGCCTCACTAAGTAGCTGAGGCTGGCTTCAAACCTGAGTGATCCTCCTGTCTCAGCCTCCCAAGCGCAGGGATTACAAGCGTGCGCCACCACGCCCGGCCAAACCCAGGGACATTCTCCTTTTTTTTTTTTTTTTTTTTTTTGGTGGTACTGAGGATGGAACCCTTCTACTTCAGGGCTACACTCCCAGACCTATTTTATATTTTATTTGGAAACAGGGTCTCTTAAGCCAGCGAGGCTGGCTTCAAACCTGCGCGATCCTCCTGTCTCCATCTCCCAAGCACGGGGATTACAAACATGCGCCACCATGCCTGGCTGGGACATTCTGAGCTAAAATATATATTTTTTAACAGTAATAGAAATGAAACCCACGGGCATTCTACCTCTGAGCTACACTCTCAGCTCTATTTTTTATCCTTTATTTTGAAATAAGGTCTCACTGAGTTGCAAAGGACCTCACTAAGTAGCTGAGGCTGTTAGTGAACCCAGATCCTCCTGTTTCAACCTCCCAAATGCTGGGTTTACAAGTATGCGCCACCACGCCCCCTTAGCCTTATTTATATTTTATTAGGAAACAGGGTCTCACGAAGTTGCAGAGGGCCTAAGTTCCAGAGGCTGGCTGCAAACCTATGATCTTCTTGCCTCAGCCTCCCAAATTCTAGGATTACAAGTGTGCACCACCCACACACCGATTACCTTGTAACTTTATAATGGTTTCTCCCACTTCAAACAGCAAAACAGGACAGAATTATGCCATACATATCTGTAATACTTACATCTGTTTCTGTCGATGTATCCCTTTCAGGAAGTGTATGGTGTCTAGAAGACCGCCTTAAGGGCATCACTATTTCTTCAGTAACCTTTGACCTACTGATGTGCAAAGCTTTTGCTTTTTCAATCAACTGTTTTGCTTTTGACATATTTTTTGAAGTATTGCTTGCCTAGACAAGAAATTGAGACATTACTTTAGATCATGGCAAGTATTTTACATTTAATAATAGGAAAAAGAAATCTGATAATAGAAAAATATTGTTGCAAAATCACATTAAATAATCAACGAAGAAATAGTCATTTTACCAAGGAGTTTAAATTAAAATGTATGTAGTTATAATTAACTTCCCTTTCTTACTTGAAATTGTCGTGTGTGTGTGTGTGTGTGTGTGTGTGTGTGTGTGTGTGTGTATTCAACCCTGGGGCATTCCACCTCTGAGCTACACTACCACTTCAGCTGTCTAGAAATAGGGTCTTGCTAAGTTGAGGCTGACCTCAAACCTGTGATCCTCTTGTCTCAGCCTGCCAAGTAATGAAATTATAAACATGTACCACTATGTAAAGATGAATTTATCTTTTTGTGTGTTGGGGGGATACTGGGGGTTTAACCCAGAGACACTCTACCTCTGAGCTCTATCTCCAGCTCTATTTTTTGTTTTGAAATACGGTTTCACTAAGTTGTTGAGGGCCTTATTAAGTTGCTGAGACTGCCCTTGAACCTGCAATCCTCCTATCTCAGCCTCCCCAGTACTAGGATTACTGGAGCGCGCCACCATACTTGGTGGCTAAAATTATCTTAATATTTTTACACATAGGTAAAATACCCAAAAAGTTACCTATAACATAAATTAGGATGGTGGTTATTTGCACACCATCTTCATGGCAATCTAGATTTTAGCTATCATGAGCTGGCCTCAAATTTGTGATCTTCCTCTCACAGCCTCACAAATACTGGGATTACAGGCATGTGTCTCTGTGCCCAACTAAGGCATAGTATGTCTAAACTTAAAAGTTGAAGTTGTCACCAGGCATGGTGGCGAACGCTTGTAATCCCAGTACTTGGGAGGCTGAGACAGGAGGATCACTCAGTTTTGAAACCAGCCTCAGCTACTTAGTGAGGCTCTCAGCAACTTAGTGAGACTCTGTTTCAAAGTAAAATATAAAATAGGTTGAGGGTGTAGAGGCCCTTCCATCCCAAGGACCATACACACACACACACACACACACACACACACACACACACACACACACACACACAAAAAGCCAAGTGTGGTGGCACATGCTTGTAATCCCAGCATTTGAGAGGCTGAGACAGGAGGATCCCTTTTTGGGGACAGCCTCAGCTATTCAGTGAGGCCCTTTGCAACTCAGTGAGACCCTGTTTCAAAATAAAGAATAAAAAATATGGCTGGGGATTTAACTCGGAGAAAGAATGCCCCAGAGTTCCATCCCCAGAACTGGGAAAAAAAAAAGTTAAAGTTGTTTTATAGAATTAAATTAGAAAAAATATCATATATGTGATAAAGTTTACCTCAGAAATTTTTGTGTGTGTGTGGTGCTGGGGATTGTACACAGGGGCATTCTACCTCCAAGCTACTCCCTCAGCCCTATTTTATTTATTTGGAGGCTGGTTTTGAACCTGCAATTTTCCTGCCTCTGAAATACTGGGATTACAGGTGCATACCATCAAATTGCTGAGGGTGCCTTTGTGTGTGTGTGTGTGTGTGTGTGTGTGTGTGTGTGTGTGTGTGTGTTTTTTACTGGGGGTGGAACCCAGAGGCTTTCTACCTCTGAACTATACTGCCAGACCTATTTTATATTTTATTTGAAAAAAAGGTCTCACTAAGTTGCTGAGAGCCTCACTCAGTAGCTGAGGCTGGCTTTGGACCTGTGCAATCCTCCTGTCTCAGCCTCCCAAGCATGGTGATTACAAGCAAACACCACCACGCCCAGCAGCAATGGTTTACACTCAAGGATTACATCGGCGTCAACTGGGTGGCTTTTCAAACACACACGTATCTACTCACTCTGAAGATAGTCCAATTCTCCCATAGAAGAAAACCAGCTTATTTTGCAGAAGCAAATTATTTTGTATATTCTCTCTTAGAGCAGTAGTTTTTCAAACAATTGATTTTCCCCCCTTCCCTTGGGATATCAATAGCAATGTCTGCAGATATTTTGGGTTGTCATAACTAGAGAAGCTGAGGTGCTACTAGAATCTTAGAGGTGGGGGTCAGGGTTGTTGCTAAATATCCTATGGTGTACAGGACAGCCTTCTCTAACAAATTATCCAGTCCCAAATGCCAAAAATACCAACGTTGAGAAATTCTGGTTTTAAAAGTCAAATTTGAAGCTGGGTGTAGTGGTGCACACTTGTAGTCCCAGAATTTGGAAAGCTGAGAAAGGAAGATTACAGTTCAAGGACAGCCTCAGCTATTTGGTGAGGCCCTTTGCAACTCAGTGAGACTGGGTTTCAAAATAAAGAATGAAAAGTAGGACTGGGGTGTAGCTCAGACGTAGATCCCCCTGGTTCCTATCCCCAGTACCGGAAAAAAAAATCTAATTTGTAAATATAAACAAAAAAATCTAATCATGATAGGCATAACTAAATACCCCCTAAAAAACTCCTATTTTGAAATCCTAATTCCCAACGGGATGGTATTAGGAGATGGGGGCTTCAGGACATAATTAGGTCATAAGGGCGGAGCCTTCTCTACCATATGAAGAGAATGAAGAGAATAGCCCATTTTATATATATATTTTTTGGGGGAGCGGGTCTGGAGATGGAACCCAGAGGCATTTGACCTCCGAGCGAAACTCCCTGTCCAATTTTTTATTCTTTAATTTGAAACCGGGTCTCACTGAGTTGCAGAGGGCCTCACTAAGTGGCTGAGGCTGTCTGCGAACCGCAATCCTCAGGTCTCAGCCTCCCAAATGCTAGGATTATAAGCGTACGCCACCACACCCAGCTTTTAGCCCATTATAAACCAGGCACCAGGTCTGCTGTCATTTTGATCTTAAGACTTCACAGTTATAGACATATGTGGTGGCACACGCTTATAATCCCAGCATTTGGGAGGCTGAGAAAGAAGGATCACAGTTCCCAGACAGCCTCAGCTACTTAGTGAGGGACTTCACAACTCAGTGAGACCCTTGTTTCAAAAATAAAGAATAGCCAGGGGTGGTGGTACAAGCTTGTAATCCCAGCGCTTGGGAGGTGGAGACAGGAGGATCACGCAGGTTCAAAGCCAGCCTCGCTGGCTTAAGAGACCCTGTTTCCAAATAAAATATAAAATATAAAATTAGGTCTGGGAGTATAGCCCGGAGGTAGAAGGGTTTCCAGGAACCCCAGTACCACAAATAAAGAAAGAAGAAAGAAAGAAAGAAAGAAAGAAAGAAAGAAAGAAAGAAAGAGAAAGAAAGAAAGAAAGAAAGAAAGAAAGAAAGAAAGAAAGAAAGAAAGAAAGAAAGAAAGAAAGAATGAATTAGGGCTGGGGGTTTAGCTTGGAGGCAGAATGGCCCTGGGTTCAATCCCTAATACCACAAGCCAACTAGTCTATGGTAATTTGTAATAACACCACAAACTTAAATATTTTAGGGGAAATAAATGACATATAACAGCCAATATGAAACCATTTTCTAGACAAGTGTGGTGGCACACCTGTAATCCCAGTACCTGAGATTATGAAACAGGAGGATCTCAGGTTGAAGACCACCTTCAGCAATGTAGTAAAAACTTCAACAACAACCTAGTGAGACCCTATTTCAAAACAAAACACTAAGCTGACTGTGGTGGCACACACTTATAATCCCAGTACCTGTGAGGCTGAGACAGGAGGATCTTAGGTTGGAGGACAGCCTCTGCAAGTAGTGAAACTCTCATCAACCTAGTGAGACTCAGTTTTACAAAAAATTAATAGGGCTGAGAGTGTAGCTCAGAGGTAGAATGCCCCTGGGTTCCATCCCCAGTACCCCAAAAATTTTTTTTAATTTTTTTTTTTTTTTTGGTAGATCTGGGGATGGAACCCAGGGGCATTCGACCTCCGAACTACATCCCCTGCCCTATTTTTTATTCTTTATTTTGAGACAGGGTCTCACTAAGTTGCGGAGTGCCTCACTAAGTAGCTGAGGCTGTCAGTGAACTGTGATCCTCCAGTCTCAGCCTTCCGAATGCTAGGATTACAAGCATGTGCCACCACACCCAGCTAATTTTTAATTTTTTTTTTTTTTTTGTAGGTCTAGGGATGGAATCCAGGGTCATTCTACCTCCACGCTACACCCCCAGCACTATTTTTATTCTTATTTTGAACCAGGGTTTCACTGAGTTACGAAGGGCCTCACTAAGTAGCTGAGGCTGGTTGCAAACCGCAATCCTCCTGTCTCAGCCCCCCGAATGCTGGGATTACAAGCATGTGCCACCACGCCCGGCTCTTAATTTTTTTTAAAAAGAAGTATTTTCTAAAGCCGGGTATGATGGCACATGCTTGTAATCCCCACGCTTGGGAGGCTGGGACAGGAGGATCACACAAGTTCGAAACCAGGCTCAGCTACTTAGGCTCTCAGCAACTTAGTGAGACCCTGTTTCCAAATAAAATATAAAATAGGTCTGAAAGCCCAGAGATAGAAAGCCTCTGGGTTACATTCCCAGTACCACAAAGAAAAAAGAAAAAGAAAAGAATAAAAAATAGGGCTGGCCAGCCGGGTGTGGTGGTACACACTTATAATCTCAGCATTCAGGAGGCTCAGACCTAAGGATCACAGTTCATGTCCAGCCTCAGCTGCTTAATGAGGCCCTCCACAACTTAGTGAGACCCTCTTTCAAAATAAAGAATAAAGCCGGGCGTGGTGGCGCACGCTTGTAATCCCAGCATTCGGGAGGCTGAGACTGGAGGATTGTGGTTCGCAGATAGCCTCAGCTATTTAGTGAGGCTCTCTGCAACTTAGTGAGACCCGGTTTCAAAATAAAGAATAAAAATAGGGCAGGGGATGTAGCTCAGAGGTCAAATGCCTCTGGGTTCCATATCCAGACCCACAAAAAAAAAAAAAAAAAAAAAAAGCCAGGCATGGAGGCGGCAACTGGAGATGCACAGTTCATGGACAGCCTCAGCTACTTAGCGGGTCCCTTTACAACTCAGTGAGACCCTGTTTCAAAAATACAGAGACTAAAAAATTGGGCTGGTAGTGTAGGTCGGAAGTAGAATGCCCCTGGGTTTCATCCCCAGTAGCGCAAAAAAAAAAAAAAAAAAAGAATTTAAAAAAAAAACAGGGCAGAGGTGTAGCTCAGAGGTTGAATGTCCCTGGGTTCCATCCCCACAAAAAAAAAAAAAAAAAAAAAAAAAAGGCCAAGTGTGGTGGCTCATACTTGTAATCCCAATACTTGGGAGACTGAGATAGAACAATCACTCAGGTTCAAAGCCAGCCTCAGCTACTTAGTAAGGCTCTCAGCAACTTAGTGAGACCTTGTTTCCAAATAAAATATAAAATAGGTCTGGGAGTGTAGCCTGGAGGTCGAAAGCCCCTGGGTTCCATCCCCAGTACCACAAAAAACAAATATACAAACAAAAGGGGGCTGGGGTAAAGCTCGGAGGTAGAATGCACAAGTTCAAATACCCATACCACAAAAACTAAATAAGTAAATAAATGAATGAATAAATAAAGCATTTTTAAGTTAATTATACTCTATCCTTAGCTATTGCTTTAATCTCACAAGATATTTTTAGATTTTTCCATTTCTCTTCTTTTTCTTTTTTTTTTTTGGTACTAGAGGTTGAAACTAGAGGCATTCTACCTCCAAGATAAACCCCCAGTCCTGTTTTATTTTTATTTGGAAACAGGGTCTCTCACTAGGTTACTGAGAGTTTCACTAAGTTGCTAAGGCTGACCTTGAATCAGAGATTCTCCTGTCTTACCCTCCCAAGTATTGGGATTCCAGGAGTGCCCCCCAGCATTATGGCTTTTTTTTTAAAGAGTCCTAAGTTGCTGAAGGTCTTGCTAAATTGTGAAGGTGGACTTGAATCTGTCAATCTCCTGTCTCAGTTTCCCAAACACTGGGATTCCAGGCATGTGCCATAGCACCCAGCAATATTTTCATATCCTAATAAACTAGCTAGAGAATGGGATAATAGTGAAAAATAATGAGGGGATGTAGTTAAAAATTTATGAAATATATGAATCTTCTTTTACCTTACTGTTCCTAATATTAGTGTAAAGGGTTTTTTTTTTTTTTTTTTTTTTTCTTTTGGAACTGGGGATTGAACCCAGGAGCATTTTTCCTCTAAGCTAGATTCCTAAACCTATTTTTTATTTTATTTTTTATTTTTTGCCGTACTGAGGATGAAACCCAAGGGCATTCTACCTCCGAGTTACACCCCAAGCCCTACTTTTTACTCTTTATTTTGAAATAGGGTCTGGCTGAGTTGCAAAGGGCCTAAGTAGTAGCTGAGGCTGTCCGTGAATCACAATCTTCCTGTCACAGCCTCCTGAATGATGGGATTACAAGGGTGCACCACTACACCTGGCTCTTATTTCATTTTTTATTTTGAAACACAGTCTCACTAAGTTGCTGAGGGTTACAGTAAATTTCTGAGGCTAGCCTCAAACTTGTGATTGTCCTATCTCAGCCTCTCAAGTACTGGTATAACAGGCATACACCACCATGCCCAGCTAATATGATGGTTTTCTTTTTATTTTTCTTTTTTTTTTTGTGTGTGTGTGTATGTGTGTTACTAGGGATTGAACCTAGGGCGTTCTACCTCTCTGAGAGACACCCTTGGTCCTATTTTATTTTTATTTTGAAACATGGTCTCCTAGGTTGCTAAGAGTCTAACTACTTAGTGCAGGGATTTTAGAAAGAAAATAGAAGGCCACTACTGCGGCCTTCGAGGCCGGGATCAGAGCCAGCTGAGGGGTTAGGCTGGTGTCGAGGCCAGCGAGACCAGAATTGAGGCCTCCCATGAGGCAAGGCCGCTGCTTGAGCCAGCGAGGTCTGGATCAGTCCACCGAGTAGCCAGGCCACTACTGGGGCCGTCAAGAGTAGGATCGGTACTTGCAATGCAGCATGCATAGAGAAATATCGCAGAAAATATAAATCAGATGCTTCCCCTAATCAACAGGAAGAGGTTGAGCTATAGAAAGGGCCCTATAGTGAAGCAACTAAGGTGACCAATCAGAGGGTATGGAATAGTGGAGGATGGAGCCTCTTTAAAACACAGGAGGTACATAAACAAATGTATCAAAGTTAATCACCAAAGAAGCATGGGATCTAGGGAGGGGGAGGGAATGAGATGGGGGCTGGATGAGGGCTAATTGGATGATGTGTGCTTGTATATCCTCTAAAGTCTTGTACTCCAATGTGAATGATATATGACTACAATGCACCAATTAAAAAATAGAAAGAAAGAAAGAAAGAAAGAAAGAAAGAAAGAAAGAAAGAAAGAAAGAAAGAAAGAAAGAAAATAGAACATCATGTTCAGGATGTCAATATTTTAGTTACCTTTCTAGTCTGATAAATAACTTCTCCGTCATTTACTTTACATTTCTTAGATCCTTTCTTAGATTTTTTTGGAGTACTAATTCTGGTGAATTTCATCCTGAAAAATAAAAAGGTATTTAGAAACATTTTCATGATTGTCATATGTAAGAGTCTAATTTGTGTGTGTGTGGTACTAGGAATAAAACCCAGGGAGGGGCCTTCTACCTCTGGGCCACACACTCAGACCTATTTTATTTTTATTTGGAAATAAGGTCTCAGTTGCTGAAAGGCTCACTAAGTTGCCGAGGCTAGCTTCGAACCTGTGATCCTTCTATCTCAGCCTTCCAAGTACTGAATTACAGGCATGTACCACCATGCCTGGCCTAAGAATCTAAATTAAATATAGAAAAAAACAACAACAACAACTAGGCCTTCAGTTTCTGGAATTTTTACAGGAGACAAAAAAAGCCAAATTTTGTTACTTAGAAATAATTTGCCTGCTAGGCTGAGCATGGTGACACATGTTTGTAATCCCAGCATTCCAGAGGAAGAGACCTGAGGATGGCAGTTTGATGACAGCCTCAGCTACTTAGCAAGGTCCTTCACAACTCAGTGAGACCCTGTTTCAAGAACTAAGAAGACAGCTGGGCATGATGGCACATGCTTATAATCCCAACTTTGGGGATGATGATCATGGTTCACAGACAGCCTCAGCTACTAGTGAGGCCCTTTGCAACTCAGTGAGACCCTGTTTTAAAATAAAGAATAAAAAGTTGGGTCGAGAGTGTAGCTCAGAGGTAGAATGGCCCTGGGTTCCCTCCCTGGTAACACACACACACACACATACATACACACACACACACACACACACACACACACACGCAAAAGACTAAAAAATCAGGCTGCGTATACGGCTTGGAGGTAGAATGCCCCTGGTTCCATCCCCAGTACCACAAAAAGAAAAAAAAAAGAAAAAAGTCCTGCTGGCATGGTGGTGCATGCTTGTAATCCCATTATTTGGGAGGCTAAAACAGGAAGATCATAGTTCACAATCTCAGCTACTTAATGAGGTCCTTTGCAACCCAGTGAGACCGTGTTTCAAAATAAAGAATAAAAACAGGGCTGGGGGTGTAGTAGCTCAGAAGTAGAATGCCCCTGGGTTCCATCCCCAGCATTGCAGAAAAAAAAAAAAAAAAAAAAAAAAAAAACCGAAAAAAAGAAAAGAAATAATTTGCCTTACAGAAAATTAGTCCCAGAATCATTTATATATTAGCCAGAACCACTATGTAAGTATAGACTTTAACATGTATGGGCCAGTTTGCCCAACCAATAACACACTGTAATTTAATTTTAACCTCATATTTAATTTTTAAAATTTATTTTATTGCCGGGCGTGGTAGCACATGCTTGTAATCTCAGCATTCGGGAGGCTGAGACTGGAGGAATGCGGTTTGTGGACAGCCTCAACTACTTAGTGAGCCCTCTGCAACTCAGTGAGACCCTGTTTCAAAATAAAGAATAAAAATAGGGCAGGAGATATAAATCAGAGGTAGAATGCCCCTGGGTTCCATCCCCAGAGGTGCAAAAAAAAATTATTTTAATATATACATTATATATATATATATATATATATATTTTTTTTTTTTAAGTGGTTCTGGGGTTCCTGAAAACCCTTCTACCTCCGGGCTACACTCCCAGACCTATTTTTTATACTTTTCTTAATTTTGAAACAGGGTCTCCTAAGCCAGGGAGGCTGGCTTCAAACCTGCGTGATCCTCCTGTCTCCTCCTCCCCCAAGCGTGGTGATTACAAGCTTGCTCCCCACACCCAGCTATTCTTTATTTTTGAAACAGGGTCTCACTAAGTTGTGGAGGGTCTCACTAAGTAGCTGAGGCTGTCCGTGAACCGTGATCCTCTGGTCTCAGCCTCCTGAATGCTTGGATTACGAGGTACACCACCACACCCGGTGTTTCTGAAATTATGATTGACTTTAAATTAAATGTTGGCCGGACATGGTGGTGCAAGCTTGTAATCCCCGCATTTGGGAGGCAGAGACAGGAGGATTGTGCAGGTTCAAAGCCAGCTGTGCTGGCTTAAGAGACCCTGTTTCAAAAAAAAAAAAAAAAAAAAAAAAAGTATTAAAAAATAGGTTTGGGATTGTAGCCCGGAGGTAGAAGGGCTTCCAGGAACCCCAGTACCACCAAAAAAAATAAATAAAATAAAACATGCAGAATACTAGTACTTTAGAACAGAAACAAAAGTTTACCTAATAGGGCTCTCTGAATCAGAGGGTACTGTTATTATCTCTGCTGTGTATAGACTATGCTTTTCTGAGACACTGGCTGCTTTGGGAGTAGATGGCTTTCCTGAATTACTGTCTTCTGGGTCTTCAGAATCAGTACCTCTACTGGTTAGGACAGTGGTTGTGCTACAACTTCTTACAGATCGTCTGGTTGATCTGGGTGTTGACATCTTTACCAGTCCATCTTCAGTTTCAGCTTTAGAATGGAAAATCTTAACATCTTTAACTGGTGTGCTGGTTTTTCTTGATGACTTATTATCACACAAAGAAGAAATCTTTAGAGAGTCTTCATCTGCTACATCTTCACAAACAAGACTTCCACTGTTAAATAATGTACCACTTTTGAGAATTTCTGATTTCTTTAGTCTTAAACTTGTTCTAAGCCTATTTTGACTTTGCTTATCTTTTAAGGGAAAGGTTGTTTCTTTTTTTTTATTATTTCCCTCTTGGTTTTCATCTAGAGTAGTTCCAGTAGCCACTGCTTCCTTACCTTTTTTCTTCAGCTTTTTACTTTTCATCTTACAGAAACGTCTTTTATCAGTGTGTGACTGTGAATTACCATTATGTGAAACCATTTGGACATTAGGATTTTCTGTAATTTTCTTAGAATTATTATCTTTTCCTTCTTCACTTAAAGATTTTTCATTGAGGTCTTTCTGCTTATCTGAGGACTTTTTTAGTCCACTTTTAAGTGCGTCTGATGCTGGCTGTCTGAATGCTTTCATAAATTGCTGTCTTTCTTCTAGGGTGCATTTAGGTTTCACAGCTTCAGAACTTCCAGCTTCCAGCACTGCCAGTTCTAATTCTTCCTCCTGTATAACAACATTAGATTTTCTTTTCTGAATTGCCAGTTCATTCTCAGAATCGGAAAAACTACTTTCCAGTTCAAACTGCCTTTGTTTCAAGAAAATTGGCGGTATTTTTCCAGTCTTTTTTGGGGGAACCGGGTGAACTTGTGCAAGAACAGTAACTGTCTTAAAACATAACTGCTGAGATATTTCACAGTTTTCTGATTCACTTATATAACCACTTTTGACTATTTCTTCAACAGTTTCAGAAGGAATACAAATTGACATGGTAGAGTCTGGTATCTGTTCCACTTTATTTTCCTTATGACTTTTTAAAAATTCCTCATATGACACAGTTATTGTGCTATCATTGACATGATCAGCAGGGTGTGCAGCCTCTGTAGTACTCTCTATTTTATTTGTTAGGGAAGGCATTACCTGTTTGCTATCTTTACTATTTTTCTGAAGCAGATTTACTTCCTCTGCTAAAGGTAAACTTTCAGAAAGATCTATTACATCTCTGTGCTTCCTTTTTCTCAACTTTTTGCAATCATTTTTTGTGGTTCTTTGTTTAGAATTTATTTTCTTCAAATTCTTCTTGGAAGTCATAGTATTTGGCTGGCTTTTGATATCCTGAATACTTTCCACAAGAACATCTACATGTTCCTTGTAAAGTAAAACAGAAGTACTACTTTCTACAAAATCATTATTTAAACCAGGGTCTTCTTTGCTATCATCACTATTAATTTGTATTGGAGATTCATTTTCAGTTTTCATTTTATTTAGTTGATGAGATAAATTAACCCTCTTTCCTCTCTTCTTAAACTCTGTATTTGAGGACATTCCCAAAGTTTTCTTACCATCTTTGCTATTGTCAACAAGCAATGATGAAGAACATGACTTTATCTTACATTCTTTTACCGACTGTGTCTTCTCATTTGTGGGTGAAGACTTTCTAAAATAATCCAGAATATTACTAGATTTTGGTGGAGAGAAAACTCTGTCTTCAGTCTTTCCTGTTGGTGATAAATACTTTGTAATTGTCTCGCAGGAAGATCTGTCTTCATCTTTTCTTCGTTTTTTACATGGCTGCAAAATATAAAAGGGAAAAATGTTCTTACTGCAGGTAAAATAATACAAAAAATATATAATCTTTTTTGGTGGTACTGGGGGTGGAACCCAGGGGCTTTCTACCTCTGGACTATACTCCCAGATCTATTTTATACTTTATTTGGAAACAGGGTCTCACTAAATTGCTGAGAGCCTCACTAAGTAGCAGAGGCTGGCTTCGAACCTGTGCGGTCCTCCTGTCTCAGCCTCCCAAGTGCGGGGATTACAAGTGTGCGCCACCACGCCTGGCATCAAAACATAAATTTTACGCATAGATCTAAGTAGGGCACAGTGGTGCGATTCTGTACTCTCAGATATTAAAGCACAGGCAGGAAAGTAGCAAGGTAAAGGCCAGTCACAGTAGTTTAGAGAGAACAGTCTCAAAATAAAAAGGGCTGGCGGTATAGATCAGTGTTAGGCCCTGGGTTCAATCTTCTGTTCCACGAAAAAATTAATGAACATGAATACAATATCCTAAAAAAAATTTTTTTGTGTGGTACTGGGATGGAACCCAAGGCTTTCTACCTCTGTGATATACTCCCACACCTATTTTATATTTTATTTGGAAACAGGGTCTAAAAAAATAATTTTCATGTTTATTTATTTAATTCATTATTTTTGCAGTACAGGGGCCCTCTACCTTTGCACTACACCTGCTCTGTTTTTTATGCTTCATTTTGAAACAATGTCTCACTAAGTTGCAGAGGGCCTCACTAACTAGCTGAGGCTGGCCTTGAACCTGCAATCCTCTTATTTCAGCCTCCCAAGTATTCCAAGTATTGAGATTACAAGCATGGGCTTTCATGTTAGGTTGAATTTTTCTTCTTTCTTTCTTTCTTTCTTTCTTTCTTTCTTTCTTCTCTTCTCTTTTTCTTTCTTTTTCATTTTCTTTTTCTTTTTTTTTTTTTTGGTACTGAAGATAGAACTCAGAGGCATTCTACTCCAAGCTACAACCCCACCTTATTTTCTTATTTGGAAAAAGGATCTCACTAGATTGCTGAGAGCCTTGCTAAATTGCCAAGGCTGGCTTTGAACCTGTGATCCTCCCATCTCAGTCCCCCAAGTACTGGATTACCACCACACCAGGCTGAATTTATTTTTATTTTTTTATAAGATGAGAGCATCTTAGCATTTGGGAGGCTGAGACAGGAGGATCACGGTTCACGGACAGCCTCAGAATACTTAGTGAGGCCTTTTGCAACTCAGTAAGACCCTGTTTCAAAATAAAGAATAAAAAATACGGCCTGGGGTATAGCTTAGAGGTAGAATGCCCCTAAGTGTCATCCCCAGTACTACAAAAAAATATATAAATAAAAATAAGTGAATAAATATTAATTTAAAGGGAGTCTTTTTTTTGTCTTTTTGGACTGGGGATCGAACCCAGGGTGGTGCACTCGCTAGGCAAGTGCTTTGCCACTGAGCTACATCCCAGTCCAATAAATATTAAATTTTAAAAAATAAAGAATTTAGCCGGGCGTGGTGGTGCACGCTTGTATTCCCCGCGCTTGGGAGGCAGAGACAGGAGGATCGCGCAGGTTCGAAGCCAGCCGCACACACTGGTTTAGGAGACCCTGTTTCCAAATAAAAATGTAAAAATAGGTCTGGGAGTGTAGCCCAGAGGTAGAAGGGCTTCCAGAAACCCCAGTACCACAAAAAAAATAATAAAAATTAAATAAAAATTAAAAAATAAAGAATTTAAGCCGAGAGCCGGATGTGGTGGCGCACGCTTGTAATCCCAGCATTCGGGAGGCTGAGACTGGAGGATCAAGGTTCATGGACAGCCTCAGCTACTTAGTGAGGCCCTCTGCAACTAAGTGAGACCCTGTTTCAAAATAAAGAATTAAAAAATAGGGCAGGGGGTGTAGCTCAAAGGTCAAATGCCTCTGGGTTCCATTCCCGGACCCACAAAAAAAAAAAAAAAAAAGAATTTAAGCCGAGTGTGGTGGCGCACACTTGTAATCCCCACGCTTGGGAGGCTGAGACAGGAGGATCGTACAGGTTCAAAGCCAGCCTCACCTACTTATTGAGGCTTTCAGCAACTTAGTGAGACCCTGTTTCCAAATAAAACATAAAATAGGTCTGGGAGTATAGTCCAGAGGTAGAAAGCCCCTGGGTTCCACCCCCAGTACAACACACACACAAACACAAGAAAAAAGAAAAAAAACAGGGCTGGGAGTGTAGTTTGGAGGGTAGAAGGCTCCTGGGTTACATCCCCAGTACCAAAAAAAAAAAAAAAAGAAGTGCAAAAGATGATATATTATGATATTATGTTATTAAAATAGTATAGCCGGGCGTGGTGGCGTACGGTTGTAATCCCTGTGCTTGGGAGGCAGGGACAGGAAGATCGCGCAGTTTCGAAGCCAGCCTTGCTGGCTTAAGAGACCCTGTTTACAAATAAAAATATAAAATAGGTCTGGGAGTGTAGCCCAGAGGTAGAAGGGTTCCATCCCCAGTACCACCAAAAAAAGAAGAAAAAAAGTAGTACAAAGTCAGATCTTAAAAAAGAAAGATGATATATTAGAGAAAAAAATGAGCTTTAAAAGAAAAAAAAAAAAAAAAAAAAAACCAGCCAGGCCCAGTGGCTCAAGCTTATAATTCCAGTACTTGGGAGGGTGACAGAGGAAGACACACAGGTTTGAGGTCAGCCTCAGGAACAAAGCAAAACTCTGTTTCAAAATAAAAAATAAAAATGCTGTAGTGTGCAGCTCAGAGGTAGAATGTCCCTGTGTTCAATCACCAGTACAGATTTAAAAAAAAAAAAATTCCAGTACTGGGGAAGCTGAGACGACAGGATCACAGGTTTGAAGCCAGCCTTAGCAACAATAGTGAGGCTCTCAGCAACTTAATAAGTAAGCTGTTCATAGTTGCGCAGGCTGCGAAAGAAGAATTGCAGGTTCGTGGCCAGCCTCAGCTACTTAGTGAGGCCCTCGCAACTTAGTGAGACCCTGTTTCAAAATAAAAGAATTTTTAAAAAATAGGTCTAGGGATATAGTTTGGAGGTAGAATGTCCCTAAGTTCCATCCCCAGTAACACACACACACACACACACACACACACACACACACACACAAAAGTAAGCCAGGCATGGTAGTGCAGGCTCATAGTCCCAGTATTTGAAAGGCTGAGACAGGAGAATCACAGGTTTGAGGACAGCCTCCACAATTTAGTGAAATTCTCAGCAACCTAGTGACACTCCATTTAAAATCAAAGGAAAAAAAGAACTCAGGGAGCCGGGCATGGAGGCTCATGCATGTAGTCCTAGTTCGTGGGAGGCTGAGACAGGAGGACTGTGGTTCCTGGACAGCCTTAGCTACTTAGGCTCTCTGAAACTTAGTGAGACCCTGTCCCAAAATAATTTTTTTTTTTTTTTTTTTTGGTCTGGGGATGGAGCCAGGGGCATTCGACCTCTGAGCTACACCCCCTGCCCTATTTTTTATTCTTTATTTTGAAACCGGGTCTCACTGAATTGCGGAGGGCCTCATTAAGTAGTTGAGGCTGTCCGTGAACCGCGATCCTCCAGTATCAGCCTCCCAAATGCTGGGATTACAAGTGTGCGCCACCACACATGGCTTCCAAAATAAATTTTTTAAAAAAGGGCTGAGGGTCTAGTTCAGAGGTAGAATGCCCCTGGGTTCCAAACCCAGTACTGCAAAAACAAACAAACAAACAAACAAACAAACAAACAAACAAGATGTGGTAGCTCACACTAGTAATCTCAGTACTTAGGAGGCTGAGAAAGTAGGATCTGGGTTCTCAGTCAGCCTCAGCTACTTAGAGAGGCCCTCCGCAACTTAGTGAGACCCTGTTTCCAAATAAAGAATAAAAAATCAGGCTGGGGGTGTAGCTCAAAAGTAGAATGTCCCTGGGTTCAATCCCCAGTACCACAAAAATAAATAAATAATAAAAAATAAATTAAAAAGATAAGGAATAAGCCTGGTGTGTAACATACCCTTGTAATCCCAGTACTTGGGAGGCTCTGAGACAAGAGGGTGGCAGGTTCAAAGCCAGCCTCAGCAACTTAGTGAGGCCCTCCAAATCAGGTTGAGTAAGCCAGGCATGGTGGCACACATTTGTAATCCCAGCATTTGGGAGGCTGAGACCAAAGGATCACAGTTCGCAGCCACCCCCAACTGCTTAGTGAAACCCTCTGCAACTTAGTGAGGCCCTCCGCAACTTAAGTGACCCCGTTTCAAAATAAAGAATAAAAAATAGGACAAGGGGTGTAGCTCAAAGTCAAATGAAAAAAAAAAAAATCAGGTTGAATGTACAACTTGGAGGTAGAATGCCTCTGGGTTCAACTCCCAGTACCAAGAGAGTACCAAAAAAAAAAAAAAAATTAAAGAATAAAATAGGGCTGAGTATGTAGCTAAGAGGTAGAATACCTCTGTTCAATCCCTAGTAACCCACACAACAAAGATAAATAATAAAAGGGGATTTTGATTTTTTGGAAGATTAAAATGTATCATAAAGCTGGGCGTGGTATTGCACGCTTGTAATCCCTGCACTTGGGAGGCGGAGACAGGAGGATTGTGCAGGTTTGAAGCCAGCTGAGCTGGCTTAACAGACCCTGTTTACAAATAAGAATATAAAAAAAAAATAGGTCTGGGAGTGTAGCCCAGAGATAGAAGGGTTTCCAGGGACCCCAGTACCACCAAAAAAAAAAAAAAAAAAGTATCATAAAGCTGCTATAAACCGGGCGTGGTGGCACATGCTTGTAATCCCAGTCTTTGGGAGGATGAAACAGGAAGATCATGATTCGCAGCCAGCCTCAACTACTTAGTGAGGCCCTTTACAACTCAGTGAGACCCTGTTTCAAAATAAAGAATAAAAATAGGGCTAGGGGTATAGCTCAGAGGTAGAATGCCCCTGGGTTCCATCCCCAGTACTGCAAAAAATAAATAAAGCTACTATAATTAAAAATATAATACTGATGAATGAGTAGGCATTCTATGAGCTACACCCCCTGCCCTATTTTTTATTCTTTATTTTGAAACAGGGCCTCACTGAATTGTAAAGGGCCTCACTAAGTCGCTGAGGCTGATCGCAAACCACGATCTTCTGGTCTTAGCCTCCCAAATGCTGGGATTACAAGCATGCACCACCACGCCTGGTTTACACGGTCTGTTCTTGATCCTGTAAGCTTCCTGTCTCAGCCTCACAGGTACTGGAATTATAGGCATGTGCCACCACACCCAGCAACTCCCAATTTTTTAAAAAAACATTGGGTACCCGGGCATGGTGGTCCACGCTTGTAATCCCTGTGCTTGGGAGGCAGAGACAGGAGGATAACGCAGGTTCAAAGCCAGCCGCGCTGGCTTAACAGACCCTGTTTCCAAATAAAAAAAAATATAAAAATAGGTCTGGGAGTGTAGCCCAGAGGTAGAAGGGCTTCCAGGAACACCAGTACCACCAAAAAAAAAAAAAAAAAAAAATTACGTAGCCGGGCGTGGTGGCACACGCTTGTAATCCCAGCATTCGGGAGGCTGAGACCAGAGGTTTGCAGTTCGGGGACAGCCTCAGCTACTTAGTGAGGCCCTCTGAAACTCAGTGAGACCCGGTTTCAAAATAAAGAATAAAAAATAGGGTAGGGGGTTTAGCTCGGAGGTAGAATGCCCCTGCGTTTCATCCTCAGACCCGCAAAAAAAAAAAAAAAGAGTCAGGTGCAAGCCAGGTGTGGTGTTGTTATATTCCCAGTACTTGGGAGGCTGAGATAGGAGGATAACACAGGTTCGAAGACAGCCTCAGTTACTTAGTGACGCCCTCTGCAACTTAATGAGACCCTGTTTCAAAAATTAAGAATAAACCGGGCATGGTGGCGCACACTTGTAATCCTAGCATTTGGGAGGCTGAGACAGGAGAACCCGGTTCGAGGACAACCTCAGCTACTTAGTGAGGCCCTCTGCAACTCAGTGAGACCATGTTTTGTTTTGTTTTGTTGGTGGTACTAGGGTTCCTGGAAGCCCTTCTACCTCTGGGCTACACTCCCAGACCCATTTTTACATTTTTATTTGGAAACAGGGTCTCTTAAGCCAGCGCGGCTGGCTTTGAACCAGCGGGATCCTCCTGTCTCTGTCTCCCAAGCGCAGGGATTACAAGCGTGCGGCACCACGCCCAGCATGAGACCATGTTTAAAAATAAAAACTAAGCTGGGCATGGTGGCACACTCTTGTAATCCCAGCACTTGGGAGACTGAGACAGGAGGATCGCACAGGTTCAAAGCCAGGAGTGAGGCTCTCAGCAACTTAGTGAGTACCTGTTTCCAGTATAAAATAGGTCTGGGAGTATAGCCCAGAGGTAGAAAAGACTCTGGGTTCCACCCCCAGTACCACAAAAAGAAAAAAAAAGAAAAATAAAGACTAAAATATAGGACTGGGGATATAGCTCGGAGGTAAAATGTCCCTGGGTTCCATCTCTAGTACCGCAAAGAAAATAAATAAATAAAAAATAAAAATATATTTTATTTTGAAACAAGTTCTCACTAAGTTACACAGAGTCTCCCTAAAGTTGCTAAGGCTGGCTGCGAATCTGAAATTCTCCTGTCTCAGCCTCCCAAGTACTAGGATTACAGGTGTGCACACCATGCCCGGCTAACCCTTGGCAATTTTAGTGTGACCCTGTTTCAAAAAAATTAAAAAAGGTTGGGCATGGTGGTGCATGCTTGTAATCCCTGTACTTGGGAGGCTGAGACAGGAGGATTGCACAAATTCGAAGAAGGCCTCTGGGTTCCACTCTGCCAGTACCACCAAAAAAACAAAAAATAATAAAAAAAGAGAGGGGCAATGTGGTGTGCCTATAATCTCAGTATGTATGTATGTATGTATGTATGTATGTATGTATGTATGTATTTTTGGTGCTGGGGATGGAACCCAGAGGGATTCTACCTCTGAGCTACACCCCTGTCCTATTTTTTATTCTTTTTTTTTGAAACAGGGTATCACTGAGTTGCAGAGGGCCTCACTAAGTAGCTGAGGCTGTCGGCAAACTGCATCCCCAATGCTGGGATTGCAAGTGTGCACCATCATGCCCAGTTTGTAATCCCAGTATTTGGGAAACTGTGAGAAAAGGATTGCAAGTTCAAAGCCAACTTTAGCCACTTAGCAATCCTGGGCAATTTAGCAAGACTTTGTTTCAAAATAAAAAATAATCAAGCTATACCACTCCTGGGTATCTTTTCCAAAGGAACTAAAGTCAGATAATTGTAGTGATATATGCATATCCATATTTATAGCAGCACAATTCACAACAGCTAAATTTTGGAACCAACCTAGATGTCCATTAACAGATGAATGGATTATAGGATACAATAGAATTCTCCTCACCGATCAAAAAGAACAAAAAAAAACATCATTTGCAGTGAAATGGATGGACCAGGATAACATTATGAGATTCGCCAGTCACAGAAAATGAAGGGTCATGTGTTTTCTCATATATGCAGAAGCTAGGGAGTAACTGAGGCACCAGGGGGACTTCAGATAATGGAGATAAAACTCCAGTGGAGCCAGGGAGCTGGTCTAGGGGAAGGGGAAGGGGAAGAACCAAAGATGGGATCACTTTCATCAATATTATCTACATATGTGAGAATACCTATGCCAATCTCAATACTCTGTATGGGAAAGGGGGGAGTGGGGAGGGAGCCAGGGGCAAGCCTACCGGGTGCTGTGTGCATGTATGTTACTATTCCTATGAACTGCATTATGATGTGAGACTACAATGCGCCAATAAAAGTATATAACAAATAAGTTGGGTATGTGGTGCTTCCCTATAATCCCAGTACTCGGCCCCAGGTTCCGGGACAGCCTCAACAATTTAGGGAGACCCTCAGCAACTTAGATTCAAAATAAAAAATAAAAAAATAAAGTAGGACTGGGATTGTAGCTCAGAGGTAAAATGCTCTGGGTTTAATCCCACGTACCAAAAAAACTTTAAAAAGTGGGGGGGGGGGCTGGGCGTGGTGGCGCATACTTGTAATCCCAGCACTTGGGAGGCTGACACAGGAGGATCACAGTTCGCAGACAGCTTCAGCTACTTAGTGAGACCCTGCTTCAAAATAAAAGAATAAAAAAATAGGGATGGGGGGTGTCGCTCAGTGGTAGAATGCCCCTGGGTCCCATCCCCAGTACCACAAAAGTTGGGGGGTGGGTAACTGGGGATGTAACTCAGAGGTAGGATGCCCTTGGGTTTGATGTCCAGTACCAAAAATATTTTTTGTTTTAAATTGTTTTTAGCCTTCCATGATGGTGCATGTTTGTAATCCTAATGGTTGGGAGGCTGAGACAGGAGGATCACACAGGTTCAAACCCAGCCTCAGCTATTTAGTGAGGCACTCAACAACTTAGTGAGACCTTGTTTCCAAATAAAATATAAAATAAGCCTGGGAGTGTAGCCCTGAGGTAGAAAAGCACCTGGATTCCACTCCCAGTACCACTAAATAAATAAATAAATAGATAAATAGTTTTTAAAGTGCTCAAGCCGGGCATGGTGGCACAAGCTTGCAATCCCAGTACTTGGGAGCCAAGAGGATCCAGGTTCGCGTCCAGCCTCAGCTATTTAGTGAGGCCCTCGGCAACTTAGTGAGACCCTGTTCCAAAATAAAGAATAAAAAATAGGGCTGAGGGTATAGCTTGGAGGTAGAATGCCCCTGGGTTCAATCTTCAGCACTACAAAAAATAAAGTGCTCAGATGTAGCTCAGTGGTAGAGTCCTAGGGTTCAATCCCCAGGACCACCCCATCCAAAAGTGTAAGTCCTTGTCTTACAATACTAAATATTAAATAGCATTATAAACTAGACTAAGCACGGTACCAAGAGCAGAATCTATAAGCAAAAGATTGGTAAATCATAGAATACACAATCAAGAACTGTGTAAACTGGGCATGGTGATACATGCTTGTAATCCCATCATTTGGGATGAGATAGGAGGATCATGGTTCACAGACAGCCTCAGCTACTTAGTACGACAAGGGGGGGGGAGCGAACTATGTAATTTAAGCATAAGTACTTCACACCTAGGACAAGCTGAGTAATTCACTTGATTTAGCAAAGATTAGCAATAACAACCATTATCCAATCGACAAAAGTTACTTGATTCTGGAAGAAAAAAATCCTAGGTAAGCTAACATGAGGTTTATAGCCAGCCTCAGCAACTTGGCCAGATCCTCAGCAGCTTGGTGAGACCCTGTTTCCAAATATAAAATAGTGTTGGGAGTGTAGCTCAGGTAGAATGTCCCTAGATTCAATCACCGGAACCAAAAAAAGAGAAAAGAAAAGAAAAAAGAATTTGATGTCTTTACTAGGTACCCTGTTTTGATTGCTGTAGTAACACTCTAAATGGAACTCCTAGAACAGGTAGGCGTAGTGACTAACTGAACTTTTTTTTTTTTTGCAGGTCTGGGGATGGAACCCAGGGGCAGTCGATCTCCGAGCTACACCCCCTGTCCTAAAGTTGCGGAGGGGCTCACTAAGTAGCTGAGGCTGTCCACTAACCGCGGTTCTCGGGTCTCTGCCTCCCGAATGCTGGGATTACAAGCGTGCGCCACCACACCCGGCTCTACCTGAACTTAAAATGTCTTTCCCAACGCTAAAGTTCTCATTCCATCTCAGGAACCCAGAACTTGACCCTGGGATCTCCCTGTAACGGGTCAGAAGACCAAAACATCACGTTCCACCCACACCGCAGGATCTGGAAGCTAGCTATGGT
This sequence comes from Muscardinus avellanarius, assembly GCF_963383645.1. Taxonomy (NCBI): domain Eukaryota; kingdom Metazoa; phylum Chordata; class Mammalia; order Rodentia; family Gliridae; genus Muscardinus; species Muscardinus avellanarius. The sequence goes on along the minus strand of NC_137802.1, from coordinate 28,251,200 downwards.
TTCTTAAACCCTGACTTACCGGGACCCTATAAATATCTCATAATCCCAGTGTTGCTCAGAATTTATCACGATTCCAACAAACCACACTTTGGCAACCGTCCCACGAAGTTCTAACTGCTCCCCCAACCCCGCAGATGCAAACTCGGGATCGCCTTCCACTCCACCCACACCCAATGTGCGACAAAAGGAAAAAGGAATTTGACAGTCGACGCTCACCTCAACCTCGTAGTCCTTCACGGGAGGGGGAGTAGCTGCAGCCGCCATAGCCAGGACCCCCACCATGCTCCCCGCCTCCCAGAATCCCAGCTCCTAGGACCTGGCGCGGTCCGGCCCAGCCTGCCGGGAGGCCATGGGGACGGCGGCTCGGCCTGGAGCGCGCGGCGGGGCCGCAGGGTCCGTCTCGGGAGCCACCGCGCCCGCTGGCCCGGAGCGGCCGCGGAGGCTGGGCCCAGCTTCCCGAGTCCAAGGCGGAAAGAGGCGGCGAGAAAGCGCGGGCAGCGAGGCCCCGCGACCCGGGCGGCGCGGCGGGCGAGCGCGGCCGCCCCGAGGTGGCCGCCCCCAGCCGAGCGCTCGGGACTCGGCCCGGGCGCCCACCGCCCACAGAACACAGACCGGACCCGGGGCTCGGACGGGAGTTCTTGTCAATTGGGTTTTCGCGCCGTCCAGCGCGCAGGGGGCGGAGCTTACGGCCGCTCCTGGAGGCTGCGCGGACGGCGCGCCGCGAGCGCCAAAACACTTCCGCTCACTAAGCTGCTCGCGGCGGGATTTGGGAGATTCTCACGGCTCCTGTCCTATAACACAGGACTTGGGCGGACTGAGGTCGTCTAGTCAATTTTTTTGTGTGTATGTGTGTGGTACTGGAACCCAGAGGCTTTCTTTTTTTTTTTTTTTTTTTTTTGTAGTACTGGGGTTCCTGGAAGCCCTTCTACCTTCGGGCTACACTCCCAGACCTATTTTTACATTTTTATTTGGAAACAGGGTCTCCTAAACCAGCGCGCCCGGCTGGCTTTGAACCTGCGCGATCCTCCTGTCTCTGCCTCCCAAACGCGGGGATTACAAGCGTGCGCCACCACGCCCGGCAGTACTGGAACCCAGAGGCTTTCTACCTTCGAGTTATACTCCCAGATCTATTTTTTTATTTTTTATTTTTTATTTATTTTTATTTTTTTTTTTTTTTGCGGGTCTGGGGGTGGAACCCAGGGGCATTTGACCTCCGAGCTACACCCCCTGCCCTATTTTTTATTCTTTATTTTGAAACCGGGTCACTGAGTTGCAGAGGGCCTCACTAAGTAGCTGAGGCTGTCTGCGAACCGCGATCCTCCAGGTTTCAGCCTCCCGAATGCTGGGATTACAAGCGTGCGCCACCACGCCCGGCTATTTTTTTATATTTTATTTGGGAACAGGGTCTCACTAAATTGCCGAGAGCCTCACTAAGTAGCTGAGGCTACTTATAATATATAATAATTTATAATATATATAAATATAAAATAGGTCTGGGAGTATAGCCCAGAGGTAGAAAGACTCTTGGGTTCCACCCTCAGTACTACCAAAAAAAAAAAAAAAAAGCCAATCACGATACATGTAGATCTGATTCATTCCCTTTCTTCACATTCCATCCAATTATTCACATTTTCTATTTAATCTATTCATTTCCTCAAACTTGGAACATTTAGATTGTCTTCAATTACCTCTTATTTAAACATTGAACCATCTTCTTAATGTCTCCTTGTATACGTGCAATATTCCACTAGTATACACAAGTAAAAAAATTGCTAGGAGCCTGGCGTGGTGGTGCACGCTTGTAATCCCCGCGCTTGGGAGGCGGAGCCAGGAGGATCGCGCAGGTTTGAACCCAGCCTCGCTGGTAAGAGATCCTGTTTCCAAATAAAAATAAAAATAAAAATAGGTCTGGGAGTGTATCCCGGAGGTGGTAGGGTTTCCAGAAACTCCAGTACCACCACCACAAAAAAAAAAAAAAAAAAAAAAAAAAAAAAAAGGCTAGGGTTTAGGATATGTCTGTAGAGCTCCCCCCCCCCTAAATTACAAAGGATTAAACTGCATTGATCCTGGTGTTCTGGCTCATTTCTATAATCCCAGTGACTCTAGAGGTTGAGGCAGAAAGATTACAATTTAGCCAGACCCTATTTCAAAATTAAAATAGCTGGGTGTGGTGGTGCATGCTTGTAATCCCAGCATTCGGGAATCTGACACAGGAGGATTGCGGTTCATGGCAAACTTCAGCTACTTAGTGAGGTCCTTTACAATTTAGTGAGACACCGTTTCAAAATAAATTAAAAATAGGACTGAGGCCAGGCATGGTGGCGAACGCTTGTAATCCCTGTACTTGGGAGACAGGAGGAGAGTGCAGGTTCAAAGCCAGCCTCAGCTGGCTTAAGAGACCCTGTTTCCAAATAAAATATAAAATAGGCTGGGAGTGTAACCTGAAGGTAGAATGCCCCTGTGTTCCATCTGCAGTACCACACACAAAAAAAAAAAAGTAGGACTGGGGGTATAGCTCAGAGATCGAATGCCCCTGAGTTCCATCTCAAGTACAGCAAAAATAAATAAATAAATAAATAAATAAATAAATAAATAAAGCAAGCTAGGAGTGTAGCTTGGAGGTAGAATGTCCCTGGGTTCTAGTCCCAATACTGCAACATATATATATATATATATATATATATATATATATATATATATATATATATTAGGGCTGGGATTTTAGTTTGTAGATAGAATGTTCCTAGGTTAAATTCCAGTACCACAAATATAAATAAAAAAATAAAATAAGCCGGGCCATTCCAGTATTCCAGTAGTTGGAAGATTGAGACAGGAGAATCAAAGATTCAAAGAATACTTAGCATGCAGTGAGATTCTCATTAACATAGCAAGACCCTGTTTCAAAATAAAAATAAAATGGGGCTAGGGTGTAGTTCAGAGATAAAATGTCCTTGGTTTCAATCCCAAGTTGCACAAAAAATAAAAATAATAAATAAATAAATAAAAAAGCCTTCTAGACTATTAAGGCAAGTACTATTTGTGTGTGTGTGTGTGTGTGTGTGTGTGTGTGTGTGTGTGTGTGTTACTGGGGATGGAACGCAGGGGCATTGTACCTCCAAGCTACACTCCCAGCCCTATGTTTTATTCTTTATTTTGAAACAGGGTCTCACTGAGTTGCAAATGGCCTCATTAGATAGTAGATGAGGCTGTCCTCAAACCGAGATACTCCTGTCTTGGCCTCCCAGCTGTTGGCATTATAAGCATGCTCCACCATGCCCGGCGGGCAAGTACTATTGCTTATTTCTGGTTTTGACTTCCACCACCTATCACTGAGCCAGGCGCACACTTTGTGCTCTTTAAACAATTTTTAAATGAAGGTGTGCTTTTACACTGCCATATTATTCAGTAGTCACATCAGTCCTGTGAAAAAGACACCTGACTCAGTTTACAGAAGCAGAAACTAAAACTGGGTATGGTGGCACACGCTTGTAATCCCAGCATTTGGTAGGCTGAGACCAAGGGATCATGCTTCGTGGACAGCCTCAGCTACTTAGTGAGGCCCTCCGCAACTTAGTGAGACCCTGTTTCAAAAATAAAAAGACTAAAAAATAGAGCTGGTGGTGTAGCTCAGAGGTAGAATGTCCCTGGGTTCCATGCCTAGTACAAAAAAATAAATAAATAAAAGATGTAGAAACTGTAGAGATGTTTCCAAAGTTACAACTCCTAGTTTCAACTTCACTGAGTTGTATTTGTTGTTTGTTTTGCTTTTTACACTGTAATTATCATTATCTCTCTCATAGTACACATCCTTCTTTAAATAAGCATTACAGAAGCTGGGCGTGGTGGTGTATGCTTGTAATCCCAGCAATTGGGAGGCTGAGACTGGAGGATTGAGGTTCACGGACAGCCTCAGCTACTTAGTGAGGCCCTCTGCAACTCAGTGAGACCCGGTTTCAAAATAAAATAAAAAATAGGGCAGGGGGTGTAGCTTGGAGGTAGAATGCCCCTGGGTTCCATCCCCAGACCTGCAAAATAAGCAAAACAAAACAAAACAAAAACATTACAGAGCCAGGTGTGGTGGTGCACACGTGTAATCCCAGCATTTGGTTCGTGGATAGCCTCAGCTACTTAGTGAGGCTCTTAGCAACTCAGTGAGATCCCATTCCAAAAATAAAGAATAAGCCAGGCATGGTGGCCCACGCTTGTAATCCAGCATTTGGGAGGCTGAGACTGGAGGATCGCTGTTCACGGACAGCCTCAGTTATTTAATGAGGCCCTCTGCAACTTAGTAAGACCCTGTTTAAAAATAAAGAATAAAAAATAGGGCCGGGGGGTGTAGCTCAGAGGTCGAATGTCCCTGGATTCCATCCCCTGACCCACCAAAAAAAAAAAAAGAAAGAAATAATAAAAAAAATTAGGGCTGGGGATGTCACTCAGAGGTAGAATGCCCCTGGGTTCCATCCCCAGTACCAAAAATAAACAAATAAGTAAGTAAGTAAATAAATAAATAAATAAAAGCATTACAGCTATCATTCTGAGGTCTACACAATTTCTTCCACTTGACCCACAGACTTGGGGAAATCCTCCCACCTTAATTCTGGGGATTGAATCTAGAAACATGCTACCTCTGAGCTACACTACGGCCCTTTAAAATTTTTTTTAGTTTGAAATAGAATCTCTCTAAGTTGCTGAAGATCTTAATTGTTAAACTGGGTGTGGTGGCACACACTTGTAATCCCAGCAATCGGGAGGCTGCCTCAGCTACTTAGTGAGCCCCTCCGCAATTTAGTGAGAACCTGTTTCAAAATAAAGAAAGAAAAATAGGGCAGGGGGTGTAGCTTGGAGGTTGAATGCATCTGGGTTCCATTCCCAGACCCACACACAAAAAAAATCTTAATTGTTGAGGCTGATCTGGAACCCGCAACCCTCCTGTCTCAGCTTCCCAAGTACTGGCATTAATGTATGCACAACCATGCCTGATTTTACTTGGGAAACTCTAATTCCTCCTTTCCCTCTGGGTTCACCTAGATTAATCTGTGTGACTCAGTCTCGGGCACACTTAGGGGTTCAAAGCTGGGCACATGGCTTGGTGGTGGCGCACATTTATAATCCCAGCATTTGGGAGGCTGAGACCGGAGGACTGTGATTTGCAGACAGCCTCAGCTACTACTTAGTGAGATCATTTGCAACTCAGCGAGACACTGTTTCAAAATAAAGAATTAAAAAAAATATAGGGCTGAAGGTGTAGTTCAGAGGTAGAATGCCCCTAAATTCCATCCCCAGTATTGGAGAGAAGAAAAAAAAAAGAATAAAAAATGAGCTGGGCGTGGTGGCAAACGATTGCAATCCCAGCCTTCAGGAGGATCGCAGTGTGCAGACAGCATCAGCTACTTAGTGAGGCCCTTCAACTCAGTGAGACCCTGTTTTAAAAATAAGACTGCCGGGCGTGGTGGCGCACGCTTGTAATCTCCGCGCTTGGGAGGCGGAGACAGGAGGATCGCGCAGGTTCGAAGCCAGCTGCGGTCGCTGGCTTAAGAGACCCTGTTTCCAAATAAAATATAAAATAGGTCTGGGAGTGTAGCCCGGAGGTAGAAGGGCTTCCAGGAACCCCAGTACCACCAAAAAAATAAATAAATAAATAAATAAAAATAAGAAGACTGAAAAATAGGGCTGGGAATGTAGCTTGGAGGTAGAATGCCCTTGGGTTCCATTCCTAGTACTGCAAAAAAAAAAAAAAAAAAAAAAAAAAAGGGCACATAGCTGGGTATGGTGGCGCACACTTGTTATCCCAGTACTTGGGAGGGGGATCGTAGATTCAATGCCAGCCTCAGCTACTTAGTGAGGCCCTCCACAATTTAGTGAGACCCTTTATCAAAATAAAGAATAAAACAGGGCTGGGAATGTAGCTTATTATTATTATTTACTTTTTTGTGTGTGGAACTGGGACTGGGTTCCATCCCCAGTTCCACACACAAAAAAGTAAATAAAAAAAGTGGGCATATAACAGTGTTTTTTTTTTTTTTTATCCCTAGAGGCATTCTAGGAGTTCTTCGGGTGCCTCTAGGAGATAAGCATATTTGTACTAGTGAGACTGGTCCAGAAGAGGGCCTTTCAGTCCTTCCAGGTGGTGTGTAAGATTAAACAGCTTTAGCTGGGCGTGGTGGTACATGCCTGTAATCCCAATACTTAGGGAGACTGAGACAACAGGATTACAGGTTTGAGGACAACCTCAGCAATGTAGTAAGACTTTCAGCAAACTGACAAAACCTGTTTCAAAAGAAAAATTAAAACAAGACTGGGAGTGTAGCTCAAATACCCCTGGATTCAATCTCTAGAACCAAAAACTGAAAAAATAAAATAAAATAAAAATAAAAAAGAAGCTGGGTGTGGTGGTACACGCTTGTAATTCCAGCATTTGGGAGGCTGAGACCAGAGGATAACACAGGTTCGAAACCAGCCTCAGCTACTTAGTGAGGCTCTGAGCAACTTAGTGAGACCCTGTTTTCAAATAAAATATAAAACAGAAGCTGGGCGTGGTGGCACACACTTGTAATCCTAGCATTTGGGAGGCTGAAACCAGAGGATAGCAGTTTGCAGACAGCCTCAGGTACTTAGTGAGGCTTTCTGCAATTTAGTGTGACCCTGTTTCAAAATAAAGAATAAAGCTGGGCTTGGTGGCACACGCTTATAATCCCCGCACTTGGGAGGCAGAGACAGGAGGATCGTGCTGCTTAAGAGACCCTGTTTCCAAATAAAAAAAATATAAAAATAGGTCTGGGAGTGTAGCCAGGAGGTAGAAAGGCTTCCAGGAACCCCAGTACCTCCTAAAAATAAATACATAAATAAAAATCAGGGCAAGGGGTGTAGCTCAGAGGTATAGCTGGGTGCCATCCCCAGACCTGGAAAAAAAAATATATATATATGTGTATGTATGTAATAGGTCTGGGAGCATAGCTCTGAGGTAGAAAACCTCTGGGTTCCACGCCCAGTACCACTAAAATTAATAATAATAATAATAATAATAATAATAATAATAATAGGGCTGGGTGTAGCTTGGAGGTAGAATGCTCCCCTGGGTTCCATCTCCAGTACTGCAAGGAAAAAAAAGGGTTTATGTGATTTATGAATTAGAGATTGTCAGAAGATTAAATGCAATGGATTCTGGTATGGATCCATTTGCTATCAAGGGCATCAATGGGGCAATTGATTAATCTGAATAGGGGCCTACAGGTTTGGAGGTAACAAAGTTATCGTTGTTAACGTTCCTGTTTTGAGGCTGGCTTGGTGGAACACACTTGTAATCCCAGCATTTGGGAGGCTGAGACAGGAAGGAGGATAGCATATTTGAGAAGAGCCTCAGCAAGTAGTCAGACTCTCATTAACCTAGTGAGACCCCATTTCCAAATAAGAAATAAAATTGGGTTAGGATTATAGCTAAAGATAGAACACCTCTGGGTTCAATCCCCAGTACCAGAAAAAAAAAAAAAATCCTGTTTTGTTTTACTCCCCCTCCTGACCCTCTCCCTGGTAGTGGGAGTATTCTATCTCTGAGTTATACCCACTGCCCCTGTCCCATCCCCTCCTTTTATTTATTTATGTATTTATTTATTTATTGGTACTGGGGATTGAACCCAGTGCCATTCTACTTCCAAGCTACACGCCAGCCATGTTTTATTTTGAAACAGGCCTTCCTAGGTTGAAGATAGTCTAACTAATTAATCTTCCTGTCTTAGCCTCCCAAGTACTGGGATTACAGGCCTTTGTGCCACAAAGCCCAGCTCTCCTCCCTCCCATTTATTTATTTATTTATTGGCACTTGGGATCGAACCTAGGGGTGTTTTACCTCTGAGCTACTCCCCAGCCGTATTTTATTTTTTTTATTTTGAAACAGGGTCTCACTAAAATGGGAAGAGCCTTGTTAAGTAACTGAGGCCGTGTGCCACCATTCCTGGCTTTATTTATTTATTTATTTATTTATTTATTTATTATTTTATGGTACTCTGGATAGAACCGAGGGGCATTCTACCCCTGAACTGCATTCAGCCCTTCTATTTTATTTTATTTACTTATTTTTGCAGTATGGGGATGAAACTTAGGGGCATTCTACCTCTGAGCTACACCCCCAGCCCTATTTTTTATTCTTTTAATTTTTTTTGGTGATACTGGGGTTGAGGTTCCTGGAAGCCCTTCTACCTACAGGCTACACTCCCAAGCCTATTGTTTATGTTTCTTATTTGGAAACAGGGTCTTTTAAGCCAGCACAGCTGGCTTCGAACCTGCGCGATCCTCCTGTCTCCGCCTCCCAAGCACGGGGATTATAAGCCTGTGTCACCACGCTCGGCTATTTTTTATTCTTTAGTTTGAAACAGGGTCTCATTGAGCTGCAAAGGGCCTCACTAAGTAGCTGAGGCTGTCCTCGAACCTGGATCCTGCTGTCTCAGCCTCCCAAATGCTGGGATTACAAGTGTGTGCCACGCCCGGCTTATTTTTTAATTTGAAACAGGGTCTTGCTAAATTGTTTAGGACCCACTATATTGCTGAGGTTGGCTTCTAAACTGTAATCCTCCTGTTTTAGCTTCCCAAGTACTGAGATTTCAGGAATGGGGCATCATACATGGCAGTATTCCTGATTCTGACGGTTACTTGGTGGTATTGTAGGAAAATGTACTTGTTGAATGTAGGCAACAGTCTTAAATGGGAAAAATTATTTGCAATGTACTTGCAACTTGCAACTTTTCTGTAAATTTGACGTTTCTGCAAATTTAAAACTTCTTTTGGCCGGGCGTGGTGGCACACACTTGTAATTCCAGCATTTGGGAGGCTGAGACCTAAGGATCATGGTTCGTGGACAGCCTCAGCTACTTAGTGAGGCCCTCTGTAACTTAGTGAGACCTTGTTTCAAAATAAAGAATAAAAAAATAGGGCAGAGGGTGTAGCTCCCCGCTGGATTCCATCCCCAAGACCGCAAAAACAAACAAAAAGACTTTTGTATCTACGTGTATGTGTGTGGATGGTATTAATGGGGCAGTCTACCTCTGAGAGTCACTACCCCAGCACTATTTTATTATTTATTTATTTATTTATTTTGGGGCATGGGGATGGAACCCAGGGGCATTTGACCTCCGAGCTACGCCCCCTGCCCTATTTTTTATTTATTTATTTATTTTGAAACCGGGTCTTACTGAGTTGCAGAGGGCCTCACTAAGTAGCTGAGGCTGTCCGCGAACCGCGATCCTTCAGGTCGCAGCCTCCCGAATGTTGCGATTACAGGCTGCGCCACCATGCCCGGCTCTATTTTATTTTATTTTATTTTATTTTATTTATTTTATTTTTTTGGTGGTACTGGGGTTCCTGGAAGCCCTTCTACCCCCGGGCTACACTCCCAGACCTATTTTATATATTTTTTTGGAAACAGGGTCTCTTAAACCAGCGGGGCTGGCTTCGAACCTGTGCAATCCTCCTGTTTCCGCCTCCCAAGCGCAGGATTTACAAGCGTGCGCCACCACGCTTTATATTTTATTTGGGAACAGGTCTCACTAAGTTGGAGGGCCCCATGAGGTTACTGAGGCTGGCTATGAACTTGTGATGCTCCAGTCTCAGTCCAAGTACTGGGATTACAAGTATGCGCCACCACATCTGATTGGACATAGGAACTTCTGAAAATGCCTACCTGGTGGGCAGCTCACTTACTAGGGAGACAGGACTAGCGACGATGTAGGGACCGAGGCTTTGGCGTCATATCTCGGTTCAGGTATTGAGAGTTTGGGAACCAAGTGTGGTGGCACACATCTGTAATCCCAGTATTTGAAAGTTGGAGACAGGTTCATCAAGTAGTGAGACTCTTAGCAACTTAGTGATACGCTGTTTCAAAATAAAAATCAAATAGGGCTGGGGGCCTAGCTCAGAGGTAGACTGCCCCTGGGTTCAATCCCCAGTACCTTAAGAAAAGAAAAACAAACAAAAAACCTAGGGCTTGGGGAAGCTGTTTCCTCTTTCCCTCATCTTTCTCCTCCGTGCAATGGAGAGATAAGATGTGGGCAGTACGAAGCGACGCGCTCATGTTAATCTAGCCGTGCGTCCACGCATTTCCTGAGGAAGTACCCGGGACCTGCGCGGCTGCGGTTGCAAGAGCGCAGGGCAGAAACCCGCAGGGTAGGAGAGCGGGCGGCGCGAGCCCCGGAGGCGCCGCCCCCGGCTGTCAATCAGGGCGGAGGGGCGGGGCGGGGCGGGGCGGAGGGGCGGGGCGGGGCGGAGGGGCGGGGCGAGGCAGGGCGTGGCGTGACGGCGCTTCCGCCTGCGCGACGAGGCCGGGCGGCCACAGCGCGGAGCCCGAGCCAACCCGAGCCAGCGGCCGCCGGCCTAGCGGCAGAGGAGCGTGACCATGGACCTGGAGCCCGAGCTGCTGCTGCAGGAGGCTCGTGAAAACGTGGAGGCGGCGCAGAGCTACCGGCGGGAGTTGGGCCACCGGCTGCAGGGGCTGCGGGAGGCGCAGAGGCAGGTCCGAGGGCCGCGCCCGGGGGCGCTGTGGGCCGGGGGCGCGGGTGCCGGCGCGGGCGCGGGCGGCGGGAGCCCACCCGGGTGCCCGACCCTGCGCGGGGAGGGGGAGGGAGGGCTCTGAAGGTGGGCGGAGACCTGGCCTGTGGGGTCTGAGGTGGGAGGTGGGAGGGAGCTAGGAAGTCTTAGGGTGAGGCAGGTTAGGGGTCGAGGGAGATGGTGAGGAGCGTCCCGAGACCCTACCCTGCGGGGCGCGAAGGACTAGGGGTGAGCCCGCGACCGGCGAGAGTGAGGGACCACTGCAGAGTCCCGGGGATCCCAGAGGGTGGTCATGACTGGAGAGAGTCAAGAGAGCTGAGACCATTTCGGAATTCATTAGAGAACCTGAAGAAAATGTGAGGTAGTGACCCGGGAGAGCTGCAAGTGTTGACAGAATGGAAGGGGAGGACGGAGGGGGAGAGGTGGGGAGCGGAAGCTCACGGCGTACGGTGCGTGACTCCCGCATACGATCATGAATGCACTTTTAAGAAATCATTTAGAGTAACCTTGTTCCAAATGGTTTGGAATTAGCCGGGTGTGGTGGCGCACGCGTGTAATCGCAGCATTTGGGAGGCTGAGACTGGAGGATCGCGGTTCGAGGACAGACAGCCCCAGCTACTTAGTGAGGCCCTCTGCAACTCAGTGAAACCCTGTTTCAAAATAAGAAAATTCAAAATAAAGACTAAAAAAATAGGGTTGGGGGTGTAGCTAGGCGGTAGAATGCCTCTGGGTTCCATCCCCAGTACCGCAGAAACAACTCAGTGAGACAAAAAAAAAAAAATTCAAAATAAGGAATAAAAAGTAGGGTTGGGGTGTAGCTTGGGGATAGAATGCCCCTGGGTTCCATCCTCAGTACCGCAAAAAAAAAAAAAAAAGAAAAAGAAAAAAATTTAGAACATTATTTATTTATTTATTTGTTCCTACCTCTGAGCTACACCCCACCCTCCCCACCCCTATTTTTTAGTCTTTATTTTGAAACAGGGTCTCACTGAGTTGCTCAGGGCCTCACTAAGTAGCTGAGGCTGGCTTTTTTTTTTTTTTTTTTTTGCGTGTCTGGGGATGCAACCCAGGGGTATTCGACCTCTGAGCTAAACCCCCTGCCCTATTTTTTATTCTTTATTTTGAAACCGGGTCTCACTGAGTTGCAGAGGGCCTCACTAAATAGCTGAGGCTGTCCGCGAACCGCAATCCTCCAGCCTCAGCCTCCCAAATGCTGGGATTACAAGCGTGCACTACCACGCCCGGCCGGATGTTATTTAAAAGATGTTAAGATACTTCTTAATATATGACTAACATTTTGGCCTGCTGAAATATATATGAGCATGACTATTAGTTAACAGTATCAGTAATTAAATAGCAGTAGAATTGACACTAAAGGAATGAGGATAGCACCTGGGAATCCTTATTAATTACTCATGTGATATTGGTTGTATTAAAAATAATTAGTGTGCTGGGCTGGGTGTGGTGGTTCATACCTGTAATTCCAGTACTTGGAAGGCTGAGACAGGCAGATCGTAAGTTCGAGGACAGCTCTGGCAACTTAGCAAGACCCTGTTTCAAAATAAAAACTAAAATAGTGCAGGTTGTATACCTCAGTGGTAGATAGCTCCTGTGTTCAATCACAATTATTTAAACAAAAAAAAATACAAACAAAAACAATTGTGCTGGGCACAGTGCTCCACACCTGCAATCCTGGTATTTGACAGGCTGTGACAGAATGATTGCAGGTTCAAGGCCAGCCTCAGCAACATAGTGAGACCCTGTTTCAAAAAACAAATAAGGCAGCTGGGCTTGGTGTACATGCTTGTTATCCCAGTACTTAGTTGGCTGAGACAGGAGGATCGCAGGTTCACAGCCAGATTCAGCTATTTAGTGAGGCCCTCTGCAACTTAGCAAGACCTTGTTTAAAAAATAAAGAATAAAAAATAGGGCTGGGGGGATAGCTCGGAGGTAGAATGCCTCTAAGTTCAATCCTCAGTACTAGTAAAAAATAATTAAAAAGTAAGGCTAGAGGTATAACTATCCAGGGATTCCATCCGTAGTACTACACACACACACACAGATGCACACACACAAAGTAAATACATGCAGCCGTGTGTGATGGCGCACACTTGTAATCCCAGCATTCAGGAGGCTGAGACCGGAGGATTGCGGTTCGCGGATGGCCTCAGCTACTTAGGCCCTTTGTATTCAGTGAGACCTGGTTTCAAAACAAAGAATAAAAAATAGGGCAGGGGGTGTAGGTTGGATGTTAAATGCCCCTGGGTTCCATCCCCAGACTCGCAAAAAATAAATACATGCAATTAGTATGATTCTTCTAGGTGATTTAGTATTGAACTTCTAAGCCTATATTCTTTTTATTTATTTATTTAGCAGTATTGGGGATGGAACCCAGGGGCATGTACCTTTGAGCTACACCCCCAGCTTTATTTTTTATTCTTTATTTTGAAACAGGGCCTCACTGAGTTGTAAAAGGCCTCACTAAATAGCTGAGGCTGTCCGTGAACTGTGATCCTCCTATCTTAGCCTCCCACATGCTGGGATTACAAGTGTGCACCACCACACTTGTAATTTTGAGTCCAATAATTAAAGCATAGCACATACTTTCCTATGATTTAGTATAGTTTAGTATGGGTTTTTTGCTTTGTTTTTGAAGGCCGTTGTCTTAGGCTTGAGAGAGAAACATTGAAGGAACATTCACTACAGATTCCTGATGACATTGCTTTCTGACTAGACTGAGTAATAGTGGAGTTGTCTTTTGTGAACTGGAATGCGTTTTGTGCCAGCGCCAGTTAAAACAGTTGATTGTGGATGTTTAAATTTGTAGAATAAGTCTTCTCTCAACTTGCATTTTAAGGAAGGCCATTGTTACAAAAATATAATCAAAATAAGTGGCTACTTTTGTGGTTAAGATATTTTTAGAATTCCAGTCATTTTCAGAATACATAAAATACATGGCTTTTTATCCAAAATTTTTGCATGGGGAAGGATGAGAAGAGCAGAGATGAAAGGATGCTATTTATCCTGTGCGTGTGTGTGTGTGTGTGTGTGTGTGTGTGTGTGTGTGTGTGCGTGCGCGCGCGCACTACTGGGTATGGAACCCAGGGGCATTCTACCCCTGAGCTACATCCCCAGCCCTAATTAATTAATTAATTAATTAATTTGTGGTACCGGGGATGGAACCCAGGGGCATTGTACCTCCAATCTATACTCCCAGCCCTATTTTTTAGTCTTTTCATTTCTGAGTTGCAAAGGGCCTTGCTAAGTAGCTGAGGCTGTCCAAAAACTGTAATACTTCGGTCTCTGCCTCTCAAATGCTGGGATTACAAGTGTGCGCCACCTTGCCTTGCTTCCCAGCCCTACTTTTTTTTCTTTATTTTGAAATAGTATCTCACTGTATTGCAAAGGACCTCACTAAGTAGCTGAGGCTGCCCAAGAACTGCAATCCTCCTGTCTCAGTCTCCCAAATGCTAGGGTTGTAAGTGTGCATCACCACGCCTGGCTTGTGTATGTTTATTTTACTTGCTGGTTTTTTTTTCACATGATTTTGTGTTTGTGTGTGTGATGCTGGGTATCGAACCCAGAGCTTCACACATTAGGCAAGTGCTCTGCCACTGAGCTACGTTCCTGTCCTTTTTTTTTTTTTTTTTTTTTTTTTTGTGGTACTGAGGGTGGAATCCAGGGATTTTTCTACCTCTGGGTTATCCTCCCAGACCTATTTTATACGTTATTTGGAAACAGGGTCTCACTAAGTTGCTGAGAGCCGCACTAAGTAGCTGAGGCTGGCTTTGAACCTGTGCGATTCTCTTGTCTCAGCTTCTTGAGTGTGGGGATCACAAGAGTACGCCACCACGCCCGGCTATTCCTGTCCTTTATTTATTTATTTATTTATTTATTTATTTTATTTTATTTTTATTTTTTTTGTGGTCCTGGGGGTGGAACCCAGAGGCTTTTCTACCTCCAGGCTATACTCCCAGACCTATTTTGTACTTTATTTGGAAACAGGGTCTCACTAAGTTGCCGAGAGCCTCACTAAGTACCTGAGGCTGGCTTCGAACCTGTGTAATCCTCCTGTCTCAGCCTCCCAAGCGCGGGGATTACAAGCGTGCACCACCACGCCCGGCTATTCCTGTCCTTAAAAAAAAAATATTTATTTATCTATTTATTTTGTGGTACTGGAGATTGAACCCAGAGGCATTCTACCTCTGAGCTACATTCCCAGCTTAATTTTATTTTTTATTTGGAAACAAGGTCTCACTAGGTTGCTGAGAGTCTCACTAAGTTGCTGAGGCTGGCTTTGAACTTGCACACCTCCTATTTCAACCTTCCAAGTACTGGGATTACAGGTATGTGCCACTGTTCTCAGCTTAAAATTTATTATTTTTATTTTGAGACTGGTCTTGCTAAGTTGCCTAAAGTGTCCTTCAAATTGTGATCCTTCTTCCTCAGCTTCCTGGGGAGCTAAGATTACAGACATGCATTCTGTGCCTGTCTTGTGATGGGCATGTTTGAATTAGCATATATTTTCAGGTTCATCTAAATGGCATTATGTTTCCGTTCTTTTATGGCTGAATACTATTGGTGGCGTGTATGTATTTGATTTACTCATTCATCAATCGCTTGCATTAGGAGATATTTACGTTTTAACTATTACGAATAATGCTGCTATGAACATTTGTGCACAGATTTTGTGTGGACATGTTTTCATTTTTTTAAGAATATACCAAGCTGAGCCAGGCATGGTATCACATGCTTATAATCCCAACATTTTTTTTCCTTTGGTGGTACTAGGGGTGGAACCCAGAGGCTTTCTACCTCCGGACTATACTCCCAGACCTATTTTATATTTTTTTTGGAAAAAGGGTCTCACTAAGTTGCTGAGAACCTCACTAAGTAGCTGAGGCTGGCTTCGAACCTGTGCGATCCTCCTGTTTCAGCCTCCCAAGCGCCGGGATTACGAGTGCGCCACCACGCCTGGCTAATCCCAACATTTGGGAGGCCGAGACAGGAGGATTGTGGTGTGCTGACAGCCTCAGCTATTTAGTGAGGCCCTTTGCAACTCAGTGAGACCCTGTTTCAAAATAAAGAATATAAAGGGCTGAATGTGTAGCTTGGAAGTAGAATGCCTCTGGGTTCCACTTCCGGTAGAGAGAGAAAGAGAAAGAGAGAGGCAGGCAGGCAGGCAGCGCATGCGCGCAAACACATACCAAGCCAGGCATGGTAGTGCGTGCGTGTAATCTCAGTACTTGAGGCTGAACAGGAGGATCACAGGTGGCAATTTAGGGCGGCTCTCAGCAACCTAGTTACATAAATAATATCAGGCTGGGGGTGCAGCTTGACGATAGAATGTCTCTGGGTTCAATCCCCATCCCCCCCCAAAAAAAAAGAATAAACCAAACTGGATTTAGTGGTACACACCTGTAATCCCAGTACTTGGGAGGCTGAAACAGGAGGATCACAGGTTAGAAGCCAGCCTTGGCAATTTAGTGAAGCCTTCTGCCATTTAGTGAGACTTCTTTCTTTCTTTCTTTCTTTCTTTCTTTCTTTCTTTCTTTCTTTCTTTCTTTCTTTCTTTCTTTCTTCCTGGTGGTACTAGGGATGGAACCCAGGGGCATTCTACCTATAAGCAATACACTCAGCCCTATTTTTAATTTTTTATTTTGAAATGGCCTCACTGAGTTAAAAAATAAAATAGGGTTGGGGGTATAGCTCAGAGAACACTGTTGGGGTCAGCCCCCAGTGTCTTTGTCTCTGTCTCTGTCTCGCTCTCTAAACACACACACACACACACACACACACACACACACACACACACACGTCTCTGTCTTGCTCTCTAAACACACACACACACACACCCTAGCATGCTAACACCTGCCTGTAATAACCAGTATATAAGATTGCAGGTTCCAGGCCAGCCTCAGATTTTTTTTTTTTTTTTTTTTTGTGGTACTGGGGATGGAATCTAGGGTCATTCTACCTCTGAGCTACACCCCCAACTCTATTTTTTTTAGTCTTTTTACTTTTTGAAACAGGGTCTCACTGAGTTGTGAAGGGCCTTGCTAAGTTGCTGAGGCTGTCTGCAAACCCTGATCCTCAGCAATTTAGTGAAGCTCTGTTTCAAAATAAAATAGAGCTTGCTGGGTGGGCGTGTTGGCGCAAACTTGTAATCCCAGCGCTTGGGAGGCTGAGACAGGAGGATCGCACAGGTTCGAAGCCAGCCTCAGCTACTTAGGCTCTCAGCAACTTAGGGAGACCATGTTTCCAAATAAAATATAAAATAGATCTGGGAATGAACCCCAGAGGTAGAAGTCCCCTGGATTCCATCCTTATAACCGCAAAAATAAATAATAAATAAATAAATAATAATAATAATAAAGTAGAGCTTGGGGTTATACCCCAGGTAGAATGCCTCTAGATTCAATCCCCAGCACAGCAGACAAAAAACTAAAACAGAATATACCAACAAGTTACTGGGTCAGATAACTTTTTGTTTAAGATATGTTTAGGCCTCTTTTTTCTTTTCTTTTGGGTCTGGGGATGGAACCCAGGGGCATTTGACCTCCGAGCTACATCCCCTGCCCTATTTTTTATTCTTTATCTTGAAACAGAATCTCACTCAGTTGCAGACAGCCTCACTAAGTAGCTGAGGCTCTCCATGAACCGCGATCCTCCGGTCTCAGCCTCCCAAATGTTGGTATTACAAGCATGTGCCACCATGCCCTGCTATGTTTAGGCTTTTTTTTTTTTTTTTTTTTTTTTTTTTTTTTTTTGTGGTACTGGGGTTCCTGGAAGCCCTTCTTTCTCCGGGCTACAATCCTAGACCTATTTTTACATTTTTATTTGGAAACAGGGTCTCCTAAGTCAGAGAGCGCAGCTGGCTTCGAACCTGCTCAATCCTCCTGTCTCTGCCTCCCAAGTGTGGGGATTACAAGCGTGCGCCACCACACCCGGCTATGTTTAGGCTTTTAAAGAAATCTTTATTATACTTTTTATCTTTGCTTTAGTTTCTTACCCTTTAAAAATCTCTAATGAAGCTAGGTATGGTGACCCAAGTCTGTAATCAGAATACCTCAGAGGCTGAGGCAGGAGGATGGCAGGTTTGAAGCCAGCCTCAGCAAGTAGTGAGATGCATGTCAACCGAGTGGGGCGCTATTTCAAAATTAAAGAATAAAATTGGGCTGGGGGTGCCAGGCGTGGTGGCACACGCTTGTAACCCAAGCGCATGGGAGGCGGAGACAGGAGGATCACGCAGGTTCGAAGCCAGCCGTGCTGGCTTAAGAGACCCTGTTTCCAAAAATAAAAAAGTATAAAATAGGTCTGGGAGTGTAGCCCAGAACAGGAGGATTACATGTTTGAGATCAGACTCAGATCTTTAGGGAGACCCTGTTTCAAAATAGAATAGAAGACAGGCAAGATGGCACATGCTTATATTACTAGTACTTGTGAGGCTGAGACAGGAGGATCACCAGTTGAGTATAGCTCAGCAAGTAGTGAGACTCATCAACTTAGTGAGACCCTGTTTCAAAATAAAAATAATAAATGGCTGGGGGGGTTAGCTCAAAGGCAGAATACCCTGAGTTTAATCCCTATTACCACCAAAAGAAAGGAAGGAAAAGGAAGGAAGGAAGGAAAGAAGGGTATCAGCTAGGAGGTAGCATTCCCCTGGGTTCATTTCCCAGTAACCACACCCCCATGATGTGAGTGCATGCATATGCGTGTGCATGTGCGCGTGTGCACACACAAAATAAAAACTTTAAAGATATTCTGTCAAAATCAACAGCCATCACATAGCAGTTTCTCCTTTGTGGTTAAGTGTATGCCCCCCTCCTGTTTTCAGAGAAAAGGAAGTTCTGTGTAGGAATACAAGGGTTGACTCTAACTCTTACTGTTTGAATAAGTTAAAGGCTAGAGAAATGTTCGTTGTTTTCAGGAAATCAGATATTTACTGCCAGCCTGAACTGATGTTGAAATCATTAAGAATGGTTCTTTATAGTTCCCTAGTTTCCTTGATACTAAAAAGTAAATTCCAAAGAAATTTACCTCCACTCTCCTAAAATATTCGCTTGTTCATTTACTCAGTAAATATTTATTGAGCATCAGAGGTACTTCTAGGTCACTTTCCCCATGGATTTACTCTTTTCTTAAGTGGTTGATCACTAGGTAAGCACCCCTAAAATAAAACAAATAAGAAACACCTAAGCTGGGAGTGGTGGCACATACTTGTAATCCCAGAGCTTGGGAGGCTGAGACAGGTTTGTGGCCAGCCTCAGCAACTTAGTGAGGCCTTATGCAACTTAGTGAGGCCCTGTTTCAAAATAAACGATAAAATAGGCTATAGATCCAGTGGTGGAAGGTCCCTAGGGTCAAGGTCAACTCCCGTACCCCCAAAAAAAAAAAAAAAGCAAAAGGAAGAAATGAAATTCTTTGTATTCATTTTTGGTTTTTCTTCCATTGTGTTTTCCATCACTTGTCCTGCTTCTACAGCATTGACTTGTCTGCTTTGTGTGTGTGTGGTAGTAGAGGTTTAACTTAGGGGCATTCTACTTCCAAACAACATCTCCAGCCCTTTTGTAATATTTTATTTTTATTTGGAAACAGGGTCTCACTAGGTTAATGAGAGTCTCACTACTTGCTGAGGCTGTCCTCAAACCTGAGATCCTCTCCTTTCAGCCTCCTGAGGATTACAAGCATGCGCCACCATGCCTGGCTTTAATCAGCTCTTTACTGCTATAGTTTAAAGCAAATGTGCTTTCATAAATTGCTGTGATTTATAATCAAGATTAAAATGTTGCTTGAAATATTATACGTTTATTTTTTTGATAATTCTGCAAAGGTATAGGATGATCTTAAGGCAGTGCTTGTCTAGTATGTCTTTACGTCATAATGCGGCCATTTGATGAATAAGGTTTCACAGTCTCTTGTTCTTCTCTTCAGTGTGTGTTACTAGAGATTAAACCCAAGGCCTTCTATCTCTGAGATACACACCCAGCCCCCCCACAACCTCCTCTATACTGGTGATGGAACCTAGGGGCCTTCTATCTCTGAGCTATACCCCCAGCTCAATTCTTTTTCCAGCCCACTTTGTCCTCGAACCACGATCCTCCTGTCTCAGCCTCCCAAATGCTGAGATTACAAGCTTGTACCACCACATCCGGCCCTATTTTTATTTTGAAACAGAGTCTCACTAAGTTGAGGCTGGCTTCGAACCTGCAATCCTCCTTTCTCAGCCTCCCAAGTACTGAAATGAAAGGCCAGAGCTACCATGCATTTCTTTTTTCTTTTCTTTCTTTCTTTTTTTCTCTCTTTTTTTTTTTTTTTTTTTTGTGGTACTAGGGATGGAACCTAGGGGCCTTCTACCTCCAGGCTATACTCCCTATTTTCTATTTTATTTGGAAACAGGGTCTCACTAAGTTGCTGAGAGCCTCACTAAGTAGCCAAGGCTGGCTTCAAACCTGTGCGATCCTCCTATCTCAGCCTCCCAAGCTCTGGGATTACAAGCGTGTCTTTATTTTTGTTTTGAAACAGAATCTCACTAAATTGCTAAGAGATTTGCTACATTTTTGAGGCTTTCCTCCTGGGTCCCTCCATGGTCCCTCCTGTTTTTAGCCTTTCTTGTACTGCGACTACAGATGTGTGTCACCACCCTGGCTTAATATATTTTATATTCCAAATATATATTAAGTTCTTTATAGATGATAATTCCTGTTGGACTTGAAAACACATAGCATACTAAAGACTGTGACATATATAGAATTCAGTAAGGGGAAAAAAATGTTATTTCAGAAAACCAAGACAGGAGTCCACAATTGTAGTCCCAGCATTTGGGAGGCTGAGACAGGAGGATCGCCATTTGCAGACAGCCTCAGCTACTTAGTAAGGCCTTTGCAACTCAGACCCATTTAAAAAATAAAGAATAAGCTGGACGTGGTGGCGCATGCTTGTAATCCCCGCGCTTGGGAGGTGGAGACGGGAAGATCGCGCAGCCACGCTGGCTTAGGAGACCCTGTTTAAAAAAAAAAAAAAAAGTGTAAAATAGGTCTGAGAGTGTAGCCCGGAGGTAGAAGGCTTTCCAGGAACCCCAGTACCACCACAAACAAACAAACACACAAAACAAAAACCAAAAAATAAAAAAATAAAAAATTGGGCTGGTGCTGGGTGTAGTGGCGCATGCTTGTAATCCTTGCACTTTGGAGGCTGAGACAGGAGGATCACGCAGGTTCAAAGCCAGCCTCAGCTACTTAGGCTTTCAACAACTTAGTGAGACCCTGTTTCTAAATATAAAAGGTCTGGGAGTGTAGCCTGGAGATAGAAGGCCCCTGGTTTTCACCCCTATCAACACACACACACACACACACACACACACAAATAATAAATTGTGCTGGGGATGTAGTTTGGAGGTAGAATGCCTGCCCTAGTACCGCCAAAAAAAAAAAAAAAAAAAAAAAAAAAGGGCAGGAAGTCTTAGTAGCTAAGCAAAGAAAAGAAAGCTATTATTGCTCTTTTTATCTCTCACTTCCCTTTCTGTTATATACTTTCAAAACAGCATGAATAAATAAAAACCCCCTATAATTCTACTTCTTCTAGACAATTGCAGTTAAGATTTTGTTGTATCCTTTTTTTTCCTGGTTTTTTTTTTTTTTTTTTGCAGTCCTGGAGATGGAACCCAGGGTCACTCTATCTCTGAACTATACCCCAGCCCTATTTTTTATAATTTATTTGGAAACAGGGTCTCACTAAGTTGCTGAGAGCCTCACTAAGTAGCTGAGGCTGGCTTCGAACCTGTGCAATCCTCCTGTCTCAGCCTCCCAAGCGCTGGGATTACAAGCGTGCGCCACCACAGCTCCCCAGCTCTATTTTTTAGTTTTTATTTTTTCAAGGTCTCACTGAGTTGTGAAGACAGCTAAGGCTGTCTTCCTCCTGTCTTAGCCTCCCAAATGCTGGGATTACAAGCGTGTGCCACCATCCCCAGCTGTTTTTTATTTTGAAATAGGGTTTCACTAAATTGTGGGAGGCCTAAGTTGCTAAGACTGTCCTCAAACCTGTTATTTTCCTGTCTCACCCTCCCAAGTACTGGGATATAGGCCTGTGCCACTATGCCCAGCTTAAACAGGCATTCTGAATCAGTAATGTTAAAATTATTGATATTAAGCCATGCGTGGTGGTGCACACTTGTAATCCCAGCATTCGGAAGGCTGAGACAGGAAGGGGATCGTGGTTTGCGGGCAGCCTCAACTACTCAGTGAGGCCCTCCGCAATTTAGTGAGGCCCTGTTTCAAAATAAAGAATAAAAATACGGCAGCGGTGTAGCTTAGAGATTGAATGACCCTGGGTTCCATCCCCACACCCCCCAAAAAAATTATATTAATGAAAAATGTGGCCAGGCATGGTGGCGCACGCTTGTAATCCCAGCATTCAGGAGGCTGAGACCCGGAGGATCGCGGTTCACAGACAGCCTCAGCTACTTAGTGAGGCCCTCTGCAACTCAGTGAGACCCTTTTTCAAAATAAAGAATAAAAAATTGGGCAGGGGATGTAGCTTGGAAGTCAAATGTCTCTGGGTTCCAGCCTCAGACCCGCAAAAAAAAAAAAAAAAAAAAAAAAGTGTGAATGTCACAGATATCCATTTCTGTATATAGGGATTTTTTTCAGTGTAGATGGTAATGTAAATGTAATTTTGATAGAGAACTACTATGCTTATTACCATATATGGCAAATATGACTAGTTTGTGCCCGATGTGGTGGTGTACCTCCATAATTTTGGTTCATGGGAGACAGGAGGATCCACAGGTTTGCAACCAGCCTCAGTAACTTAGTGAAACCCTGTTTTTTTTTTTTTGTTTTTTTTTTTTTTTGGTGTGTGTGTGTGTATGTGTGTGTGGCATTGGGGATTGAACTTTTGAGCATTCTATCTCTGAGCTACACTCCCAGCCCTATTTTATTTTTATTTTGAAACAGGGTTTTGCTAGATTAATGAGAGTCTCACTGTTTGCTGAGGCTGTTCACCAATCTGCAAGTACTGGAATTACAAGTATGAACCTCCACACCTGGTTTAAATCCTGTTTCAAAATAAAAGTAAAATAGAGTTGGGGTTGTAGCTCAGAGGTAGAACACTCCTGCTTCTACCAATACCACACTCAGACACACACACACACACACATGCGCGTGTGCGTGCACAAATTATTTATATATTAATGAATTTGTCTTCTAAAAAGCCAAACAAATGTAGGACAGCCTTTTATTATTGAGAGCTGTTAGTGAATCACTAATGTTTGCAGCATTTTACTTGTCCCTGATGGCCATGAGAACTACCTTCTTTTCTCTTACCTGCCTGCCTTCCTTTTTTGTACTGGGGATGGAACCCAGGGGCATTCTACCTCCGAGCTACACCCCCAGCCCCATTTTTTAGTCTTTTTATTATTTTTTTATTTTTTATTTTTATTTTGGTGGTACTGGGAATGAAACCCAGGGGCCTTCTACCTCTGGGCTATACTCCCAGACCTATTTTATATTTGCTAAATTGCTGAGACCTCACTAAGTAGCTGAGGCTGGCTTTGAACCTGTGTGATCCTCCTGTCTCAGCCTCCCAAGTGTGGGAATTACAAGCGTGCATCACAGGGTCTCACTGAGTTGCAAAGGGCCTTGCTAATTAGCTGAGGCTGTCCACAACCAGGATCCTCTGGACTCCGCCTCCTGAAAGCTGAGATTACAAGCATGCGCCACCACACCCCGCTTTACTTTATTTTAATTAGTTAACTTATTGTGGTACTATGAGTGGAATCCAGGGAAATTCTACTTCCAAGAGACACCAAGACTTTTTTTTTTTTCCCTGAAACAGGGTCTCACTAGGTTGCTAAGGGTCTCACCAAGTTTCTTAGATTGACCTGGAAACTGTGATCCACCTGTCTCAGCCTCCAAAATACTGGGATTACAGGTGTGGCCATGCCTAGCTGTAATCTAGTAAATTGTAATCTGCCAGGAACATTGGTGAATGCCTTTAATTCCAGTACTTGGGAAGCTCAGAAAGAAAGATCACAGGCTCAGACTAGCCTCAGCAACTTAGTGAAACTCTGTTTCAAAATAAAATAGAGCTGGGGGTGTAGTTCAGGTGTAACACCCTAGGATTCAGTCCCCTAGTAACACCCCATTCCACAAATTTCTTTTCTTTTTTCTTTTTTTCTTTTTCTTTTCTTTTTTCTTTTTTCTTTTTCTTTTTTTTTTTTTTTTTTTGGTACTGGGGGTAGAACCCAGGGGCATTCTACCTCTACCTCTGAGCTACACCCCAGCCCTATTTTTTTTTATTCTTTATTTTTTTGAAATAGGGTCTCATTGAGTTACAAAGGGCCTCACTAAGTAGCAGCTGAGGCTGTCCGCGAACTGTGATCCTACTGCCTCAGCCTCCCAAATGCTGGGATTACAAGAGGGCACCACCATGCCAGGCTACAATTAATTTTCTTGATTTTTAGTTTCCTTATCTGTAAAATAAGGATAAGGATAGTGCTTACTTTATCCCAGCAATGTGAGAATTAAAATGAGAAATATAAAGCTGAGTGTGGTGGCGCATGCTTGTAATCCTAGCATTCTGGAGGCTGAGACCAGAGGATCACAGTTCGTGGACAACCTCAGCTACTTAGCGAGGAGTTCCTTTGCAGCTCAATGAGACCCTGTTTCAAAATAAAAAGACTAAAAAATGGGTTTGGGGGTGTAGCTCAGAGGTACAATGCCCCTGGTTTCCCTCTCCGGTACTGAAAAAAAAAAAAGAGAGAAATATAAGCTGGGCATGGTGGCACATGTAATCCCAGTACTTGAAGGCTGAGATAGGAGGATCCGGGTTCATGGCCAGCCTCAGCTACTTTGTGAGGCCATCTGAAACTTAGTGAGACTCTGTTTCAAAATAAAGAATAAAAGCCGGGTATGGTGGCGCATGCTTGTAATCCCAGCATTTGGGAGGCTGAGACAGGAGGATCTGGGTTTGCGGCCAGCCTCAGCTACTAATTAATGAGGCCCTTTGCAACTCAGTGAGACCCTGTTTCAAAATTAAGAATAAAAAATCGGGCTGACGGTGTAGCTCAGAGATAGAATGCTCCTGGGTTCCATCCTCAGTCCTGCCAAAAAAAAAAAAAAAAAGGGGGGGGGGGAGCTGGGTGTGGTGGCGCATGCTTATAATCCCAGAATTTGGGAGGCTAAGACAGGAAGGATCGCGGTTCATGGACAGCCTCAGCTACTACTTAGGCTCTTTGCAACTCAGTGAGACCCTGTTTCAAAAAATAAGAAAAAAGAGACTTATAGCCAAGTGTGGTGGCACATGCCTGTAACCCCAGTACTTGGGAGACTGAGAAAGACTGCAAGTTCAAGGACAGCCTCAACAACATAGTAAAGCTCTCAGCAGCCTTGTAAGATCTTGTTTCCAAACAAAAAATTTAAACTGCTGGAGGTGTAGCTCAGAGGTAGAATGCTCCTAGGTTGAATCCCAGTAAACACACACACACACACACACACACACACACACACACACACACAAAGAGAGAGAGTGAGGATGAGAGAGAGAGAGATTTTAAATGCTTATCACAAAGCCTGGAACGTGGGATATTCTCCATTGGTATTAGTCATAATAATAAAATCACTAAATATTGTTAGTCAAGGTGGCATTTCCTGCTTCTCCAACTGGCAGCGTACTCTAAAACGACTCCTGCTCTTTTCCAGTGGAATGCCCTTTTTGAGCTCTGATGGCAGTTTGTGGCTGTTCAACTTATATAAGAACTTAATACTTTTTTTTTTTTTTTTAGTTACTTGGGCATATAGCTCTCATTACCAGAATGAGAGCTTTATAAGGTCGGGATCATGCTTTATTTTTCTTTATCACCTCGGTTCCTGGTATGAACTGGACCTCAACAAATGTTGAAGGAGTGTTTTTAAGAATATTGTGAGCCAGGTGTGGTGGCGCACGCTTGTAATCCCCGCGCTTGGAAGGCGGAGACAGGAGGATCCCGCAGGTTTGAAGCGCAGCTGGCTTAAGAGACCCTGTTTCAAAAAAAAAAAAAAATTATGAAATAGGTCTGGGAGTGGAGCCCGGAGGTAGAAGGGCTTCCAGGAACCCCAGTACGACCAGAAAAAAAAAAAAAAAAAAAAAAAAAAAAAAGAATATTGTGGCTGCTAGGGGTGGTGGCACACAATTGTAATCCCAGTACTTGGAAGGCTGAGACAAGAGGATTGCAGGCATGAAGTCAGCTTCAGTAATGTAGTGAGGCTGTTAGCAACTTAGCATGACTCTGTTTAAAAAGAATATGTAGGAGCTGGGCATGGTGGCGCACGCTTGTAATCCCAGCATTCGGGAGGCTGAGACTGGAGGATCATGGTTCGCGGACAGCCTCAGCTACTTAGTGAGGCCCTTCACAACTTAGTGAGACCCTGTTTCAAAATAAAGAATAAAAAATAGGGCAGGGGATGTAGCTTGGAGGTCGAATGCCCCTGGGTTCCATCCCCAGACCTGCCCCCCCCAAAAAAAAATGTAGGGATGGGGATGTAGCTCAGACATAGAATACCCTTAGGTTCAATCTACAGCAAGACACACACACACCAATAATAATAAAATAAAGACCAGGTGTGGTGGTACCTACTTGTTATCCCAGCACTGAGGAGGCTGTGGCAAGAGGATCACAGGAACTTAGGCCCCCCACAACTTACTGAGACCCTATTTCTTTTTTTAAATAAATATCTACTAAATATATTTTTTAATTCTTTTTTAAAATTTATTTTTATTGGTGCATTGTAATCATACATCACATTGGAATATAAGACTTGAGAGGATATACAAGCACACATCATCCAATTAGCCCTCATCCAGTCCCCATCCCATTCCCTCCCCCTCCCTCAATCCCATGCTTGTTTGGTGATTAACTTTGATACATATGTTTATGTACCTCCTGCTTTTTAAAGAGGCTCCATCCTCCCCTATTCCATGCCCTCTGATTGGTCACCTTAATTGCTTCACTATAGGGCCCTTTCTATAGCTCAACCTCTTCCTGTTGCCCCTTTCCTCCTAGTTATTGCTGATTAAGGGAAGCATCTGGTTTTAATTTTCTGCGATATTTCTCTGTGCGTGCCATGTTGCAAATACCGATCCCACTCTTGACGGCCCCAGTTGTGGCCTGGCTACCCGGTGGACTGATCCAGACCTCGCTGGTTCAAGCAGTGGCCTTGCCTCATGGGAGGCCCCGGTTCTGGCCTCACTGGCCCCGACACTGGCCTAACCCCTCAGCTGGCTCCGATCCCGGCCTCAGAGGCCCCAGCTCTGGCCTTCCTCACAGCAGGCTCCGATGTTAGCCGATGGCCCTGCATCGGCCTAACCCCTCGGCAGGCTCCAATCCCGGCCTCACTGGCCCATGCACCGGCCTAACCCCTTGGCAGGCTCTGATCCCGGCCTCGGAGGCCCCTGCACCTGCCTTGCCTCACGGCAGGCTCCAATCCCGGCCTCGCTGGCCCCAGCACCGGCCTAACCCCTTGGCAGGCTCCGATCCCGGCCTGAGAGGCCTCAATAGCGGCCTTGCCTCACAGAAGGCTCCGATGCCGGCCAGTGGCCCTGGCACCGGCCTAACCTCTCCTACTGAGACCCTATTTCAAAAATAAAATAGAATCTGATCGTAGTGGTGCACGCTTGTAATCCCAGCATTCAAGAGGCTGAGACAGGAGGATCACAACTCATGGACATCCTCAACTACTTAGTGATGGCCTCTGCAACTTATTGAGACTTTGTTTCAAAATAAAGAATAAAAGATAGTGCAGGGGGTGTAGCTTGAAGGTCTAATACCCCTTGGCTCCATGCCCAGACCCACAAAATAAAATAAATAAATAAATAAAATAGAGCTGGGGGTATAGCTCAGAGGAAGAACACCTCTGAGTTTAAATTCCAGTACCACACACACAAGTAGTGATGAGGATGAGGATGAGGAAGATGGTGATAATGGGGCAGGGGTATAGCTGAGAGGTAAAATACCTGAGTTCAATCCCTAGTACCAAAAACAAAAAATGCTGGGCATGGTGGCCCATACTTGTATCACAGTACTTGGGAGGCTGAGATAGGAGGATCACAGTTTCACCACCACCCTCATCTACTTAGTGAGGCCCTGTTTCAAAATAAAGAATAAAAGCTGGGTGTGGTGGTGCATGCTTATAATCCCAGCATTCAGGAGGCCGAGACTGGAGGATCGCAGTTCATAGACAGCCTCAGCTACTTAGTGAGGCCCTCTGCAACTTAGTGAGACCCTGTTTCAAAATAAAGAATAAAAAGCTGGGCGTGGATGCTTGTAATCTCAGCATTCGGGAGGCTGAGACCTGAGGATCGCGGTTCGTGGACAGCCTCAGTTACTTAGTGAGGCCCTCTGCAACTCAGTGAGACCCGGTTTCAAAATAAAGAATAAAAATAGGGCAGGAGGTGTAGCTCGGAGGTCAAATGCCCCTGAGTTCCACCCCCAGGCCCGCAAAACAACAACAACAACAACAACAAAAACAAAAAACAAAGAATAAAAAATAGGACAGGGGGTGTAGCTTGGAGGTCGAATGCCCCTGGGTTCCATCTCCAGACCCGAAAAAAAAAAAGAATAAATAGGGCTGGGGTGTAGCTCAGAGGTAAAATGCCCCTTGATTCTATTGCGCAGCACCACCAAATTAAAAGGGGCTGAGGATGTAGCTCAGAGGTACCGTTCCCCTGGGTTCAATTCCCAGGTCTGCAAAATAAAGGTGGGGGGAGAGGGAGAGGGGAAGAAAGAAAGAAAGAAATGAAAGAAAGAACGAACTATGCCAAAGCTTGACAGTTCAAAATGCAACCCTTTAGAGCCAGGCATGGTGGCACAGGCTTGTAATCCCGTACTTGGGAAGCTGAAACAGGAGGATTGCGCAGGTTCAAAGCCAGCCTCAGCTACTTAGTGAGGCTCACAGCAACTTAATGAGACCCTGTTTCCAAATAAAATAGAAAATAGGGCTGGTAGAAAAAAAATAGGTAGCCTGAAGGTAGAAAGCCTCTGGGTTCCATCCCCAGCACCACAAAAAACAAACAAAAAGCAACCTTTTATCTGCTTGCAGTTTTTGAGGCTGGGGCTGGGTTAGGATTTACTTGGATTTACTTGGCAGCACACTTGTGCTTGTAATCAGATGGCAGCTGAGGCTGGGGTGTCCAAGACAATGTTTACTTGTATAGTTGTATCCTTCTTTTAGCCGGACCCTGTTGGAACGCTGAACCTCAACACCAGTCATCCTCTTTCTCTCCTCCTTCCCTACTCTCCCATGGGCTCTCGCCCTTTTCCCCTTCCTTCCTCTCTTTTTCCCTTGTTTATTTGTTTGTGTTGTGCTGAGGATGGAACCCAGGGGCCTTCTACCTCAGAGCCACACTTCCAGCCCTATTTTTTATTCTTTATTTTGAAACAGGGTCTCACTGAGTTGCTAAGGGCCTCAACTAAGTAGCAGAGGCTGTCTGCAAACCACCATCTTCCTGTGTCAGCCTTCCAAATGCTGGGATTACAAGTGTGTGCCCCCACACTTGGCCCCAGCCCTATTTTTTATTCTTTATTTTGAAATAGGGTCTCACTAAGTTGCAAAGGCCTCACTAAATAACTGAGGCTGTCTGTGAACTGCAGCCCTCCTGTCTCAGCCTCCCAAATGCTGGGATTATAAGCATGCACCACCACACCTGGCCGATCATTATGATCTTGTTAGCTAATAGTTTTAAAACCAGTTTCTATTTTATTTATTTGTTTATTTATTTATTTATTTATTTATTTATTTATTATGTGGTACTGGTGATTGAACTCAGGGGCATTCACCTCCCAGCAACACCTCTGACCCTATTCTTTATTTTGAAACAGGGTTTCACTAAGTTTTTTTTGTTTTGTTTTTGTTTTGGTGTTACTGGGGTTCCTGGAAACCCTTCTACCTCTGGGCTACCCTCCCAGACCTATTTATACTTTTTTTTAAAATTTGGAAATAGGGTCTTTTAAGCCAGCATGGCTGGCTTCAAACCTGCGTGATCCTCCTGTGTCCGCCTCCCAAGCACGGGGATTACAAGTGTGCGCCACCACGCCTGGCTCTTACTAAGTTTTAAAGGGCCTAAGTTGCTGAGGTTAGCCATGAACCTGCAGTCCTCCTGTCTCAGCCTCTCAAGTACTGAGATTACTCTTAATTTTATTTTATTTTATTTTTTATTTTTTTATTTTTTTTTTGGTAGTACTGGAGTTCCTGGAAGCCCTTCTACCTCCGGGCTACACTCCCAGACCTATTTTTTATACTTTTTTATTTGGAAACAGGGTCTCATAAGCCAGCGCGCGCGGCTGTCTTCGAACCTGCGCGATCCTCCTGTCTCTGCCTCCCAAGCGCGGGGATTACAAGTGTGCGCCACCACGCCTGGCTACTCTTAATTTTAAACTAGTTTTTTGGTAAAGCCGTTTAGAAACTTAGTTCTTTTTTATTGTTATTTTTATTTATTTATATATTTGTTGGTACTAGGGTTTGAACTTGGGCATTCTACCTCTGAGATATACCCCCAGCCTTATTTTATTTCTCTTTAGAAACAAGGTCTCACTAAGATGTGGAGGGCCTCACTAAATTGCTGAAGCTGTTATTAGACCTGTGATCCTCCTATCTCAGCCTCCCAAGTACTGGGATTTCAAACATGCACTACCACACTTGGGTATATTATTTTTTGTGTTGAGGATTGAACCTAGAGGCATTCTACCTCTGAGCCATACCTCCAGCCCTGTTATATATTTAAATATACATGTATATATATATTAAAATTTTTTTTTTTGTGGTACTGGAGATGGAACCCGGGGGTATTCTACCTCCTAGCTACAGCCCTAGCCCTATTTTTTATTCTTTTATTTTGAAACTGGGTGTCACTGAGTTCAAAGGGCCTAAGTAGCAGAAACTGCCCACGAACTGCAATCCTCCTGTTTCAGCCTCCTGAATGCTGGGATTACAAATGAGTGCCACCATACCTGGTGTTTTATATATATATTTGGTACTAGGGATTAACCCAGAGCTTTCTACCTCTCCATCTGTATTATTATTTATTTTTTTATTTTTGAAGTACTGGGGGTCAAACTCAGGGGCATTCTACCTCAGAGCTACATCCCCTAGTTCTATTTTTTATTCCTTATTTTGAAACAGTGTCTCATTAAATTGCTGAGGACCTCAATATGTAGCTGGGGCTGGCTGCAAACCTAGATCCTCTAGTGTCAGCCTCCCAAATGCTGGGATTATACACATGTGCCACCAAGACCGGCTTTATTATTTATTTATTTATTATTTATTTATTTATTTATTTATTTATTGTGGCACTGAGGATGGAACCCAGGGACATTCTACCTCCCAGCTACACCCCCAGCTCTAGTTTTTATTCTTTATTTTGAAACAGTGTTTCACAAAGTTACAAAGGACCTCACTAAGTAGCTAAGGTAATTCCAGTTTATTATTTATTTATTTAATTTATTTATTTATTATTTATTTATTTATTTTTTGTGGTACTGGGGTGGAACCCAGAGGCTTTCTACCTCCGGGCTATACTCCCAGACCTATTTTCTATTTTATTTGTACATGCCTGGCTTTTCGTTTTCCATTTTGAGACAGGGTCTTACTAAATTGCCCAGGCAATCCTCATACTTGTAATCCTCATGCCTGTCTCCCCAGTAGCTAATTGTGCAGTCAGGTGTCTCTCTGCCCAGCTCTATGCCAGCTCCGTGGTTGGAATTCTGTGAAGAAAAGGGACCAGATTTACAGTGAGAGGATAGAAGGTGGGTTTAGAAATGGATTTTCTCTCCCATAGTTCTCTTGCTGTTTTGTATTCATATACTTCCTTTTTTTCTGAAGTTCTGAAACAAAAACAAAACACAGTCAGGGTCTACAAGAGCTGAAAGAGCTTTTGAATTCTTTCTAAAGAGGAAATTGACTTTACCTAACCAGTACACTTCCTGTATGTGTTGTATCCGTTAAAGTGTGAGACAGTACCTTGGTGTAATGCTAAACATCTGCAGAATTTTCTCTTGGTGGCGGAGGTTTGAAATGTATCGCAGTGTTCTGATGATATTTTTATTTGTGCATACAAATCACCTCGTCCAATATATAGGTTCTAATTTAGTACTTCTGTCTAGAAGTTCTGCATTCCTAGCAGTATCGCAAGTGATCTGCAAAAATCATCAGGCATTTTCTTCCTGGTTCTTTTTTTTGGGGGGGGTACTGGGGATTGAACCCAGGGGTATTCTACCACTGAGCTATACCCCAGCCCTATTTTATTTTTTATTTTTTTGGAAATAGGGTCTCACTAATTTGCTAAGACCCTCACCAGATTGCTGAGGCTGTCCTCACCCAGTGATCCTCCTGTCTCAGCTTCCCAATTGCTTGGATTACAGGTATGCACTATCACATCCTTGGTTCTTTTCTTTGTGGTACTGAATATTGAACCCAGGGGCATTCCATCTCTGAGCTTCACCCCAGCCCTATTTTATTTTAAAAGTCTTGTCAGGCGTGATGAGACAGGATCTCGGTTTTACGGCCAGCCTCAGCTACTTAGGCCCTCCACAACTTAGTGAGACCCTGTTTCAAAATAAAGAATAAAAGCTGGGCATGGTGGCACAGGTTTGTAATCCCAGCACTTGAGAGTCTGAGACAGGAGGATCATGGTTCGTGGGCAGCCTCAACTACTTAGGCCCTTTGCAACTCAGTGAGACCCTGTTTCAAAATAAAGAATAAAAATAGGACTGGGGCTTTAGCTAGGAGGTAGATTGCCCCTGGGTTCCATCTCTAGTACCACAAAAAAAAAAAAAAAAAAAAAGAAAAAAGAAAAAAAGAAACGGGAGCTGGATGTGGTGGTGCACGCTTGTAATTCCAGCACTTGGGAAGCTAAGACAGGAGAATCGCAAGTTCAAAGCCAGCCTTCACAACACAGTGAGACACTAAAACCCTAGTGAGATCCTGTTTACAAATAAATAAAATCGGGCTGGGTGCAGAGCTTGGAGGTAGAATGCCTCTAGGTTAATCCCCTGTACTAAAATAAAATAAATAGGGCTGGAGGTTTAGCTCCAAGGTAGAATGCCCCTGGGTTCAATCCTCAGTACAGGGGAAAAAAAAAAAAAAAAAAGTCTTAGTAAGTTGTGGAAGGCCTCACTAAGTTTCTGAGGCTAGTATTGAACCTATGGTCCTCCTATTTCAGCCTCCCAAATAGTGGGATTACAAGTGTACACCATCACATCCAGCTATTTATTTATATTTTGTTTATTTATTTATTTTTGTGTGGTACACAAAGATCGAACCCAGAGGTATTCTACCTTCAAGCTACATCCTCAGCCTGATTTTATTTCTTATTTGGAAACAGGGTCTCACTAGGTTGATTAGAATCTCACTACTTGCTGAGGCTTTCCTCAAATCTGTAATTCTTCTGTTTCAGCCTCTCAAGTACAGGGATTATAGGCCTGCACCACCACACCTGGCTATTATTTTTTTTTTTTATCAAAAAATGGTCTCACTGCTGGTGTGGTAGCGCACGCTTGTAATCCAGCATTCCACAGACTGAGACTGGAGGATCACGGCTTGCGACAGCCTCAACTACTTAGGTGCTGTGCAACTTAGTGAGATCGTGTTTCAAAAATAAAGAATAAAAATAGGGCAGAAGGTGTAGCTTGAAGGTCGAATGCCCCTGGGTTCCATCCCCAGACCTTCCAAAAAGAACAAAATAAATAAATAAATAAATAAATAAATAAATAAATAAATATAAATAAAAATGGTCTCACTAAGTTGCTGAGCCTGGTTTCAAACTTGGGATTGTATTTCAGCCTCCCAAGTATTCATTTGCCAGATGCTAGGTTGGGGCCTGCTTCTCAAGGATCCCAGAGTTGGATGATATACAAAATTAAGTATATTTTAGATTTATTGTCCATTCTTCCCTCCGTTATTTTTCTCCCTCTGTTCTTTCCTTTTTCTTTCCTCCCTTCTTCTTTGATTTGGATTTATTTCATACAAGTTCTATAGGAACTAAAAAGTTAAAAAAAAACTAGATTTGCTAACAGTTTAACTTATATTAGGCTCTTTCTTTCTTTCTTTCTTTCTTTCTTTCTTTCTTTCTTTCTTTCTTTTCTTTCTTTTGCGTTACTGGGGATGGAACCCAGGGGCATTGCATCTACAAGCTACAACCCCATTTTTTAGACCTTTTTTATTTTTTGAAACAGAGTCTCACTGAGTTGCAAAGTACCTTGCTAAGTAGCTGAGGCTGAGTGTGAACCCTGAACCTCCATTCTCTGCCTCCCAAATGCTTGGATTACAAATGTGCACCACCATGCCTGTTTTTCTTTCTTTCTTTCTTTTTCTAAAATAAGAAAGTCTCCTCCTCCTCCTCTTCCTCTTCCTCCTCCTCCTCCTCCTCCTTCTCCTCTTCTTCCTCCTCCTCCTTTTTGAGGTACTGGGGATGAAACCTATGGACATTCTACTTCTGACATCCCCCCCAGCTCTATTTTTTATTCTTTATTTTGAAACAGGGTCTCACTGAGTTGCAAAGGGCCTCACTAAGTAGCTGAGGCTGTCTGCAAACCACGATCTTCCTGTTTCAGCCTCCCAAATGCTGGGATTACAAGTGTGTGCCACCATGCCCGGCTGGGAAGTTTCTTATACTTACTCCACAAATACTGTTATTACATGAACGTAAAAAGGAGAGAAAATTGTTCTCATGAGCTGCCCAGCAAATGAAAATGAACTTCTCTTTCTTTCTCTTTCTCTCTTTCTCTCTCTCTCTCTCTCTCTCTCTCTCTCTCTCTCTCTCTCTCTCTCTCTCCTACTGATGATGGAACCCAGGGGCATTATACCTCTGAGTTACACACCTAGCCCCCTTTTTAGTCTTTTCATTTCTTTCTTTTTTTTTGTTTTTTTTTGAGGGGTATGGAGATGGAACCCAGGTGTATCCAACCTCTGAGCTATACCCCCTTCCCTATTTTTTATGCTTTATTTTGAAAGAGGGTCTCATTAAGTTGCGGAGGGCCTCACTAAGTAGCTGAGTCGTCTATGAACTGTGATCCTCCGGTCTCAGCCTCCTGAATGCTGGAATTACAAGCGTGCGCCACCATACCCAGCTAGTCTTTTCTTTTCTGAAACAGGGTCTCACTGAGTTGCAAAGGGCCTCGCTAAGTAGCTGAGGCTGGCTGGGAACCACAATCCTCCTGTGTCAGCCTCCCAAATGCTGGGATTGCAAGCCTGTGCCACTACACCTGGCTTTTATTTTTATTTATATTTTCTTTTTTTTTTTTTTTGTGGTACTGGGGATGGAACCCTGGCCACACTCCCATACTTATTTTATATTTTTTATTTGGAAACAGGGTCTCTTAAGCCAGAGAGGCTGGCTTCGAACCTGCGTGATCCTCCTGTCTCTGCCTCCCAAGCGCGGGGATTACAAGTGTGTGCCACCACGCCCAGCTATTTATTTTTTATTTTTATTTTGTGGTACGGGGAGTTAATCCAAGAGGCATTCTACTAATCAGCTGAATTCTTAGCCTGATTTTATTTCTTATATGGAAAAAGGGTCTTACTAAGTTGTGGAGGGCCTAAGTTGTTGAGGTTGGCTTAGAACCTGAGATCCTCCTGTTTCAGCCTCCCAAGTACTGGGATTACAAGCATGTACTACCATGCCCAGCTTTACTTTTTCATTTTGAAACAGAGCCTGGACAAGTTGCTGAGGGCCTTGTTAAATTGTAGAGGCTGGTCTTGAACCTGTGATTTTCTTGTCTCAGTTTCTCAAGCATTGGAGTTACAGGTGTATGCCACTGTGCCTGACTCTTTGTCTATATTTTGTTATATTTCAAACTCTCTTTCTAAAAGAAGGTTAGCAAAAGAGGGTAGTAAATAGAAAATGTTGTATGCAACCAAGTCAGTATGTGTCTGACTTTTTTTTCTTTCCTGGTGCTGGAAATTGAACTCAGTGCCTGGTTTATTCTAGTTGTACAAATCCAAGTACCTGGAAGACTGAGACAGGAGGATCACAGATTCCAGGATATCCTCAGCAAACAGTGAGACTCTCTGAGAATCAACTTATTGAGACTGTTTCAAAATAAAAATAGAAGGCCAGGCGTGGTGGTGCATGCTTGTAATCCCCGCATTTGGGAGGCTGAGACAGGAGGATCGCGCAGGTTCGAGGCCAGCCGCGCTGGCTTAAGAGACCCTGTTTCCAAATTTAAAAAAAATATAAAAATAGGTCTGGGAGTATAACCTGGAGGTAGAAGGATTTCCAGAAACCCCAGTATCACCAAAAAAATAAAAAATAAAAAATAAATAAAAATAAAAGGCCAGACAGCGTGGTTCATAGCCAACCTTCAGCTACTTAGGTCTCCATAACTTAGACCCTGTTTCAAAATAAAGAATAAAAAATAGGGCTCAACTATAAAAAAAAAAGCCTCAACTACTCAGTGAGATCTTTTGCAACTCAGTGGGACCCTGTTTCAAAATAGAAGGGCAAAAAATTGGGCTAGGGGTGTAGCTTGGAGGTAGAATGCTCCTGGGCTCAATCCCTAGCACCACACACACACACACACAAAAGACTAGGGATATAGCTTAGCGGTAGAATGACACCAAGTTCCAGTCTCAGTAAAATACACACACACACACACACACACACACACACACACACGGCCCAAATAAATAAATAAATAAATAAATAAATAAATAAATGTGTTGGAGGAGTAGCTTGGAGGTAGAATGCTCCTGGGGTTTAATCCCCAGTGCCAAGCCGGGCATGGTGGTGCACGCTTGTAATCCCCACGCTTGGGAGACGGAGACAGGAGGATCGTGCAGGTTCGAAGCCAGCCTCGCTGGCTTAAGAGACCCTGTTTCCAAATAAAAATATAAAAGATAGGTGTCTGGGAGTGTAGTCCGGAGGTAGAAGAGTTTCCAGGAACCCCAGTACCATCAAAAAATCCCCAGTACCAAAAAAAAAATTTGTTTTAATTAATTGGAGATATTTTACTTATGAATGGGGACTGTGATTAAACAACTTCTTAGAGATTCTGATTTGGAATTATTATGTTCTTTCAGATCAAAGAGAGTGCATCACAAACAAGGGATGTACTCAAACAGCATTTTAATGACTTGAAAGGAACCTTGGGGAAACTCCTAGATGAGCGGTTAGTGATTCTTTTGCAAGAGGTGGACACCATTGAACAAGAAACAATTAAACCACTGAATGACTGCCAGAAGCTCATAGAACATGGAGTTAACACTGCAGACGACTTGGTTCAAGAAGGTGAGATTCCAGGAATCCTATTAAATACAGTGCATTCAGATTGATATTTGATTTCTCTGGTAATAGTAGGCTTCCTGTGTGTGCTGTGGATGGGATTAGTCCTTGTTGACAGTTTTTATAGGATGACAGATATACATGAGGTACATGAGGTATCTTAGGGTAAGTAAAATGAAGTATTGATTAGAACCACTTACAAAACAGAGCTGGGTGCAGTGACACATGCCTGTAATCCAAGCTACTCCTGAGGTTGAAGCAGTAGGCTCACAGCTTTGAGGCCAGCCTTGACAACTTAACCAGACTTTCTCAAAATAAAAAATAAAGCTGGGCGTGGTGGCACACGCTTGTAATCCCCACGCTTGGGAGGCGGAGACAGGAGGATCGCGCTGGTTCGGAGCCAGCCTTGCTGGCTTAAGAGACCCTGTTTCCAAATTTAAAAATAAAAAAAAAAAGGTCTGGGAGTGTAGCCCAGAGGTAGAAGGCTTCCAGGAACCCCAGTACCACCAACAAAATAATAAATAAATAAATAAATAAAGCTGGGCATGATGGTGCACGCTTGTAATCCCAGCATTTGGAAGGCTGAGATGGGAGGATCTCAGTTCTAGGACAGCCTCAACTACTACTTAGGCCCTATGCAACTCAGTGAGACCCTGTTTCCAAATAAAGAATAAAAAATAGGCTGGGGGTGTAGCTTGGAGGTAGAATGCCCCTGGGTTCTATCCCCAGTATCGCAAAAATGAATGAATGAATGAATGAATGAATGAAATAAAAAGGGCTGTATCCAGGCATGGTGGCACATGTCTGTAATCCCAGTGACTCAGGAGGCTGAAGCAGGAGAATGGGAAGTTTGAGGCCCATCTAGGAAACTTATGGAAATCCTGTCTCAAACTACAAAATAAAAAGGGATGGGGATGTAGCTCAATGGTAGAGCATCCCCCAGTTCAGTCCCCAGTACTGAACCAGAAAAAAAAAAAAAAAAGGAGTAAATGAATTGTCTTAAATGGTTGGTTCTATTATACTAGTATTTGATTTATTGTTTATTTATTATTATTATTTTTTGTGGTAGTGGGGATGGAACCCAGGGGCATTTCTACCTCCGAGCTGCACCCCCAGCCCTATTTTTTTATTTTTTATTTTGAAACCGGGTCTGACTGAGTTGCAAAGGGCCTCACTAAGTAGCTGAGGCTGTGCAAACCATGATCCTCCAGTCTCAGCCTCCCAAATGCATGCACCACTATGCCTGGCAGTATCTCAGATTTGAGGACATCTTCAGCAATTCAGAGAGGCCCTCAAAAACTTAGTGAAACTCTGTTTCAAAATAAAAAATAAGCTGGGCATGGTGGTGCAGGATTGTAATCCCAGTACTTGAGAGACTGAGACAGGAAGATCACAGGTTCAAAGCCAGCCTCAACTGTTTAGTGAGATTCTCCACAATTTAGACCCTGTTTCAAAATAGAGAATAGCTATAGCCGGGCGTGGTGGCGCACGCTTGTAATCCCTGTGCTTGGGAGGCTGAGATAGGAGGATTGCACAGGTTCAAAGCCAGCATCAGCTACTTAGTGAGGCTGTCAGCAATTTAGTGAGACCCTGTTTCCAAATAAAATATAAAATAGGTCTGGGAGTATAGCCCCAAGGTAGAAAGCCTCTGGGTTCCACCTCTAGTACCACCAAAAATATAAAATAAATAAATAAATAAATAAATAAATAAATAAATAAATAATAGCTGAGAGTGGTGGCACAGGTTTGTAATCCCAGTACTTGGGAGGCTGAGACAGGAAGATCACAGGTTCAAAGCCAGCCTTAGCTACTTAGTTTCTTAGCAAATTAGTGAGACCCTGTTTCCAGATAAAATATAAAAATAATTCTGAGAGTGTAGCCTGGAGGTAGAAAGCCCCTGTCTTTCATCCCCAGTAACACACACACACACACACACACACACACACACACACACACACACACAAATAGGGCTGAGGGTGTGGCAGAGGTAGAATGCCTCTGGGTTTAATCCCCAGTTCCACACACACAAAAAAATAAGAAATAAAAAATAATAGCCAGGCGTTTGGTACATGCTTGTTAATCAAGCATTTGGGAGGCTGAGACGGGAGGAACGCCATTCACAAACAGCCTCAGATACTTAGGCCCTTTGCAACTCATTGAGACCCTGTTTCAAAATAAAGAATTAAAAAAAACTAGGGCAAGGGTATAGCTCAGAGGTAGAATGCTCCTGGGTTCCATCCCCATTACTGCAAAAAAAAAAATAAAATAAAATAAAACAAATAAAAAAGAATAATAAATAAAAAGCTGGGTGTGGTGGTACATACTGGTAATCCCAGTACTTGGAATGCTAATATAGGAGAATTGCAGGCTTGAAGCCAGCCTTGGCAATTTAGCAAGGCACTCAGCAACCTAATGAGACCCTGTTTCTTTTATTTTGGAGGGGGTACTGGGGATGGAGCCCAGGGACATTTTACCTCTGGGCTATACCCCCAGCCCTATTTTTTATTCCTTATTTTGAAACAAGGTCTCACTGAATCGCAAAGGGCCTCACTAAGTATCTGAGGCTCTCCAGGAACCACGATCCTCCTGTCTCAGCCTCCCAAATGCTGGGATTACAAGCCTGCGCCATCATGGCCAGCTCTGTTGTGTGACTTTTGATCTGATCTATGATTTTTTTTTGGGAAATCTGACGACATCATTGGCTTTTTAAGACCTTGTATCCTATTTTTCCTGTCAGGGTAGTATTTTGTTCCTATTTGAATTGATAAATATTCTTTTTTTTTTTTTTTTTGTGGTACTAGGGGTGGAACCCAGAGGATTTCTACTTCTGGGCTATACTCCCAGACCTATTTTATATTTTATTTGGAAACAGGGTCTCACTAAGTTGCTGAGAGCCTCACTAAGTAGCTGAGGCTGGCTTCGAACCTGTGCAATCCTCCTGTCTCAGCCTCCCAAGCACGGGGATTACAAGCGTGTGCTACCACGCCTGGATGAATTGATAAAGATTCTGTAGGAGGAACCTGGCATGGTGGTGCACACTTGTAATCCCAGTACTTAACAGGTTGAGTCAAGAGGATCAGAGATTCGAGGCCAGCCTCAGCAATTTAAGAACCTCAGGAACTTACAGGGTCCTGTTTCAAAAAAACAAAACAAAACTGGGGGTATAGTTCAGAGGTTGCCCTTGGGCTCAAGCCTCACCACGAAAGGAAAAAAAAAAAAAAAAGAACAACAACAACAAAAAAATCTATAGGCATTATGGGAACAAACAGTCCCTGGGCTGCTTTGTATAAAATTGGCTACCAAACCAAATTTGGTTTTATAGAATAGAAGCTTTTTATCTTTGGAAAATGTTGCCACTGTGTACCCCTTTTCTTCTTGGGCTTACCGAACCACTATCACTTTTTTTTTTCCTTTTGTGGTACTCGGGATAGAACCCAGGGGCATTCTGTCTTCAAGCTACACCCCCAGCCATATTTTTTGAAATAGGGTCTCACTAAGTAGCTGAGGCTGGCCATGAACCTGTGATCCTCCTATCTCAGTCTCCCATGTATTGGGATTACAAGTATGTGCCACCATGCCGGGCATTTTTGTTTTCTTTTCTCATCCATTTTTTTCTTTTTTCTTTCTTTTCTTTTCTTTTCTTTTTTTTCTTTTTTTTCTTTTTTGGTGTGTGTGTTACTGGGAATTGAACGCAGGGCCATTCTACCTCTGAGCTTCACCCTCAGTCCTATTTTTTATTCTTTATTTTGAAACAGGGTCTTACTGAGTTGCAATGGGCTTCACTCATTAGCTGAGACTGTCTGTGAACCACAGTCCCTCTCAGCTTTCTGTATGCTGGGATTAGAAGCATGCACCGCCACGCCTGTCATGAGTAACTTCTTAGTTTCTACTTTTTTTCTTTTGGGAATTTTATTGCTACATTGCTTATTAATTGTTTGCAAGAAAACTGGAGCCCCGTGTACACACTAGTTGTGTTGATTGCTTTACAATGTGCTCATTTTTTCACTCTTACTCTTGATTGTAGGTGAGATCGCCATTCTTGGTGGCATAGAAGAACAGAAGGAAAAACTGTGGAGCTTTACCAAAAAGGCCTCACACATTCAATTGGACAGGTAACAGGTTTGCCGTGTGTGTGTGTGTGTGTGTGTGTGTGTGTGTGTGTGTGTGTCTGACTGGATTGTGGTGTATGTGTTTGTGTGTGTGTGTGTCTGACTGTGGATTGTATCTAGGACCTCACACATGCTAATAAGCAAGTCCTAGCACTGAACTACACCCCTTGCCCTACCCTTCCACTCCCTTTCTTCCTCCCTCTCCTCTGTCCATCCTCCCTCCCTCCCTTTCCTTTTCTTCCCTTTCATTCCATTTCTTTCTCCAGGTCTCAGTATGCTTCCCAGTCTGACACTGAACTTGTCATCTTCCTGCTTCAGTCTCCCCAACACTGGGATTACAGACATGCCATACCTCATTGGATTTACTGTTATGCATTGAAACTATGCATCATTTTTACTCCTTGCTGTTAAAGATTCTTTTTTTTTTTTTTTTTTTTTGGGTGGTACTGGGAATGGAACTCTTCTACCTCTGGGCTACACTCCCAGACCTATTTTTA
Organism: Muscardinus avellanarius; assembly: GCF_963383645.1. Taxonomy (NCBI): domain Eukaryota; kingdom Metazoa; phylum Chordata; class Mammalia; order Rodentia; family Gliridae; genus Muscardinus; species Muscardinus avellanarius. The sequence continues at coordinate 28,209,811 of NC_137802.1, read as the reverse complement.
TATTTTTTATTTGGGAACAGGGTCTCTTAAGCCAGCAAGGCTGGCTTTGAACCTGTGTGATCTTTCTGTCTCCGCCTCCCAAGCACGGGGATTGCAAGCGTGCGCCACCGCGCCCGGCTTGCTGTTAAAGATTCTGATGGAGATAGAAGCTAGGCGCTATGGCACATGCCTATATTCCCAGTCAGGGTCTTTCATAGATGTGAGACACTGAGGATTTTTTATTTATTTATTTTTGTAACTGATGATTGAACCAGGGCAAAGGGCCTAATTAAATAACTGAGGCTATTTGTGAACCTGGATCCTCCTGTCTTAGCCTCCCGAAAGCCTGGATTACAAGTGTGAGCCACCATGCCTGGCTTTATATTTTATTTATTTACTATTATTATTATTATTATTATTTTTTATTTTATTATTTTTTTTTTTTAGTTTTTTGGTGGTGCTGGGGTTCCTGGAAACCTTTCTACCTCTGGGTTCCACTCCCAGACCTATTTTTATAATTTTTTATTTATTTATTTGGAAACAGGGTCTCTTAAGCCAGCAAGACTGGCTTCGAACCTTCGCAATCCTCTTGTCTCCGCCTCCCAAGCGCCGTGGGTATTATAAGCATGCGCCACCAAGTCTGGCTATTTACTTATATTTGGTACTGGAGATGGAACCCAGGGGCATTCTACTTCTGAGCTATACACCCAGCCCTATTTTTTATTCTTTCTTTTAATCCCAGCATTTGGGAGGCTGACACAGGAGGATCTCGCTTCAAGGACAGCCTCAGCTACTTAGTGAGGCCCTTTACAACTCAGTGAGACCCTGTTTCAAAATCAAGAATAAAAAATAGGGCTGGGGGTGTAGCTCAGAGGTAAAATGTCCCTGGGTTCCATCCCCAGTACCAAAAAAAAAAAAAAAAAAAAAGGACTAAAAACTGGGGCTGGGAGTGTAGCTCGAAGGTACATTGCCCCTGAGTTCCGTCCCCGGTACCGCAAAAAACAAAAAACAAAAAACGATTCCTGTGGTTTTTCAGCTTACCAGAAGTGCCCTTACTCGTGGATGTGCCTTGTTTATCTGCTCAGTTGGATGATTCGATTCTTAACATCGTGAAAGACCACATTTTTAAGCATGGAACAGTAGCATCTCGCCCACCAGTACAGATAGAAGAACTAATAGAGAAACCTGGAGGCATCATAGTACGATGGTGTAAGGTATGTAATTCGGAGTTGCAGAAGTGACTTCAACATTATGGAATTGAGATTTATTAACTACCTATTTTTTTGGTGGTACTGGGGATGGAACCCGGGGGCTTTTCTACCTCCGGACTATTTGGAAACAAGGTCTCATTAAGTTGCCGAGAGCCTCACTATGTAGCTGAGGCTGGCTTCGAATCTGTGCGATCCTCCTGTCTCAGCCTTCCAAGCGCTGGGATTACAAACGTGTGCCACCACGCCCGGCTCATTAACTACCTTTGAATCTTTTCTTTTCCTCCCAAACCAAATTCCAGTTTCCTTTACAACTAAAGTCACTGGGAGCATGAAAGGAGGTAGCTTATAGTTTGAAATAAACAGTTTTGAAGTTACTTTTTTTGTGTGCAGTTGCTGAGGATGGAACTCAGGGCTTCATTCTTGCTGGGAAGTGCTGTATCACGGAACTACATCCCCAGAGCATGCTTGTAATCCCAGTACTTGGGAGGCTGAGAGAGGAGGATCGCAGATTTTTGACCAGGGGTGCAACTCAGAGGTAGAATGCCTCTAGGTTCCATCCCCAGTACCAAAAAAAAATTAAAAAAAATAAAAAGTGAAAAGGGCTAGGGATATAACTTGGGGGTAGGATAACTGTTTAATCCATAGTTCCAAAAGAAAGAGACTAAAGCCACCGCAAGATGATAGTAAATATTAAATAATGTTTTCAGTTCAACATAGAATCTCTAAAATAAGATTTCTGGAGCCGAGCGTGGTGGTGCACACTTGAAATCCCAGCATTCAGGAGGCTGAGACCAGAGGATAGTGGTTCGCAGACAGCCTCAGCTACTTAGTGAAGCTCTTTGCAACTCAGCGAGACCCTGTTTCAAAATCAAGAATAAAAAATAGGGCTGGAGGTGTAGCTCAGAGGTAGAATGCCCCTGAGTTCCATCCCCAGTACTGCCAAAATAATAACAATTATAAAATAAATAAATAAATAAAAATGAAAAATAAGATTTCTGAAGTAGTTATTATAGTTTGAGCATTGCCCAGATATTTGTATATTAAATCATTTTATGTGAATGAATTACCGTATTTTAAGTAGAAACCATGTCCAAATTAGCTATAGTGTCTTTGGCTTTTGATAAATATATCATTCAGAGGTGAGTATTAGCTTCTGAAAGTGACTTTCTTTTTATTTATTTATTTATTTATTTATTTATTTATTTATTTATTTGCGGGTCTGGGGATGGAACCCAGGGGCATTTGACCTTCGAACTATGCCCCCTGCCCTATTTTTAATTCTTTATTTTGAAACAGGGTCTCACTAAGTTGCGGAGGGCCTCACTAAGTAGCTGTCTGAACCACAATCCTTTCTTAAACAAAATTTTTCCCCAAATGTTGGGATTACAAGCATGCGCCACCACGTCTGGCCCCAGGTCTATTTTTAATTTTTTTTTTTTTTTTGGTACTGAGGATGGAACCCAGGGGCATTCTACTCCGAGCTACACCCTCAATCATATTTGTTTATTATTATTATTATTATTATTATTATTATTATTATTATTATTGGTGGTACTGGGATTCCTGGAAGCCCTTCTACCTCTAGGCTACACTCCCAGACCTATTTTTTTATATTTTTACTTGGAAACAGGGTCTCTTAAGCCAGCGAGGCCGGCTTTGAACCTGAGAGATCCTCCTGTCTCCGCCTCCTAAACTCGGGGATTACAGGTGTGCACCACCACGCCCTGTTTGTATTTTTTATTTTGAAAGAGTCCCACTGAGTTGTAGAGGGCCTCACTAAGTAGCTGAGCCTGGCTGCGAACCTGCAGTCCTCCTGTCTCCGCCTCCCAAACGCGGGGATTACAAGCGTGCACCACCACACCCATCGCTCGCTCTCTCTTTTTTTTTTTTTTTTTTGCAGGTCTTGGGGTATTTTACCTCCAAGCTACAGCCCCTGCCCTATATTTTATTCTTTATTTTGAAACCGGGTCTCACCGAGTTGCAGAGGGCCTCACTAAGTAGCTGAGGCTGTCTGCGAACCGCTATCCTCCGGTCTCAGCCTCCCAAATGCTGGGATTACAATGTGTGCCACCACACCCAGCTCCCCCAGCCCAATTTTATTTTTTATTTAGGAACAGGATCTTGCTGGGTTGATTGGAGCATCGTTAAGTTGCTGAGGCTGAAGCTGAGCATGGAGGCGCATGCTTGTAATCTTGGGAGGCTGAGACAGGATGATTGCAGGTTCAAGGCCAGCCTCAGTTACTTAGTTAGGCCTTCTGCAATTTAGTGAGACACTGTTTCAAAATAAAGAATAAAAACTGGGCATGGTGGTGCACACTTGTAATCCCAGCATTTGGGAGGCTGAGACAGGAGGATTTCATTTCGCAGACAGCCTCAGCTACTTAGGCTCTTTGCAACACATTGAGATCCTGTTTTCAAAGTAAAGAATAAAAATTAGAGCTGGGGGTATAGCTCGTTAGATGGAATGTCCGTGGGTTCCACCCTCAGTGCCACACACACACCAAAAAAAAAAAAAAAAAGAAAAGAAAAAAAAGAAAGTAAGAACAAAAAGGAAAGGAAAAAAAGAATAGAATAAAAAATAAGGTTTTATTTTAAAAAATATGCCCCAAGGTTTAATCCCTAGTACCACTAAAAGAAAATGTTGTTGAGGCTGGCCTTGAGCCTTTTTTCCTCCTGTCTCATCCTTCTAAGTACTGGGGTTACAAGCATGGGCCACCATGTGCAGCTTATTTTTTTATTTATTTATGCATGTATGTATGTGTGTATGTTTTGTTTTGTTTTGTTTTGTTTTGCAGTCCTGGGACTGGAACCCAGGGGCATTCTACCTCTGAACTATACCTCAGCCCTATTTTTTTATTTTTTATTTTGAAACAGGGTCTCACTTAGTTGCAAAGGGCCTCACTGAGGTATTGAGGCTGTCCGTGAACCGTTATCCTCCTGTCTCAGCCTCCCAAATGCAGGGATTACAAGCGTGTTCCATTATGTCTAGTGTGTGTGTGTGTGTGTGTGTGTGTGTGTGTGTGTGTGTATGTATATATATATTTATTTATTTTTGCAGTACTGGTGATTGAGCCTGAGGGCATCCTACCTCTGAGCTACATGCCCAGCCCTATATTTTATTCTTTATTTTGAAATAGGGTCTTGCTAAATTGTAGAGGTCCTCAGTAAGTACCTGCAGTCTTCCTGTGTCAACCTCCCAAGTACTGGGATTACAAGCATGTACCACTATGTCTGGCTTATTTTTTATTTGGAAGCAGAATCTTGCTGTTTCTGTAGCTGGTCTCAAAACTGTGATTCTCCTGTCTCAGTTTCTCAAGGACTGGTATTGCCAGCACGTGCTGCCACATCCAGCAGGAAACAGAACTTCTTATATCTGACAGGGATGTATTAAACACATAGGTTAGTAAGGAAAAGAAAGGAAGTAGTGATGGTATATTTCTCATAGCCTTCACCAGAGTAGCCTATATTCAGCACATGGACCTAAGTTCTTGGTTCAAAATGTCCCCATTCATTTTCTGGTTTATACCTAACTTAATGCCTTTCTCCTTAGGTGGATGACGACTTTACAGCCCAAGACTACAGGCTTCAGTTTCGCAAGTGTACTTCAAATCATTTCGAAGATGTTTATGTAGGTTCTGAAACTGAATTTATAGTATTGCACATAGATCCCAATGTTGATTACCAGTTCAGAGTCTGCGCTCGAGGAGATGGCCGACAGGAGTGGAGTCCTTGGAGCGTCCCCCAGATAGGTCATTCCACATTGGTGCCTCATGGTATGCTGCTAACTTTCTCACTTCTGAAGGTTAACTATGTATAGGAACACTTGTATGCTATGGTGAGAGCAAGCATTGATCATCTTTTTCCTAAGGATACATTCAGAATTGATAGAGTAATTGTTTAATGTAAAATTTATTTTATCACCTCTTATCATTGAAGTCGAAAAATAATGGTAGACAGATTCTTAGCATCACCTGAAATCAGAGATTGAAAATATTCTATAGACACTGAATTTTCAATAAATATCTGGGCAGAGGTATTTCCTTTTTTATTTGCTTGTTTTCTTTCTTTGGTATTGATTATTAAACCCAGAGGCATTCTAGCTGAGCTATACCCCAGCTTGTTTTATTTTTTAAAATATTTATTTGTTTGCTTATTTTTGTGATACTGAGAATGGAGCCCAAAGGCATTCTATCTACAGGTGCCTCTCAGCCTTGCTTTATTTTATATTTGGAAACAGGACCTTGCTAAGTTGATGAGTATCTCACTACTTGCTGAAGCTTCCTGGAACCTGCATTCCTCTTGTCTCAGCCTTCCAAGAGCTGGGATTACAAGATTGTGCCACCATGATTGGCTCTTTATTACTCATTTATTTATTTTTGTGGTTCTGAGGATTAAACCTAGGACCTCACTCATGTTAGGTATGTTCTCTACCACTGAGCTACACCCACAGCTCTCTTATTTATTTATTTATTTATTTATTTATTTATTTATTTATTTATTTATTTATTTTTAGTCAAGATGCTGCTAAATTACCCAGGATTGTAATCCTTCTGCCTTAGCTTCCGAAGTAGCTAGGAATAAGTGCTTGTCCTGTGATGCCTGGCAGAATTTTTCTTTTTTCTTTTTTTTTTTTTTTTTTTGTACGGAAATGGAACCCAGGGGCTTTCTACCTCTGCGTTATACTTCCAAACATTTTTTAATTTTTTATTTGGAAACAGGGTCTCACTACATGGCTGAGAATCTCACTAAGTAGTTGAGGCTGACTTCAACTCTGCACAATCCTGTCTCAGCCTCCCAAGCACTGCGATTACAAGCATGCACTACTATGCCTGGCAAATTTTTCTTTCTTTTTTTTTTTTCGGTACTGGGGATGGAACCCAGAGGCATTCTGCCTCTGATCTATACCCACAGCCCTACTTTTTTATTCTTTATTTTGAAACAGGGTCTCACTGAGTTGCAAAGGGCCTCATTAAGTAGCTGAGATTGTCCACGAACCAAGATCCTTCTGTCTCAGCCTCACAAATGCTGGGATTACAAGCATGCGCCACCACACCCGGCTTTTTTTTTTTTTTTTTTTTTTGCAGTACTAGGGATGGAACCCAGGGGCATTCTACCTCCAAGCAACACCTTCAACTCTATTTTATTCTTTATTTTGAAAGAGGGTCTCACTGAGTTGCAAAGAGCTTCACTAAGTAGCTGAGGTTGTCCACAAATCATGATCCTTCTGTCTCAGCTTCCCAAATGCTGGGATTACAAGCATGTGCCACCTTGCCTGGCTAAATTTTTCATTTTTTAATGTGATAGTCTGGATTGAACTTAGCCTCACACATGGTAAACATATTTTTGTTGTTGTTATTGTAGTTTTTGTTGTTGTTTTTGATGTGTGTGTGCTGGGATTGAACCCAGGGGCATGTGAACTGGGATTGAACCCAGGAGCATTCTACCTCTGAGCTTCACCCTCAGCCCTATTTTATTTATTTACTGTGTGTGTGTGTGGGGGGTACTGGGGGTTAAGCCCAGGGGCATTCTTCCTCCAAGGTACACTTCCAGGCATATATATATATATATATATAATTTTTTTTTGTACTAGGGGTGGAACCCAGGGGATTTTCTACCTCTGGGCTATACTCCCAGACCTTTTTCATACTTTATTTGGAAATAGGGTCTCACTAAGTTGCTGAGAGCCTCACTAAGTATCTGAGGCTAGCTTTAAACCTGTGCGATCCTCCTGGCTCAGCCTCCCAAGCACTGGGATTACAAGTGTGCGCCACCATGCCCAGTTCCCAGCCCTATTTTTACTTTTATTTTGAAACAGGGTCTCACTAGGTTGATGAGATTCACCACTTGTTGAGGCTTTCCTGGAACCTGCGATCCTCCTGTCTCAGCCTCCCAAGTACAGGGATTACAGGTGTGTACCACCACACCCAGTTCGTTTTTCATTTTGCAAAAGAGTCTCACTAAGGCCTTCACTAAGTGGCAGGGTTAGCCTGGAACCTGAGATTCTCCTGCCTCAGCTTCCCAAGAACTAAAATTACAGGAATGTGCTACCACACCAGTATAATTAGTTTTTATTGTGTGTGTGTGGTGCTGAGGATTGAACCCAGGGGCATTCTACCTCCAAGCTACACCCCCAGCCCTATTTTTTATTCTTTATTTTGAAAAAGGGCCTCACTGAGTTGCAAAGGTCCTCACTAAGTAGCTGAGACTGTCCGCAAACCTTGCAATCCTCCTATCTCAGCTCCCAAATGCTGGGATTACAAGTGTGCGTCATCACACCCGGCTCCTTAATTAGTTCTTAATCAAGTTGTAAGCCAGGCATGATAGTGCATGCCTGTAATCTCAGTTCTTGGGAGGCTGAGAAAGGAAGATTGCAGGTTTCAGGACAGCCTCAGCACAGTGAAACACTCATCAACCTGTTCTAGAATAAAAATAAAAAGGTCAAGGGGTATGGCTTAGAGTTCAAATGCCTCTGGATTTAATACCTAGTACAAAAAAAATTAGGTTGTTATAAGCTCAAACAATTAAACTGAATCATGACTTTATTAGATAGGAGATAACACTTACTTGATTTTCCATGCCAAAATTGCACAAGAATATAATAAGATGTTTTTGTAATTTGTGGGACTGACCATGATACTCCATTATTAAATACTTTATTTATTTATTTATTTATTTATTTATTTATTTATTTATTTATTTATTTTTGTGGTACTGGGGTTCCTGGAAGCCCTTCTACCTCCGGGCTACACTCCCAGACCTATTTTATATTTTTATTTAGAAGCAGGGTCTCCTAAGCCAGTGCGCGCGGCTGGCTTCGAACCTGCGCGATCCTCCTGTCTCCGCCTCCCAAGCGAGAGGATTACAAGCGTGCGCCACCACGCCCGGCCCAATACTTTATTTTTTTAAACTCAGTCATAACCCCTATGAACTTCATTTCTAAGTTCTATTTAATGTGTCTGTATTGAAGTTACCTTGAAAGGAATTGGGTAAGGGCCAACTGGGTGATGTGTGCATGTATGCCTCCACCATCTTGTACCCCACTAGCATGTATGACTACAATGCACCAACAAAAAAATTTTTAAAAGAAAGGATTCTAATAATTATTAATATCTTTGCTTTTAAAAGAGTGGACAACTGGCTTTGAGGGATACAGTCTGAGCAGCCGAAGAAATATAGCATTGCGGAATGATTCTGAATCCTCAGGTGTTCTCTACTCCAGCGCTCCAACCTACTTCTGTGGGCAGACATTAACATTCAGGCGAGTAAATATTAAAATATCCATCTTAATCTGGTGCCGGGGTCCAGCCCTAGTAAGAGTCGGGGTTTGTGTGTTGGTGAGAGAAGAGTCGAGGTCGTGAGAGAGACGCTGACACACGGAAGACCAGCTGCAGTCTACTCTGTTTATTCAGAACTTATAACAACTTTTATACTTTCTTTCATGCAGGACAGAAAAAACCATATTCACATTAAGCAGCCAAGTTCAAAGAGAAAAAAGATTCTTTAACAGACCTCAGGGCAGGGTGCCAGACATTTAATGAATCATAGAAAGTCAGCTTTGTCTTATATCACAAGGTCAGCTTGAACCTAGTCTTATATGTTGGGTCAAACTAAGGTCAGTTTGAACTTAATCTTTTGGCCCAGACTTTGTCCTTGGGAAAACATTCTTTGCTGACGGAGTCTCTCACAAGCCATCGCACACCTATTTTAGTTGATAATGCTTATACATAAGATTCCAATTACACATATTGATCCAAATCATCTTAAAATAATTTTTTGAAGAAGGAGATGCTATTCATGTTTCATGGGGGGCTTAGGCTCTTGCGGGCCCCCTGACTGAACTTTGGCTCAAGGCCAGCATGAGATGCTCTAGCAATCTGGGTACACACCTCTATGTCCCAGGTATTTGGGATTCAGAGGCTGGATGTGTGTGTATGTGTGTGTTGGTAGATTGGTAGAGATTGAACCTAGGGGCATTCTACTTCTGAACTGGAACCCCAGCCCTTTTTATTTTTTAATTTTTTTTTGGGGGGGGGTCTGGGGATGGAACCCAGAGGCATTTGACCTCCGAGATACACCCCCTGCCCAATTTTTTATTCTTTATTTTGAAGTAGGGTCTCACTGAGTTGCGGAGAGCCTCACTAAGTAGCTGAGGCTGTCCGTGAACTGTGATCCTCCGATCTCAGCCTCCCAAATGCTGGGATTACAAGCGTGCACCACCACGCCCAGCTTATTTTTTTAATTTTGAAACAAGAGTCTCACTAGGTTGATGAGAGTCTTAGTACAAGCTGTGGCTGTACTGCGATCCTCCTGTCTTAGCTTCCCAGGTACTGGGATTACAAGCATGCACCCTCATGCCTGGCCAGGAAGATCTCTCAAGTCCTTAAATTTAAGACCAATTTAGGCAACATATTGAGATCCTGTCTTAAAATAAAAAATATTGTTAGCTGGGCATGGTGGCGCACACTTGTGAGGCTAAGACAGGAGGATTGCACAGGTTCAAAGCCAGTCTCAACTACTTAGTGAGACTCTCAGCAACTTAGTGAGACCCTGTTTTCAAACAGTATATAAAATAGATTTGGGAGTACAACCTGGAGGTAGAAAGCCCCTGGGTTTCACCTCCAGTACCCCCCAACACACACACACACACAAATTGCTTTTTAATAATAAAATATCTAAAGATAGGCTTGGTGGCGCATGCTTATAATCCCAGCATTTGGGAGGCTGAGACAGGAGGATTGTGGTTCACAGCCAGCCTCAGCTACTTAGTGAGACCCTTTGCAACTCAGACCCTGTTTCAAAAATAAATAATAAAAAATAGGGCTGGGGGTGTAGCTCGGAGTTAGAAAGCTCTGGGGTTCAATCCTCAGTACTGCTAAGTAAGTAAATGTCTAAGCCAGTCATGGTGGCACATGCTTGTAATTCCAGTACTTGGAAGGCTGAGACAGGAGAATCTTAGTTGTTTTGTTTTGTTTTGATTTTGCAGTACTGGGGATTAAACATGGGCATTCTACTTTTGAACTATACCCCAGCCCTATTTTTTATTCTTTATTTTGAAATAGGTTTCACTAAGTTGTGGAGGGCCTCACTAAGTGGCTGAGGCTGGCCATGAACCTGCAATCCTCTGTCTCAGCCTCCCAAGTACTGGGATTATAAATCTATGCCACCATGTCAGGCTTGAATCACAGGTTTGAAGCCCACCTGGCCTCACTAAACTTAGTTCTCCCATCCTCTCCCCTAAGATGTATACCTCGGCCCCACTTGGCTCACTGAAACTCAGTAAGTGAAGTATATCTTAGCTAGACTTTGCATTTTTGTCATTTATTTTCTTTGAATGTGGAGGGAAAGTATTTTCTCTTCTTTTTTAAAAGAATTCCTCTTTCTTTCTCCTCCTTTCCCTCTCTCTCTTTTTCTCTCTCCCTCCTACTCCCTCCTTCTCTCTCTCTCTGTGATACTGGGGATTGAACTCAAGGGCATTCTACCTTCAAGCTATACCTCAGCCCTATTTTTTAATTATTTTTTTATTAGTTGTTCTAGGGATGAACCGAGGGTAATTCTACTTCCAAGCTACATCCCTAGCCCCACCCTTTTTTGGTGCTACTGGGGTTCCTGGAAACCCTTCTGCCTCCGGGCTACACTCCCAGACCTATTTTATATATTTTTAAATTTGGAAACAGGGTGTCTTAAACCAGCACTGCTGGCTTCGAACCTGCACGATCTTTCTGTCTCCGCCTCCCAAGCGCGGGGATTACAAGCGTGTGCCACCACACCCGGCTCCCTACCCCTTTTTAAATTTTTTATTGCTTGTTTTTTTGTTTGTTTGTTTCGATACTGGGGATGGAATCCAGGGCCATTCTATCTCTGAGCTACACCCCCAGCCCTATTTTTTATTTATTTATTTATTTTGGTGGTACTGGGGTTCCTGGAAGCCATTCTACCGCCGGGCTACACTCCCTGACCTATTTTTTATATTTTTTTAATTTGGAAACAGGGTCTCTTAAACCAGCAAGGCTGGTTCCGAACCAGCGTGATCCTCCTGTCTCCGCCTCCCAAGCGCGGGGATTACAAGCGTGCGCCACCATGCCCAGCTATTCTTTATTTTGAAACAGGTTTTTACTTAGTAGCTGAGGCTGTCCGCAGACTGCGATCCTCCAGTCTCCGACTCCTGAATGCTGGGATTACAAGAGTGCGCCACCATGCCTGGCCCCTAGCCCTATTTTTTATTCTTTATTTTGAAACAGGGTCTCACTGTGTTGCAGAGGGCCTCACCAAGTAGCTGAGGCTGTCCGCAAACAGCGATCCTCTGGTCTCTGCCTCGGATGCTGGAATTACAAGTGTGCCCCACTACGCCCAGCCATTTACTTATTTATTTTTGTACTGGGGATGGAACCCAAGGGCATTCTACCTCCAAGCTACACCCCCAGCCCTATTTTTTTTATTTATTATTATTTATTTTGAAACAGGGTCTCACTGAGTTGCAGAGGGCCTCACTAATTACCTGAGGCTGTCTGTGAACCATAATCCTCCTGTCTCAGCCTCCCAAATGCTGGGATTACAAGCCTCTGCCACCACGTCTGGCTTTTAATTTTTTTTATTTTAAAACATAGTCTCAACAAGGTTGATGAGAGTCTCAGTACTTGCTGAGGCTGTCCTTGAACCCGTGATCTGTCTCAGCCTCCCAAGTACTGGGATTACAAGGATGTGCCACCACGCTCAGCGTTATTATGACTTTAGTGTTCCTTGAAGTTCATGTATTGGAAACTTAATCCCCAAGGAAATAGTTTTGAGATGTGGGAACTTTAAGGGGCAGTTAGGTCATGAGAGCTATACTCTTACTGATGTATTAATGTCATGATCACAGTATTGGGTTACACAAAAAAAACTATACAAGATGTTGCTATGCTACATACTATAGAAAGTTGTAACACAGGGGTAAATATTTGTGTATTTAAACATAGAAAGGTACAGTAAAAATACTACACCATAGAAATTTTTTAGCTCCATTTTATTTTTAGGGGCATCATCATATATGAAGTCTGGCATTGGCCAAAATGTTACACAGTGCAGCAGTGCATATCTCTACAAAACATTTGGAACAGTGCTCACAATGTAGTACTATAGGAGGTTCAGTTTATTTTCCCTTTTTTTTTTTTTTTGGTGGTACTGGGAATTGAACCCATGATATTCTATCTCTGAGATACACCCCCAGACCTATTTTTTATTCTTTGTTTTGAAACAGGGTCTCACTAAATTGAAAAGGGATTACAAGCATGTGCCACCACACCCACCTTTTATATTTATGTATTCATTTATTTTTTGGTATTGGGGATGGAACCCAGGGACATTCTACCTCTGAGCTATACTCCCAGTCTCATTTTGTTTTTATTTTGAAACAGGATCTCACTAGTTTGCTGAGTCTTACTGCTTGCAGAAGCTGTTCTCGAACCTGTGATCCTCCTGTTTCAGCCTTCCAAGTACTGGGATTGCAGGCATGTGCCACCAGGCCCAGCTATAAATTGTTCATTTTAAACTGGTATCTGTTAGGTATCATGCTACATTTTTAAAAAACAAATAATTTTTTTTTTTCCAGTACTGGGGATAAAACCCAGGGATATTCTACCTCTGAGATAGACCTTAGCCCTTTTTTTTTTTAGTCATTTTATTTTTTTGAAACAAGGTCTCACTGAGTTGTAAAGGTTCTTGCTAAGTAGCTGAGGCTGTCCGTGAACTGCAGTCCCCCGGTCTCGGTCTCCATCTCTCACATGTTGGGATTACAAGCGTGGGCTGCCATGCTTGCCCAAAATAACCTTTCTGTCTTATTTACAGAGTTGAAACTGTGGGACAACCAGACAGAAGAGACAGTATAGGAGTGTGTGCAGAGAAGCAGAACGGCTGTGACTCTCTGCAGCGGGATCAGGCTGTGTGTATTAGTACCAATGGTAAGAAGGGGATAACCTGTTTTCCTTGAAATAAGTTACTGTAGTAAGATATGAATCTGGCTGGGCGTGATGGCCCAGGCTTGTAGTCCCAGTACTTAGGATGCTGAGACAGTAGGGTCATAGGTTCAAGACTAGACTCAGCAATTTAAGGAGACTAAGTAACCTCGCCAGACTCTGTTTGAAATACTAAAAAGTAAAAAAAAGGGTTGGATATATAGCTTGAAAGTCTTGAAAGTAAATGCTTCTGAGTTCAATCCCTAGTACTACCAGGGGGGGGGGGGGATGTGTCCCAGTGTCACACATTTATCAAAGATGATTTAGTCCTTTTTTTTTTTTTGTAGTAAGGATTGAACTCAGTACTTCCTGCATGCTAACATACGCTATACCAGTGAGCTACATCCGAGTCTTTAGAAATGTTGTTTTAAACCCTTCACAAGCCGGGCGTGGTGGTGCACACTTGTAATCCCCGCGCTTGGGAGGCGGAGACAGGAGGATCGCGCATGTTCAAAGCCAGCCACGCTGGCTTAAGAGACCCTGTTTCCAAATTTAAAAAGTATAAAAATAGGTCTGGGAGTGTAGCCCAGAGGTAGAAGGGTTTTCAGGAACCCCAGTACCACCACAAAAATTAGGGAAAAAAAAACCCTTTACAGGCTGGGTGTGGTGGCACACACTTAAAATCCCAATGCTTGGGAAGCTGAGACAGGAGGATCTCAAATTTGAGGCAAGCCTCAGCTCCTTGTTTCATAATAAAAATATAAAATAGGGCTAAGAGTGTAGCTCAGGGGTAGAACGCTCCTAGGCTCAATTCCCAGAACCAACAAATTAAACTAGCTCTTTACAGATATAAAATATATAAATTGAGCTGGGGGTGCAAGTCACTAGTGGAGTGCTTTGTAGCATCCATGAGACCCTGTGTTCAACCCCCAGTGCTGGGGGGAAGAAATAAAACAAGCCATTGTAGTCATTATGTTTACTTTTTGAGGTATGAGTAGTATTAATGCCAATTTCATAGATGACAAAAACTAAGAATTGAGGGGGGTTATGTAACGAGTTTGTTTGTTTGTTTGCGGGTCTGGGGATGGAACCCAGGGGCATTTGACCTCCGAGCTATACTTCTGCCCTATTTTATTCTTTATTCTAAAACCGGGTCTCACTGAGTTGCAGAGGGCCTCACTAAGTAGCTGAGGCTGTCCACGAACCGCGATCCTCCAGTGTCAGCCTCCCGAATGCTGGGATTACAAGCGTGCGCCACCACGCCTGGCTGTAACTAGTTTAAATTCATAGCATGGAAGTAACTTGGAAGCTACTGAACTGAGATTTTTTTTTTTTTTTGTGGTACTGAGGGTGGGACTCGGGCTTTTCTACCTCTGGACTAGACTCCCGGACCTATTTTTATACTTTATTTGGAAACAGGGTCTCACTAAATTGCTCAGAGCCTCACTAAGTAATTGAGGCTGGCTTCGAACCTGTGCGATCCTTCTATCTCAGCCTCCCAAGCGCTGGGATTACAAGCGTGCACCACCACACCTGGCTCCCTGAACTGAGATTTGAACTGGCAGTCAGCCTCCTGATTTTGTTTGTATAGGTCACCCAAGTCTGCCATCTTTATCCTGTAGATTAGGTTACTATGAAAAAATTATTTTATTTTATTTTATTTTGTGTGTGTGGTACTGGGAATTGAACCCAGACGCATTCTAACTTTTAGCTACACCTCAGCCTGATTTTATTACTTATTTGGAAACAACATCTTGTTAGGTTAATGAGACTCTTACTACTTACTGAGTCTGCCCTCAAACTGTGATCCTCCTGCTTCAGCCTCCTAAGTACTGGGATTACAACCCTGCGCCACCATGCCAAGCTTTTTTTTTTTTTTTTTTTTTTTTTTTTTTAATACTGTGGACTGAACCCAGAGATTCACATATGCTGGGCAAGGAATTTTTCATTGAGCTACACCCCAGCCTTATTTTTCTCGTGGTGCTGGGGGTCTAATTCAGAGTATTCTACCTCTGAGCTACACCCCAAAACCTATTTTACTTTGAAACAGTGGCTTGCTGCATTACCATGTGTGCTGCTTATAATCTTCCTCACCTCCCCAAGTACTGGGATTACAGGCATTTTTCACCATGCTCAGCTATTTTTCATTTTTTATCTTGAGACAGGGTCTCACTAGTTACCAAGGGTGGCATCAAACTTGTGATCTTCCTACCTCGGCTTACTCAGTATCCAGGGTTATAGGTGTGTGCCACCATACCTGGCAAGGTTAAATTTTTTTCCCTTGGTAGGGGCATTCTACCTCTGAGCTACAACTACAGCCCTATTTTTTGTTCTTTATTTTGAAACAGTTTCACTAAGTTGTAGTGGTCCTGCAAGTTGTGGAAGGGCTTCCTAAGTAGTTGGGGCTGGCTGCAAACCTGTGATCTTTCTGTCTCAGCCTCCCAAGTGCTGGGATTATAAGCATGTACCACCACAAAGCATGTGCCACCACGCCTGGCTAAGATTACTTACTTACTTACTTACTTACTTACTTACTTACTTACTTATTTATTTTTGCAGTACCGGGGATGGAACCCAGGGCCATTCTACCTCCTAGCTTCACCCCAGCCCTATTTTTTATTCATTTTGAAACAGGGTCTCACTAAGTTGCAGAGGGCCTCACTAGTAGCTGAGCTGTCCTTGACCACGATCCTCCTGTCTCAGCCTCTCAAATGCTGGGATTATAAGCATCTGCCACCATGCCAGGCTAAGATTACTTTTTAAATTTTTTTATTTATTTGTTTATTTTTTTGCGGTAAGGGAGATGGAACCCAAGGGCATTGTACCTCCAAGTTACACCTCAGCCCTATTTTTTAGTCTTTTTATTTTTGAAACAAGGTCTCATTGAGTTGCGAAGGGCCTCGCTAAGTACCTGAGGCTGGCCGTGAACTCTGATCCTCTGGTCTGCACCTCCTGAATGTTGGGGCCTGGCCCTAGATTATTTTTAATATGTAATCTTAAGTGCTTTTGGGTTCCTTATTCCACAGTAGAGACACTTTAGAATCACTACTAAGGGGCTGGAGAGTAGCTCAGTGAACTAATAATAGTGCTTGCTATGAATGTGAGAGCTCTTAGTTCAGTCTCCAGTATTGCAAAAAAAAAAAATTTAAATAACAATGTCAGAATGTTGAGTTAAGCTGGGCGTGGTGGCACATGCTTATAATCCCCACGCTTGGGAGGCTGAGACAGGAGGATCGCGCAGGTTCGAAGCCAGCCTCAGCTGGCTTAAGAGACCCTGTTTCCAAATATAAAATAGGTCTGGGAGTGTAGCCCAGAGGTAGAAGGCCCCTGGGTTCCATCCCCAGTACCACACACACACACACACACACACACACACACACACACACACACAAAAAGTTCCATCCCTAGACCCACAAAAATAAATAACTAAAATAAATAAATAAAATAAAGAATAAAAAATAGGGCCGAGGGTGTAGCTCAGAGGTAGAATGACCCTGGGTTCCATCTCCAGTACCAAAAAAAAAAGGTGAGCCAGGCGTGGTGGCGCACGCTTGTAATCCCCGCTCTTGGGAGGCAGAGACAGGAGGGTCGCGCAGTTTCAAAGCCAGCCGTGCTGGCTTAAGAGACCCTGTTTCCAAATAAAAATATAGAAAAATAGGTCTGGGAATGTAGCCCGGAGGTAGAAGGGCTTCCAGGAACCCCAGTACCACCAAAAAAAAAAAAAAAAAAGTGAGTTAAATATACAATGCAGCACGGTGTGGTGCACGCTTGAAATTCCAGCATTTGGGAGACTGAGACCGATAAGATCACGGATCACGGACAGCTTCACCTACTTTGCAACTCAGTGAGACCCTACTTCAAAAATAAAAAGACTAAAAAATAGGGCTGGAGGTATAGCTTGGAGGTAAAATGCCCCCTGGGTTCCATCTCCATTACCGCAAACACACACACACACACACACACACACACACACACACACACACACACACACACAGTAGCAGGGCGTGGTGGCATACACTTGTAATCCCAGTACTTGGGAAGTTGAGACGGGGATCACAAGCAGATTCACAGCCAACCTGAGCTACTTAGTGAGGCCCTCCGGAACTTAGGCCCTGTTTCCAAATAAAATAGGGCTGGAATGGAGCTTCGAGGTAGAATGCCTCTGGGGTCATGCCCTGGTGCCAGTACACACACACACACACACACACACACACACACACACACACACTGCAGAATCACCACTTAGACATGATATTTTATGGTATAGGATAAAGCTTTCGGCATATTGAACAAGATTTCTGTTTATTCCATATGGAACATTCTTGGTGTTTCACAGGTCGTAATTTGTCATCATGTAAGTTCTTTTTTCTTTTTCTTTTTCTTTTTTTTTTTTCTGTGTGGTAGTGGGAATTGAACCCAGAGGTTAATTCTGAGAGCCTCAATAAACTACTGAGACTGTCCTTGAACCTGGGATCCTTCTATCTCAGCTTCCCAAGTTCTAGGATCCCGTACATGTGCTACTGCATCCCGCGTCAGGTTTCTTTTCTTTTCCTTTCTTTTCTTTTCTTTTCTTTTCTTTTTTTTTTTTTTTTGTGTGATACTTTGGGTGGAACTTAGGGGCTTTCTACCTCCAGGCTACACTCCCAGACCTATTTTCTATTTTATTTGAAAACAGGATCTCATTAAGTTTCTGAGAGCCTCACTAAACTGCTGAAGCTGGCTTTGAACCTGCGCGATCCTCCTGTCTCAGCCTCCTAAGTGCTGGGATTACAAAAAAGTGCGCCCCCACGCCCGGCTGTGAGGTTTCTTTTGATGTCACTTACATGGGAAGCTTGGAAGCTTGTACTGTCTCTTAGAAAAAGAGTTGAACCCTGAAAGAAAAATCTGAAATGAGCTGGGCATGGTGGCACATTCGTCCAATTCTAGCTATACAGGAAGCTGAGACAGGAGGATTGCAGCTTCAAGGCCTGTCTGGGTGGCTTTGTGAGGCCTTATCTCTAAGTAAAGTTTAAAACAAAACAGGGAGCTGGGTGTGGTGGCACATGCCAGTACCTGGGTGGCTGAGACAGGAGGATCACTGGTTCATGTCCAGCCTCTTCTACTTTGTGAGACTCTCAGCAAAACTGTTTCAAAATAAATAGAAATAAAATAGGACTGGGAGTGTAGCTCGGAGGTAGAATGGCCCTGGGTTCCATTCTCAGCACCACAAAAATCAAACAAGCAAACAAACAAATTAAAAAAACCGTCTAGGTTGTTACTTCATGGAAGAGCATTTGCCTAGCATGTGTGAGTCCTTGGGTTCAAACCCTCCTACCAATACAAATTTTTTTTTAATTAAAGCTTTACCTTTTTCTCTTGCCTTCAGATGGGGGATAATTAGCATTTATTATCAACATCCACTTGGCATTCTGAAATGTTTCCTTATTCTAAATTAGGAAATGAGAGGCGGGCATGGTGGCACATGCTTGTCATCCCAGCATTCGGGAGGCTGAGACAGGAGGATTGCAGTTTGCAGATGGCTTCAGCTACTTAGTGAGGCCCTCTGCAACTCAGTGAGACCTTGTTTCAAAATAAACAATAAAAAATAGGGCTGGGGGTGTAGCTCTAAGGTACAATGCCCCTGGGTTCCATCCCCAGTGCTGGAAAAAAAATGAAGAAATAAACTGTATGATCATTTATCTAGAGGCTGTTTTAATTCCATTGGTCATTGCTCACAGGTAAATGACTTTCTAACATTTTAGGTGCCGTTTTTGTAAATGGAAAAGAAATGACTAATCAGTTGCCTGCAGTTACCTCTGGATCCACTGTCACATTTGACATCGAAGCTGTGACTCTGGGAACCACCTGTAATAATGAAGGCGGGAACTTCAAGCTCCGAGTAACTATTAGTTCGAATAACAGAGAAGTGGTGTTTGATTGGCTGCTTGAGCAGTCTTGTGGTTCTCTGTATTTTGGGTGCTCCTTCTTCTATCCTGGGTGGAAGGTGCTGGTGTTTTAGGGTTGGAATGGCTGGCTCCGGTTCCTAGGGCTTACTACAGCTCTCCTCAGCCCAGATTAGTTGTAACTGATTTTTTAAAAAAGCTAAAATTCGCTGGGCGTGGTGGCGCACGCTTGTAATCCCAGCATTCGGGAGGCTGACACCTGGAGGATCGCGGTTCGCGGACAGCCTCAGCTACTTAGTGAGGTCCTCTGCAACTCAGTGAGACCCGGTTTCAAAATAAAGAATAAAAAATAAGGCAGGGGGTATAGCTCGGAGGTCGAATGCCCCTGGGTTCCACCCCCAAACCCGCAAAAAAAAAAAAAAAAAAAGAAAAAAGAAAAGCTAAAATTCATCTCTTAGACCACTGGAAATAGAAAGTGTTTTCTAGATTCATTTTTGTAATATTTTAGCAATAAGACAGTTAAATAGTATGCACAAAACCATAATTGAGTTTTGCTTTTATGCTACACTTAAAATATCACAATAAAAATCAAATTAGCTCTAAAAATCTGGGAAGATACCAAAAGTCCTGTACTCTTCTACTCTGCTTCTTTTTTTTTTTTTTCTTTTTTGGTGGCACTGGGGTTCCTAGAAGCCCTTCTACCTCCGGGCTACACTCCCAGACCTATTTTATACATTTTATTTGGAAACAGGATCTCTTAAGCCAGCGTGGCTGTCTACTCTACTTCTTAAAGTTGATTAATAGAAAAACTTAATGTGAACCAGCTGTGGTGTCGCATTCTTATAATCCTTGTACTTGGGAGGCTTAGATAGGAGGGGACAGATTTGTAGCCAGCCTCAGCAACTTAGTGAGACTCTGTTTCAAAATAAAACAAACAAAAGCTAGGCATATAGCTCAGAGGTAGAATGCCCCTGCAGTTCCATCCTCAGGACACACACACACACCTTAATGTAACCTTATGTTATTAAATCTCCATTTACATCCTCAGGACACACACACACACACACACACACACACACACACCCCTTAATGTAACCTTATGTTATTAAATCTCCATTTACATCCTCAGGACACACACACACACACACACACACACACACACACACACACCCCTTAATGTAACCTTATGTTATTAAATCTCCATCTACAGCCACAGTCATGTAAAACTTGTAAGACAGTAGGAGTAGACCCGATAGAAGCCAGAGCTCTGCTCACCTGCGTTCACGGTGTGTCTTCCACATGGTGCCGCACTGTGCTCTGTGTTCAGGTATCTGTAAGTAGTGTTGACTTTTCTCTGTTAAGTCTAAAAAGCTTTATAATGTTTGCATTTTTAATGATGCACGAGCAAGTGCCTGTAACAGGCAAGCGTTATCTTTAGTGCTTTCCTTGCAGTTTGATTCAAGAGAGGGTAGAAGAGGCTGGGCACAGCGCTGCCTGCAGTGACTCGGGAGGCCGAGGCTTGCTGAGACCCTGTCTCAAAGTAAAAAGTAAACCAGGGCTGGGATATATAGCTCAGTAATAGAGCACCCTTGGGTTAAAGCCCCAGTATTAAAAAAAAAAAAAAGGATTTGTACAGGGTGAAACTCGCAGTGGAGGAGAAGCAGAGCAGTGTTAGCCCCTTCACACCTGCGTGACGCGTACGCGCCGCTCAGCTTCAGCGATCACTTTGCTGTGGGTAGGTCTGAGCTACAGTTTGCTTTAATGTTGGATTCATAAATGGTCTTTTAGTGGACCAAATAAAGATAGGGTAAATACTTGACCTTTTTTTTTTAAAGTAAAATTTGTGTAAAATATTTATTTGAAGGATTTAACTATGTAAAAACTAATGGTCTTAACTTGCTATAGCAACCTACAGATTTTTTTAATGTGAAATTATTTTTTTCATTTTTACTGGTAGTAGAAAAGTGGAAAAATAAGTTTGATATTTTTGTAAGATAATTTATTTGGGGGTTCATGTTCCCTATAAGACAATCATGACTTTTTTCTCCTTGCCTTTTACACCGAAGTAGCCTTTCACATGTTTAGTTCATGTTAAGACGTTTTAGAATGTAAATGCCTTGTCCAGCTGTCTGAAACAAAATAAAATAAAAGTTAAAGGTGTGTATTTTTTGTTTTGTGAAATTTATGATTTCAATTTTAATCTGCTTTATATTAGAAGGGAAAAGGGTTTTCTTGTGGCTCCAGGCATTTTAATTAAATATCTTCATAACTTGGGAAATATTACTCATACATTTTATATTCTCTGTGTCTGATACTTCATGTAGTACTTGACACAAAATGTGTATAGTAACTGTTGGATAGAATGTTTGGAGAGGAGTTACTTTTCTCCAGGCGTCTTCATCTCACTCCTTTCATTCATCAGACATTTAGTATTTGTTCCTTATCTTCTATAAGAAAATAGCACCTTAAATTTATGTGTGTAACCAGAGTGTGGTGGATGCCTGTAATCCTCGTACGTGGGAGGCTGAGATAGGAGTTTATGGTTGTTTTTTGTTTTGTTTTCTTGTGGTACTGGGGTGAAACCCAGAGGCTTTCTACCTCTGGGATATACTCCCAGACCTATTTTATATTTTATTTGGAATCAGTCTCACTAAGTTGCTGAGAGCCGCACTAAGTAGCTCAGGCTGGCTTCGAACCTGTGCGATCCTCCTGTCTCAGCTTCACAAGTGCACATCATCATGCCTGGCTGGGGCAGTGTAATTTTACATCACAGTGAGATTCAGAGTGACACAAGCATGCACACATGACTTGATGCATTTCCCTCCATATACCTGGCTTTTCTCCCCGTCCCCCATACATTATATGTTACTGAGATTAGTATAGACATAACCTTACTGGAACTGTTTTTTTGGTGTGTGTGGGTCTGGTGATGTAATCCAGGGAGATTAGTCCTCCAAGCTACTACACTCCCTGCCCTATTTTTGTTTTTAATTCTTTATTTTGAAACAGGGTCTCATTAACTTGAGGAGAGCCTAAGTAGCTGAAACTGGCCGAGAACCACAATCCTCTGGTCTTAGCCTCCTGAATGCTGGGATTATAAGCGTGCACCACCAAGCCCGGCTTTTTTTTTTTTTTTTTTTTTTTTTTTTTTTTTTTTTTTTTTTTTTTTGGTGGTACTGGGGTGGAACCCAGAGGCTTTCTACCTCCAAGCTATACTCCCAGACCTATTTTATATTTTATTTGGAAACAGGGTCTCACTAAGTAGTTGAGGCTGGCTTCGAACCTGTGCGATCCTCCTGTCTCTGCCTCCCAAGCGCTGGGATTACAAGCGTGCGCCACCACACCCAGCTCTTACTGGAACTGTTTTAATTCCTCATTCTTTATTTTTCCCCTCCCACAATCCCCTTCCACCCTTTTGTTTTTTCTCCTCATTCGATCAAAATTTTTCTAGTTTCTCCATATAAAAGAAAACATACAACTTGACTTTTTGAGACTGGCTAATATATATATACTTTTTTGAAACAGGCCTAAATTGCTGAGTGTGGTCACCAACGTAAAATCCTCCTGTCTCAGCCTCCTAGATACTGGGATTACAGGTGTACACCAAACTATGAGTTTGCTTTTTTTTTTTTTTTTTGGTGGTACTGGCGATGGAACCCAGGGTCTTTCTACCCCTGGGCTACACTCCCAGACATTTATATTTTTTTGGAAACAGGGTCTCACTAAGTTGCTGAGAGCCTAAGTTGCTGAGAGCCTAAGTAGCTGAGGCTGACATCAAACCTGTGCGATCTTCCCTTCCTGTCTCAACCTCCCAAGCAGTGGGATATAAGTGTGTGTCACCATGTCCAGAATAAGTTTGCTTTAAAAAATAAAAGTCTTCATTCAGTAAGGCATGCGTGGTGGCGTATACTTGTAATCCCAGCATTCGGGAGGGCGAGACCGGAGGATCGTGGTTCGCAGCCAGTCTCAGCTACTTAGTGAGGCCCTTTGCAACTTAATGAGACCCTGTTTCAAAATAAAGAATAAAAAATAGGTCAGGGGGTATAGCTCGGAGGTCAAATGCTCCTGGGTTCCATCCTCAGACCCCCCCCCCCCAAATCTTCAGTTAGCTTGATTTGGTGGCAGTTGCTTGTAATCCTAGTTCTTGGGAGGCTGAGACAGGAGAATCGCAGGTTTGAAGCCAGCTTCAGCAACTTGTGAGGTCCTCTGCAACTTAGACCCTGCTTCAAAATTAGGAACAAAATTGGGCTGGGAGTGTATATCAGAGGTAGAATGCCTCTGGGTTCAATCAACCCAGTACCCCCCCCCCACACACACACCCCAGCTAGCTGAGTGTGGTGGCACATGCCTATAATCCCAGTTTTAGAATATTAAACTGATAAGAATAGACACTATACTTGATCTTAGCCAGAAGGCCCTAGAAGGGACAGTCCTAGTACTTGGGAGGCTGAGAAAGGAGTATGGCAATTTTGAGGCCAGCCTCAGCAACTTAGGCCTTGTTTTGAATAAAAAATAAGGTTTGGGGGGTATAGTTTGGAAATAGAATGAATGCCCTAGGATCAATCCCCAATACCAAAAAACAAGAAAAGCAAACTCAGTCTGTATCATATATTTCTACTTTTACTAATGAGAAAACTTGGACTTAAGAGAATCCAAGTTAATCTAAACCCCATTTTCTTTTTCTTTGGAAACAAGTTCTCATTAAGTTGCTGAGGCTACATTTGAACCTCTGATCTTCCTGTCTCAGCCTACTAAGTACTAGGATTACAGGCATTTAACACCATCCCTGGTTCCCATAGTCTTATTAAAATTTGCCTTTTGCCCGGCGTGGTGGTGCATGCCTGCAATCCCAGGATTTGTGAGATTGAGACAGGAGGATTGCAGGTTTGAGGCCAGCCTCAGCAATTTAGCAAGACCATTTCAAAATAAGGGCAGGCCAGGCATGGTGGCGCACGTTTGTAATCCCAGCACTTGGGAGGAGGTTTAAAGCCAGCCTCCACTACTTAGGCTCTCAGCAATTTAGTGAGATCCTGTTTCAAAATAAAATATAGAGGTCTGGGAGTATAGCCCGGAGGTAGAAAAGCCCCTAGATTCCACTCCCAGTACCACCAAAAAAAAAGTGCTAGGGGTCTTTCTTCTGAGAACGTCCTTGATTTTTTTTTGGGGGGGGAGGGTCTGGGGATGGACCCAGGGGCATTCGACCTCCGAGTTACACCCCCTGCCCTATTTTTTATTCTTTATTTTGAAACCAGGTCTGAGTTGCAGAGGGCCTCACCAAGTAGCTGAGGCTGTCCGTGAACCGCAGTCCTTCAGGTCTCAGCCTCCCGAATGCTGGGATTACAAGCGTGCGCCACCACGCCCCGCTGCTCAGCCTTGATTTCAATCCCTGGGAGCACATACACACACCTCTTGGCTTTGTCACTCTGCTTAATCCAGTCTTACTCTCATATACCAAAACATCACTCAACAATTACTTCTTGGCACCTGCCTTAAGTATCCCGACTGTTGGGATATTTCACCTGGATTACTATGTTAACATCCTACTGATACTTCCTACATGGAACTTCTCCCTCTCACTTTAAAATTTTGCAATACTAGGAATTGAACCAGGGGCATCCAAGCTCAGAGCGGCACTCTCAGCGCATTTCTAGACGGTCTCGCTAAGTTGCCTGGCTGGCCTTGTACTCGCCGTCCTCCTGCCTCGGCCTCCCGAGTACATGGGATTCCAGGCATGTGCTGCAGCACTGGTTTTCCAGTCCTCACAGCCATGGCTCTGAACAAAGTGGAGCTCGCCCTAGCTCTTCTGTAAGTAGCCATGTGCTTCCTATCTGATATCCAAACTCTTAGCAGCTTGTAACACTAATTCATGTTACCAAATATCTGAGCACCAAGACCATCACACAATACTAAGGCGAATGAGAACGAGTCTAGTAAAAAGGAGGCAAAGTGCTTCAAAGCAGTATGGGCTCTGGGAGCGCACAGGTGCTCAGGGCAGCAACACGTCTACAACCAGCTACTGCTGGAGTATGACGCGAGAACTACTGTCACGTGCGATCTTCAACAACTACTGTTGTGTTAGTGCGTTATACTGGGGACTGAATCCAAGCACGTTCAACTTCCATACCACACCCCCAACCCTATTTTGAGTTGCTGAGGCTGGCTTTGAACCTGTGGTTCTCCTGTCTCAGCCTCCCAATTACTGGGATTACAGATGTGTGCCATACCTGGTTACTGCTATGCTTATAGCTAGCCCATAAAAGATTAGAATTCAAAATCAAAGTAGTTTTTACTAAGTATTTCACAACATCGGACTCTAAGAAGCTGGGACACTCTCTATGTAAACTATACAAAGCTTTATCACTGCTTATGTCTGGTATGTGAGCTCTTTGAAAGATGAGATGAATTCTATTTACTAAAGAAAATGGGAGCCAGGCACGATGGCAGATGCCTGTGGTCCCAGTATCTGGGCGAATAAGACAAGAGAATTGCCTGTTTGGGGCCAGTCTCGTGAGACCATCTTTCAAAATTAAACAGAAAAAGCTGGGCATGGTGGTACACGCTGGTAATCCCAGCATTCAGGAGGCTGAGACAGGAGGATCCGGGTTTGCAGCCAGCCTCAGCTACTGGACCTTTGCAACTCAATGAGGCCCTGTTTCAAAATAAAAGAATAAAAAATAGGCTTGGGGCTGTTTGTTATTCAAAGGTAGAATGCCCCTGGGTTCCATCCATAGTACCACAAAACTAAACAACCCCCCAAAAAAAACAGAATAGGGGTATAACTCAGATGAAGAATGCACCTAGGTTCAACCCCCAGTACAAAAAAAGAAAAAACCCACAACCAAAGAGGGATCTTTGTAGGCCAATAGTGACACTCTCTAAACTATTAAAAAAAAAAAAAAAACCTCTCCCCATGAATACTATGAATGGCATAGTATTATAACTAACGAATGCAGCATTTTCTATTTTTTTTCTTAACTTACTAGCTCTGGCTCATCATTTGAAGCTAGTCCACTTTTTCTGGATCCTTATTACTTCTACTAAGCCAAAATTTTAATATAAGCATTGACTGCATAATAACAACAATGACAAAAAAAGCAGAAATACAGCTTTTATATTATTGAACTTTATGTACAAAATCATTTCAAATAAACATTTAATGTAAAAACAAATGCTCTTTTAAACTGAATTTTTTTTACACCTACTGTACCATTCAAATGCTTTATCATCTTACATGATTTCTTCAAAATCTGTTATCAAGGATACATATAGAAAAGCATTTTTATAAATAGAAACAAAGGGATTTTTCAGCTTTTATTATAAGATGACATAAAAAGTTTACTCAACAGAAGTAATTTCATTACTATTTGGGGGAGGGAATCACCAACTTTTGTGCAAACAATGCTAGCCTTCTTTTAAGCATTAAGAGCGTAACTGCTTAAGAAATGACATAAGCAATAATCCTACACCTACATCTCCCCTAAAATAATCTATTTTTTTTTTTACATATGTGCACAGCTTTAGCAAATTAAAGCCCGAGAGAAATGCTCAAAATCCACTACTCAGAGGCAAAATGAAGAGTTTACTGGAACTCATTATTTGGAGAGCTTAACCAATCAAGGAGTCTTGTAATGAAAGCTGCAGTTTCCCTCTTTCCTATTTTTTTTTAACACAAAAAACAATGACTAAGAACTTAATACTGGATGACAAATCACATCCACACTATTAGTTAAATAGCCTCACAGTTAAACACATCTTAAAGACCAATCAAATCAGTATTTACATTTTATAAATTTCTGAAAACACCATTAGAAAGCTTATACATCCCTTCACTAAACAAAATAGGGAACTGCATCTGACAGTGATGGAATGAAATTACAAAATTAAAAATACCTGTATTTACAGCAGCATTGATCCTTTATAAATAAAGAATATGAAAATGCAGTATCTTTAAGGATAATAAAAAATTGAGGTGATGTTACTCAACCACAGTGCTTGGAGCTGGAATAAAAACCTATTGGTGCTTATTAATATGCCAGTAGTGAACTCGCTTTCTGTTGGAGAAAATCCAACTGCAAATATGTGCGCAAAACACATAACACAGGGCAAAATTGCTCAAAACAATTCAAGTCAGCTTATCTGTATTGGATATCCTAACGATGAAATACATTACAAAGACATCCTTGAAATGAGAAAGAAAAAGTGTAACATTTGATTTGTTTTTATAGGACACCCCCTCCCCATGAAAGTGGCATCTTAAAAATCTCAAACTTACTCCCTTGGTTCACAAGAAGAAAAAAAAAAATTGTACAGCTAAATTTTCCATGTGATTACCTAATTGAAAAAGAATTATCAAAGAGAGAAAATGTTCAAGTTTAAAAAAATATACTGGGCGAGCAATGCACTAAAGGTTATCCACATGAAAATAAATGGTCAGTAACTCTTATAGACCAACAAGACATTTCACTGTCAACAATAAAAATTAACATCTTCTCAAACAGGCATGAGATGAAGAAGTGCTACTTTAAAATTGTAAAATAAACTTATGTAATGGAAAATGTTCTGCATTGTAATTTTTCAATTCCAAATTGATAAATGATTTCAAAGTCAAGGATCAAGGCTTGATTGCAAGTAGAAATATAACAATTTCACAGAAATCTTCAATTTCTAAATAGGGAATCACATTCCAATTTTCCCTCCCCAAGAAAATGTCTCACAATTATAAAGTAGAAAACGAGCAACAAACGCAAAAGCATAATCTAAATATGAAATAAATTTTAGATTAATTCAATGTGTTTCATTGTAGTTTTGATTCATTTGAAATACTTTCTTTGAAGTATTGCTTTTCATGCTCAAACTGGAAAATGTTTAAATGACATCAATAAAACTGATATACATGGAACGCTGAGTAAGAGCACAAGTAGAACCTGATATAAATATCCTTGTTGAAATCATTTACTTCATCTAACAGCGCCTGTTTGGAACCTATGATTTAAAAAACAAAAACAAAAAACACGACTCTTCCTAGAAGCTGAATTCCCTAGAATACAATTTCAGTGTTTGTCCATGACATGGGGTTTGGTCTGTTCAGAGTTTTTGTTTTTTGCTCTGTTTTGAAACCCCTGAGACACCATCTGTTTCCAAAGCTTTCTCTTTTGAGTGAATTTCACTAAATCCATTTGCTGTCCCGTTTTGTTCTTCAGGTATTTCTTCATTTGAAGGGGAAGCAGATTCTCCTTTTTCTAATTTTTGCTGCATTTCACGGAGCTTGGTAACAGCTTTATCTATTGACATTATGCTAATAAGATTAAAGTCATGCATGCTGACTAGATGAAGCATGAAGTTTCGACATAAATTCTTCTTAATTATTTTTTGTCCATAATTTTCTACAAACAGCATACAGGCATGATTCATTTGATTGTCAGCAATAAACCTATTAAATAAAAACAAAATTAATAGTGATACAAAGCATTTTCGCCAAATACAATAGTGATAATATTTATAGAAGAGTAAAGATTATATTCAAGCTGGTAAGTGTTTTGTTTTGTTTTGTTTTTGTGGAGCTTGGAAAAGAACTTCCTTTGAGCTACAGCCCCATCCCTATTTTATCTTTTATTTGGAAAAAAGATCTCAAAGTTGATGAAAACCTTGCTAAGAAAGTTACTGTGGCTGGCTTCAAACTTACAATCCTTCTGTCTCAGCCTCCAAAGTACAGGGACTACAGGAATGTGCCTCTACAGAGGGGTGGGTGGCATGGTGGTGGTGATGGGTGTGTCAGTTATTTAGTTACTGGAGACTGAATCCAGGGGCATTCCACCTCTGAGCTATACCTCCAGCCCTATTTTATTTTTTGTTTTTGAAACAGGGTCTTACTGGGTTGCTGTGATACTCCTGTCTCAGCCTCCCAAGTAGTAATAATCCCCCTTGCCAGGTACGGTGGCACATGCCTGTAATCCCAGTACATGGGAGGCTGAGAAAGGAGGACGCAGATTCAAGACCAGCCTCAACAACAATTCCCTTTTATTTCCTCCCTTGATCTTAATATGTTCTATGCATGTGGTAGTAGGGATGAACCCAACGATGTCCTATCACTGCACAACACCTGTAGCCCGGTTACTTTTTTTGTGCGTGTGATACTGGGGATTGAACCTGGGGTATTCTACGTCTGAGCTACATCCCCAGACTTATTTTTTATTATTTATTTTGAAACAGGGTCTCAGCCAGACATGGTGGCACATACTTATAATCTTATTACTGCAAAACAAACAGAACCTGTAAATTAGTTCAATTGAAAAGAAAACAAGCTGGGCATTGTGGTGCATGCTTGTAATCCTAGCATTTGGGAGGCTAAGAGAAGAGGATTGCAGTTTCCAACAGCCTCAGCTACTTATGCCCTCTGAAACTCAGTGAGACTCTGTTTCAAAATAAAGAATAAAAAAATGGGACTGGACTGGGGGTGGCTCAGAGGTAGAATACCCTGGGCTCCACTCCCAGTACTGGGGAAAAAAAAAAAAAAAAAAAAAAAAAAAAGAATGTTGATTCTGTAGAATAAGGATATAATAACAAGCTGGGTATTATGGCACATGCCTGTAATTCAGTACTTGAGTAGCTAAAACAGGAGGAGCACATATTCAGGGCCAGCATCAGCAGGTTAGGGAGGCTGAAGCCCTCACCAACCTAGTGAGACCCTGGTTCAATCTAAAAAATACAAAGGACTGTGTGTGTGTGTCTTTGAGGTAAAATGCCCCTGATTTATATCCCTAGTTAAAAAAAATAAATACTTCAACAGAAGTAACACTTATGTTTTTATATGTAAATGTGTGTGTGTGTGTGTGTGTGTGTGTGTGTGTGTGTGTGTGTCTTTGAGGTAAAATACCCCTGATTTCTATCCCTAGTTAAAAAAATAAATACTTCAATTCAATAGAAGTAACACTTATGTTTTTATAATATTTAAATACTGAAAAAGAAAAAAAAACCTCAAAGCCCTTTGGAAACCTGTTATTAGAGCTAGACGATACCACACTTTCTTTTTGTGGTCTTGGAACATCTTCGTTTCTTTTTTTTAATTTCTTATTTTTTTTGGTGGTACTGGGGTTCCTGGAAGCCCTTCTACCTCCGGGCTACACTCCCAGACCTATTTTTACATTTTCACTTGGAAACAGGGTCTCCTAAGCCAGCGCATGCGGCTGGCTTCGAACCTGCGCGATCCTCCTGTCTCTGCCTCCCAAGCGCGGGGATTACGAGCGTGCGCCACCACGCCCGGCGAACATCTTCGTTTCTTTTTGTGCAATTAAAATGCTTTTGAATCTGGTGTGGTGGCTCACGCTCATAATCCCAGAATTTGGGAGGCAGAGAAAGGAAGATCGTGGTTTGAGGAAAACCTCAGCTACTTTGTGAGATCCTTTGTAACTCAGTGAGACCTCGTTTCAAAATGAAGAATAAAAATTAGGGCTGGAGTGTAGCTTGGATGTAGAATGCCCCTGGATTCCATCCCCAGAACCAGTCCCTCGAGAAAAAAAAGCTTTTGAGCTGGATATGGTGGCCCATGCTTGTAATGGCAGTACTCAGGAGGCTGAGACAGTAGGATTGTAGGCTCAAGGATAGCCTAAGCAAGTAGTGAGCCTCTTATCAACCTAGCAAGACCTGTGTCCAAATAAAAACTTAAAAATTAGGGACGGGGCCAGCTCGGAGGTAGTATGTCTGTGGGCTAAATCTCCAGTGCCACACACACACAAAAATGAAATAAATTAAAAATCAACTTTTGGACTGGGGTAAGATTTCTAAATTGGTGATATTTTAAATGAGATTCCAGCATAAATAGATTACATGTATGATAGCAAAAGAGCATAAAGAACAAAAGAATGTTTAATCATCTTAGAAATACTCTACCCATGCTTCATGACATGGAGATTCCACAGTTTCATCACTTCTTTCTCTCCCTCATTAACATCTGAAAATTCTTCAATTTGCTAAGAAAATAATAACAAATAGAAAAGTATTAAATGCAAAACATAATTGGAATTTCTAAGAATGAATTTTGAAAGTCTAAAATGTTTTGGAACTCAAGACAGCAAAATAGCATTTCTTAAAACCAACTTTCACTGAATATTTAATAACTATTAACATTGAAATTTTAAAAAAGTACTACTAAGTGATGTAAGTTAACTACAAATATAGAATGAAACATTCAATATAAACTCATATTAATAGTCCAAAATTTTCTTACTTGCTAAATGACAATATTGTAAAAACTGAACATTCCTGTATTCCTTAGAGAAAAAAAGCTTTATAGGACATTAAATGTCAATATCAAACAATGTTTTCAAACAAAATTCATTCAATCATATATTCTAAGATCACTGTCTGTAATGATAAAGATGATAATTACCGTAATGGTTTTTTCTCTTAGCCATTCTGGGTCTTTTTCATCTTCACTGTCTACTTCCATTTCTTGTGGCCGGAGAGGTAAGCAGGTGTCACTGTGGAAGTAGAGCCGGTTGTGGCCACTACTGTATGTCCGTTGCTGTTCCACTTCTCCATCTTCAGATTCAAGAAATTCAGACATGCTTGCTTTAGTTCGTTTAGGCCTAATTGGGGAAAAAAAAAAAAAAGTTGACATAATATAGATCTACATCTACATGTATATGAACCAAGATCCACAATAATTAATACTACTTTTTTTGTGTTCTGGAAATTGAATCCAGGAACATTCTATCTCTGAGCTACACACCCACAGCCCTATTTTTTATTTTGAAACAGGGTCTCACTAAGTTGCGAGGGCCTCACTAGGCAGCTGAGGCTGATTACAAATCTTTGATCCTCCTGTCTCAGCTTCCCAAGTACTGGGATTACAAGCATGCACTACTACATTTGGCTTTGTTCATTGTGATACATGGGATGGAACCCAGGGCATTCTACCTCCAAGCTACACCTACAGCCCTATTTTTTATTCTTTATTTTGAAACAGGGTCTCACTAAGTTGTGTAAAACCTAAGTAGCTGAGGCTGGCCTTGAATCTGCAATCCTCCTGTTTAGCCTTCTAAGTACTGGGATTACAAGCGTGTGCCACCACGCCTGACTAATATTACTATTTTATAAGATTAATTACACGATAACAGTAGTTCAGGGAACTCTCCCCTCTATTTTCATTCTATACATTTTGAGAAGTGGGCTTTATATTTAATAAATCAATAGATACATATATATTAGAGGGGATACTGGGGATTAAACCCAGGGGATTCTGTCTTTGAACCTCAACCTATTTTATTTTTGCATTGGAGATTGAACCTAGGGGCATTCCACCTATGAGCTCTACCCCCAACACATTTTTAATTTTTCATTTTAAAACACAGTCTCACCCAGGCATGACTCATCCCAGCATTTGGAAGGCTGAGACAGGAGGGGTGTGGTTCCTGGACAGCCTCAGATACTTAAGGAGGCCCTTTACAACTCAGTGAAACCCTGTTTCAAAAATAAAGAAAAAAAAAAAAATAGGGATAGGGATGCAGCTCAAAAGTAGAACACCCCTTGGTTCCATCCCCAGTACTGCAAAAATAAAGCATTTTGGCATGGGGCTGTATTTCTATTTTCTGAATTTCTATCTTTCTAATAAACTTCTTTAAATCTTCAAAAAATAAATTATTTAATTAACAAACAAACAAACAAACAAGGTCTCAGTAAACTGCTGAGGGCCCAAGTTGCTGAGGCTGGTTTCAAACCTGTGATCCTCAGTTTCCCAACTACTGGAATTATTGCAAGCATGAGCCACCAAGCCCAGCTTCATAAAATTTTAAAAGTGAAAATTGTGTATTTTAACATACATTATGTTTACAAAGTGGAAACTCTCGTGCTGTTTACATATACACACACTATATCAAAATTTTGTCCTTATCAACTTTATAAAGATAAAACTTAATCTCAACATCAATTCTCAAATATAAATTGATCACCTTTGCCTGTAAAAGCTAATGGAAAGAGAATCAAAAAATATTTTTAATGGTATTGGGGATTAAATCAAGAGACATTCCACTACCAAGCTACACCCCCAGACTTTTTTGTTCTTTGTGGTAATGGGGATTGAACCCAGAAGAATTTATCTCCAAAGTTACAACCCCTAGCCCTATTTGAGTCTGTCTTCTAGGACCTGTGATCTTTGTCTTAACCTTCCAAATACTGGAATTACAGGCCTGTGCCACCATGCCGCATTTCGTTCTTTGTATTAAAATAGGGTCTCCCTAGGTTGCTGAAGAATCTTGCTAAATTGCTAAAGCTGTCCTTGAACCTTTTCATCTTATCTCAGCCTCCCAAGTACTGGGATTTCAGGCATGCACCATCACCCCTGGCTGGGAGAACCAATCTTAGGTACTAAACCATTATGCTCAATGAACATTACGTGACAAGGAAAGATTTTTTTTTTGGCGCAACTGCAGATTGAATGCAGGGGCATTCTACCTCCAAGCTACACCCCTAGCCCAATTTTTTATTCTTTATTTATTTTGAAATAGGTCTTCACTAAGTAGCTGAAGTTGGCTACGAACCTGTGATCCTCGTGTCTCAGCTTCCCAAGTACTGGGATTACCAAAATAGAGTATATACCTTTTTTGCAGGTTCCTACCTACGTATGCATACAGAAACTACCAGTGGGAGAATTCTTTTAAGTGGTGGTGGTTGTGGGGGCATCTGGGGATGGAACCCAGGGGGCATTCGACCTCCAAGCTATACCCCCTGCCCTATTTTATTTTTGAAACAGGGTCTCACTGAGTTGCAGGTGGCCTCACTAAGTAGCTGAGGCTGTCCGCAAACCGCGATCCTCCTGTCTCAGCTTCCCAAATGCTGGGATTACAAGCGTGTGCCACCACACCCAGCTCAGTGGGAGAATTCTTTTTTCTTTCTTTGGCACCAGGAAATGAAACCAGGAGCATTCTACTTCTCAGCTATACTCTTAGTCCTTTTATAGTAATTTATTTTGTTTTATTTTTAAACAAAGTCTTAATAGGTTGCCAGGCTGGCCTTGAACCTGCTATCCTCCTGTCTCAACCTCCTGTCCCAGCCCCAAGTACTGGGATTACAGGCATGAGCCACCACACCTAACTTCAGTAGGAGAATTCTTTAATCCCACCACTGCAGCAATCCCCCTCCCACCCCCCACAGTACTGGAGATGGAACCCAGGGCCATTCTACCTCCAAGCTACACCACCAGCCCTATTTTTTATTCTTTATTTTGAAATGGTGTCTCACTGAGTTGCAAAGGGCCTCACCTACTTGGTGAGGCTGTCTGCAAACCCGTTGATCCTTCTGTCTCAGCCTCCCAAAATGCTGAGATTACAAGCATGCGCCACCAAACTCTACTTTGCAGCAATGGTTTTAACATAAAAGTTAAAACTTAGAGAAAAATTGAGAGGAAATAAAAACAAACCCTACTGAAACAGGACCTGGGAAAATTATAAGGCAGGATACCACCCGAGAGACTTAACCAACTTGGAAATAATGAATGCCACTTAAAGAGCAGTTTTGTTTGGCCCCTCACTGGTTCTTCTAACTTGTATTGTGTGACATACCTGCACACAAGAATGTGTGTTATAGGTGTTCTCTTTACTGGTCCATTGCGGCTAAAAGCAAATCCAGGTTGGCGATGAATATCCTGAGGATTTCCTGCATAGGAGCCATCATAACACTCATTGATAGAAACATCTATCCTAGCACCTTTTGGATGATACTGTAACAAAAACAAGAAGATATTTATTTATTTATTTATTTTTGCTGGTCTGGGGATGGAACCCAGGGGCATTCGACCTCCAGGCTACACCCCGTGCCCTATTTTTTTTATTCTTTATTTTGAAACCAGGTCTCACTGAGTTGCAGAGGGCCTCACTAAGTAGCGAGGCTGCCCGCGAACAGTGATCCTCTGGTCTCCGCCTCCCAAATGCTGGGATTACAAGCGTGCGCCACCACGCCCAGCACAAGAGGATATTTAGAAAAAACAACAACAACAACAACAAAAAATCAGTTTCCTATTCCAAATGCCTACTGCCTCCAATTTAATTAAAGATATTTATGGTTTCTTTCCTTCCCTTCCTTCTTCTTTCTTGTGCTGGGGATCAGACCTAGGGTCCTACACTTTTTGGCAAGTACTCTATTGAGTTACATTTCTTGGCACTTTGTGGACTCTATTTTTTTGTGAGATTGAGGATTGAACCCAGAGGTGTTCTAACTCTGAACTATACCCTCTGTCCTATTTTTTAGACTGTGAAACTAAAAGAAACAAAACAAAAACAAAAACAAAACACCCCTAAACTTCCAGGTTTTACTAATTTGCTAAGGGCCTATACCAAATTGCTAAAACTGATTCTCAAACATAGGATCCTCCTATGTTAGCCTCCCAAGTACAGGAATTACAGGCCTGTACCACCACAACCACCCCTTGTAGGCATGTGTTTGTATTACTGGGAATTTATCTCAGGGGAGTTCTACCTCTGATTTATACCCCCAGCCCTATTTTTATTTTTTTGTGGTACTTGGAGTGGAACCCAGGGGCTTTCTACCTCCAGGCTATACTCCCAGACCTATTTTTATATTTTATTTGGAAACAGGTCTCCTAAGTTTCTGAGAGCCTCACTAAGTAGCTGAGGCTGGCTTTGAACCTGAACAATCCTCCTGTCTCAGCCTCCCAAGTGCAGGGACTACAAAGTGACCACCACGTCCCACTCCTATTTTGATTTCTGAGCCAGAGTCTCACTAGGTTGATGAGTTTCACTACTTGCTGAGGCTGCCCTCAAACTTAGGATCATCCTTTGTCAGCCTCCTAAGTACTGGGATTACATGTGTGCATTACCACATCCAGCACTTCTGTCAATTAATATACTAAAAAAACTCAAAATAAGCCAGGCATAACATCCAGTAAACAGAAAAACAGAGAAAAAGATGTATATTAAAATCCTGACAGTCCTTCTATTGGCTTGGGGACTCTGCACAATTTTTTTTTTGTTTTTGCATTTCTGGTGACTGAACCCAAATATTTCTATACAAAGTACAATTTTTAGCCAGCCAGGCGTGGTAGCGCACGCTTGTAAATCCCCGCGCTTGGGAGGCGGAGACAGGAGAATCACGCAGGTTCGAAGCTAGCCGTGCTGGTTTAAGAGACCCTGTTTCCAAATAAAAGAATATAAAAATAGGTCTGGGAGTGTATCCCGGAGGTAGAAGGGTTTCCAGGAACCCCAGTACCACCAAAAATAAATAAATTAATTAATTAAATAAAATATCTGGCCAGTATCTCTCAAAAAGTACAATTTTTGCAAGTCAAGTTGTGTTATGTTTATTATTTATTTATTTTTTGCAGCACTGAAGATGGAACCCAGAGGCATTCTATGTCCGAGCTACATCCCCAGCCCTATTATATTTTTAATCTTTATTTTTTGAAACAGGGTCTGAGTTGTGAAGAACCTCGCTAAGTAGCTGAGGCTGTCCGCAAACCATGATCCTGTGTCTTCACTCCCAAATGCTGGGATTACAAGCATGCACCACCACCCCTAGCCCTCAAGCTATGTTATGTTTAATGTACACTAGGAAATACTGAAGCAAGACATGGTGGCACATGCTTGTAATCCCAGTATTTGGGAGGACAAGGCAGGAGAACAGTAGGTTTGAGGATAGCCTCAGCAAGTAGTAAGATTCTTGTCACCCTGGTGAGTCCTTGTTTCCAAATAAAAAATTGGACTGGGGGTATAGCTCAAAGGTAGAATGGTTCTAGCTTCAATCCTCAGTACCAAACAAAGACACAAAAAGAAACAATGAAAAATTACTTACAACATAATTGAAGATAAATCTGCTATGGCAGAGTTTAAGATGCTTCAGTAAACTATAAAGTTTGCGGCAGTTCAGGGTACACCAAGGGCAATGCAGGTCATCTCGTGCTTCCGTTTGTTGTCTCGTATTGTTGTTATAAAGGAACTAAAAGACAAAAGCAAACCAAAACCAAAACAAAGCAGTAAGTCATCAATGTTTATATCTAGGTATTTTGTATCGATATCATCTCTAAAAATAGTTTAAAAAATGAAAAAGCATCAAATTAGAGATACACTGTGTGTCTATATGTGTGTT
Organism: Muscardinus avellanarius; assembly: GCF_963383645.1. Lineage (NCBI taxonomy): Eukaryota > Metazoa > Chordata > Mammalia > Rodentia > Gliridae > Muscardinus > Muscardinus avellanarius. The sequence goes on along the minus strand of NC_137802.1, from coordinate 28,172,716 downwards.
ATTAGAGATCGACCCAGAGGCATTCTATCTGAGCTACACCCCCGTAAACCCTATTTTATTTTATTTTTACTTGGAAACAGTTGTGGAGGGCCTCATAAGGTTGCTGAGGCTGGCCAGAAATCTGCTATCTTCCCCTCTCTGCCTCCCAAATACTGGGATAACAGGTATGAGACACCACACCAAGCTAGAGATATGTCCTTAATTTAAATATGCTAAACCAGAAGCCGAGTGTGGTGGCACAGGAGGATCGTGCAGGTTCGAGGCCAGCCTCTCTGGCTTGAGAGACCCTGTTTCCAAATAAAATGTAAAATAGGTCTGGGAGTGTAGTCTGGAGGTAGAAGGGTTCCATCCCCAGTACCACCACCAAAAATAAATAAATAAAATAAATAAACAAATAAATATCTGGGAGTATATTCCAAAGGTAGGTGGTCCCTGGGTTCCATCCCCAGTTACCACCAAAAAAAAAAAAAAAAAAAGAAACCAACAACAACAACAACAACACAAAAAAAACAAAAAGCAGGCTTTGAAACTGTGATCCTCCTGTCTTAGTCTCCAATATAATTCCAGTACTTGGGAGAGTACAAATAGGGCTGTAGCTCAGAGGTAAAATGGCCCTGGTTTCTATCCCTGGTAAAACACACACACACACAAAACAAAAATAAAAAATGCTAAGTGTGGCAGTGCACACTTTGAAATTCCAGTACTTGGAAGGCAGAGACAGGAGGATTATAGGTTTTTGGAGAGCCTCATCAACTTAATGAGGTCCTCCACAACTTAGTGAGACCCTGTTTCAAAATAAAAAATAGAGCTCAAAGTAGCTAAGAAGTAGAATGCTCTGGGTTCAACTCCCAGCACCAAAAAAGGAAGAAAGGACAGAATTAGGGCTGGGGAATAACTCAGAGATAGAATGTCCCTGGGTTCAATCCCCAGTACCACAAAACAAACAAACAAATAAATAAATAAATAAGTAAATAAAGATTCCAGATCTAATATGCAAGAAAAAAATATACTTTGTGGCTACATAAAAAAAGGTCAGCTGTTTACCTGATAAAATATTCTTAATTTTTGTCGGTTTTCATTTGAAGCTTCTTTTTCTTTTCTTGTTTGTAGGTCTGTAGTCAATGTTTCTTTAACAGCTGAAAACATATACTTTTATATTTAATGAAAATACTTGCATCAAAAAAATGAAATTAATGTCTTGCCAAAATTACTAAACAGTTAAAGGTGTCACAAAATTCTGCTTAGGTAACACAATTTGTTTTGACCCTCAACTGACTAACGATCACACAATCAATCCTCTTAATAAAAAATCAGATAATAAGGCCGGGCGTGGTGGCGCATGCTTGGGAGGCAGAAACAGGATTGCGCAGGTTCGAAGCCAGCCTGGCTAGCTTAGAAGACCCTGTTTCAAAATAAATAAATAAATAAATAAATAAATAAATAAATAAATAAATAAATAAATAAATGGCCTGGGAGTGTAGCCCGAAGGTAGAAGGGTTTCCAGAACCTCAGCACCACCAAAAAAAAAAAAAAGATAATAAAAGTCTTTATTAACAAAACTCAATTTTTCTTTTTTCTTTTTTTTGTGGTACTGGGGATTAAAACCAGGGGCATTCTACCTCCAAGCTATATTCCTAGACTTATTTTATTTTTTATTGGGAATCAGGGTCTTGCTAAGTTGCCGAGAGTGTCACTAAATTGCTGAGGCTGGCTTTGAACCTGCAATCCTCTTGAGCACTGAGGTTAAGTGTGCACAACAATCCTCGGCCAATTTTTCCTTTAAAAATCACCTTTTAGCCGGGTGTGGTGGTGCATGCTTGTAATCCCAGTGCTTGGAAGGCTGAGACAGGAGGATCGCACAGATTCGAAACCACCCCCAGGTACTTAGAGACAGCAACTTAGGCCCCATTTCCAAATAAAATATAAAATAGGTCTGGGAGTATAGCCCAGAGGTAGAAAAGCCCCTGGGTTCCACCCCCAGTACCATTAAAAAAAAAAAGAAAGAAAGAAAAAAGACCTTTTAGAGCTGGACGTGATGGCGCACACTTGTATTCCCAGCACTTATGAGGCTGAGACAGGAGGATTGTAGTTTGTGGAAAGCATCAGCTACATAGGCCCTTTGCAACTCAGTGAGACCCTGTTTCAAAATAAAGAATAAAAAATAGGGTAGGGGGGTGTAGCTCAGATGTAGAATGCCCCTGGGGTTCCATCCCTAGTACTGCAAAAAAAAAAAAAAAAAAAAAAAAAAAAAATCATTTTTTGTAGGTGAAGTGGTACACACTTTAATTCCAGTACTTAGGCCAGGCGTGGTGGTGCATGCTTGTAATCCTCAGCATTCGGGAGGCTGAGACCTGACGATCGTGGTTCGCAGACCTCAGCTACTTATTGAGGCCCTCTGCAAGATCCGGTTTTAAAATAAAGAATAAAAAATAGGGCAGGGGGTGTAGCTCGGAGGTGCCCCTGGGTTCCATCCCCAGACTCGCAAAAAAAAAAAAAAAAAAAAAAAAAAAAAATTTCAGTATTACTTAGGAAACTGAGACAGGAGGATTTCAGGTTCATTGCCAGTTTTAGCAATAGTGAGGCCCTCCGCAACTTAATATGACCTTGTTTCAAAATAAAAAGTGGAAAGGTCTAGGTTGTGTAAACTCAGAGGTGGAATGCTCCTGGGCTCAATCCCTAGTACCACACACACTCCACTTAGCAAGGTGACTAATGAGTTTAATTCCAGTACTTGGGAGACTAAAACAGGAGGATCCAGGTTCAAAGCCAGTATCAGCAAGTTAGCAGGCCATGTGGCATGTTCCAAATAAAAAATAAAATAGGACCGTAGTGATCAGAGAAACAATGGCCCTAGGTTCAGTCCTTAGCACTATCACATACACACACCAAAAAAACACATCTTATACCATCATAAACTTAAACCCCAAGTAATTATACGTGGTCACTATACTGCTTTAAGTACAGTGAAATCAGAGTGTAGTTTTTTTGGGTATTTGTGGTGCTGGGGATATACCCAGGTCCACTCTCATATTGGGAAATTGTTCTATAGCCAGGCCATATACCTAACTATATTATTCTATAGCTGGGCGTGGTGGCACACACTTGTAATCCCCATGCTTGGGAGGTTGAGACAGGAGGATCTCGCAGGATCGAAGCCAGCCTCAGCTGGCCTAAGAGACCCTGTTTCCAAATAAAATATAAATTAGGTCTGGGAGTGTAGCCCAGAGGTAGAAGGCCCCTGGGTTCCATCCCAAGTACCATTAAAAAAAAAAAAAAAAGAGAAAGGCAAATGGCGCTGATGGAACAGCATGGATGGAGTAGAGAAGACTGAACAGAGACTGAACAGACCTCTGCTTTCAATGAAGCCTGACAGCGAGGCTGAAGAAATAGGCTTGAATCAACAGGAAATAGAAGGTTTTTGCCATTTTCTTCTTACCACAAAAAAGAAAAATATATACCATCAATACATATATCAACCAAGTACAGTCCTGAATCTTCTGGGGAACAACACTTCTGCAGTGAAGATCCTAGAAAATGGATCTGTGACAAGGATTTTCAAACTGTGTTACCATCATTTGATCTCTTCTCAAAGTATGGAAAATTATATTCAAAAGCTGGACAAATTGTATAAAGAAAATAAAAGAAGACAAACTATAAAAATGAGCTTAGGATGTGAATTGACCGTGAAATAGAAGACCCCACTTCCTGGAGTCCTGAATTTTACCTCTGGCTGATGAATAACTTGACCTGAGTCTCTTAACCTTTCTTTCTTTCTTTCTTTCTTTCTTTTCTCTCTCTCTCTCTCTCTCTCTCTCTCTCTCTCTCTCTCTCTCTCTCTCTCTGCCACAAGAAGCAATTGAGACCACCTCTGGTTCATTAACAACTTTACAGTTTAAAAGAAAACTGAGGATTCTATAAGAAAATACATTAAAGAAAACTTCCTTCAATTCAATAAACTTTTTTTCAGCAAAAAAAAAAAAAAAAAAAAAAAAGAAAAAAGAAAAAAGAATTGCTTCTGACTGGTTTTTATTCCCACTGCCTAGCATTGAGCAGACATCCACTATGGGCTGATTTATCAGAAATAAGTAAAGACTAATGGTATTGAAATCACCCCAAATCTAAAAGACAATCATTATTTATATAGCTTTTTCTTAGTTTCTTTGCAACTCTTACCTATTTTACTGTCTTCAGAATATTTTGAGAAATTCCAAGACTGCAATTTATTGGGAAATCTTTTTCCTATCTAGGGCCATTTCTTTTCTCTTTATTACAGTCTCCTGCATGTAACCAATGTACAGGATTGGTAAATGTCAAAAACAACAATTTAAGCCTTCTGCCCCCTTAGAACAGATAAAATACATGAATGTTCCAAGGTGAAGGACAATAGTTCTATTACGTAGATATAAAATGAGTGGGGCGTGGTAGTACACACTTGTAATCCCAGCATTTGGGAGGCTGGGACAGGAGGATCGCAGTTCACAGACAGCCTCAGCTACTTAGTGAGGCCCTTTGCAACTCAGTGAGACCCTGTTTCAAAATAAAGAATATAAAACAGGGCAGGGGGTGTAGCTCAGAGATTGAATGCCCCCGGGTTCCATTCCCAGACCCGCAAAAACAAAACAAACAAAAAAAGATATAAAATGAAAGAAACATTACAACCTGGGAGTTAACAGAGAAGGGAGCTGTAACTCCACCTGTAAATGTTTCTTCCACTTAAAATGTACTATAAAATTTCAACCTAGTAGCGCCGGGTGTGGTGGCGCATGCTTGTAATCCCAGTACTTAGGAGGCTGAGACAGGAGGATCACGCAGGTTCAAAGCCAGTCTTAGCTACTTAGTGAGGCTCTCAGCAACTTGGTGAGATCCTGCTTCCAAATAAAATTTAAAAAATAGGTCTGGGAGCCGGGCGTGGTGGCGCACGCTTGTAATCCCCGCGCTTGGGAGGCAGAGACAGGAGGATCGCGCGTGCAGTGGCTTAGGAGACCCTGTTTCCAAATAAAAATGTAAAAATAGGTCTGGGAGTGTAGCCCGGAGGTAGAAGGGCTTCCAGGAACTCCAGTACCACCAAAAAAAAAAAAAAAAAAAAAAAAAAAGGTCTGGGAGTATAACCTGGAGGTAGAAAGCCCCTGGGTTCCACCCCAGTACCTTAAAAAGAAAAAAAAAATTTTTTTTTCAACCTGGTAAAGATCCAAGCTTTTTGTTATTGTTTAGTGGTACTAAGAATTCAATCCAGGAGCAGTCTACTTCTGAGCTACCCTCTCAGTTCTATTATATTTTTTATTTATTTATTTTTCTGGCACTGGGAATTGAACCCAAGGACATTCTACCTATGATCAACATATCCAAGCCCTTTTATATTTTCTTTCTTTCTTTCTTTCTTTCTTTCTTTCTTTCTTTCTTTCTTTCTTTCTTTCTTTTTTTTTTTTTGCAGGTCTGGGGAAGGAACCCAGGGGCATTCGACCTCTGAGCTACAGCCCCTGCCCTATTTTTTATTCTTTATTTTGAAACCAAGCCTCACTGAGTTGCAGAGGGCCTCACTAAGTAGCTGAGGCTGTCTGCAAACTGCAATCCTCCAGTCTCAGCCTCCTGAATGCTGGGATTACAAGCTTGTGCCACCACACCTGGCTTATTCTTTTTTTTTTTTTTAAATTTACTTTTGAAGTACTAGAGATTGAACCTAGGGGCATTCTGCCTCTGAGCTACATCCCCAGCCCTATTTTTTATTCTTTTATTTGGAAACAGGGTCAAAATTGCAAAGGGGCTCATTTAAGAAGATGAGTTTGGCCACAAACCTGCGATCATCCTCCTGTCTCAGCCTCCCAAATACTGGGATCCCAACTGTGTGCCACCATTCTCGCACGACTTATATTTTATTTAGAAACAGGGCCCAAGTTTCTGAGTATCTTGGTCTAAATTTCTGAGTATCTCAGTAAACTACTGAGGTTGGTCTGGAATTTGTGATCCTCCTGTCTCAACCTCCCAAATAAATGTGCCACCAAGCCTGGCTAAAAATACAGGTTTTGAGAAACCTTTTTCAGCCTCAAAATTGTAAAAACACTCTCAATTTCTTGGCACTAGAGAGTAAACTGAGGGGCATTCTAACTCAGCTACACCGTCACACTTTACTTTTTCTTTTCTTTTTTTTAGTACCAGGGATAAAACTCAGAGGCATTCTACCTCCAAGCTATACCTCCAGCCCTATTTTTTATTCTTTATTTTGAAACAGGGTCCACTGAGTTGAAAAGGGCCTTACTAAAAGCTGAAGCTGAGCCGGGAGTGGTGGCGCACGCTTGTATTCCCAAGCATTCCGGAGGCTGAGACCGGAGGATCACGGTTTGCGTCCAGCCTCAGCTACTTAGTGAGGCCCTCTGCAACTCAGTGAGACCTGGTTTCAGAATAAAGGATAAAAAATAGGGTAGGAGGTGTAGCTCAGAGGTTGAATGCCCCTGGGTTCCACCACCAGACCCGCAAAAAAAATATAAATAAATAGATAGATAGATAGATAGCTGAAGCTGCCCACTAACCACAATCCTCCTCACTCAGCTTCCCAAATGCTGGGATTACAAGCATGTGCCACCATGCCCAGGCCACCCTCACACTTTTTAATTTTTTATCTTGAAAACTGGCCTCTCTAGATTGTTTGTTGAGACTACCCTCACCTGTAATCCTCCTGTCTTAGCCTCCTAAGTACGGAGAGTATAGATGTGTCCCAGTGTGCATAGCTTCTCAAATTAACTCACTTCTACATCTCAGTTTGAGAGAGATTATAAAATATATCATTCTAACCCTTCTCTCCTTTTGTTGTGGTACTCAGGATTGAAGCCAGATCCTTGGGCAGTCTAGGCAAGCCCTCTACTGCTGAGCTACATTCCCAGGACTTTTTGTGCATGTATAGTACTGAGGACTGAACTCAAAGGGATTCTACCTCCAAGCTACACCCCCAGCAATATTTTATTTCTTATTTTAAAACAGGGTCTTGCCAAGTTTCTGAGGCTGGCTGTGAAGCTGCAATCCTTCTGTCTCAGTCTCCCACATACTGGGATTATAAGCACGTACCATTATGCTCAACCCTATTTTTTAATCTGGTACAGGCTCTCACAAAATTGCCCAGGATAACCTCAAACTATGATCCTCCTGCCTCAGCCTTGCTTGACCTATAGACATGAATTTGGCAGTTTCAAAGCACTTTACAGAAACAACTGAAAAATCGAAAGACCAATGTGAAAACCAATTATTCTCTCCTGAGTTTGTTACAAATTTAGTGAAAAAAAAAACTTGTTCTAAACTGACATGAGGAGCCAGGCGTATGGCACACACTAATCCCAACACTTGGGAGGCTGAGACGGGAGGATCGTGGTTCACGAACAATCTCAGCTACTTAGTGAGGCCCTTTGCAACTCAGTGAGACCCTGTTTCAGAATAAAGAATAAAAAAAACAGAGCTAGGGGTGTAGCTTGGAGGTAGTATGCTCCTGAGTTCCATGACATCCCTGACAACACAAATGTAAATAAACTAACTGATATGAGGAAAATCTATGGATATCACTTGGAAGTATTATATTTCTCTTACACACACACACACACACACACACACACACACACACACACACACGTTTACAGTATTAAAAGAAAAATGAAAATTCCCAGATGCACCTGGCATACAGATTCTAGATAAAAAATCATCTATCAGTATTTTTAAACAAAACTTTACATTTAATATAGAAAAATCTTGATTTACCATGGCTAATTACCTGGTAAATCAAATATTTACAAGGGATAATTACATGGAGCAAAATACAAATGAATTAATGTAAGGTATAAATCTTAACTCTGAAACAATTTTTTTTTTTTTGGGTGGTACTGGGGTTCCTGGAAACCCTACACTCCCAGAACTGTTTTATATTTTTATTTGGAAATAGGGTCCCTTAAGCCAGCGAAGCTGGCTTCGAACCTGTGCAATCCTCCTGTCTCTGCCTCCCAAGCACAGGGATTACAAGCGTGTGCCACCATGCCCGGCTTTCTTTTTGTGATACCAGAGATGGAACCCAGGGGCATTGTACCTCCTAAGTACACTCCCAGTCCTATTTTTTAGTCTTTTATTATTTATTTATTTATTTATTTTTTGGTGGTACTGAAGGTGGAACCCAGAGGCTTTCTACCTCTGGGCTATAGTCCCAGACCCATTTTACATTTTATTTGGAGACAGGGTCTCACTAAGTTGCTGAGAGCCTCACTACTTAAGTAGCTGAGGCTGGCTTCGAACCTGCACGATCCTCCTATCTCAGCCTCCCAAGCGTGGGGATTACAAGCGTGTGCCACCACGCCCGGCAGTCTTTTTATTTTTGAAACATGGCCTCAGTGAGTTGCGAAGGGCATCGCTAAGTAGCTGGTGCTTGCTCAAACCGTGATCCTCCAGTCTCCGCCTCCCAAATGCTTGGATTACAAGTGTGAGCCACCATGCCTGGCTCATCATCATCATCATATCATATCATCATTTTACCATAATGGGGATGGAACCCAGGGACACTGTACCTCCAAGCTACACCCATATCCCTATTTTTTATTCTTTATTTTGAAACAGGGTCTCAAAGACTTGCAAAGGGCTTCACTAAGTAGCTGAGGCTGTCCTTGTACCTTGATCCTCCTGTCCCAGCCTCCTAAATGCTGGGATTACAAGGGTATTATACCACACCCAGTTTGAAACCATTATTTTGATAGCAATGCATTTTTACCAATAGTTTGCGTCGGCTTCACTGAACCAGGCTTGTTTTCTTGATGGAGACTCTCTGAATTTCTAGTGGCAAGAGGCTTGGCAATAGGAGCTGTAGATTTATCATTAGTTTCTCCTGTCCAACGAAGAGTGAACTGCAATGTGGGTCCCTGAGAAAACGTTTCAAATGGAGGCAGCCTCTAAATAATAAAACACATGGAGTGATGATTCACACAATGAACTGAAAAAAATTATAGGGATAAAAAAATTATGGGTGAGTCAATGTGTCTTAAATTTAATATTAGGCATGGCTAAAGTGTGGAACAATAGGGACTGTAGAACTGGAGAGTTCAAGCTTTCCAATGTGGAAGTCACATAACAACAGCTAAACTGCAGCTATGTAGAAACACTGACCCAGAATAACCATATTTTCCTGTTTTCAAAATATTTGGGCTGAGGAACCAGGTGTGGTGGTGTACATCTGTAATCTTTGTACTTTGAGAGTCTGAGATAGGAGGATCCCTGGTTCAAGACCAACTCATGACCTATTCGTTCCTTTATGCAAACTGAGCAGCTTATAAAATTTAGCAACTTTCCTTAATATCTCTCAGCTTCACTGACAGTAACTGCCCTGTGTCCAAATAATCTTCTCAAAGGTCCAATGAGTTCTAACCTACTTTACTGTCAGAGAACTTCCTAAGTTGCTGAGGCTGGCTTTGAACCTATAATCTTCCTGTCTCAGCCTCCTAAGAACTACAATTACAGTCATGTACCAATCAAAACCAAATGAAATAATTCTTTAAAAACAGTAATCTTTTTTTTTTTTTTGCGAGTCTGGGGATGGAACCCAGGAGCATACGACCTCCGAGCTACACGTCCTACCCTATTCTTTTTTTTTTTTTTTTTTGTGGTACTGGGGTTCCTGGAAGCCCTTCTACCTCCGGGCTACACTCCCAGACCTATTTTTATATTTTTATTTGGAAACAGGGTCTCTTAAGCCAGGGAGGCTGGCTTTGAACCTGTGCCATCTTCCTGCCTCCGCCTCCCAAGTACAGGGATTACAAGTGTGCGCCACCACGCCTGGCCTCTATTTTTTATTCTTTATTTTGAAACCAGGACTTACTGAGTTGCAGAGGACCTCATTAAGTAGCTGAGGCTGTCTGTGAACTGCGATCCTCCGGTCTCAACCTCCAGAATACTGGGATTACAAACGTGTGTCACCTTGCTCGGCTTACTGTAATATTTAAGGATAGGACAGGCCACTTCCAGCCTTAGAATTGTAGACTCTCTTAGGTTATAAATTTTTATTTATTTCTTATTTTGAAACATGGTCTCATTAAGTTGAAGAGGGTCTCACTAAGAAGCTGATAAATTCTCTTGTCTCAGCCTCCCAAGTACTGCGATTACAAGCATGTACCACCACACCAGCTATTTATAAATTTATTTATTGTATTGGGACTGTACCCAGGGGCATTCTATCCCTGAGCTACATTCCTGGCCCTATTTTTATCTTAAAATAGGGTCTTGTTAGGATGCTGAGGCTGGCTTTGAACCTGAGCTCCTCCTGTGTCAGCCTCCCACATACTGGGATTACAAGGCTTGTGCCATTACACCAAACCTCTGGTTACGTCTTTACCCACTCTTATTATTTTTTGTTGTTGTGGTGGTACTGGGGATGGAACCCAGGGGCAATCTACCTCCAAGCTCCACTCCCAGCCCTATGGGGTTGACCCAAGGGCCTTGTGTATACTAATAAGTACATAAAATACTACAGTGCCATACCAGGCCCCTTATTGATTTATAAAACTTAGGAATTCATAATATTAGCACTTTATGCTACAAATATTTTTGGTTCATCTTTTCTTTTGCAGTACGAGGGAACAAACCCTGGACCTCAAGCATGCTAAGCAAGTACTCTACACTGAGCTACAGCTCCACTTCTGTTTTTATTTATTCACTTTTCTTGTACTGGGGATTGAACCCAGGGACATTCTATTTCAGTCACAAGACAGCCCTTTATATTCTGAAACAGTCTCCCTAAGTTGTGGAGGGCTTCACTAAGTAGCTGAGGCTGGTTGAGAACTTACAATCCTGTCTCAGCCTCCCAAGTTGTGAGATTACAAGCATGTGCCCCAGCTCTATTCATTATTCCTTTTTTTTTTTTGTCAGTCTGGGGATGGAACCCAGGAGTATTCAACCTCTGAGCTAAACCCCCCTGCCCTACTTTGTATTTTTTTATTTTGAAACAGGTTCTCACTAAGTTGTAGAAGCCCTTAATAAGTAGCTGAAGTTGTCCGTGATCTGTGATCCTCCTGTCTCAACCTCCCGAATGCTGGGACTTCAGACATGCGCCACCACGTCTGGCTTCTATTAATTCTTTTTTAAGTATACATTCTGCATATCTCTTGATAAATTTATTAATAGTCAATACATGTTACCAACCACTACATATTAATGAGTTTAAAATAGCAGTTAACATTTACTGAATACTTATATGCCAGGCAGAATGATAAAATTATTTTATTAAAGATCTCACGTAATCCAACAAGTCCATCCTTCATTTTACAGAAAATTGAGACATTAAGAAGTACCCTGCCAAATGCCACACAGGTAGGTGGCAAAGATCTGACTCAGCTACAGTCTAACTCTAAAAACAATGTCTTCTATTAAATACTCTAGATCATTTCACTTGTGTTTTAAATATTCAATTAATGTTAACTTAAGTATTAAAACAATGAACTCTTTACTTCTAACATGAATTTGCATGTGGAAACAAAAACATTAACCAAAAATAGAAATTTTTTTTTTTTTTTTTTTTTTGGTGGTACTGCAGGTGGAAAGGAGGAGCTCCTCTACCTCCAAGCTATAATTCCAGACCCATTTTATATTTTATTTGGAAACAGGGTCTCATTAAGTTGCTGAGAGCCTCACTAAGTAGCTGAGGCTGGCTTTGAACCTGTGCAATCCTCCTGTCTCAGCCTCCTAAGCGCTGGGATTACAAGCGTGCGCCACCACGCCTGGCCAAATATAGAAGTTTATAGTTACAAGTTGCTCAGCCTTCTATGTAGTCCATACCTTCCCATCAAGAATAGTCTCCCATGTTGCTCTTTTCTTGCTTATTGGACAATCTTCCATTTCCTGCATGGCAACTTCATATTCCCCATCTAAAAGCTGTAAGCGCCTGTTAAATGACAAACACATATAAAGTAACCTGTGTATCATTTTAGGTACACAAATTTGACATCTTTACACTAAAAAGCATTTATCAAAATTATAAACTAGCTTACATACTCAACATGATTTAAAAATATAACTACACATCAATACCAACAAAAGAAAAAATTTTTTTTCTTTGAAACAGGGTCTCATTAAGTTGCAGAGGGCCCATGTTGTTGAGATTGGCCACGAACCTGCAATCCTCCTGTCTCAGCTCCCTAAGTATTGAAAGAACAAGTGTGGAACACCAAGCCATTTTTGGGTAATGGAGGTTGAACGCAGGAGCATTCTACCTCCAAACTATACCTCTGCTACTATTTTTAATCCTTTATTTTGAAACTGGGTCTAAGTTGCAGAGGGCCTACGTAGTTGAGATTAGCCATCTTCCTGTCTCAGATTCCCAAGTACTGAGATTCTAAACATGGGCCACAAAACCCAGATCTCAATACATATTTTATGGGTATCGGGCACGGTGGCACACATTTGTAATCCCAGTATTAGGAAAGCTGAGACTGAAAGATTGCAGGTTTGCGGCCAGCCTCAACTACTTAGCAAGGCCCTTTTGCAACTCAGTGAGACTCTTTCAAAATGAAGGATAAAAGCTGGGCGTGGTGGGGCAATCTTGTAATCTCTGCACTTGACAGGAGTAACGTGCAGATTTAAAGCCAGCCTCAGCTACTTAGTGAGGCCCTCAGCAACTTAATGAGACCCTGTTTCCAAATAAAATATAAAATAGGTCTGGGATTATAACCCGGAGGTAGAAAGCCTCTGGGCTCCACCCCCCAGTACCACAAAAAATAAATAATAAATAAAAAATAGGGCTGGGGGTGTAACTGGAGGTACAATGCCCCTGGGTTCCATTTCTAGTACTGAAAAAATATATATATAAATATATATATATATATGTTTTGTGAAAGAATAAATATGGTTGGATCAAAGAGTCCATTACATGGTAGTTTCAATGTGTAGGTACATGTTTGTGTGTATATACATATTGTTTATATTTTCCATTCCTTTAAATATTATGTAAAGTAACTATTACTCTCAACACCATTATTTTACCAAGCTCAATAGTTAACTGTACCTAACAAGTACTTAGCTGTTCTTCATCAACCTTAGAAAAATCCTATTAAGTGATAATTATGTGCCAGGCACTTATCTTCCCAACAACTTTATGACCTAGGTGCTGCTACTCCATTTTCAAAACAGGACATTGAAGCACAGAAACATGAAGTTACTTGCCTTGAGATCACAGAATAAATGGCAAGATCTATCAAGTAAATCTAGACAACCTACACCTAAAGTTTGAAACCTTTTTTTCTTTTTGGTGGTACTGGGGATAGAACCCAGGGGCTTTTTTGCCTCCAGGCTATACTCCCAGACCTATTTTATACTTTATTTGGAAACTGGGTCTCAGTAAGTTGCCAAGAGCCTAAGTAGCTGAGGCTGGCTTCGAACCTGTGCGATCCTCCTGTCTTAGCCTCCCAAGCATGGGGATGACAAGCGTGCGTCACCATGCCTGGCAAATTTAAAACTTTTTAGTACTAGAATTACTGGCATGCACCACCATGCTTGGCTAAGTCTATCTTTTTTTTTTGTGGCACTGGGGACTGGGGATGGAACCCTGGAGTATTCTACCCCGAACTACACCCTCATCCCTGTTTTTTTATTCTTTATTTTCAAACAAGGTCTCACTGAGTTGCAAAGGGCCTAAGTACCTGAGGTTGTTCAGGAACCATAATCCTCCAGTCAGGCCTCCCAGATGCTAAGATTACAAGCATGCGCCACCATGCCTGGCAAGTGTATCTTTTAATATATATATATAAAAAAATAGCAGTCATGGTGGCACACACTTGTAATACCAGTACTTGGGAGGCTGGGACAGGAGGATCATAAGTTCATGGTCAGCCTCAGATAGTGAGGCCTCCCACCATTCAGTGAGACCCTGTTTCCAAATAAAGAGGTAAAAAATGGGGCTGAGGATGTAACTCAGGTAGAATGTCACATGTTCAACACCTAGCAGTGAAAAATGAAGAAAAAAAAAGTACTAAAACTTTTGGATTTCTACCCTTTATGTCTATGATTATGATGTAATCTGTGTGTGTGTGTGAGAGAGAGAGAGAGAGGGAGAGAATATATATATACACACACACACACACACACACACACACACACAGGGGCATTCTACCTCTGTGCCAAACCTCCAGCTCTATTTTTTCTTTATTTTGAAACGGTCTCAGCGACTTGCGAAGCTGACCTAAGTAGTTGAGGCTGACCATGAACTAAAATCCCCTTGTCTCAGCCTTCCAAATGCTAGATTACAAGTGTGCGCCACCACGCCTAGGTTATGACTTTAGTCTACTTTCATAGTTGTACTAAGCAAAGTTAGAAAATTTTTTTTTAATTAAACTGGGAATTGAACACGGGCATTCAATCTACCAGATACTCCACCAGCCCTATTTTTTTTTTTTTTTAATTTTTTACTTTGAACAGGACTTCCCCAAGTTGTGAAGGGCCTAAGTAGATGAGGCTGGCTGGGAATTGCGATCCTCCTGTCTAGGCCTCCCAAGTACTGAGATTACAAGCTTATACCATTCCCAACTTCTCAAATTTTTTTTTTTTTTTTTTTTTTTTTTTTTGGTAATACTGGGAAGTGGAACCCAGGGGCTTTCTACCTCCGGGCTACACGTCCAGACTTATTTTTTATAATTTATTTGGAAACAGGGTCTAAGTTGCTGAGAGCCTCACTAAGTAGCTAAGGCTGGCTTCGTACGTATGCAATACTCCTGTTTCAGCCTCCCAAGTGCTGGGATTACAAGGGTGTGCCACCATGCCTAGCTCTTATTCATCTATTTTTAAACCCTTATTTATTTAGTGGAATATGTTAACAATCTTATAGTACTATTTAAAAGGTACTTCCACCATGCTTTTCATGGCTACATAATACTTAGTTTTATAACTGTATGTGTGATAGCTGCAATCCAGTGCCTTCTCCTACTTATAATGTATGAAGTCCCCCACCCCTCCTGAACAGCATTTTACCACATTTTCTGATCTGTCAATCTCATAAGTGAAAAGATGGCATCTCAGTGCTTTTTTTTTCCCCCAGTACTGGGGATAGAACTCAGGGGCATTCTATCCCCGAGCTATACCTCCAGCCTTATTTTTTATTCTTTATTTTGAAACAGGGTCTCACGGAGTTGGGAAGGACCTGACTAAGTAGCTGAGGCTGTCCACGAACTGTTATCCTCCCACCTCAGCCACCCAAATGCTGGAATTACAAGTGTGTGCTACCACTCCCGGCAGCTCAGAGTACTTTTAATCCAGATGTCTTATTTGTTTAATTTATTCAAGAACCACATGTATAGCTGAGTGCTATGGCATACAATTATAATCACAATACTTCAGAGGCTGAGACAAGAGGATCACAGGTTCCCAGGCAACCTCAGGTACTTAGTGAGGCCCTCTGCAATTTAGTGAGACTGTTAACAAAAAAAAAAAAAAAAAAAAAAAATCCAGGCGCGGTGGGTACACAATTGTAATCCCAGTATTTGGGAGGCTAAGACAGTAGGATTGCAAAGGTTCTAAGCCAGCCTCAGGTACTTAGTGAGGCCCTTTGCAACTCAGCAAGACCCTGTTTTAAACTAAAGAGTAAGCTGGGCATGGTGGCGCAGGTTTGTAATCCCCATGCTTGGAAGGTGAAGACCCTCAGGAGGATCATGCAGGTTCGAAGCCAGTCGTGCTGGCTTAAGAGACCCTGTTTCCAAATTTTAAAAAAGTATAAAAATAGGTCTGGAAGTGTAGCCCGGAGGTAGAGTGTTTCCAGAAACCCCAGTACTACCAAAATAAATAAATAAAAATAAAATAAAGAGTAAAAAATAGGGCTGGGATGTTGGTTGGAGGTAGAATATTCCTGAGTTCCAACCCCAGTACTGCAAAAGAGAGGGGGGGGAGGGGAGGGGAGGGGAGGGGAGAGGAGAGGAGAGGAGAAGAGAGAGAGAGAGAAAGTAGCCTCAAATACCTTACTATTCTAGAAAAATTTTTAAAAAGCTTAAAGAAGCCGGAATGCTTGTAATCCCAGTATTTGGGAGGATCGCAGTTTGAGGACAGCCTCGGTTTCATAGTGAGGCCCTTTGCAACTCAGCGAGACACTGTTTCAAAATAAAGAATAAAAAATAGGGCTGGGGGATGTAACTCGGTAGAATGCCCCTGAGTTCCATCCCCAGTACCACACACACACACACACAAAAAAAAAAACCTTAAAAAAAAAAAAAGCCCAAAGGACAAAAGATCCTGCTTAGAGGGGCTCCTTCTGATCAATTTTCAGATTATTTGAGCATTAAAGTGAATAATGGTGCAGGCTGGGCATGGTGGTGCATGCTTGTAATCTCAGCATTTTTGAGGCTGACTGGAGGAATGAAGTTTGCCGACAGCCTCAGCCACTTACTGAAGTCCTTTGCAATTCAGTCAGACCCTGTTTCAAAATAAAGAATAAAAAACAGGGCTAGGGGCATAGCTCGGAGGTAGAATGCCCTTGGGTTCCATCCCCCCCGTGTAGAAGAAAAAAAAAAAATGGTGAAAAACAACATGAATACAATAGAAGAATTTGAATAAAATAATTATTATATAGTGATAAAAAATAAGATTCATCAATGAATGTTTAAATACTGGGAGAAAAGATACGAAAAATAAAAGAACATTCATCTAAGTTTATGTATTTCCAATAGAGATTACTGTTTTTTGAGAGAGAGAGAGAGAGAGAGAGAGAGAGATTGATTGATTTTGTGTGTGTGTGTGTGTGTGTGTGTGTGTGTGTGTGTGTGTGTGTACTGCTTGGAATTGAACCCAGGGGAATTCTACCTTTCAGCTAAACACCCCAGTCCTTTTTTTATTGTTTATTTTGAAACAGGGTCTCACTAATTTGCAGAGGCTGGCTGCAAAACAGTGATCACTAGTACTGGGAGTACAAATGTGCACCTTCCTAGTACTGGGATTACAAACATGCGCCACCATGCTCAGCCAAGATTACTGCCTATAATGCTAGTATTCAGACTGCTGAGACAGGAGGATAATAGGTTTAAGGCCAATGTGTGGTAACTTAACAAGATCTTGTTTCAAAAATGTAGTTAACTGCTGGGTGTGGTGGCGCATGCTTGTAATCCCCGCGCTTGGGAGGCTGAGACAGGAGGATCGCACAGGTTCGAAGCCAGCCTCAGCTACTTAGTGAGGCTCTCAGTAACTTAGTGAGACCCTGTTTCCAAATAAAAATATAAAATAGGTCTGGAGTATAGCCCAGAGGTAGAAGGCCTCTGGGGTCCACCCCCAGTACCACCAAAAAACAAAACAAAACAAAAAACAAAAACAAAAAAAAACTGTAGTCAAGCATAGTGGTGCACACCTGTAATCCCAGTACTCGGGAGGCTAACACAGAGAATTGCAATTTCAGCAATGCAGTGACATTCTCAGCAACCTAGTGAGAGACTATTTGAAAACAAAAAATTAAAAAAGGAATGGGGAGCCGGGCGTGGTGGTGCACACTTGTAATCCCTGCGCTTGGGAGGCAGAGACAGGAGGATCGCGCAGGTTTGAAGCCAGCCATGCGTGCTGGCTTAGGAGACCCTGTTTCCAAATAAAATGTAAAAATAGGTCTGGGATGTGGTGAGCCGCCATTGAAAGATGGCGCCGGCTTCCTGCCTCAGAGCTTGATTGGCACATGGCTGTGCAGGAAGCAACTCCGTATTTGGAGGCTAGGGTTACGTGACACATGACGTGGTGGTGACCTGACGAGCGTGAGCCAGTGAGTGAGTGAGATGTGGCAAGAAGTGATTGGGAGAGTTAATGTTTATAATGCCCTGCGCGAGGCAGATCTTCACCATTCCGCCATTACTAGTATCCTGAATAAACGGCTTGCAAGAAGAGCTTCGTGTCGTGTCTTAATCGCTGGTCGAGGGACGCGACACTGGGAGTGTAGCCCGGAGGTAGAAGGGCTTCCAGGAACCCCAGTACCACCAAAAAAATAAATAAATAAATAAAAATAAAAAAGGAATGGGGATGTATATCAGGGGAAAAAAAAAAAGATGAATGAAAGGGAAAAAAAGAACTGGTGCCAAGTGAGAAATATGTTGTACAATACCATAACCAAATGACCAAACATAACTAATACTACCGCGTGTCTGTAATCACTAGTATCTCTGCTTAAAAATGTTTTATCTCAAGAATGTTTTAAGGTGAATATAATTCTAGAAAAATAATTACAAAGATATTTTACAAAAAAAAGATATATTACAAAACTATTAGCCTATAATTTCTTTTTTTGTACTGGAGATTAAACCAGAGGCTTTCTAATACTGAACTAGACTCTCCCCAGGTCAATTTTATTCTTTTTTATTTTGAATCAGAGTTCTACTAATTTGCTAAATGTCTCTCTAAATTGCTGAAGCTGGCTTGGCACCTATCATTCTTCTGTCTCAGCCTCCAAAGTACTGGCATCACTACAGGCATGTGCTATGACAGCCAGCTAGGACTTTAATTTCAAAAATTGCAATGTCAGGTTTGGTGGCATGTGCCTGTATTTCCAACTACTTGTGAGGCTGAGGGAGAAGAATCACTTGACCCTGGGAGTTTGAGGACAGTCTGGACAACAAGTGTGAGGCCCCATCTCAAGAACAACAAAAAAGTTGGGCACGGTGGTACATGCCTATATCCTAATATTTGAGAGACTTAGACAAAAGGATCACAAACTTGAGAAAAGCCTATACAATTTAGTAAGACCCTCTACAACTTAGACCCTGTTTCAAAACAAAAATAGTTGACACATTTGTAATTCCAGTACTTGGGAGATTGAGACAGGAGGATCACATGTTTAAAGCCAGTCTCAGCTATTTACTGAGACCCTCTGCAAATGAGTGAGACCTTATTTCTTTTTTTTTGGTGGTACTGGGGTATGGAACCCAGGGGCTTTCTACCTCCGGGCTATACTCCTAGACCTATTTATATTTTATTTGAAAACAGGGTCTCACTAAATTGCTGACAGCCTCACTAAGTAGCTGAGGCTGGCTTTGAACCTGTGTACTCCTCCTATCTCAGCCTCCCAAGCACTGGGATTACAAGCATGCGCCACCACGCCCGGCATGAGACCTTATTTCAAAATAAATAAAAAATAGGGCTGGGAGGTAGAAAGCCTCTGGGTTCAATACCCAGTACCGCAAAATAAATAAACAAATAAAGTGGTGCTGGGGATGTAACTCAGATAAGAATGTCCCTGAATTCAATCCCTAGTACCCACCAAAAAAATAATAATTTTCCTAATTACAATAGGTAAATAGTGGTTATGTAGGAAAGTATGTTCTTAGCATAAAAGATGTAAGTCAAGATGAATAAACTTTCAAGTGATTCAGCACAAAAATAATATACTCACAAATGTAAACAATGGATAAATCTAGGTGAAGGACTTATTGGTGTTAAATGTGTTATTCATCAGGGTGTGGTGGAGTACACCAGTAAAATTCAGTACTTGTGAGGCTGGACAGGATAGCAGGTTGAAAGTCAGCATCAGAAACTTAGAAAGACTCTCAGCAATTTATCATGGATATTAAAAGACAAAACAATAAAAAGGACTGGAGTGACAGCCGGATGTGGTGGCGCATGCTTGTACTCCCAGCATTTCAGAGGCTGAGACAGGAGGATTGCTTTCTGAGGACAGCCTCAGCTACTACTTAGTAAGGCCCTTTGCAACTCAGTGAAACCCTTTTTCAAAATAAAGAATAAAAAATAGGTCTGGGGGTGTAGCTTGAAGGTAGAATGCCCCGGGGTTACATCCCCAGTAAAACACACACACACATACACACACACGACTGCAGTTTAACTCAGAGTTAGTAGAATGTCCCTGGGTTCAATGACCAGTACCAAAACAAATGTTATTTTCCTCAACTTTTCAATTGTTTTCGTAATTTTCAAAATTAAAACATGAGCAAGCTGGGCATGATGGCACATGCCTGTAATCCTAGTACTTGGAAGCCTGAAACAAAAGGATCACAAGTTCAAGGATAGCTTCAGCAATCTCTTGGGACTGTTTCAGAAAAATAAAATGGGTTGCAGATGTAGCTTGGAGGCTCTGGGTTCAATCCCTAGTACAACACATACAGACACACACAAAACTTGAGAAAAAGTTCTCCCAGATTCTTCTTGATACTTTTTCCCCATAAAATAAAAGTGGCTAGCCAGGTATAGTGCCACACCCTTGTAATCCCAGCAATCAAAAGGCTGAGACAGGAGGATCGTGGTTTGTGGCTAGCCTCAGCTACTTAGTGATGCCCTTTGCAACTCAATGAGACCCTATTTCAAAATAAAGAATAAGAAATAGAAGCACGGCGCTTGTAATTCCAGCATTCAACTTTCGGGAGGCTGAGACAGGAGGATCACAATTGGTTTGTGGACAGCCTCAGACACTTAGTGAGGTCCTTTGCAACTCAGTGAGACCCTGTCTCAAAATAAAGAATAAAAAATAGAAATGGGAGTGTAGCTCAGAGGTAGAATGCCCCTGGGTTTCAACCCAAGTACCACCAAAAAAAAAAAAAAAAAAAAAAAGTTGAGCTGCCTAATGGCAGACTCTCAAAAATAACTGCAGAAAAAGTAAATTTCTGTGTCTGAGTGTGTATACATGTGTGTGTATGCTACTGAGGAGACTGGACCCAGAAGCATTCTACCTCTGAGATAAACCCTAGCCCTATTTGATTTCTTAATTGGAAACAAGGTCTATGTTACTGAGGCTGTCGTGAACTTGTGATCCTCCTGTCTCAATCTAACAAGTACTGGGATTATAGGTGTGTGCCACCAAGGCAGGAGTGGAATAAACAATCATTAACTGAATCATTCAAATAGTTCCTATCTGTGCTTATTCTGTTCTGTGATAAAGAAATTCAGTATTTGCAAATTTGTTTTTCTATTAAGAATAAAAAGGGGGTGTGGCAACACACGCTTGTAATCCCAGCATTTGGGAAGCTGAGACAGGAGGATCACCGATTGTGGACAGCCTCAACTACTATTTAGTGAGGCCCTTTGCAACTCAGTGAGATCCTGTTGCAAAATTAAAAAAAAAAAAAAAAAAAATTGAGCAGGGTGTAGCTTGGAGGTAGAATGTCCCTGGGTTACATCCCCAGTATCGCAAAAAAAGAAATAGGAAAAGAAAAAAAAAAAGAATAAAAAGGAATAGTATCACTGTTATATCCTGCTTCAGAATGAAAATATTTGTAGGTCATTATGGAAGTATCTATGTTACCTGTTTTTATCAAATACTGTCATTTGTGCAACAAATGTCTTCTCCCCATCTTCACGATTTCGTTTCCTTCTGGCTGGAAGTTCTTCATTGACATCTGAGTTTAACAAACATTTTTCATAAGTCAAATATTCAAACAAAAATCTGTTATTTATGATATATAGTCACATAATATAAAACATGCTACGTTAATCCTAAATGAGGTGCCAATTATAATAGTTACAATATTCAGAACAAACTTGCTCTTCAAATGCTTCTCAGCCTTTTGTCTAAGATAGTATAAAATATGTTCTTTCTAAGTTTGCATTTTATTGGCACATGTTTGATACTGGAGATTGGACCCTGGGGAATTCTACCTCTGAGCTACATGCCCAGGCCTATTTTATTTTTTTATTTTGAAACAGGGTTTCACTAGGTTGCTTAGAACTTAAGTTACCGAGGCTGTCCACAAACCTGTGATCCTCCTGTGTCAGCCTCACTATTACTGGAATTACAAGCATGCATCACCACGCTTGGCTTAAACTTTTGCATTTTCTACCAAATGATACTCATGTACACGAACCTCTTATCTATGCAAGTGCTAATTTGTTTGGAATAAATTTTCTTTACTAAGCAAAGTCTTCTCACCCAGTGTTCCTTTTCAAGAAATTCAAAGGATACTTCAAGACTTAAAAGATTATTTCTTCTAAGATGCTTCCAATGAACTTCATATACCTCTAATAGAGCACTCATTATTTTATCCCAATTACTTATTTCTTATCTCCCTAACCCAAGGTTTTGAACCTTTTAAAAAAAATAGGACTGGATGATCTAATCATCTTTACAGCCCAATGCCTATGTTCACTGAACGATTACATAAAAGGATGAAATTGAATTGTTGAAAGAATAGAGGGGAGGGTAGAGGGATAAATACATGACAAGTGTAATGTTCATATTCAAGGTGGATGAAGTGGCAAATGATAATAAGTACCAACACTCAGGACACTGAGTCAGAAGGATCATTTGAGCCCTGGAGCTGAAGGCCAGCCTGGGCAACAAAGTAAGACCCCATTTAAAAAAAAAAAAAAAGTTTATGTTTAATCTTAGTAGTCTAAATAGAGCTTGGCATGGTGGCGCATGCTTGCAATCCCAGCATTTGGGAGGCTGAGATCAAAAGACTGTGGTTCGCGGACAGCCTTAGCTACTTATTGAGGCCCTCCACAACTCAGTGAGACCCTGTTTCAAAATAAAGAATAAGCCGGGCATGGTGGCACACGCTTGTAATCCCCGCACTTGGGAGGCGGAGACAGGAGGACCACGCTAGTTCGGAGCCAGCCTCGCTGGCTTAAGAGACCCTGTTTCCAAATAAAAAAATATAAAATAGATCTGGGAGTGTACCCCGGAGGTAGAAGGGCTTCCAGGAACCCCAGTGCCACCAAAAAAAACAAAACAAAACAAAAACAAACAAACAAAAAAAAACAAACAAACAACAAAAAAAACAACTTTCAACTGTTTTTTCCCCTCTGTGGTAATAGAGATTGAACCCAGAGGCATTCTACCTCTAAGATACACACCCAGTCTTTTTTATTTTTTAAAACATGGTCTAAGTTGCAGAGGGTCTCACTATGTTGCTGAGGCTGGTCACAAACTTATTATCATCCTCTCTCACCCTCCCAAGTACAGGGATTATATGCATATGCCATTGTGCATGTCAACTGTTGTTTTATGTCTGACAAAAGTTGGGATGGGTAAATAAATTCATTGTTTTCTAAGAGACTAGTTTAAAACACTGGTCTTTATCATAATCCTTCCAACTATGAAAAAAAATATTTTATGGTTCTGGGGATTGTATCCAGTAGCATTTTACCTCCGAGCTACACCCCCAGCCCTATTTTTTTATTCTTTATTTTGAAACAGGATCTCACTAAGTTGCAGAGGGCCTCACTAAGTAGCTGATGCTGGCCCGAACTGCAATCCTCCTATCTCAGCCTCCCAAATACTTATCTTTATTTTGAAACAAGGTCTCACTAAGTTGCAAAAGACCTCATTAAATAGCTGAGGTTGTCTAGGAACTGCAGTCCTCCCTTCTCAGCACCCCAAGTACTGGGATTACAAGCATGTGCCACCATGCTCGGTTCTATTTCTTTTTAGAGTTTTAAAAAGTTTTTTAACTTGAAAATAAATAAAAATATCTTATAAACAACTATGAATACTATGAAAGAATACTGGTTGAATCATTTTTATCGCCTAAATCTCCAAAGATAAAATGTAGTAAAATTACTGAAATAAAAATTACCAATATTTTCATTGGTTTCTCCATTAATCATTCCATTAAATTCTCTTCTTCCCGGACGAGTAACTCTAAATAGCAATGAGTAAGACTTCACCATATGGCTGTTACTAGGTTCAAATTCATTACTGGACACTGCAAGGGACGGGAAATTTCCAGGTTTTGTTTGATTGAGGTCGGGATTCAAAGGCACCTGCTTTTTACCAGTAGGAACTTGCCTTATTGGACAACTTACATCCTGTAAAAGTAAAGATTATTAAATTACACTTATACATAGACAATAATAAAAACTATAACATTTCTAATCACAGTTACAGAAAACATCATATAGACCATGATTATCAAATCATAGGTTTAAATAATCAAAGTTCTGAAAATTGTGAAGCACAGATGAAACTGTAGGATTATATTGGAAACATTAAATCAACTGAAATTTATCTAACATAAAAATGATACAATATTTCCAGTATATAGCTGATGATCATCTGAAATAATTTTATATTACAAACAAGAAATTAAAGCCAGGCACTGTGGTGCACATAATGTAATCCCAGTACTTGGGAGGCTGAGACAGAAAGATCCCAGGTTCAAGGACAGCCTCAGCAAGTAGTGAGACTCTCATCAATCTAATGAGATCTTGTTTAAAAATAAAAATTTAAAAAATTGGGCTAGAAGCTGAGTGTAGTGGCCCATGCTTGTAATCCCAGCATTTGAGATGTTGAGACGTAAGAATCACGGTTCATGGCCAGCCTCAGCTATAAGTGAGACCCTATTTCAAAACTAAAAGACTAAAAAACAGGGCTGGGGGTGTAGTTCGGAGGTACAATGCCCTTGCATTCCCAGTACCGCAAAAAAAAAAAAAAAAAAAAAAAAAGGCTGAAGGTGTAACTTGGTTTAATTTCTGGTACCACACAAACAAAAATGTTACACTGAATTAAGGGCTGGGGGTGAGGGATGTCTAGCTCAGTGCTACTTTCCTAGACTGTATAAACCCTATTTTCTATCCCTAGCGTTGCAAAAAAAAATGAAACATAGAATTAAAAGTCATTCTTAAGGCCAGAAGTGGTGTCCCACACTTGTAATCCCTGCGCTTGGGAGGCAGAGACAGGAGGATTGCGCTGGTTTGAAGCCAGCCCCACTGGCATAAGAGACCCTGTTTCCAAATAAAAATATAAAATAGGTCTAGGAGTGTAGCCTAGAGGTAGAAGGGTTTCCAGGAACCCCAGTACCACCAAAACAAACAAACAAACAAACAAAATCATTCTTGAGTCAGACTTGGTGGCATAAGCCTATACTCCTAGTACCTAGAAGGCTGAGAAAGGAGGATCACAGGTTTGAGAACAGCCTCAGAAAAGTAGGGAAATGCTTAGTGACTTAGCAAGACCCTGTTTAAAAATGAAAAATAAAATTGGGTTGAAGGTGTTGCTCAGTGATGGAGTTCCCCAAGATTCAATCCCCAAAACCAAAAACTAAAAATTAAAATTAAATTAAAAATAAAAACTAGAAACACCTGGGTGTATAGCTGAGGTAAAATGACCCTAGGTTCAGCCACACCCTCTTCAAAATAGGCATCATATCTCATAGTCAACACTATGAAACAGTAATTACATGTATTATAATGTTCTTTAAGCTGGAACTGATGCACACTTGTAATCTCAGTACTTGGGAGACTGAAACAGGAGGATCATAAGTTTGCGGCCAGCCTCAGCTACTTAGGCCCTCCAAAACTTAGTGAGACCCTGTTTCAAAATAAAAAATAGGGCTGGAGTTATAGCTCAGAGGTAGAATGCCCCTGGGTTCAATTCACAGTACAAAACACAGGAAAAATAGTTTTTTTTTAACGAAAGCAATAGTGATCACCTTCTAAGTAATAAACTAAAGCTTGTTACACTTCCAACCTATACCCCCAATCTAACTTCAAAATAGTTTCACTAAGTGGTTCAGGCTGGCCTTGAACCTGTGATCCTCTTATTCTAGCCTCCCAAGTTCTGATTACACATGTAACATCATGCCCAGCAAACTTTTCCTTTTTTAGGTACTGAGATTGAACCCAGGAACATCCTACCTTTGAGCTATATTCTTAGCCCTGTTTTATTTTTATTCTGAAATACGGTGTCACTAGGTTGATGAAAAGTCTCACTACTTGCTGGAACCTGTGATCCTCCTGTCTCAGCCTCTCAAGTACCTGGGATTACAGGCATGCACCACCTCAGGCTTCAAACTTTTTGATTTATAGTTATACTGCTGCCTAGCAAAGATCTAGCAGTTTTAAAGCCCCTTATAACCTTAAATCTTGGCAGAACATAAGCAGAGAATCTCTATATAGGTCAATTCCTGTTTCTCTTAAAGTTCTGACTCAAGTATTTGAAGGAGCTAAAAGTACATCTGTTGGCTTGGGTTGGTTGCCCAGGAAACTTAACCATTATGACATGTGTTTCTATGGTGAAATGATTTCATCTTCTAAATAAAAAGTTAAAGCAATGTATTAATAAGTTAATGGCTGATAATGCCCACAACAAATTTCTTTGCCTGAGATTAGTGCTGTAAGACATAATCCTTTGGGGAAGAAAAACATCTGAATCCTTATCTAAAATTTTAATGAGTACTTAAGAGAACTGAAATGATAGCAAGGCAACTGAATATCAGAGAATGCTAAAACATAGGTTCTTCCCTTCAACTCCAGACTCTTTTTTTGGTACTGAAGAGTAAACTCAGGGGTATTCTACCTCCAAACTACACACTCAGTCCTCCTTATTTTTTGTTTTGAAACAGGATCTTGCTAGGTTGCTGAGAATCTTGCTAAATAGAAGAAGTTATCCTCAAACCTACAACCCTCTTGTCCTATCCTTTCAAGTACTGGGACCACAGGCATGTACCCCCCATGCCCGGTTATCACCACTCTTATAAGAAAAGTTTGTATAGACATCTATTCAGACTAGAAAAAAAGAGATATGAAAGGTTGGCAAAAGTGACTAAGAGTTATAATGTAATCATCATTTACTATAAATCTATTAGCAAGTTCAATCAAGAAAATAGTTCCACCTAAATCTACCAGAATTATATACATTACCTTTCTTTTTTTGTGGCAAACTTTGACAAGCAGGACTTCCAGGGTAACAGAATTTTGTTCATTTTCTGAGTTTTGTGATGGTTTATCTAAATACAAAATCAATACTATAAATTTAATGTTCACTTTCCTAAGTAGTCTGAGAATTTCAAACAATAAAGATTTCCTATAATCAAGACTTATCAAATGTTTACTCATTCTTCATTTCCTAAATCAGTTCCAAATTTGCAATATACTTTTTTTTGGGTACTGGAGGTTGAACTCAGAGGCATTCTATCTCCAAGCTATGATTTCAGCCCTCTTTTATAAACAAACAAACAAAAAAACAAGACCTCTCTAGGTTACTGAGAGGCTAAGTTGCTGAGGCTGGCCTTGAACCTGTGATCCTCTTGTCTCAGCATTTTAAGTAGTGAAAATACAGGCACATGTCACCATGCCTGCCCTACAGTAAGCTCTTAAAAGTGTTTTTATCTGGGCAAAGTGGCACACACTTATAATCCCAGGACTCAGGAGGCTGAGACAAAAGGACAGTGGGTTTATGGTCAGCCTCAGGTACTTAGTAAGGTCCTCCACAACCATTAGTGAGACCCTGTTTCAAAAATAAAGAATAAAAATAGGGCTGAGATGTAGCTCAAAAAGTAGAATGCCTGTGGGCTCTTTCCCCAGTTCCTCAAAAAAATAAAGTGTTTTAATATCGTAATTTCAATAAACCTGTCTTAAGACATTGATTTCATTTCAACTAAGCTCAATCATTTTAATTTATACTAAAAAAACATTTACCGATTGCTCCTGATTCGAACATTTAATATTTATGACAATAAAAGAACCTAACAAACTGCTAATAAAAGTAATTTTGATAAATACAATTTCTTAGCAGAATCATGAAGGAAATAGTTCTAGGGAGACAACCATGAACAAAATAATATTTTTCTCCTTTCAAAATCTATTATTAGAAAATTGAAGATACACAAAGTGGCTACTATTACAAATGTTTTGTTATGACTGAACAGAGATAGCAACTGAAAACTTGTGGCCAAAGAGAATTTAAATGAATCTCAAAAAATATTAAACTTATGAGAGATAGAGCTCCTCCTGCACCCCAGTACTGAGCCCAAAGCCACTTTACCATTGAGCTACATCCCAACCACTTTATTTTATTTTCTGTGGTACCAGGAATTAAGCCCAGGTAGAACTGGCATTTAGCATTTTACCTGTGAGATATACACTCTCCAGTCCTTTTTATTTTTAAATTTGAAACAGGGTCTTTATAAGTTGCTGAGGATGGTCTCAAATCTGTGATCCTTCTGTTTTGGCCTCCCAAGTACTGTGATTACAAGCATGTACCACTAATACCTACTTACTTTTTATTTTGAAGAAGGGTCTCCGTAAGTTTCTGAGGCTGGTTCTGAATTTTCCCCTGCCTTGGCTCCCCCAGTAGCTGGGATTATAGGCATATGCCGCTAGGCTAGGCCTAGCTAAAAACTATTTTTTTTTTTTTTTGGTGGTACTGGAGTCTGATACCTCTGACCTATATCCCAGGCCTTTTTTTTTTTTTTTTTTTTTTTTAAAGAGGATCTCTCTAAGTTGCAGAGGGCCTCCCTAAGTTACTGATACCAGTCTTGAATCTGCTGATTTCGAACCGGCGATTTTCCTATCTCAGCCTCCAAAATATTGATACTACAGGTATGTGCCACCATGCCAGGCTTACAATTATAATTTAGGAGAAAAAACTCCAAAAGAAGCACTATTTACATTATTTCTATATAAAATAAGGGCCATATATAAGGTAAAACTAAAAGTTACATGAACTGGCAACACAGAAATGATCAGATGTCAAAGTTTCTAACATAAAAAGCATAACCAGTTATCTGCTAAGGAAGAACTTTACCAGAGAGCTATAAAACCATAGCCCCTGGACGGTCATGGTGACACACACTTGTAATCACAGTACTTTGGAGGCTGAGACAAGACTGCAGGATCATGGCCAGCCTCAGAAACATAGAGAGGCCCTCTACAACATAGTGAGAATCTGTTCCAAAATACAATAAAATAGAGCTGGGGGTGTAGTTCAGAGGTAAAATACTCCTGGGTTCCACACCCAGTACCGAAATAAATAAACCTGTAGCCTCTTAAACTTTGTCTCTTACTGAACAGTACTCAAGGACTATCCTAGCATGTCTATAATAAAGGTCTTTTTCCACTGAATAACTAGAGGATATGTAAATAAATTTATGACAAGCCAAAAAGAATCTTATCTGTTTTCACTGTATGTATGTATGTATGTATGTATGTATGTATGTATGTACACACGAACGCCCACAAATATGTGCTGAGAATTAAACCTCTGAACTACATTCTCAGCCCTACTTTATATTTTATTTTGAAACAGAGTCTCAGCTGGGCGTAGTGATGCACACTTGTAATTTCTGTACTTGGAAGGTTAAGACAGGAGGATTGCAAGTTTGCAACCAGCCTCAGATCCTTAGTGAGGTCCTCTCCAACTTAGTAAGACTTTCATTCAAATTAAAGAATAAACAATAGCTGGGCATGGTGGAGCACACTTGTAATCCCAGCATTTGGGAGGTGAGACAGGAGAATCATGGTTCACAGACAGCCTCAGATACTTAGTGCGGCCATTTGCAGCTCAGTGAGACCTTGTTTTAAAGCCCCTGGGTTCCACCCCCAGCACCCCCCACCAAACACACAATAAATAAACAGGACTGAGGGTGTAGCTTGGAGGTAGAATACCTGAGTTCCATTCCCAGTGCCACAAAAAGGAAGGAAGGAACGAACGAACGGAAAGAAAGAGAGAAGGAGGAAAAGAAACAGTCTCATTAGGTCTCACTACTTGCTGAGGCTGTTCTTGAACCTGCTATCCTCCTGCCTCAAACTCCTAGTATTAATATTATAGGCATGTACCACTAAGCACAGATACCGTATCAATTTCTAAAACAACTGTAACTTTCCCAACATGTTTTCTTTCTTTCTTTTGTTTTGGTGGGTGGAACCTAGGGTCCTTCTACCTCTGGGCTACACTCCCAGTCCTATTTTATATTATATTTTGTTTGGAAACAGAGCCTTACCTGTCTCAGCCTCCCAAGTACTGGGATTACAAGTGTGTGACACCACACCTGGTGCCAAAATGCTTTCAACTTTTCCAGAAATAACAAAATACTACATAACTTCATTTTATTGGGGTGTTTTTTGTTTTGTTTTGTTTGCAGAACTGGGTATTTAACCTACCTCTGAGCTACATCTCCAGCCCTAATTTTTATTCTTTATTTTGAAACAGAGTCTCACTAAGTTGCAGATGACCTCTCTAGGTAGCTGAGGCTGGCTTTCAATTTATGATCCCGTCTAAGCCTCTCAAGTACTGTAATTATAAGTGTACATCCCATGCCCAGTTATAACTTTTGTATAATACCTACCATATTTGTAGTAGCCCACTGGTTGTAGTAGTTAAATTCTTAAATTGTTTCATTACTGTTTTTAAAAAATGATGCATCTCAGCTAGTGTGATGGTACTGTCACCCACCTAGTGAAACCATGTTTTCAAAAAAAAAAAAAAAAAAAATACGGCCTGGGAGTGTAGCTCAGAGGTAGAATGCCCCTGAGTTCAATCCTTAGTACCAAATAAAAGAAATGCCATGCATAGTGGTGTACACTTGTAATCCTAGTACTTGGGAGGCTGAGACAGGAGGATCGCAGGTTTGCAGCAAGGCTCAGGTACTTGTGAGGCGCTCTAAAACTCAGTGAGACTCTATTTCAAATAAAAAAATAAAAAAATGGGGCTAAGGGTATAGATCAGAGGTAGAATCCCCATGAATTCAATCCATAGAACTGTTAAAAAAAAAAAGTATCCCAATACTTGGAAGGCTAAGACAGGATGCTGAGGGTATAGCTCAGAGGTAGAATTCCCCTATGTTA
Source organism: Muscardinus avellanarius (assembly GCF_963383645.1). NCBI lineage: Eukaryota > Metazoa > Chordata > Mammalia > Rodentia > Gliridae > Muscardinus > Muscardinus avellanarius. The sequence goes on along the minus strand of NC_137802.1, from coordinate 28,142,254 downwards.
TATTCCCAGTAACCTCACCAACAAACACACACACACAGTGCAATAAGAATATTTCAAAACAGTTATGCATACTTTAGCTATTCTAGTTTTTTTTTTTTTTTTTTTTTTGCACTGGGGATTGATCCCAGAAGCATTCTTCCTCTGAACTAAACCACCAGCCCAATTTTATTTATTTGGCAATAGGGTCTCTCTAAAGTTGTGGAGGGCCTCACTAAGTTGTCCATGCTGGCTTCAAACCTACAATCCTGTCTCTGCCTCCCTACTTGGATTACAACATGTGCCACTACGCCGGGCGACCAATCCATTTTAAAGCAATTAATTAAAATGTTCACTATCTGGGTGTGGTAATGCACGCTTGTAATCCCAGCATTTGGGAGGCTAAGACAAGAGGATCGTGGTTCGCGGACAGCCTCAGCTACTTAGTGAGGCCTTCTGCAGCTTACTGAGATCGTTTCCAAATAAAGAATTTAAAAATAGGGTTGGGGGTGTAGCTTGGAGGTAGAATGGCTCTGGGTGTCATCCCAAGTACCTCAAAAAAAAAAAAAAAAAAAAGTTTACCACCAGCCTTCATGAGTTAAAAGTTAAAAAATGTGAGCCAGGCGTGGTGGCTCACATTTATAATCCCAGCATTCGGGAGGCTGAGACCGGAGGATCGCGGTTCGCGGACAGCCTCAGCTACTTAGTGAGGTCCTCTGCAACTCAGTGAGACCCGGTTTCAATATAAGGAATACAAAATAGGGCAGGAGGTGTAGCTCGGAGGTCAAATGCCCCTGGGTTTCATCCCCAGACCCTCAAAAAAAAAAAGTTTAAAAATGTGTATTAAAAGGTAAAGCCAGGCTTGGTGGCACATGCTTGTAATCCCAGCATTTGGGAGGCTGAGACAGGAGGATCATAGTTTGTGGATAGCCTCAGCTACTATTTAGTGAGGTCCTTCGCAACTCAGGGAGACCATGTTTCAAAATAAAAAATAAAAAATAGGGTTGAGGGTATAGCTTGGAGATAGAATACCCCTGCGTTCCATCCCTAGTACTGCAAGAAAAAAGAAAAAAAGAAAACAAGACAGGAGCACAGGTTCCCAGCATTCCTCAACTACTTAATAAAGTCCTCCACAACTCAGTGAGACCCTGCTTCAAAAGTAAAAATAGCTGAGCATGGTGGTACACACTTGTAATCCCAGCATTGGGAGGCTGAGACAGGAGGTTCATGGTTCATGGACAGCCTCAGCTACTTAGTAAGGCCCTTTGCAACTCAGTGAGACCCTGTTTCAAAATATAGAATAAAAAATAGGACTGGAGGTGTAGCTCAAATTCTCCATCCCCAGTAACATAAAAATAAATAAATAAATATTAAAAATAAAATATAGGGAGGCTGGGGTGAACCAGACACTGTGGCACATGCTTGTAAACTCAGTACTTGAAAAGCCAAGACAGAAAGACTGATGGTTTGAGGCCAATCTCAACAACTTAGTGAACCTCTATTTCAAAATAAAATAAAATAGAGGTAGTAGTAGACTTCAAAGGTAGAATGTCCCTAGGATCAATAACAAGTATTAACAACAACAACAAAAGAGTGAGAGTGCAGCTCAGTGATAAAGTGTTTGCCTAACTTCATGAGGCCCTGAGTTTAATTCCCAGTGCTGTTAAAAAAAAAGACTTCAACCCTAAAATTCAGAATCAACATACTTGTTATTAAATATAATTTTATATATTAACACCAAAAAGTCTATATTTTAGAAGCCGGGTGTAGTGGTGCACACTTGTAATCCCAACATTCGGTAGGCTGAGAACTGAGGATAGGAGTTTGCAGACAGCCTCAGCTACTTAGTAAGGCCCTCTGCAACTTAGTGAGACCCTGTTTCAAAATAAAGAATAAAAAATAGGGCAGGGGGTGTAGCTCTGGGTTCCATTCCCAGACCCGCAATAAAAAAAAAAAAATCTTTTAAAATTCATAAAGATATTTTGCTCTTAGAATGCCAAATATTTAAAGTACATACCGTTTTTGTGGAAGAAACCAGTAAATGTAAGCTGCAAATGAGCTGACAAGCTAAAGAAAACAGAAATTTTTGTCACTTTAATACTCTGGAATAAAACAGCCTAAACTTTAAAAATTAACAGTGAAAACTACTACAGCAATTTATAAAATATTTGATTTTTTCATTCTTAAGTGTTATTTTAGCCCATGACTATGTTTTTACCGTTAATTATTACATCCAAATACTTGTGTATACCTAAAAAGATACCCCCCTACACACAGAGAATTCACAAATGTAAAAGCAAAACCACAGAAATGCCACTGAAGAGAAAAAAAATGGATCACCAAATGAGGTCAGATAGTGCTTCAGCATCCTATCTATAAAGATTTCCCTTCCTACTTTGCAAAAGAAAATTTTGAAGGATAGCTGAATCCATTCAAAACTGTTGACTATTTTATAGCAATGGAAATTTAACCATCCTAATAAATGATATAGAACCATTACTTTATACTTTTAATTAGGAGTGAAATATACAACTATAAATCTGATACAGATCTGTAATTTACTCTTTCAACATGCCATTTTCACTTTCATTTTTAGAAGCAATGGAAAAGGAAGAACTAGTGATCCCTTTGGTTTTGAAAAATAGCTCTAACGGGCGTGGTGGCACACGCTTGCAATCCCTGCAATTGGGAGGCTAAGACAGGAAGACTGCACAGGTTCGAAGCCAGCCTCAGCTACTTAGTGAGGCTCTCAGCAACTTAGTGAGATCCTATCTCCAAATAAAATATAAAATAGGTCTGGGAGTATAGCCCAGAGATAGAAAGCCCCTGGGTTCCACCCCCAGTACCACAAAAAAAAAAAAAAAAAAAAAAAAAGCTCTTAACAATGGAAAAAACATTAGGATGGAATACAATAAATAGAAACACCAATGGGATTTGGTAATACCTTTAAACTGCAAAAGAGAACACGCTTATTTGTTCATCAGGAGCCATTCTAACTTTTCTGTGTGATATACACAGAATCCAGATTACAGAGGCCTTGAGAACAGATGGTGGGGAAAGGAAAGCAGTAATGATTCCTGAAGATATTTACTAATGAAAAAAATGAAAGTAAATAGTAGTTACAGAGCAATAAGGATCATTCTAGGGTGTATGTTCTTATTTTCCTTAGATGATAACAATCTAGATGTGTGTGCGTGCATGTGTGAGTGTTGCTGGGAATCAAACACAGAGGTGTTCTATCTCTGAGATATACCCCCAACCCCATTTTATTACTTTCTTTTTAAATAGGGTCTAATTTGCTGAGGATCTGTTTAAGTTACTGAGATTGACCACGAAGCTGTGATCCTCTTGTCTCTGCCTTCCCAAGTACTGAGATTAAAAGCATGCACCCATACCCAATTACAATCTAAGTATTTTATTAAATTATTTTTTACTTTTATTTAAAATTTTTTTATTGGTTTTGGGAATTTAACCCACTGGCATTCTACCTCAGAGCTGTACCCCCAGCCCTATTTTAATTTTGAAACAGGTCTCACTAGGATGACAGTCTCACTTCTTGCTGAGAATGTCCTCAATCCTTCAATCCTCCTGTCTCAGCCTCTAGAGTACTGGGATTTTAAGGGTGTACCACCATTCCCAGCCAATCTAAGTATTTTTATAGTAGAGTTACTGAAAGACCTTGATGTTACCATGCTTTATATATAATATAATATCTATGACGTTTCCATTAGCTCTAAGAGAACAGGCAAGTGAGCAAGGTTATTTCAATGACAGGTGAGGAAGTACATCTATATTAGTGAAGTAAACCATGAAACTGTCTGCTAGAAAAATATAGGGTAGAGCCAGCTGTGGTGGTGCATGCTTGCAATCCCAGTACTTGGGAGGCGGAGACAGGAGGATCGCACAGGTTCGAAGCCAGCCGTGCTGGCGTAAGAGAACCTGTTTCAAAAATATAAAATAGGTCTGGGAGTGTAGCCCGGAGGAAGGAGGGCTTCCAGGAACCCCAGTACCACCAAAAAAAAAAAAAAACAAAAAAAAAAAAAAAAAAAAAAACCCACTGCCAAAAAAAGAAAGAGAAAAAAGAAAAAAGGGCTGGAGGTATAGCTCCGAGATAGAATGTCCCTAGGTTCAATCCCTAGTTCCACAAAATAAATCTAACATCTAAACATGGGCAATATATTTTACAAAAGTATCAACCTACAAAAGACTAGAATATTATACTAGAAACACTGATTTTCTGTACAAAATTCCACCAACACTCAACTCAAAGGAAATGTTAAGATATGTACTTAAAGAGTGTAACAATGATCCCTAAAGTAGGTGGTTCCTTCCAAGGAAAATGAACAAAGTTTTCTTTCCTTTCCCACTTTCTTTTGTGGTACTGAGGATTGAAAGTAGAATTGTTCTACCTCTGTCTGAGCTATACCCCCTCTTTTTGGCAATAGGATTTTACTAAATTGCTGTGTGCTGGCCTTGATCCTGTGACCCTCCTGTCTCTACCTCCCAAATACTGACACCACACCCAACTTTCCCTCTTATGGCTACCAAATCCTAATTGGTTAAGTTGGATCAGATGAAGGAAAAGAAAAGAAACAAGGCTAGTCAGGTCTATTTGGTATTAGAGTATAAAGGATCTAGTTTACATAACCAGGATAAAAATCAGATAAGGATTTGATTCATCTAAATGATGAATTCCCTGTTCATAGTCACAAGAAGCAAACAACAAAGTAATAAGAAAATGGACAAAGAACTTGAAATGCTGGGATAATAAATTTTTTGTATGTGTGTGTGGTACTGGGACTTGAATGCAGGCATTCTACCTCTAAGCTACACCTTCATACCAATTTTATTTATTTGGAAACAGCGTCTTGGTAGGTTCATGAAGAGTCTCAAGCCTGTGCCATCACACCCAGCTTTGGGATAATAGAGTCTAAGCACAAACATCTGACAGTTCCAGAAGCAGCCAGAAGAATGAGATTATGTAAATTCATAAGAGACTAACATTACGTAATGAGATCCATATAGACATTTCAAATTTTAATAGCCAGATCCCAAAGAGGAATCAAAGTTTTGCTATTTTTTTTGTGTGGTAAGTTTATTTAACTAATTAATTTTATTTATTTTTTGAATTACTGGAGATTGAATCCAGAGGCATTCTATCTCCAAGCTACATCCTCAGACTGATTTTATTTGAAAACAGGTTCTTGCTAGGTGCTGAGAGCCTTACAAAATTGCTGAGGCTGTCTTTAAACCTGTGATCCTCCAGTCTCAGCCTACCAAGTACTAAGATTACAAGCCTGTGCTACCACACCCGACATCAAAGTTTTTATGCTGTAAAGAAACCAAGATTCATGCCTCTAATTTATATAAAATCATCTGACAGTGACAAGTACAAAGATTTGTTTCTAGGGTCCTACTTGTATTGCCTCATATAGGCAAGCTGATTAAAGACACCTGGCATCTACAATATTATATGGTACTTACTCAACTTTTCTTTTTGGTACTGAAGACTGAATCCAGGGGAGTTTTACCTCTGAGCCACAACCCAGCCCTAATTTATTTTTTTTAGTTTGAAACAGGTCTTCCTAGGCTGCTAAGTCTCACTATATTTTCGAGGCTGTCCCTCCAACCTGCAATGTTCCTGTCTCAGCCTCCCAAGTACTGGAATTACAAGCATGTGCTACCATGCCTGGCTTCCCCTAAAAAAATTAAGAATAGATTCTTGCCTGGCTTGGTGGTGGCTTATAATGAGGATGAGGCTCTCTGCAACTTACCAAAACTCTACTTCAAAATAAAAAATAAGCTGGGCATGGAGGCAGACGCTTGTAATCCCAGCATTTTGGAGACTGAGACCGGAGGACTGCGGTTCATGAACAGCCTCAGCTACTTGGTGAGGAACAACGTAACTTAGTGAGACCCTGTTTCAAAATAAAGAATAAAAAACAGGGCAGAGGGTGTAGCTGAGATGTCGAATGCCCCTGGGGTTCCATCCCCAGACTTGCACAAAAATAAATAAATAAATAAATAAATAAATAAATAAAATAAAACCGGGCTGGAGTGTAGCTGGGAAGTAATGTTCAATCCAAAGTACCCCCCCAAAAAAAGATCCTTATCACACCTGTCCCTGCAAAGTCCTTTTTTTTTTTTTTTTTTTTTTGCGGGTTTGGGAAGGGGTATTTGACCTCTGAGCCACACCCCCTGCCCTATTTTTTATTCTTTATTTTGAAACCGGGTCTCACTGAGTTGCAGAGGGCCTCACTAGGTAGCTGAAGCCATATGCGAACCGCGATCCTCCAGGTCTCAGCCTCCCAAATGCTGGGATTACAAGCGTGCGCCACCACGCCTGGCTCAAAGTCCTTTTTTATACATACATTTATCCTGTACATACAAAGCTGAGAAATTGGTGGCTACATTAAGCTCATGATTCTATAAATCAAGTGTCTCAAAATAAAGGGTCAAAACCCAGATGAGAACATTTTGTAGTGAGAAGATAAAGTTGAATGGAGGATGGTATGTATATTAAAGAAATAATCTTCCCCAAAAAAATACTACAGAAAAAATATAAATTCTCACAAGCAGGGCATGGTGCCATACCCTTGTAATCCCAGTACTTGGGAGGCTAAGACAGGAGGATCACAGGTTTATGGCCAGTCTCAGCTATTTAGTAAGGCCCTCCATAACTTAGTGAGACCCTATTTCAAAATAAAGGATTAAAAAAAAAGGGTTGGGGTGTAGCTCGAAGACAGAATAGCCCTGGGTTCAAGCCCCAGTACTAAAAACAAAACAAAACCAACCTCTCACAAACCCAAAGATTAGACTGAGACAGGATGACTGCAGGTTCGTGGCCAGCCTCAGCTACTTAATGAGGCCCTCCAAAACTTAAAAGAGACCCTGATTCAAAATAAAAGAAAAAAAAAATAGGGTATGGAGATGCACAATTGTAATCCTAGCATTTGAGAGGCCGAGAAAGGAGGAACACAGGTTGGAGAACAGCCTTAGCAAGTAGCGATACTCTCATCAACCTAGTGAAACCCTGTTTCAAGATAAAAATAAAATAGGACACTGGGGGTGCAACTTGAAAGTAGAATGCCCCTGGGTTCAATCCCCAGTGCCACACACACACACACACACACACACAAAAAAAAAAAAAAAGGAAAAGGAGAAAGACAATCAACTGAAGCAGCCTAAACATTTTAAAATGTCAGTAAACCAGGCGTGGTGGTACATGTGTTTCATTACAGTAGTTAAGAGGCTGAGACAAGATTTGTAGCAAGCAGCCAGCCTCAGCAAATTAGGAACACCCTCTATAACTTACTGAGGCTCTGGCTACCACCAAAACAGGGTGGACAGGGAGAAGACCTAAATCTACAAAATAGAAAAGCAGTCAAAAACCATTAATGCAACTGTTCTATTTAAAATAATTTGAAGGTAGCCAGGCATGGTGGCACACACTTGTAATGCCAGCATGTGGGAGGCAGAGACAGGAGGAGGACTGAGGTTTGTGTCCAGCCTCAGCTACTTAGTGAGGCCCTTTGGAACTCAGTGAGACCCTGTTTCAAAATAAAGAATAAAAAATAGGGCTGGTCCTGTAGCTTGGAGGTAGAATGCCCCTGGGTTCCATCTTTGATACTGCAAAAAATTAAAAAATAAAAAAATAATTTGAAGCAAGGCATGGTGACCACATCTATAATTCCAGTGCTTGGAAGTCTGAGAGAGAATAGCAGGTCTCAGGCCAGCCTCAGCCACTTAATGAAACATTACTTAAAAATAAAAAATAAAAAAAGGGCTGAGGGTGTAGCTTAGAGGTAGAATGCCCCTGGCTTTTAATGGCTAGTATCATTAAAGAATCAATAGTAGGCTGGGCATGGTGGCGCACGCTTGTAATCCCAAGGCTTGGGAGGCTGAGACAGGAGGATCGCACAAGTTCGAAGCCAGCCTCAGCTACTTAGTGAGGCTCTCAGCAACTTAGTGAGACCCTGCTTCTAATAAAATATAAAAATAGGTCTGGGAGTGTAGCCCTGAGGTAGAAAGCCCCTGGGCTCCATCCCCAGTACCACACACACACACACACACATGAATCAACAGTAATAATAATAATATAATTTGATGGTATTCCTAAGATAGCTAGCCAAAGGAACTGCTCTGGGCTCCTCTCATGCCATTCTGCCTTTAACCTCAGCTACCCTAGCCTCAAAGGCTGTATATATAGTATTCCTCTTTGTGGAACCACCCATTTGCTCAACCTCCCTCCCTATTTTAATGCTATATTCTTTATTTATCTTTTTTGTGGTACCGGGGATGAAACTAAGGGGCTTTCTACCTCCAGGCTACACTCCCAGACCTATTTTATATTTTAACTAGAAACAGTCTCACTACGTTGCTGAGAGCTTCACTAAGTATCTGAAGCTGGGTTCAAGCTTGCACGATCCTCCTATCTCAGCCTCCCAAGATCTGGAATTACAAGTATGTGCCAGGATGCCTGGCTCTGCTATATTCTTTCAAATCTCAAGCTTAATTCCCCAAAGAAAATTTTTCTTAACATCACTACTTCTGTATCTAATACCTCAAATGAGAGCCGCTTCACTGTTTCTTCTGTTATTTTTTTTGTTTTCCAGTACTGAAGATTGAATCCATAAAAATTCTACCTCCAAGCTACAACTCAGCCCTATTTTATTTTGAAACAGGGTCTCAGTTGCAGAGGACCTCATGAGGTCCTGGAATCCTTCTGTATCAGCCTCCCAAATAAAGGGATTAGAGGCACGTGCTTCTGATGTTTTATATTCTCATGCCTCCCTTATATTTTTCTTTTCCCTCACTTATTTTGTAATTATAAAATAATCTATTATATAATCTATTATATCTATTATAAAATCTATTATATAATCTATTAGATAAACCTATCTTTCTCTCCTGAACATTAAGCCCTGTAAAAGCTGGCATATAGCTAGGCAAAGTGGCGCGCATCTGGAACAACGGTACTTGGAAGGCTGAGAGAAAAAGCTCAGGTTCAAAGACCATACAGAGTAACTTAGCAAAACCCTGTTTCAAAAAATAGGCAAATAAACTGGGCATGGTGGTGTATGCTTGTAATCCCAGCATTTGGGAGGCTGAGACAGGAGGATCGTGGTTCGTGGCTAGCTTCAGCTACTTAGTGTGGCCCCTTAGGTACTTGGTGAGGCCCTCTATAACTTAGTAAGACTCTGTTTCAAAATAAAAACAAAAAATTAGCTTAAGGGTATTGCTTGGAGATAAAATGCCCCTGGGTTCAATCACCAAGACAGCAAAAATAAATATATAATATTAAAAAGCTAGAAGGTACCTCAGTGGTAGGATATATTGGAGTTCAACCTCATCAACTAACACACAGAGATGCAGTTGTGTTTTGTTCATCATTATATCCCCTACGGCTTGAATACAAGCCTGGGAAATGGCACATTAAGGAAGAGGAAATATCCCCCAATTCTGATCTAGAATTTGTAACTGTATAGAATAAATGCTTACAAAATAAATGCTTAAAAGAAAGATTATGAACTCAAAAACTTGGGTCATAAACCCAGGTATGGTAGTATATGCCTGTAATGCCAATATTTGGGAGACTGGAATTGCAGGTTTAAAGCCTCAGCAACTCAGTAAGATCCTTTTCAAAATAAAAAACAAAACAGGGCTGGGGAGTGTGGCTAAAAGGTAGAATGACACTAGGTTCAATCCCCAGTACCACAAAAACACAAGCCAAACATGTTGGCACATGTCTGTAATCTCAGTACATGGGAGGCTGACACAGGAAGATAACAGGTTTGAAAATAGCCTCAGCAATAACCTAGCAAGACCCTGTTTGGAAAATAAAAATATTAATAGAAGTCGGGTGTGATGGCACATGCTTGTAATCCCCGCACTTGGGAGGCTGAGAAAGGAGGATTACACAGGTTTAAAACCAGCCTCAGCTACTTAGTGAGGCTCTCAGCAACTTAGTGAGACTCTGTTTCAAAAAAATACATAAAATAGGTCTGAGAGTATAGCCCAGAGGTAGAAAGCCTCTGGATTCCAACCCCAGTACCATCAAAAAATAAATAAATAACAATAACAACAACAATAGGGCTGGGGATCCGGCATGGTGGTGCACTAGTAATCCCAATACTTGGGAGGCTGAAACAGGAGGATCTAAAGTTTGTGACCAGCCTCACCGACTTAGTCAGACTTTGTTTCCAAATAAAGAATAAAATAGGGCTGACTGTATATCTCGGAGGTAGAATGTCCCTGGGTTCAATCCCCATTACCACAAAAAAGTAAATAAAATTAAACCCAATTAACAAAACAATTAAAAATATGGCTGGGAGCACAGCTTGGAGGTAGAATGCCCCTTAGATGCCAACCCCAGTACCGCCAAAAGAAAAAAACAAAACAGAAAAAAGTAAAAATAGGGCTAAAGGTATAGCTTAAAGGTAGAATGCCCTGAGTTTAATCCTAAGTACCACACGCACACACGCGCGCGCGTACACACACACACACACACACACACACACACACACACACACACACACAGAAACACACACAAGAGAAAACACACCTTAGCTATTGACAAAAATGTAATAAAAGGAACTAGGGTCTAGGGATTATAGTTTGGGACAAAGCACTTGCCTACCATGAGTGAAGACCTAAATTCAATTCTCATTATTGCAAACAAAACCTGTTAAATTTGTTAATCTGAAAAGAAAACAGAGGCCTGGAATGATGGTGCTTGTAATCTCAGTCTTTGGGAGGCTGAGATAGAGGATGATCACAGGTTTGAAAACAGCTTTGACAATTTATCAGAGGCCCCTGCAACTTATTGAGACCTTGTTTCAAAATAAGAAATAAAATCGGACTAGGGGTTTAGTTCAAAGGTAGAATGCCTCTGGGTTCAATCCTCAGAGCCAAAAAAACAAAAACAAACAAAACAACAAACAAACAAACCAGATGTGGTGGCACACGCTTTTAATCCAAGTACTTGGGAGGCTGATACGGGGATTGCAGGTTCAAGGCGAGGCGAGTCTCAGCTACTTAGTGAGGTCCCCCGCAACTTAGTGAGACCCTGTTTCTAAATAAAGAATAAAATAAATTAGGGCTGGGAGTAACTTGGAGGTAGAATGCCCCTGGGTTCAATCCCCAGTAATATATAAAAAAAAGAAAAGAAAGGCTAGGCATGGTAGTGCATGCTTGTAATCTCATTACTGGAGAGACTGAGATAGGAGGATCACAGGTTCACGGCCACGGCCAGCTTCAGAAACTTAGGCCCTCCACAACTTAGACCCTGTTTCCAAATAAAGAATCAAAAATTGAGCCGGGCATGGTGGCACACACTTGTAATCCCAGCATTTGGAAGGCTGAGACCGGAGAATCGCAGTTCATGGACAGCCTCAGCTACTTGGGCAGGGGGTGTCGGTCGGAGGTTGAATGCCCTGGGTTCCAATCCCCACACCCACCCAAAAAAAAAAAAAAAAAGGGCTGAGGATGCAGCTCAGAGGTAGAATGCCTCTGGGTTCCATCCCCAGTACCACAAAAGAAAAACCTAAAAAAAGAAAAGAAAACAGTACATAAGAAGCTGAGATAGGAGGATTGCAGGTTCAAGGACAGCCTCAGTAAATAATGAGACTTTCATCAACCTAGCAAGACTGTTTCAAAATAAAAACAAAATAGGGCTGGGGATGCACCTCAGAAATTGAATGCCCCTTGGTTCATTTCCTAGAGCCAAAAAAGAAAATAGCTCTAATAAAAATTCTAGTTAAGCTACCTTACCAGGGGATTTCCCCACCAAATGATTTAGTCTAGGAACAGAAGACAAACTAAATGGAAGAGAGAAAAGATATTCTGCGTTTCATGTGGATACTCAGATCAACTCCAATTTGGAAATTTTTTTGTATGTACTTCTACATGGAAGTTAACTTAGAAGAGTTATTACTAGAGAATCCTAAAAGTCACAAAAGAGATAACCTAGGACACTCCTGACATCCTACAAAATTCTAGCAAAATTCCAGAGATTTCTTATACTATCCATTTATATTCTTTTTCTTTTTGGTGCGGGGGACTGAACCCAGAATCATTCTAAAATGTGGTTTTATGGCTGGGCTTGGTGGTATACACTTGTAATTCCAGCATTTGGGAGGCTGAGACAGGTGGATTGCGGTTCACAAACAGCCTAAGCTACTTAGTGAGGCCCTCTGCAACTCAATGAGACCCTCCTGTCTCAAAATAAAGAAAGAAAAAAAAACATACGGCCAGGCGTGGTGGCGCACACTTGTAATCCCCGCGCTTAGGAGGCAGAGACAGGAGGATCGTGCATGTTCAAAGCCAGCCATGCTAGTTTAAGAGACCCTGTTTCCAAATAAAAAAAATATATGTATTAAAAAAAAAAAAAGGTCTGGTAGTGTAGCCCGGAGGTAGAAGTGCTTCCAGGAACCCCAGTACCACCAAAAAAAAAAAAAAAAAATAGGGCTGGGGTGTAGTTCAGAGGTAGAATGCACCTAAGTTCCATTCCCAGTACTGCCCCCCCCAAAAAAAAGTGGTTTTATTTATTGGTGTGTGTGTGTGGTACTGGGGGTGGAACCCAGGGGCCTTTCTACTTCCAGGCTCTACTCCCAGACCTATTTTATACTTTATTTGGAAACAGGGTCTCACTAAGTTACTGAGAGTCTCACTAAATAGCTGAGGCTGGCTTTAAACCTGTGCGATCCTCCTGTCTCAGCCTCCCAAGCACTGAGATTACAAGCATGCGCCACCATACCTGGGTTTAAAAGTGGGTTTATAATTTAGAATTTCTAGTGCTACACATTATTTCCAAAAGTAATCTATAAATATTCGAATAAGCATCACCCATGTTTCTGTTTCTCTTTCAAATAATATTCTTTTTGGTACTATGTTCTGAACCTGGGACATCCTACCTCTGAGCTACACCCTCAAACCTATTTTATTTTTATTTTAAAACAGGGTCTCCCTAAATTGCTGAGGCTGGCCTTGACCCTGTGATCACTGTCTCAGCCTCCCAAGCACTGGGACTACAGGTATGTGCCACCACACCCAACTAATATTCAATTTTTAAATTTATATACCAAAAATAAAAAATAAAAAAGCATACTGTCTAGAGTAAGGATATTAAGCCAAAATATTTAGAAATTAGTTTTGTTATACATTTCAAGACATACAATAGAATCTATCCAAAGGTTCAAGTTTCTGAAACTATCATGTGAGAAACATGTGTCAAACATAAAATTGAGTATTATGTCTGAAAATTAAATGCAAAGAAAAAGAATGAAAAGAGTCTCTCTCATTTTGTAGAAGAGGTTTACTCGGGATAAAACTCAGGGGCATCCTACCTTCAAGCTATACTCCCAGTCCTTTTTTTTAAATTTTGAAACAGTGTCTCACAAAATTGCTGTGGGTCTTGCTAAATTGCTGAGGTTGGCCTGTGATCCTTCTATCTCAGCCTACTAAGTACTAGGATTACAGGCATGTGCCACCATGCCAAACTATCTCAGTCATATTTGAGGAAGATTAACTAGATTAGAAGAGATGTGATACTGTTAAGCACCTAGCACACAGTAAGTATACCAGAAATACTAGTTTCTACTCCCACTTTCAGTCAGGTAGCAGGATTAAAACCAACAACTGGTCAGTTATGGTAGTACACACCTGTAATCCCAGTACTTGTAGGCTGAAATAGGAGGAGTACAGGTTTTAAGCCAGCCTCAACAACTTAGTGAGAGACCCTATTTCAGAATTAAATACAGATGGGCATGGTGGTACATGCATATAACCTCAGTACTTGGGAAGCAAAGACAGGAAGATCACAGTTGGTGTCCAGCCTCAGCAATTTAGGCCCTTTACAACTTAGCTCTATTTCAAAAGAAAAAAATAAAATAGGTCTGGGGTGTAGCTTAGAGATAGAATGCCCCAGAGTTCAAACCCCAGCACCATAAATTAATACATACACACATAGCTGGGGAATATGGCTTGGAGGTAGAATGCCACTGGGGTTCAATCCCCAGTTAACACCAAAAAAAAAAAAAAAAAAAAGGAAAAGGCCAAAAGTAAAAGTTATAGATTTTGATTTCAAATGCCAGAAACTGTTAACAAAAATTAATGAATACAACTATCTTACAATATAGTGAGTTCACCAACAATGGAGTTGGTTTAGCTAAAACTTAAGAATTCTCTGCCAGGGACGCTATAGAAGTTAATTACTGACTTGTGTATAAATTTAAACCAACTGACCTCTAAGGTTCCTTCTAATTCCTAATAAAACTGAGAAGTCATCACTAGGGAAATGCTCACTAATAATTTTTCCTCTTTTCTCAAGTATACCACTTAATGTAAACTGACAGATTACCTTACCTATGAGATTCTTGCTCTCCTTTCATTTTCTCTACTTTTGATAACATATCATCAACTTTAAATGTTTTCCTGGAAGAAACAGATAAACAAAATAATCACTTCTCAACTGGGAAAAACAAAACAAATTATACTTGTCATTATAATAAGCAATATGGAAATCTGATTTTATTTTTAGTTAAGATAAATTATGGAAGGTTAGCTGTAACAATGAATACGACTGAAACAGTTTGTTATAAAACAGTAAACATCCTTTCATGACCCATCTTAAATGTTCATTTTTTAAAAAAACTTTTGTAATTATATATCCAAATCAAGATGATTTTATATCTAACAGTCACCTATATACCTATGTAAACATTTTATTTCTCCTAGATTATAAACTTCTGAAGGGCAGTGACTACTTTTCCTTTTACCGTGTAATGTTTAACATTGTGCATTTTGGTCGTCATAGTACTTGGGGATGGAACCCAGGAACCTTATACCTCTGGGCTATACCCCCAGCCCCATTTTACTTTCTATTTGGAAACAGGGTGTCATTAAATTACTGAGGCTCACTTTGAACATATGACATTCCTGTTTCAGCCTCCCAAGTACTAGAATTACAGGCATACACACCTGGCCCACATAGTGCCTTCTTCTTGGTAGGTATTTAAGTATCTATTTAACCAAGCCGAAGGCAAATTATATCTATTTTGAAATATATGTACTAGCGCTTTTTTTTAGGTACTGGGGATTGATCCCAGGGGCATCTACCTCCAAGTTACACTCCCAGTCCTTTTTCTTATGTGTTTTGTTTAAAACAATCTCCCTCATACCACAAAAAAAAAAAAAAAAAAAAAAAAAGCAGAGAATAAAGTAACCCAAAAAAATGACTATACCATCACATAAATCAAGGATATTCTATAAAATATATCTGAAATTCATAAAAAAAAATCGGCAAAGATGACTGATGCTTATAGCTAAAAGATGTAATACAAAAAAGAGTAGAAAAACTCATGAAAAAAAGCTGTTTTTTGTTTTTTTGCAGTACTGGGAATTGAACCCAGGGGCATTCTACCTTGGAGCTACACCCCCAGCCCTATCCTTTTTTTTTTGGGGGGGGGTGGTACTGGGGTTCCTGGAAACCCTTCTACCTCCGGGCTATACTCCTAGACCTATTTTATATTTTTATTTCGAAACAGGGTCTCTTAAGCCAGCAAGGCTGGCTTTGAACCAGCGCTATCCTTCTGTGTCTCCACCTCCCAAGCGCGGGATTACAAGCATGCGCCACGACCCCTGGCTATTTTATTTATTTTGAAATACGGTCTCGCTAAATTGCAGAGGGCCTAAGTAGCTGAGGCTGGCCACGAACCTGTGATCCTCCTGTATTAGTCTCCCAAGTACCATAATCACAAGCATGTACAACCACACCAGGCTTATGAAAAAAATTTAACCTAAGGAATATACCCATCAAATCACAATAAAATTACATGCGGGCTTTTAATTGAACATGTTTTTTTAAAAAAGTAATGTTTCTGCAAAAAAAGTAAAATAATTTAATTATTTAATCATTTAATTAAAGATGAAATGAATTGCAAAAACAAGCCTTAGTTTTTAAGGTACTCTTTATCTATAAAGATAGAAGCTAAAAATCTTTTTTTTTTTTTTTTAACCGTACTAAGGATTGAACCCAAGGGACATTCTACCTTGGGCTAACACCTCCAGCACTTTTTTTTTTTTTTTTGCAGTGCTGGGATTACAAGCATGCTCTACCACGCCAGGCAGCTAAAAATCGTGAATTGTAAACAAATGGCTCTCTTTTGTAAAAATGAACTTTGGGTTAGGCTAGTCAGACCACATTGAAATCCTGTGCAATTTTCTTTTCTTTTTTTGTTGTACTGGGGATTAAACCCAAGGGTATCCTCCTGTCTCAGTCTCCAAAGTACTGAAATTACAAGCATGTGCCACTACGCCCACCTTAACCTTATTACCATTATTATTATTTTGTGGTACTAGGGATGAAAACCAGGGGCTTTCTATCTCTGGGCTATACTCCCAGACCTACTTTATATTTTATTTGGAAACAGGGTCTCACTAAATTGCTGAGAGCCTCACTAAGTAGCTTAGGCTGGCTTCGAACCCGTGCGATCCTCCTGTCTCAGCCTCCCAAGTGCTGGGATTACACGTCTGCGCCACCATGTCCAGCTTAACTCTATATTTAATTTATTTTTTCGCTAGTACTGGGGATGGAACTCAGGGGCATTATACCTCCAAGCTACACCCCCATCTTTATTTTTTAATTGTTTATTTTGAAGCAGGGTCTCACTGAGTTGCAAAGGACCGAAGTAGCTGGGACTGTCATTGAACCACAAGCCTCCTGTCTGCCTCCAAAATGCTGGGATCACAAGCATGTACTACCATGTCCGGTACTAATTTTTTTTCCCCTCATGGTACCGAGGGTTAAACCCAGGTGGCAATCTACCTCTGAGTTACAACCCCAGCACTTTTTTTTTTTTTGCCTTTGTTATTTATTTATTTATTTATTTATTTATTTATTTATTTATTTAATGCGGTACTGGGGATGGAACCATAGGCATTCTACCTCTGAGCTACACCCCCAGCCCTATTTTCTATTCTTTATTTTGAAACAGGGTCTCACTGAACTGCAAAGGGCCTATCTAAGTAGTAGCTAAGGCTGTCCTCAAACCACGATATTCCTGTTTCAGCCTCCAAGATGTTGGAATTATAAGCGTGCACCACACCTGGCTTTTTGGTTTTGTTTTAGAACAGGATCTCCTTAGGCCGGGCGTGGTGGCGCACACTTTGTAATCCCTGTGCTTGGGAGGCAGAGACAGGAGGATCGCGCAGGTTCGAAGCCAGCCGCTGCACACGCTGGCTTAGGAGACCCTGTTTCCAAATAAAACTGTAAAAATAGGTCTCGGAGTGTAGCTCGGAGGTAGAAGGGCTTCCAGGAACCCAAGTACCACCAAAAAAATATAAATAAATAAATAAATAAATAAATAAATAAATAAATAAACAAACAGGGTCTCCCTCAGCTGCGGAGAGTAATTTGCTGAGGGCGGTCTTCAATCTACAATGCTTTTCTCTGTCTCTCAAGTACTGTGTATGCAACTTTATTTTAGTGTTCTGGAACTCAAATCCAGGGCCCAAGGCATGCTAGGTAAGCACTCCATTACTGAGCTATATCCCTAACCCCAAATGCTTTTTTCCCCTCTCCCTTTCTGTCTCTCTCTCTTTTTTTTTTTTTTTTGTTATACTGGGGACTGAACCCAGGGGCACTCTCTCTACCTTTGAGGTACATCTCCAGTCCTATTTTATATTCTGTATTTTGAATGTATTTTGAACCAGGGTCTCACTACGTTGCAGAGGACCTCACTAAATACCGGTTGCTGGGCTCAAATCTGGGAATTCTCCTGTCCTAGTCACCATGCCCATCTTTTTTTTTTTTTAAAACGCTGTAGATTATTACAGGAGTACGTACTATGTCCAGCTTTATCTACATCCTATTTTATTTTCTTTCTGTCATACTGGGTATTAAATTCAGGGGCATTTTTTTATTTTATTATTTTATTATTTATTTTATGTATTTATTTATTTTATTTATTTATTATTTTATTTTCTTTCTGTCATACTGGGTATTAAATTAAGGGGCATTTTACCTCTAAGACATACCCCTATTTTTTTTTTTCTTTTTGGTGTAGTACTAGGGTTCCTGAAAACCCTTCTACCTCTAGGCTACACTCCCAGACACCTATTTTTTATATTTTTATTTGGAAACAGGGTCTCTTAAGTAAGTGAGGCTGGCTTTGAACCTGCGCAATCCTCCTGTCTCTGCCTCCCAAGCGCAGGGATTACTAGCATGTGCCACCATGCCTGGCCCCTATTCTTTTTTAAACTTTTTTTTGTGTGTGTGGTACTGGGGATGAGATGAAACCCAAGGGCATTCTACCTCTGGGCTACATTCCCAGACCTATTTTTTTATATTTTTTATTTGGAAACAGGGTCTCTTAAGCCAGCTGAGGCTAGCTTCGAACCTGCGCGATCCTCCTGCCTCAGCCTCCCAAGCGCGGGGATTACAAACAAGCATGTGCCACCAGGCCTGGCTTAAATATTTTGTTTTAAAAAAAGGGTTTCAGCCAGGCGTGGTGGCGCATGCTTATAATCCCAGTACTTGGGAGGCTGAGACAGAAGGATTGCAGGCTCACAGGTAGCCTCAGCTACTTAGGCTCTCTGCAATTTAGTGAGACCCTGTTTCAAAATAAAGAATAAAAAATATGACTGGGGTGTAGCTCGGAGGTAGAATTACCCTGGGTTCCATTTCCAGTACCAAAAAAAAATTTTTTTTAATTAAAAAAAGGGTCTTGATAAATTGCTGAGACTGGTCTCAAACCTGCCATCCTTAGCCAGGCATGGTGGCACACACCTGTAATCTCAGTACTTGGGAGGCTGAGACAGGAGGACCACAGGTTTGAAAACAGCCTCAGCAAATAGTGAGACTCTCATTAACCTAGTGAGACCCTATTTCAAAATAAAAAAAAATAAAATAGGGCTGGTAGTATAAGCTTAGAGAGACCCCCCCCCCCAGGTTCAATCCTAGTACTACCCAAAAAAACAAACAAAACTCCGATCCTCTGGTTTCAGCCAACATCAGTACTGGGATTATAAGTATGTGCCACCATGCCCAGGTCTTATCCATTTTGATTTGACAGGTCCTCATAAGTTGCCAAATCTGACCTGAAATTTGCAGTCCACCTGCCTTACCCTCCTGTATAACCAGGATTATAAGTATGTGCCACCACATGTGGCCCAAATGTTTGTATTTATATTCATATTCTCTTCAAATTTAGGACTTGAAAAGTTTAATATATTCCACATTATCCTATGACTGTATAATGCTTTAAGATAATAGAAATAGCTAGGCATGGTGGTGCACACTTGTTATCTCAGGACTTAGAAGGCGAGACAGAAGGATCACAGGGTCAAAGACAACCTCACCAAGTAGCTTAACTCTCATTAATTTTGTGAGACCTTGCAAATAAATTAATTAATTAATAAAAATAAGAGGGCTGGGAGTATAGTTCAATCCCCAGTACCAAAAAGAAATAAAAAAGGTAACAATAATTACCAACATGATGCCGGGCGTGATGGCGCACGCTTGTAATCCCTGCGCTTGGGAGGCAGAGACAGGAGGATCGCGCAGGTTTGAAGCCCCTCGCTGGCTTAAGAGACCCTGTTTACAAATAAAAATATAAAATAGGTCTGGGAGTGTAGCCCAGACATAGAAGGGCTCCATCCCCAGTACCATCAAAAAAGAAAAAAAAAAAAAAGATGTAATTACCAACATGAAGCCAGAAGTGGTGGTGCACACTTGCAATCCCAGGATTTGGAAGGTCAAGACAGGAGAATCATGGTTCATCAACAGCCTCAGCTGTTTAGTGAGGCCCTTTGCAACTTAGTGAGACACTGTTTTAAAATAAAAAATAAAAAAAATAGGGCAGGGGGTATAGCTTGGAGGTTTGAATGCCCCTGAGTTGCATTTCTAGACCCACACACACACAAAAAAAAAAAAAAAAAAAAAAAATAGGGCTGAGGGTGCAGCTCGAAGGTAAAAAGGCCCTGAATTCCATCTCCAGTACTACAATAAATAAATAAATAAATAAATAAATAAATAAATAAAATTACCAACATGATTACGCCTCAAAAACAGTTCCTGAGCCAGGCGTGGAGGCGCACCCTTGAATCCCACCATTTTTGAGACTGAGACAGGAGGATCGTGGTTCATGGATAGCCTCATCCACTTAGTGAGGTCCTATGCAATTCAGTGAGACACTGTGTCAGAAATAAAGAATAAAAATTAGGGCCAAGAGTGTAGCCTTAAGGTAAAATATCCCTGGGTTCCATCTTCAGTACTGCAAAAAATAAAAAGTTCCTATATTAATCTACTATAAAAATTACCAGAAGTGTTCAGTAAATATATTATAGCAAAATAGTGATAGAAAATGCAGTATT
Source organism: Muscardinus avellanarius (assembly GCF_963383645.1). Lineage (NCBI taxonomy): Eukaryota > Metazoa > Chordata > Mammalia > Rodentia > Gliridae > Muscardinus > Muscardinus avellanarius. The sequence continues at coordinate 28,121,905 of NC_137802.1, read as the reverse complement.
GAGCCAGGCGCTTGGTGGTGCACGCTTGTAATCCCCGCGCTTGGGAGGCTGAGACAGGAGAATCATGGAGGTTCGAAGCCAGCCTCAGCTACTTAATGAGGCTCTCAGCAACTTAGTGAGACCCTGTTTCCAAATAAAATATAAAATATGTCTGGGAGTGTAGCTCGGAGGTAGAAAGCCTCTGGGTTCCACACCCAGTGCCACCAAAAAAAAAAAAAAAAAAAAAAAAAAAAAAAAAAAAAAAAAGAAAATGCAGTATTGACACAGTTTATTTCAGGTGAATGAGTAGAGGCTCCATTAACAATCATCTTTTCAAAAGAAGCTTAGGTTCCATCCTCAATACTGCAAAAAAAGTTCCTGTATTAATCTAAGAATTACCAGAAGTGTTCAGGTAAATATATTATAGCAAAATAAGTAATAAAAAAATGCAGTATTGACAGAGTCTATATTTCAGATGAATGACTATAGGCTCTATTAACAATCATCTTTTCAAAAGAAGCTTCTCTTTACAGTAACTGAAAACTTTAAAAATTTTAACTTTCACCCAATATAGCATTAGTGTTTTATGAAGGATGGCAATGTATTTTCAATCTCCACAGATGAGAAGGAAAAAAAATAAATAAAGGAGTTTTTTAGGCTAGTTACAAAGAAATGTTCAGTATAAATACTGAAAGTTATTGCTGTGGAGGGTTTTAAAATTATTGGACGCCAGGCATGGTGGCGCACGCTTGTAATCCCCGCGCTTGGGAGGGGGAGACAGGAGGTTTGCGCAGGTTCGAAGCCAGCCTTGCTGGCTTAAGAGACTCTGTTTCCCAATAAACAATATAAAATGGGTCTGGGAGAGCAGCCTGGAGGTAGAGGGGTTCCACCACCAGTATCACCAAAAATAAATAAATAAAATAAAATTATTGAAAACTTTTTTCTTTCTTTCTTTTTTTTTTTTTGAAGTACCGAGGTTGGGCCATTCTACCTCCGAGCTACACCCCAAGCCCTATTTTATTATTATTATATTTTTTTGGCGGGTCTGGGGATGGAACTCAGGAGCATTCAACTTCTGAGCTACACCCCCTGCCCTATATTTCATTCTTTATTTTGAAACAGGGTCTCACTAAGTTGCGGAGAGCCTCACTAAGTAGCTGAGGCTGTCTGAGAACTGCAATCCTCCTGTCTCAGCCTCCCGAATGCTGGGATTACAAGCGTGTGCCACCACGCCTGACTTTGGAAACTTATAGGAGTAATAATTTTATCTTTAGGTAATTATTAAGATAACATTCCCTCTTTAGGAAGAAAGGTAAGACTGTAAGTTTCAAGGTTCATCTCTTCCAACATTGTAAAATTTTATACAGAAGAATAGAACTGAATAGTAACAACCATTTAAACTAGATAAGATCATGAAGGCAACCCAGTCTTCCTCAGGGAAAAAAACAAGTTACATTTACAAAAGTGGCTCCTCTCCTCAACACCAAGTATTTCTGTTCTTGAGAAAGGCAATGCTACTGTAGCTCAGATTTTAATAAGAGAAATAGTCATCAAAGTCATCAAAACAGAGGATTCTTAAAAATTCAAGAAATTTCCTTTTTTTTTTCTTTTTTCTTTTTTCTTTTTTTTTTTTTGGCGGGTCTGGGGATGGAACCCAGGGGCATTCAACCTCCGAGCTACACCCCCTGCCCTATTTTTTATTCTTTATTTTGAAACCGGGTCTCTCTCAGTTGCAGAGGGCCTCACTAAGTAGCTGAGGCTGTCCATGAACCGTGATCCTCCAGGTCTCAGCCTCCCGAATGCTGGGATTACAAGCGTGCGCCACCACGCCCGGCTAAAAATTCAAGAAATTTCTGAAAATTTTCTTAGAGATCAGAAATAGCTTACATGAAATATAATAAAATGGATTCAAAAGATTTCCTCCTGACCTATATTTCTACTGTGAGAGCAATGTTAACCTATAGAAACTGAAGTACAAGTTTAACAAATATGCCAAAATTAATATTACAACTGGAGTATGACTTGAAAGATATTATTTACATGAGGGGTTTTTTGGTGGTTTTTTTTTTTTTTTTTTTTTTTGTGGTACTGGGGTTCCTGGAAGCCCTTCTACGTCCGGGCTACACTCCCAGACCTATTTTTTATGTTTTTATTTGGAAATAGGGTCTCTTAAGCCATCGTGGCTGAATTCGAACCTGCGCGATCTTCCTGTCTCCACCTCCCAAGTGCAGGGATTACAAGCGTGCGCCACCACACCCGGCTCATTCAACGAGGGTTTTTGAGCTGGGAATACATTGTGTAGTAGAGTACTTGCCTAGCATATGAAACCCCTAGCACTGCCCCCCCCCCAAAAAAAAGGAATATATTTTGTTATAATAAAAAAGCAGTTTAGCCCGGCGTGGTGACGGACGCTTGTAATCCCAGCACTCGGGAGGTTGAGACAGGAGGATCACACAGGTTTGAAGCCGGCCTCAGCTACTTAGTGAAGCTCTCAGATACTTAGTGAGACCCTGTTTCCAAATAAAGTATAATATAGGTCTGGGAGTATAGCCCAGAGATAAAAAAAAAAAGCCCCTGGGTTTCAACCCCAGTACCACAAGGCCGGGGGGGGAGGGGGTTCTAAATTCAATTTGAGAAAAAAACACAATCACTGGTGTTACCTTAACTCAGGGACATCTTATCTCCAAGCTACGGCCCCAGCCTTATTTTTTTTATTCTTTATTTTGAAACAGGGTCTGAGTTAAAAAGAACCTCACTAAGTAGTTGAGGCTGTCCTCGAACCACTATCCTCCTATCTCAGCCTCACAAACATGCCTGGCCCTGATGTTACCTTTCAAAGTCACCATACTTTGTGTTTTTGTGTGTGGTACTGGGAATTAAACCCAGGGGCATTGTACCTCTGAGCTACACATCCAGCCCCATTTTATTTTTTATTGTGAAAAAGGGTCTCACTAGGTTGATGAGTTTCACCACTTGCTGAGGCTGTCCTCAAACCTGTGATCCTCCTGTCAGCCTCCCAAATACTGAGATTACAGGCATGTACAACCATGCCCACCTTTTTTTTTTTTTTGTGGTGCTAGGGATGGAACCCAGGGGCTTTCTTCCTCTGGGCTACATTACCATACCTATTTTATATTTTATTTAGAAACAGAGTCACACTAAGTTGCTGAGAGCCTAAGTAGCTGAGGCTGGCTTCAAACCCATGTGATCATCCTGCCTCAGCCTCCCAAATACTGGGATTACAAGCCTGCACCACCATGCCTAGCTTCTGACCATGCCCACTTTGTATGTTTTATTTTGAAACAGGGTATCACTAAGTTGCTGAGGCTGGCCTCAAACCTGTGACCTTCTGTCTCAAGTCTCCATGTACTGGAATTATAGGTGTGCACCACCATGCCCGGTACCAATACTTATTATTTTGTCTTTTCTGGTTCTGCCAAACAAACCCATTACCCCAAAAATGCTAGGCAAGCCCTTACCATTGAGCTATATGCATCCCCCAGCTCCCAAAGTCACCAACTATTTTGAAGACAATAGTATTCATCTAAAGGCACAAATTGAGCCAGGAGTGGTGGCGCACGCTTGTAATCCCCGTGCTTGGGAGGCTGAGACAGGAGGATCGTGCAGGTTCGAAGCCAGCCACAGCTATTTAGTGAAGCTCTCAGCAACTTAGTGAGACCCTGTTTCCAAATAAAATATAAAATGGGTCGGGGAGTATAGCCCAGACATAGAAAGCCTCTGGGTTCTATCCCCAGTACCATGAAAAATAAATAAATAAATAAACAAAGGCACAAATTGTACTGTAATTTTCTAAAAATAGTCTTAAAACTAGGTGTGATGGCACATCCTATAATCTCATACTTGGGAGGGTGAGGCAAAAGGATGGAAGGTTTATAGCCAGCCTCAACTACTTAGTGAGGCCCTCTGCAACTTAGTGAGACCCTGTTTCAATTAAGAATAAAAAATAAGCCAGGCGTGGTGGCACATGCTTATAATCCAGTACTTCAGAGGCTGGGACAGGAGGAACACACAGGTTCAAGCCAGTCTCAGCTACTTAGTGAACTCTCAGCAACTTAGTGATACCCTATTTCCAAAAAAATATATAAAATAGGTCTTGGAAGTGTAGCCTGGAGGTAGAAAGCCCCTGGGTTTCATTCCAAGTAACACACACACATACACACACACACACACACACACACACATACACACACACACACACACACACTAAGAAATAGAGCTGGAGCGGGGCATGGTGGCGCATGTTTGTAATCCCAGCATTTGGGAGGCTGAGACCTGAGGATCATGGTTCGCGGACAGCCTCAGCTACCTAATGAGGCCCTTTTGTAACTCAGTTAAACCCGGTTTCAAAATAAAGAATAAAAAAATAGGGCTGGGAGTGCAGCTCAAAGGTAGAATGCCCCTGGGTCCCATTTCCACTACCACAAAAAAAAAAAAAAAAAAAAAGGGTAGGCCAGATGTAGTGGCACACACGTAATCCTTGCTCTTGAGAGGCTGAGACAGGAGGATCACACAGGTTCGAAGCCAGCCTCAGCTACTTAGCGAGGCTCTCAGCAACTTAGTGAAAGCCTGTTTCCAAACAAAAACAGATCTAGGAGCATAGCCTGGAGGTAGAAACTCTCTGGGTTCTACCAAAAAGTAAATAAAATTAATTAATTAAGCCAGACATAGTGGCGCACACTTGTAATCCCTGCGCTTGGGAGGCTGAGACAGGAGGATCGCACAGGTTCGAGGCCAGCCTCAGCTACTTAGTGAGGCTTTCAGCAACTTAGTGAGACCCTGTTTCCAAAATAAAATATAAAAAAGGTCTGGGAGTATAGCCTGGAGGTAGAAAGCCTCTGGTTCCACCTCCAGTACCACCAAAAAAAATTTTTAATTAATTAATTAATTAATTAAATAAGAAATAAGAGGGGCATGGGGTGCACACTTATAATCACAGCATTTGGGAGACTGAGACAGGAAGAATGCGGTTCACAGCCAGCCTCAGATACTTAGGCCCTTTGCAACTCAGTGAGACCCTGTTTCAAAATAAAGAATAAAAAATAGGACTAGCCTGGCGTGGTGGCTCAAGATTGTAATCCCCATGCTTGGGAGGCTGAGACAGGAGGATCACGCAGGTTCAAAGCCAGTCTCAGATGGCTTAAGAGACCCCTGTTTCCAAATAAAATATAAAATAGGTCTGGGAGTATAGCCCAGAGGTAGAAGGCCCCTGGGTTCCATCCCCAGTACCACCACAAAAAAAAAAAAAAAAAAGAAAAGACTAAAGTACACATGTACCTTGGAGGTCGAATGCCTCTGGGTTCCATCCCAAGTACAGCATTAAAAAAAAAAAAAATAAAGTTGGCTTCTGTTGACTAATGCATCATGTCCTTCCTCCTTATTTGGGTACCTTATTTGCACCTATTAAATAATATTTTATGACCCGGGCGTGGTGGCGCACACTTGTAATCCCTGCACTTTGGAGATGAAGACTGGAGGATCATGCAGGTTCGAAGCCAGCCACGCTGGCTTAAGAGACCCTGTTTCCAAATTAAAAAGTATAAAAATAGCTCAGAGGTAGAAGGGTTTCTAGGAACCCCAGTACCACCAAAAAAATAAAAACAAAAACAAATAAATGTTATGCAACAAAAATAAACTCTAAACTGGGCGTGGTGGTGCATGCTTGTAATGCCTGCATTTAGGAGGCTAAGACAGGAGAATTGCAGTTCATAGACAGCCTCAACTACTACTTAGTGAGGCCCTTTGAAACTCAGTGAGACCCTATTTCAAAATAAAGAATAAGAAACAGAGCTGGGGATGTAGCTCGCAGGTAGAATGTCCCTGGGTTCCATCCCCAGTAACTAACACAAACACACACACACACACACACACACACACACACACACACACACACACACGTAGTATACCTACAGATTCCAGTTTAAAACCAACGATTAAGACCAGTTTAAGTGCATTCATCTTAGCCGCGCGTGTTGGCACGGGCTTATAATCCCAGAATTCGAGAGGCTGAGACAGGAGGATCAAGAACAGCCTCAGCTACTTAGTGAGGCCTTTCGCAACTCCTGTTTCAAAATAAAGAATAAAAAATAGAACCAGGTGTGGTGGCGCAGGTTTGTAATCCCAGCGCTTGGGAAGCTGAGACAGGTGATCGCACCAGATTTGAAGCCAACCTCAGCTACTTAGGCTCTCAGCAACTTAGTGAGACCCTGTTTCCAAATAAAGTATAAAGTAGGTCTGGGAGTAGAGCCCAGAGATAGAAAAGCCCCTGGGTTCAACCCCCAGTACCACACACACACACAAAAAAAAAAGCTGGGCGTGGTAGTGCATGCTTGTAATCCCCGTGCTTGGGAGGCAGAGACAGGAGGATTGCGCAGGTTTGAAGCCAGCTCTGCTGGCTTAAGAGACCCTGTTTCCAAATAAAAATATAAAAAAATAGGTCTGGGTGTGTAGCCTGGAGGTAGAAGGGCTTCCAGGAACCCCAGTACCACCAAAAAAATAAAATATAAAATAGGGCTGGGGTGTAGCTCGAAAGTAGAATGCCCCTGGGTTCTATCCCCAATACCGCAAAAAAAAAAAAAAAAAAAAAAGAATATTCATCTTAAATTCCTTCAAAACTATTACCCCTTCAGTAAGATGTTACCAAATATATGAGACTTTCTGAATCTATTACTTTAGATGATATAAGATATTAGATATAAGAAATAATTTTAAAAATAACTTAAATTTTATTTATCAAGCCAGACACGGTGGCCCATACCCACTGTAATCCCAATACCTGGGAAACTGAGACTAGAGAATTTCGGGTTCAAAGATAACTCAGCAACTTAGTGAGATGCTGTTTCAAAACAGAAAATAAAGTTGGGCTGAGGATGTAGCTCAGAGATAGAAGCCTCGGGGTTCTATTACCACTACCACACACACAAATAAAATTTATGTATCAAAGATAGTATGCTGAGTTATTTAGTTAAGTATTTAAATCCTGGACTTCAGAGGAGCATAGTGGCACAGACTTGTAATCCCGGTACTTAGGAGGCTGAGACAGGAGGATGGATCACAGGTTTTCACTACTTGCTGAGGTTGAGACTCTGATCAACTTAGTGAGACCCTGTTTCCAAATAAAAAATAAAATCAGGCTGGAGGTGTAGTTTGTAGAGTGCCTTTGGGTTCAATCTCCAGTACCACACACACAAAAGTAATAATCCTGGACTTCTACCAAACTTGAAAATAATTAGTGGCACAGAGCAAAAGCATGACTCGGTAAGATCACTTAATTTTCCTTACTACTAAATCATTTCTATTACAGAAAAAAAAAACCCTGGGGTTTATAAAAATGATATTATTAGGCTGGGGTTGGTGGTATATATCTGTAATTTCAGTACTTGAGAGGTTGAGAAAAAGGAACGCAGGTTCAAGGACACCCTCAGCAGTTAGTGAGACTCTCGTCAACCTAGAGAAACCCTTTTAAAAATAAAAACTAAAAGCCAGCCATAGTGGAGCATGCTTGTAATCCCCACACTTGGGAAGTGGAGACAGGAGGATAGCACAGGTTCAAAGCCAGTCTTGCTGGTTTAAGAGACCCTGTTTCCAAATAAAAAAATATAAAATAGGTCTGGGAGTGTAGCCCAGAGGTAGAAGGGTTTCCAGGAACCCCAGTACCACCAAAAACAAACAAACAAACAAACAAACAAACAAACAAACAAACAAGTAAAATAAGCTGGGCATGGTTGCTTACGCTTGTAATCCCAGCATTCAGGAGGCTGAGACCAGAGGATCGCGGTTCACGCACAGCCTCAGCTACTTAGTGGGGCCCTCCGCAACTCAGTGAGACCCTGTTTCAAAATAAAAAACAAAAAATTGGGCAAGGGGTGTAGCTTGGAGGTCAAATGCCTCTGGGTTCCACCCCCAGACCCACTAAATAAATAAATAAATAAATAAATAAATAAATAAATAAATAGATGAAATAGGCTGGGAGTGAGACTCACATCAACCTAGGGAAACCTTTTTCAAAATAAAAACTAAAGAGCTGGGCATGGTGCCACATGCTTGTATCCCAGAGACTGGGAGGCTGAGACAGGAGGACTGCATTCAAGGCCAGCCAGAGCTATGTAGTGAGTCCCTGCAAAACTTAGTGAGATCCTATTTCAAAATAATAAAAATAGGGCTGATAGCCAGGTATAGCGGCACACCCTTGTAATCCCAGTACTTGGGAGCCTGAGACAGGAAGATCGCATTCGCAGATAGCCAAAGCTACTTACTGAGACCCTACTTCAAAAATAAAGAAAAAGCCAGGCATAGTGGCGCATGCTTCTAATTCCAGAATTTGGGAGGCTGAAACAGGAGGATCACACAGGTTCAAAGCCAGCCTCAGCTACTTACTGAGACCCTGTTTCCAAATAAAGTATAAGAAAATAGGTCTGAAAGTATAGCCCGGAGGTAGAAAATCCCTGGATTCCACCCCCAGTATTGCCCCCCCCCCAAAAAAAGGGCTGGGAGTGTAGCTCAGAGGTAGAATGTCCCTGAGTTTTGTCCACAGCACACACACACACACAAACAGTTTGCAACCAATTCAACTTATCATTATTTCTCTTCAATTTTCATATATATAACCTTTGATCACAAACATTACTTTAGGACAAAACGTTCAGATGCTTTGATCAGCTTGAAATAAAATTCATAAAATGTACCTTTTAATGTTTGTTCTGGAGTTTCGATGAGACATGTAAGTAAGAGTTCTGTGCAAAAATATTGGCTATAAAAAAAGTTTAAAAATATTAAAATTAAGTACAACTGAAGATATAAGAATGAAATAACATTGATGAATTTCACTGACTACTTACTGCTATGAGATTTCGCGTTCGAAGAAATCTGTAGATCTGTGTTGGTTCTAGGTAACAGGAAACAAAATTCAAACATTATCTAAATTTAAGTATTACTTGTTATAAAACTATCAACCCAGCCCATTTTATAATCAATAGAAA